>NC_142713.1:30513899-31190685 GCF_055471065.1 Atractosteus spatula | reverse complement strand
GTAAAAAGCTTGGTATTTAAAATTGATTTCTTTTTTGCACAGATGGAAAGGAATAGCAATTTCATTTTTCGGTGCTGCAAGTAATAAGTGCTGCAGAAATCTCTTGCATGTATGTATTAAAAACTAGACTTTCTCCCTGTTTTATTTCGTGCCATAGAATTCTTCAAGTGAACCAACCAGTTTGGTGCATTAAGAAATGTAATCCCTGTAAAGCCTTTGGAGTTCTCTTCCTCTCTTATTGTTTTATTTTAAGATTTCTCTTTAATTTCAGTTTTTGGCGTGATAGAAAAACAGAAGTCATCTTGCCTTAGGAAGTGATTAACAACAGAATTCTTGGAATCCATAATGAGAGACACACATCATGTGAACTATAGGTCACAACTGACATCTCTTCTTCCCTTTTTAGCTACACATTTTCTTACAATTTTGTGTCTTTAGCTTTTTAGAAGATTGTACACAAGGAATCCCTGAAAAAATTAATGATCCATCGATAGAAGTGAACTGTTTTCTTAGTTGGGTTACCTTGCAGTGGCACTGAACAATACATGTAAGTTATGCAAAGTTAATGAAATGGTTGTCAGATGTTGCTTCATTCAAGACTAACGTGGATATGAGATGCAAAGGTCTTCAGACTTCTTTTATGGGTACTTCATTCTTTCCTAAATAAGTGAAAGAATTATGTCAGGATATAGGCCTGGACTTTAAATTGTTTGGATGATATTTATGTACTGAAAGGTGTAACAACTGACGTTCTTGAAACTGCTGTCCAAGAGAAGATCAATATCCATGTGGATCTAAAAAAGAGACAGAAATGTGAAGAATGCACAACCATTGAAATTAAGTATGTGTAAATCCTGGTGCACACTGGGAATACAATTAAGGTTTTAAGTGTTAAATCTGTTGTGTGGAACTAGAATTTACCCAGTAGAATAAAGTTGTGATGTAGACTCACTTGATATGGAATCCAGTTTCCAATCCTTACAGCCACTTCAGAAGAACAACACAGATAACAGATAAGAAATTTCACAGAGGGGCTTAGTTATTAGCTCTGTTGTCAAACTGGAATCTCTTTAGTCTCAGCAGATTACAGCTGACACTCACAAAGCTTAATGAGTACCACATCTTTTGCCATAGTGTGCTCCTTAATTCCATTGCCACAATTTTTCTCTTTCCTTGTTGGTTCTTGTCATTTTTTGTGTGCATTTTCTGCGTTCCTTATTTTCCTTCATTACTATATAGGGAAAAATTAGATATTTATACAACTGGTAGTTCATCCTCCCAGGTGGAGTCGAGTTAGACTTTGTGCTCTTTTTCTGAACCGGGATTGGAAGGGAAGGAGCAGTACAGCAGTACATGAGCAGGGCGGAGCGGTGGCTCTGTGGCTAAGGATCTGCGCCTGTGGCTGGAAGGTTGCCGGTTCAAATCCCTCAGCCGGCAGAGGAATCCTACTCCATTGAACCCCTGAGCAAGGCCCTTAACCCCAGCTGCTATAGGGGTGCCGTATAAATGGCTGACCCTGCGCTCTGACCCCATGCTTCTCTCCCTGTCTGTGTGCCTGTGTGTCTCACGGATAGCAAGCTGGGGTATGCGAAAAGACAAATTCCTGATGCAAGAAATTGTGTATGGCCAATAAAGTGATCTTCTCTTATCTTACATTAATAGTGTATCATAATAATATTGCCATCTCTGTTATTTTCATGAATCTTGCACTAACAAAATGTTTGCAAACATTTTTTCCCTGATGTTTTTATCGTCTTACATTTGACAGCTTGCTTACTCACTCTAGATCCCCATTGTGTAGAAGTAACAATGTAATCTGAGGATTCGACAGCATAGGAGAATTTTTTGTCACTTAACCACAGAGGATTTAGTGTAAATTAATTTCATGAATCCCAGCGATACAGTGAGGCTAATGCATGAAGCATTGGACGTGGAATCAAAGCTTGAGAGGGAAAGAAAGAGCCCCAGGAATTTAGAGTTTGGAAAGAAGCACTGAAATGGAATTCAGCTCCACTTTGAGTGGAAGACATCTCTGTCAAGTGTCTCAGGCCTGGGATCTTTCCTCCTCGATGGCAGAAGGGGCAAGGATTTGTGGTTTTTGTCTGTGCCTCGGTCAGTTCGGTCCTGCTGAGTCCCCCCTCACACGGAGTCCTTCAGCTTGTGTGATGTAACCTCCATCTGTTTTCACTGCACATTTAAAGAGACACGCAGTCCACTTTTCCTTAGCAAAGGTCATGGGATAAATTGGATTCCTTTTTTTCAGGCTTGTTTAATGTAACATGTCTTACATAAGGTTTTTTTGCCATTTTGCTATGCATGTAAATGTGGAAGAATACTTGCCTTGTGTTCTCTACGTGTGTGAGACTGGTCTTTTTGGGCGCTACTGTTAAATGTCTAGCTGTTTTCTGACAAACAGAACTTAAACAATGGAAGTAGTAGAAGGCTTTGTGTGGTAGCTGGCTATGAATTGATTAATTGAATCAAAAGGCTTTGTTAAATCATACAGCATGGATCTCTTGGTCATCTAGAGTCCAGTCTTTAGAAGGACAAAAAAGTCTGTGAAAAACTTTTGCTGACATAGTGAAGTGGTGCTGTTGATGTACAAAGAATATGTCTTTACTGTAAACTGTAGACTATAAACTGCAGTGTACTATACTGTAGACTTAGACTTTGGCTGCAATTAGAAAAAATCCAGACGTATGCAATAAAAGGAAGGATGGAAGAAGCTGAATGCCAAATTATGACTGGAGTAAAATAAGTTAGCTATATACTAGTATATTTCAATTGAACATTTGAACCCCTGACCGCACACGGGAAAGAATGACAAACTGTGGGCAGACTCTTTCAACCTGCCCCAACTTCGAGCCGCTCGTCTAACAACATGTCAACAGGCCACGCCCTGCACATGGCGATTTTGGTGCTGATCTGAGGAACGGTGTGTGCCTCATTGACATTACCGTATCCCTGTGAGCACCCTGGAGGTCGCAAAGGTCAACTTTTCGAACAAGGAACCATGGAGCTCAGCCTTCACTCAGGCGAGCACCTTTGGCCACTTGGGAGGTCTCTATGCATGTTCATACTAATGCCTAAATAAATGAGAACTGGTCAAATTCGTCCCTACCCCCAACTACCCCCAACACATTTTTAAGAGAAAATTTAAGAGAAACTGCTGTTAACATAACCCTGGCGTCAAAGGCCATGTCTGCTGTGTCACAAGATAGCTCATGCTTCAGTCAGGAGCTAGTTCTGTGACTACATTGTTCATATTTTCCTCTGTTGCAGAAAAAAAGACTGTCAAGGTTAGTGTGGGAATTCTTCCATAATTTGTGTTTTTTTCGTGGCAAAGTGGGCAATGTAGCAAACTGAGTCATGTACGTTCCCCGTATCGTAGCTGCACCTCACTGGGTATATGGATTTCAAAAAGAAGATGTAAGACTCTAAAATGAAAACACAGGGGTGTTTTGAGTGTACAATGAGTATGCATCACGTCTAAAAATAAAACACATTGGGTTACATGAAGTTAGACCAAGATACAAGGTTCACCATACGCATAAGCTACATTGTCTGAAGTGACAAAAAAAATAAAGAGGCCTCGGTTAGGAGGAGGCAGATAATGAGATCAAGTAATGTGATGGTACAGCAGGTACTTTAATGGAAAGCCAGGGAGAGCAAACGTGACTTCATTTTCAATTTAGCTGAGAGAGGTAAAGGTTAGGAGCTGCCGACCGGGGAGTACAGTAGCTCCCCGTGAGCAGACAGGTTCCTGCACCCTGGAAGAATAGGACTGGCCCAGTATAGAGAGCATCGGGAGAAGTGGTGCTCAGACTGGCAGCAGATGAGGGGTAACATGTTTGGAGTACTTTTGCACCAGCAGGGGATTCGTAATCCAATACAATGGGAATCCAACAGCAGTCTGTCTCGGTAGTCCACAAGCGAACAGAACTGACAAAGAGATGAGGTGATATCTGGGAGTGTCTCCACAGTGACGATAAGCTGGTGGGGGAAGGATTATAAGAGGAGGTTGAAAGACTGGATCTTTGCAGCAGATGAAGGACATTGGCAGGACGGTACAAGTGCGGGAGGAGAGGACGGCAGGCAGAACTGCAGGTGTTCACCGCTTGGATTGCGGTTGTGTGAGGTTGAAGAGGGGAATTGGTGTCTCATACCTGCCAGCTGATTAGAGGGGGCGATGGACAGATCTATAGCTCACAAGATGAAGACCAGCCCTAGAGTTTGAAAGTGTATTTTGACAGAGTTTGAAGTGTATTTTCTAATCTTTTAGTGACCCGATGCTATGACGCTCTGTGTTTGCATTCAGACGTGGTCTTGAGTTCCCAGAGGTCCAGACAGTACAATGCCAAGGACAGCTGCTGTTTGTACTGACAGGTGCCTAACAAATGAATGACATTTAAGTAGCTAAAATCGGTACAGCAACACTGTCCTATCAGTACAGATAAGAGTCTGAATAATATTTTCTTTTGTTCTGCGTTGTTTAGAACTAGAAACAGGCAGACTATCTAACTGCATGTTTGTATGCATAAGATTTTCACAAGGTGTTGATTGCTTAAATTTGTCTATTATCTGTGAACTGGTTTCCTTTGATTTGATGTTTTTTTTTATGGATGTAAAATATATATATATAAAAAAAGCCATGACAGACACATGGCAGAAGTGTAGAGTACTGGCTATGGCCCTGGAGCAAAGGGTCATGGGTTCAAATCCTGAGTGGTATGCTGCTGTTGTAACATGTAACACACTGTGCTCTCCAAAAGTATTGGGGCAGAAAAATAAAAACTGTTATTTTTGGAAGTGCATTTAAAAGTGAGAACAGGAACCACTTTACCCTTTTCCCAAAGGATGGTGGGAGTGCAGAACAAGCTACTCAGCCATGTTGTTGAAGCCAGTACCCTGGCTTCCTTCAAGAACAGGCTGGATGAGATCCTTGGGTCAAGTAACTACTCACTACCAGATGGGCTGAATGGTTTGGAAGCTTTTTAATGTGGACAGGTCGAGCAAGATAAAGCTATTTCTTCTAGGACAGAGGCAGCTGAGAGGGAATTTGATCCTGAGAGGTAGCGACAGGTTGAACTCAGGGGACTGTTTCCACACTCATTAGTGAAACAAGGACACGGGGTCACAATTGGAAACTTAAGGGGAATTACTTAAGGAGAAAGAATAGGAAACAGTTCTTTACTCAAAGAGTAGTTGGTGTCTAGAACAGGCATTTCCAGGCCCAGACTCTGGGCACCTGTAAGAATCAATTGGCTGGAATTTTAGATTTGCTTTTTGTAGCTGCTCAACCAGCAGATGAGCAAGATGCATGTCCTGTTCTCATTTACTCTTTTCTCATGTACTCTCTAAAGCCAGTAACCACTGCCTCATTCTTCCATCTTCTGCTCGTGCTGTGCTTTGCCCCCAAGCTTTGCCTTCTTTGATGGCAGTACAGTTTCATCATCTGCAAAGATTTGCTTTTAAATGTGTCATAAAATATCTAATGTGTTTAGTTGCTGGCATTGATTTTTCGAATGTCCTTCAGAGATGTCTTTATAAATAAAGATCGGTGTGAGATGAGATGCAACTTCCTCAGTCCAAGCGAGTCAAAGTCAGTTCAGTTTTACACCAGACATATTTATTCTGGGCAGTAGCAACCCTTCCAGACCAAGGCAGAGTCAGTGTACAATCGCCTCACATATTAGATGCAGAAACATCTTGCTTTTTATTTGGTTTACGGACACCGTGGACATTTCTGGGACCGGTGCATATTGCAAGGTGGTTTCTATTGCAGTAGAGTCCAAGTTGAAGAACACTGGGATTCATCAGCTACCCTCTGAATTGTGGAATTGAGAAATACTGTAGATCTATTAAGAGATATCTTAAAAAATCTAAAATAGAAACATTGTGAAATTGTGCCTATATTGAATGTCTGAAATTAAACCACCTTCTTACTAGAGACTGACTTCTGCCACCTGTCTGCCTGGAGGAGGTTTGTCTAGCTGTTCTCCAAAACAGTATTACTGCAGAATTAAAATGTGCTTTTTGCCAGTAATGGCGTCTTGATCACCTGGTGCTGGGTGTAGAGCTCTAACTCAAAATGGGGAATGTTACATGAATGAACCAATTCGCCTTAACTTGTTTCTTAGAACCAATTATGCACCTAAAGATTAATTTGATTTTTCTACTGAAAAGCAGAAACAATTAAGAATGTTTTGGCTGTTGAGGCTTCTTTATGCTTGATGCTGTGAGCCTTTTTCAAAACTGAAAAAGGCTCAACAGCCAAAACATTTCTTTTTTCGAGCATTTCAGCAAGGATTTAACCTCTCCTTGTTCTTTTGCAGCTAACACACACCGAAGCAGCTTTGCACAGGGAACTAATTTGTCTAAATGTTGCCATTAAATCTGCGCCTCAAAACGCTGCAGTGGCTGGTTCCCTTTCAAAAGCAAGCAAGCCATTATTTGACATGGATGTGCAAGGGGTCTGTTCCACAGCTGTCTGTCTGTATATGCTTATTAACGTATGTGGCATTAGGGTTTTGAGAATTATGTTGAAAGTGTTGAAAAGCTTTGTTGAGAAAAAAAATGTGACATAAAACCTGCATTGTGTAGCACTGATTTCTGATACTAAACCTGTGAGCAGAGGTTCTTATAGCTGATACACAGGTACATGTGAAGATTTTTTTGTGGAAAAAAGGTGTTTTTTGATGCTCCCCATAAAAAAAGACAGATCCTGTGAATGTTGAGTATGAGGTAAGGTTATTGCTCCCCAACCAACTGTGAGAGGAGGTGTTGTGGGCAGAGAGGCAGGCTGTGTGTGAAACCACTTGTCTAGGTAATCCTATGAATTAGTTTCATTGCAAAACTTTGTTTTTATATCACAGCTGTATTTAGTGAAATTACTAAATCGATATCATAGAAGTTTGAATTTCATGTGTTTCATCAAGTGTTTGCGTAAGACAGCAGCATTCCAAATTCTCAACAATGCTGTTTAGAACTCGGCTTATATGATCTGAGAATGATTTCAAAAGTGACTAAGTGTGATTTGTCTTGTGTCGTGACTGTTCCTGCTGTCTGCTATGCAGCAACAGCACCTCTGGACTGTACTGTTTGACGACTCCGAAGAAAAAGAGAAGTCATTGGCTTTCTGACAGCTCGTTAGGCTGGTTCAGTTCCTTGTTCCTGTAGGAATCAGTAGCTTCTGTGGGCTCAGAATCACAGGGCAGCTTGAAATGAAAAAAAATTAAGACAGGAGTAGACGGGACGATAACAAAACAGGAAAATATCCAACCCAAGAGAGAAAGGGAATATCTTAAAGTCTCAATGCCATCAAATTCATCCTTATAAATGTAAAAACCTCCTCAACGTTCCTTTCAGGCATGTTACCCATTTTTTTTATTCTGGTTTTAATCTCCACGATATATCAAAACAGTCTTCGTGTTTTTGACATGGCTCCTGCAAACTACTTTTCTAGAACTAAACAATGCTACTTACAGTATTTGTTCCCTCATGGGGGTGGATTAATTTAAGTGTTACAGGCCCCTTAACATGTGTGTTACTAGTCATCTTAATAAAAAGGACGGTAAAAGATCACCTCTCTCAGATGTGGGGATGATGTTCTCTGTTTTGTCTCAACGCAGAGTAGAAGGCTTAGCCTGGCTGCAGTCACCCCTTTCCTCATTCACACCCTTTCTAATCCCCTTTCATTCCCAATCACTGTCCCTTGCAGTGCAGGGGCCGGTTGCCGGATCTATAGAATTATACAGAATATAATAACAGCACTGGAAAATAGCTTCGTGCTTCTGCGAGGCAAGGAACACATCCCATGGTCATTTGAGTTGGTGTATAAATCACTAAATTAAACACTGAAGAGCTCTGAGTGGGTAGCTATGCTGGTGTGAAAGCTTGAAAGAAACAAATAGAGGTTAATTCCGCTGTGAAAGGCAGCAAGAAAAAAATATTTTGGCTGTTCAGCCTTCAGATGTGAGCTTTCTTCCATTTCGTCCCAGACCCTGCCCGTGGTGCTGACTTCAAATTGCGTGGAAGATTGGTGATGCAGACGTCTTCCCTTAGAGGGACATTTGTGCCCTTTTTATTTGTGGAAAAGAAGACTGGTGTGCAGCGATCAAAGTAATCGAGCCTGACCAAAGTAAATACTGTTCATTCCCTTTCAGACTTTTTGGTAGAAGGTTTTTGACGGCAAACAACAAGATCTTTCCACCCCAGTTTAAGATGATATTCCAATTTTGCCCTTTACTGTTGCCTGAAATGATGGAATAGCCTCAATATTTCAACTTCTCACAGTGCAAATTGTTGATAGATGTATGGGTGAGGCTTTAATGACGTACTTGAACCCCTAAAGTGGACGAGGGGTCAGCGCAGCTGCTGTCCGGGTCACAGCCGGGCGCCAGTTGGAAGGTGCCTGATTAACCTGCTGGAAGCAGCACGTGAGGACCAGGCTTGCCTTCCTCTCTGTGAGCTCTTGTCCACCTTGTTTCAGAAGGGCTTTGGGAGAAAGTTCACTGCTCCCTGCACAGCTCTCTCCTTTTCCAGTTCCACAGAAAGCTTGGAATTGTGGCAAGCTGAGAGTGAGCCGGAGTACGGTAAATATTCCACCAAAGCTCCACACCAACCGATGTCTTATTTGTTGTTCCTGAACCTATGTTGCCCATTTTGCAGTAAAATGAAGGAATTTCTGTTCTTTGTGGTTGCTTGTTTTCTGTCCCAGGTCTTTCATGCGAGTATTTGGAGCTTCCTTTTAATGACATATGTTTTAAGGTACTGGTGTGTCAGGAATGGATTCACCAGAAAGAAACCGTATTCATTTGTGCGTTCAAGATCGCAATCTTCAAGGGGTGGCCTCAGACCTGCCATGTTGAAACACGTTTCTCTTCTCGATGAAAACTGGAGTGAACTCCAGACTCGTAATCACGGTGGGTCATCGCTGCTCATTGTGTCCGACAAGGACGCATGTGACTATATACAGCTCATACTGTATGGTCTGGCACAGACACAGAACTTCCATCTATGTATTTCAGAAGTTAAAGCTCCAGGGCTTCCCAGTTAAATCTGATGTCTCGGCATGTCCCCAGGCAGCATACAGGGGTTGAACTGTCACAGCTCTCAATGTGCCAGATAAGCAGTTGACTCCTCTGAGGTTTCCCCGATCCCTGCCCGTGTCTCACCACGCTGGGAATAGACTTACAAGTCATCATTCTCTTTTCACTGAGTATACGAAAATGAACAGTTGCATTCACTCTCAAATGCTCTGATATGCACCATCAGAATGACTGTAGACAGGAGCCTGGTAAATAAAAGCTTGCTAATGTGTAATTTTTACAAAGCATTTTATTTATTTTACCAGCGTGCCAGGGAAACTGTCAGACATACTGTGTACTTGAGACAAGGTCACTGGTGCTGAAAGTGTCTGGAGTGTGGCCAGACTTAAGATACATTTTCTGCAGAAGAAACAAAAAGGAAAAGCTTATAGGTATTTTTAAACCTCCTTATTGTGAGCAAGATTTTAATCCGTAGTATCTAAAAAAACATGTTGTTTACATTTCAGTTCCGATTGTGCTTTGAAAGATAATGCAGTGTAATACCCTGTTTTTGGCATACAAGGTTAAAAACACCATTTTAACACCACACGTGCTGTAACTTTTTCACACAAGACGTACTTTTGTAGAAATACTTTTCATGGCTTTCTGACTTATTCTAAATAATACAGCAATTACCCAGACCACTAAGATAGAGTAATTGATGTCCTAGTGTAGGTAAAGGTTTTTATGAGGAGAATAATAAAGGACATTAGGCCTTCTGCTTCCCCATAACTGTTGAAAGCTCTCCCCTCAGCTTTTATAACTGAAAATGTCTTTTTAAACTGTCCTTTCCTGAAGTGCAATTTTATTGGCTTGTTTCTGTGCTTAACCTGCTCCATGTGTAGAGCTTTGTGCAAGCAAGGAACAAATTTATGCTATTTGAGCATTTTTGATGTGAATTCATTGAGAATTTACATCTTAATAATATTTAGTATCCCATTTTCTAGAATTTACAATAGTAAGTTCATAATGCTCTTAACTGAATGTTAAAAAATCTTATCACAATTGCCTGAATATGTACTTGACATATACCATTTATTAGACTGGAGCATTTCTTAATGTGATTTCAGCTTTCATTTCTAAAGGATGTTTTAAAAGTTTGTTTAGTATCACATTCAATAAAAGCTTTATTGTCCCTCTTGGGGAAATTTATTTTATAGCACATTTCCAACATAACAGACAGACAAAACTTAAGCAACCAAGAAGTCAGTGCAAAATCAACATTCATATGAATGAATATCTTAATTGTACTATAGTATTAGACCCTTCTAGAAAAGTACAACCTGAAATCTTTAATGCGTGTATTATTCTAGTTACTCTGCCATGTTCAAAATGAGCAGTTTTTGCTTGTAGATTTAAGAAATTTCTGTTCTGTTAGTATGATGTTGCGTAACTGAGTTTTATTTTTAGACTTTTCTGCAATGCAAAAAATTTAAGGGTGCAAGATCTGTGTTCACACTACTTTCTGTTGTTGAGTGCTGTTAAACTGTCACATAGTCTGTCTTTCACAACCTAACTTCTTAAAAGATGGTTGTTTTCCTGTCTGTTTTACTGCTTAGTTTTCCGGAAGTCTATTGCTTTCTTAGTTTGAAGGTTGAAGAATCGCCATTTTCTACTGGAATATTGGTTGATTTATAAGGGCTACATACTGTATATCCAAGTGCGTAAAATGATTAATCCTCTTTGTTAGTCCTGATAGTCTCTTCACCAAGTATTATATCACATTTTCATTTTCATGTTCACTTTTCCTGGACTTTTGTCATATTCTGTATAACCTTTGATTTCTAAAGGTTTGAGTCTTTTTCATGAATGTCTGAGTTGCATAGGGAAAACTTTTTTTTGTGAGTTTGAGAGCACAAATTAATAGTTTGCATTTATTATGGTTACTTGTTTGTGGTGACAATATGAATTGCAGTGAAGGTGATTTTGGAATATTTGTAAGTGCTAGGCATGTGCAGCAGGAGTTTAGTCTTTTCATTCTACATAGCTACTTCCTTAAAATGCGGAGAGAGGTAGGTATTGTGGGGGGGGAAAATGGAAAGTAAAATTGGACACTGTTTAAAAAAAACTGGAAGTAAGAAAATTCCAATCAATGTTGGGAGTAATGGATGGGAAGACCCAGAGTTCTTTTCTTCTTGTTTCTCAAACCTTGGAAAGCAGTTATTCTAAAACTAGCATACTGTCACTTTTGTAAGATGTCAGAAAAATATATTCCAATTTCAATACAGTTTTTAAATATTTCAAATGACTTTCTCTTGAATGAGTAGATAGGCTGTGTTTATGATATAGCAGCTAACAAAGGCATGGTGGCACTTGTAACCTGACAGGCAGTTTTAGAGGTGCTGAGGGAAGCATTCTGTGATCAAGTGTGAGATATCTATCATGTGTGCGAGATTCCCCTTTTCAATTAAACCTGCATGTGTGTTCCCTTTGAGCATCCAAAGCAGAAAAAAAACATTTTGAATCCGATACTGTAGTTTCTGTACACAAAGAGTCTCCTTGTTAATTTATAAGAAGCAAAGGTTTCCAAATGACAAGAAAATTTGAGCAAGAAAGATATTCAATCCTGTCCTTTAAATTAGTGAGAAACATGCCTTGATGAATCCTGATGAATGTTGTAAAGTGTCTTTTCACCATCAGTTCAGTTCACTCTTTTGTTGGCTAATAAGATTATTGGAAGAAGAGGCACGGTAATGTCTTGTCATTTTGCTTACAGCTACAGGATTGTTCTTCTGGGAATTAGTTATGTGAAATGCTCTCTTGACATTATTAACCTGTGATCCTAAAAGTGAAATTGGTGGATTAGCTGTTCTGCAAAGTTTATACAATCATAAACAGAACACTGCAGAATATCATCCTCTCCCCAAAACATTCTATACCTTTTTTTCACATCAAAAAGTATTCAAAGTGATCCAGGATTATTTCAAAACGCTAACTTCAGCTACTTAACAATTTTCCGGAACTTGAGCCAAATTGCAAAAAAAAAAAAACCCAACCCAAAAGGCACATTCTATTGCACACGCGTCAAGGAATGAAGGGATTGCAAGCAGTAAGGTCAAAAACGGCGAGTTCCCTTTTTGACCTTTAAAAAATCTAATAGGACTGCTGCACTTCTGTCTTCTGCCATGTCAATTAAACAGGTATTTTTTTTTCCTTTTTCCACTCCACTTCCACATTTTACGTACTGATCAGAAACCAGTATTTCCCCTTTGAATCTCCTTCCACAGCAACACTTCATTTTCAGAGTCCAGTGTAATGGATAACTGTTGAAGCATCTCACATGGTAATCGGTGGTTAGCTAATCAGCAAATGGCATGGCTTCTGTATAAAGAATCCTTAGCACTGGCAGGCTGAAATTTGCAGCTTGAGATGAGAAGATGTTATTTATGTGCTTGAACAGTATGAATGCTGGAGGCTCATTTCGTTCCATAGCAGTGAACAGTTACAGGTAGTGGACAAAAAATGGAAACAATACTAAGTCCCTTAGTATGGTTTAGGTTATCTATTGTACAAGGTATCCTAACACTGTATAATGTTACAGTTTTACATCAATTTATGGAAATGATATATTTGTAACCGTATATCCTCACATGGTTTGCCATTTGTATTGCTTCCCCACATTGTCTAGAAGATGTAAATCATGTGGTAACATGAAGGCTTTAATCTTTTTTTTCCATAAACAGCTTCTTCAGATTCTGCTTTTCCCATTTTGCATCTGTAGTTTGTTTTTGCTGTTGGAAGTCTTCTTTGGAGTTTAACTAATGCCTTCTGAATCAAATCTCTTGTTTCCTTCAGTAAATTTATTAGAATACCAGTTTGCCCTGGGAATTCTATATTTAAGTGCTTACAGCAACTATAACACTTCTCCCTCTTCTGTGTTAATGCTTTAATATACACTAGAATGTTTTTTTCCTCAGCCTGAGACAGGCTAATTGTTTCCTTAATCACCTGAATGAAATATTCGTTTAGTATGGCAGTTCTCATTCGGTCTAGATGTTTCCAGTTATTGAACTAGAAACATTTTACTTAATCTTTTGCTATTATTCTTTTTACTATTATTGAATTACTGAAAAACAAAACATTTATCTATTTTAGCCATTATTGTGATATTCCAGCTCTCTCTTGGCCTTTCCAATATCCTTTTTATTCTCGATGCATTTTAGTGACTTTTGACATTTGAACTTCCTCTAACCATTGTACTAATATTTTTTACCTAGACTAATTTTATGTAGATTTTAAAATGGGAAATTCAATAGAAGAGTACAAATAATTAATAGTTTCTGAGACATCACTATTTTAAATGTAACACTTGAATCTTTCAAATTTCTGGGTCCTATATGCAATGTAACTAGTCACATAAAATAATGTACAACATGTACAATGTAATGAATAATAATACATAACTAAGTATTATTAGATGCAAAAATAAATAGAGGGATATTGAAACGTATATAAATGTTAATCACATGAAGAATGCTCTACAGCTGAAATCTTTTTCTTTTTACCTTTTAGTGTGCAATAACCCTCTGCTTCTATATTAACACACAAATTGTATACACATTTATACTGTTTGTATATAATGGATAAAAGAGATTTAGCATAATCTAATATGTAATACCTACTTGTCACAGTATTATGTCTCTTGCCAGTTGTTTGTTGAATTAATGATTGAAACTGAAGAAAACATTTATTCAGTACAAGAGACAGGGAGACAAATTTTAATTCTTATTTTGCCAGCTCAATCCAGCTCAAGCAAATTATTTTTTGCATCCAAAAATGTTTCTGGCATTGAAATGACCTCTAACACAACACACTTCAGTGGGATTCGATTAAGAAAATCTTTATTTCACAGTTGAGTTGTTATCAAGTGGAATATCTAAGAATAATGTTGTGTTATTTGCTACCTTTTTTATCACTTGATTACAGTGTTCAATTAATCAGCCTTCACCCTTGCAGGTTGTGGAAGAGAAATATAACTGTCAGCCATTCAGTTTTCCTTCCTGGAACAGAAAAGATATTTGTTGTTCATGAGGAAGCATCTCCATATTTTCTCCTTAGGTTGATTTTGAAGTTATTTACTTTACAGATGTTTAGGCTATTTAATTCTGACCATAAAAGAATTGTAAGTAAGTACAACTGAGAGCACAGTGATTATTATGATAAAAGAAAGATGTCTTCTCATGGTGAACAGAAAAAGGACAAGTAAAACCGTAAAAGCCTGTTGTAAGATTAATTGCTTTTAATATATTGGTGTTGGGTTTGTGTATTCCGTACTACCATATTACCTGGGCAGTATGTATTCATGGTATGTTTAAAGCATGCTGCCATAATTTTAGACTTTAGAGTTAGTTGTAGTCTGACCACTTAAAAGTTGTTATACAGGAATGGCTACTGCTTTAAAAGAAATCCAGCTCTTGTGTGGAGAAATTGAGATAATGAGGTTCCTGGAAGTGATTAATAATCTCCATTCCACCATCTTCATTTTGCCGCTTCAAAACCACAGAATAAAATGTATGTAATACAGTACCTTCTTCATATTCTGTGCACTTGTTATGTTTGTTCATTTTCTTTATCTTTCTGTTAGAATTGTGTGGAAATATATTAAAATTCCTTTAACTGATTGTATTCTGTTTCATTCGGTGTTGTTTTGTTTGTTTATGACGCAGGATCAAATATTTCTGGCAGAGCAGTCATTGCAAGACCTCAGACTGCTCTGTACCAAAGTGTGGGCTGGTTGTGGATCATCTTCAGTGACTGTATGCTGAGAGAGCTGACACGTGTCACGTAATTAAGCACCGTGAAATACGGTCATCTTCAGATGCTCAAATAAAGTTTTGTTTTGGAATAGTATCTCAAGTAGTATATTTCAAATAAGTGGAATAAAATAAAAAAAAGTTGAGGCTCCTTAACCTTAACAAAGGCAAATCTCTTCACAAAATATGATCTTCCTCTACTACTGAAACAAATCCACAGGCAGAAACCACAGATATCAAACAATAAGCTGTCCTGGAAAGAATATCAGCTGTTCACCTCAACCTGGGCCTGGATCAGACCCAGTTACTGTATAGGAATGACCTTCTGTAGCAGTGTCATCATTAACATGGTTAAGACTTGACATCTGGATTTATTTCAAGAGCACTGTGTGGGTGGGGGGGAAATGGTTCACAGAAATCTTTTGGGAATACTTTTGAAATAATGAACTACTGAGGTATATTTTTGATTCCAGGCCCAAGTCATTTTCATAGTGCGGTACTATGGTCCAGAGACCTGTTAGTTGTCTTGAGTCGTGTCTTGTTTTCAAAATAGAAAGCTAACAAGAATGTGAACATAATTTGCATTGTTCACTCAATTATTGCACCTTCTTGTCTACTGTTGATTATTTGAATTAATTTTTAAAAGTTTAATTTTTTTGTGAATGTAAGGGTTTGACTATGTATTTTCATTTTAGTACTTCCCTTAAGGTTTAGTAATATTACTTAATCTGCTCAGGAAACCATAGAAAATGTGCTGAAACTAAAGATTTGAAAATGATTTTTTTCTTTACATTTAAAAAATTATTTTTAGCCCTGTAGTGGTTGAGGTGGTACATTTTTTGTTTTCTTATTTAAAATAATTAAGGCAAAAAACATACAACCAGTGACTGTAGTGACTGTTTAGTTCTTATAGTTGATGACCCTTATTTAGGATTCTGAATGTCTTCTCTAATGTAATATGAACATTTTTCAGAACAATGAAATAGAGCATTGCTGTTGCACTTTTATCACACATTTACATTTAGGTTTGCTGTGCGATTGAATTTTCTTATTGGATTGATGTGTGATTTTGGAAATGTCTGCCTTGGAATAACATTTATTTGAATTAGCTGGAGAAGCATTTAAAATGTGTGGTTTTGCATTTTTACTGCATCACTTTGAGGATCAACCCACAAGCACAGAATTTTACCACATACATGTTAATAGCTCAGCTGCTCACTTCAGTCTCCAACTAAATTATTCATGAGACAGCTTTTTCTGTATAGTTATTCAGAATGTCACCACCAGCAGCTACAACAATCCAGTTACACCGACCCTTAATTTCTCTGAAAGAAAAGGGCTCCGACAATTCAGTTCAGAACATCCTATACTTCATGAGACCTGTTACATATGGTTCCCTTGGATCTGCCCTTTGACATGATTTCTTCTATGATAGTTCACAAGAATCTTCTCATGTCTGAAGCACTGCAGAATGTGCACTCGGAGACCTCAGTTTAGAAAAATCCTGTATTTAATAACTAGGCTTTCTGAGTGCACTGTCGCAGGAACTGCGTTTTACAGCTACAGATCTTAAGAACCCATTTCAAAATTTGAACCAAGCAGCAAAGGGATTTTTTTTATTTCCATCTCTGTCCAAAATACAGACTCCTTCTCCAGAGTGGCGATGTAGCTGCAGTATCGTAGTCCTTAAACAGCAGGCCCTACAGCAAGAGGCCCGGCTCCAAACAACTCATAAATAGTTACCTAGCAACCAGGGTGATGACATTGTGGTGGGCTAAAATTTTAGGATGCTGACAAATGCACTGTTTATGTTGGTATCTTTAAGATTTTTTTGAATTGGCATGTCAACTAGAGTGTTATTTTATAATTGGGGAAAAAATTATTTTCACTATACATGGTGATTAGCATTTTTATGAATAGGTTTCCTGGAAATTATTTCAGGTTCTGCTGGGTTCTCTCCTGTGTGTGATAATTAAGTAACTAGACTATCTATGGAATGCTGTGTTGAATGGGAAGTATGTCTAAAAAACTAAGAAAAGACAATCATTTATAAAAAATATAGACATATATATCCAATATAGTACATCAGTACAGGAGTAAAGGATGTCAATTGAAGCTTTTTGGTTCCATGCACAAGATCTGTGTGATGTACTGTTAATGGTGGAATAGCACTACTGCCTTAGAATTACCTCACCACACACACAACTTTGATAAATGCACTCATGCTTCTCAACATATTTTAGGCTGGGGTGTTAATAAATTATCCATATAATCTAATGTCATTTTTAACGCCAAAGTCATTTGGTGGCTGTGTTAACCAAAATAGATGCATTCCTTGTGAAATATCCATTTTATTTCTGTACCAGAATAGTCAATATCTTTTTCAGAACAAGTTAAAGATTCAATGTGTTGGACAATTTATTATTTCAGTGCACATGAGAGCTGAGGCATATGTTTCAATAAAACAAGAAATTCACCACAGAACTGTTGAAAGCAGGTACTATAGTGTTCTGTTTGAAGTACATAGAAATCCTTCATGGTAAAATGTTATTGCTCAACCCAGGTTTGTTTAGAATCCGACTTAAGTGATCACCTTTATTTGTACTGTAAGCAAAAAGAAGAGAAACATAATGCACATAGATTCTGTATGATATAATTGAATGTGCTTCTGCATAGCTTCCAATTTTTTTCTGTATTAGTCCAGTATCTGTGTATTTGCAAAGTATCTTGTGATCGAGGAATTCGATTTTTTTCTGTACAATATTTGAACTGCATTCTTTGTGAACTTTGTGAGTTAAACTTGGTATCATTAGCTGAATGCAAAATTCACATGTGCAGATACTCACCGACAGAATAAACTATGGATGTTTTTTGAAAAACTTTGCTTTTTTCCCCACGAGCTCCTGGATATGCCTATAGCACGTGTGCTGGACAAAAGTAGGATTAGACACCTACTTATTTCATATTTTTTGTCAGGTTAAAGAGCACAATTCTTCATGGCGCCAAAACAAAGCATCTCCTATTCTCAATTTCTGGATGAAAGTACAATAGCTCTGGTCATTTGATAAATAATGCTAGTTATACACTTTTCTTTTTCAACAGATAAGTCTGGAACAGACCTTTGTTGTTGAACTGTAAGTGGTCCGTGTGGTGTTGTCAGCAACACTATGTACCTGTGCATCTATGATGAATCTATGGTTATGGCTGGCGATAGTGTCAGAAATAGGTTGAGTTACAGTGCGAATATTTATAAAATCAAATATAGATGGGTAGGCAGTGCATACTGCATTGCAAGGGCACTGATAAGTCCCACAACTTTCAGTGGCTGCTGCTTCTCATGTCATAAAGTAAAAGCTTGATGTGATTATTCACTGGCTCTGGTAGATTTGATGCAACTGGAGTACTGGATCTCGGTGTAATTAAAATAGCATGGCAATGAAGCAACTTTGCAGTGTAAATGATCTGCAGTCTAATGAGTGTAGCATCACTGCGGCTAGTTCATTAGTATCCAGGCCTTGGGCAGAGTCATGTGTAAACCCTGTGAGCACTGGGCTGTTATTCCAGTCAGGGAAACTTTGCCAGCTGTCCGGTTGCATTTTCAGTCAAGAGCTGACAATTTGTTCTCCTCGGGAGGCTCGGTGATCGTCGCGTGACTGCTCCAGGCAGCGGCCCGGAGACGAGTGACAGGAAGTGAAGGCATCCTCAGCTGTCCCAGCTGCGCTGTGGTTCTGTTTACCAAAAAAAAGTCTCCCAGGTTCACTAAGCATCCTCAGTGACACAAGCTTTTTTAATATCCACGAATTGTTCCCGAATTGAGAGTAAACGCGGGTACAGCTTCAGAGGTCTTCCTGATGCAAAGTGAACACCATTGTGGTATTTTCTGTTATTCACCTTTTTTGTTTAGGGGGTTTATTAGCCTGGGATCGTGTAATTGCAGTAATTACATGACAAATGTCTCTTCCCTGTCCTCTCAATAGTGATGGTGTTGTTTTCACTCCTTAGGAGACTCTTGTGCACCATATAAAAATCGGGTAGTTTGCCTCTTACTTTTCTCTTTGGTTTCCTAAGCCTTTAGATCAAGCACCAAAACATTTCCTCAAGTATCTCTTGTGTCAAACACTTCCCATCATTCACCTTCCACAACACTGTCTCGATCCAGACAGCAGAATTTCTGGAGCTTCAATCATACATTCTGTTGGGGTTTTCTCCCTAACCGCCTTCCTCGTTTTTGTTTTTCAGGATGTCTTAAGGATGACAGGATCGTGTTTTGGACCTGGATGTTTTCTAACTATTTCATGGAGAAATGGGCCCCCAGACAGGACGACATGCTGTTCTATGTGCGGAGAAAGCTGTCCTATGTCAGTGCTGACAATACGGATGGGAAGAAGGTAGGTACTTGGATAGATTCTGCTCACTGTATAATAATGTATAATAATGTGTGCTTCCACTTTGCCAGCCATTAAGTCTAATTATAAATTGGAGAGTGGCTGGCTGCTGCAATAGAAAAAAACGGTATAAAATGTTGCTGTGGGATACCAGTTTGGGTTTTTTGTAAGCTTTTATAATTACTGATCTGTATGAAGAGAACAACAATAATCTGGCACCTTGTCTAAAAGCTGCAGTGCCCTGATACAGTGCAGTACAGTGCATCTCCTTTTATAACTGACCTCTGTGTTTCTGAAAATGAGCCAGAGGTGGCAAGTAGTTTTGATTTTTCTTTCAATGTAAAATGTATTTTAAATATATGCGAAAGAGTGACAAAGAAGACCAATGAAAACTGACAGAAACTGCCTTTGCAGTGTACTCGGAGGTTTTGAGGGCCAGCAAAGCATTGGGCATTAGCTCAACAAAGCATGGCTGATCAGTGGAAAGACTACATTGTTCAAGTTATTGGTCATTTAGTTCAAATTCTTTCCAATCCGTTGTCATGTATCTGAGAAAGGCTCGGAAATATATACCAAAGAATGAAACAATCAAGAATAAAAATATGATATGAAAATAAGAAAACATTGGTTATACAAAATAAAAATGAGCTTAAATCTAAAATAAACCGCAGTGATTCTTTAGTATTTCTAAGGGAATTAAGCAATATTCAGCAGTTTTCTAGACCTCATGGAGGAGTTATAAGCTTTTAAAAAGCTTTGTAAAGTAATGGGAATTTAATTTTAATCGGTAAACTAGGCATCTGTGAGGAGAGGTGGGTAGCAGCTCGCCTTGTTATTTAATTAGCAGAATTTTAGTGTTTTTAACTGGTAAACAGAATCTGCAGAAGGCAGGGTTAAAGAGATGTTTTGTGAAAAAAAATTGGAAATGTGTAACACTATTTGCACAATATCAGCAACAAAAACATAAAAAATTCACTCCTACAACTATTGCTATTGCTCTTTGGCAACAGCTGCCTGTATAAAACTAGCATGTCGGCTTTCAATTTACTTCTGCATAGAAGTTGACATTTCTCAAATTCTCTTGAACTTCTTTTGAATTATTTGGATTTTTTGTTTTCTTTGATAACATAATAACAAGACCCTTTTACCATCAGAAATCTCATCAGATATGAAAAAACACAGTTTCCTTGAGACGAATGGTGGCTCAATCACTGAGGCTGCTCCAGGATTTGGCTGCTTGGAGCAAGTGTGTACAGGTCTTGCAGTGTCAATCCTTTTCACACTGTTCTTGTGTAAAGACATGACCCAGTCAAAATAGGGACACTGTGACTGGATAACGATAGGGAGCCAAGGGGAGCCTGTGTATGGGAGACAAAACACTAACATCACCAAGAGCCCCTGCTTCATGTATGAAATATGTTGTCAGAAACGGGGGGAAAAATGAAAAAAACTTTCAACAATTACCTCTTTGACAAGTTCTAACAATTTCATTGCTTAGTAGTTTTACAAAGTAAACCATTTTTTTATTTTATGGCAAGCCATTAATTACCACAATGTGAATGATTGACATAGACTCTTCCTTCCTGGCAATTAAATAAGCCATGTTTTACAGAACACTTTTATTGTGCAGTGGTTAAGTGTTTATCTGTGTCAGTTTCTGTGATTGAGAAGTTTGCTTCATGTTCATTAGAAATCGTTCCTTTCTCAGATACTCTTTTTCCAAAGGTCAATTTCAGTGCTTAACAACAAAGAAGTTATCCCTTGTAGACTACTAAATAGGTCATCCTATGAAAATTACCACCCATAATTGTTGTGTGAAAAGGCCACTTCAAATCCAGGGCCAAGAGATGTTATCATCAGCTGTGATACACTGGCTAAATACTTTTAGAATTGTCTGGCAGTGTTTGTCTGCACAGCAGAAACTCCT
This sequence comes from Atractosteus spatula, assembly GCF_055471065.1. Lineage (NCBI taxonomy): Eukaryota > Metazoa > Chordata > Actinopteri > Semionotiformes > Lepisosteidae > Atractosteus > Atractosteus spatula. The sequence continues at coordinate 31,169,531 of NC_142713.1, read as the reverse complement.
GATGTTAACCAGGCACCTGTGGGCTTCTGTTTCTGTTTCTCTTCTGGCCTACAGGTTGAGACCATTTTGACTACTGTTGACCACAACAGACAGTATACTTGGCTGTACCATGGGGTTTTATTTGTCAGTTCAAAAGCAGCATCACTCAGTATATTTTAAATTCATGATGTCAGAATATAGACATTTACAAACGTGAAGAGGCATTCGGCCCATTCAGCAGTTTCTTGAAAGAAACCAGGATACAAGTCAACAATGTGGCTGGGTGCCTTTTTCATACTCCCACAAAATTTCTGGGTAAAGTAGTGCCTCCTGTTCTCAGTTTTAAATGCACTTCCTAATAGTTTCCATTTGTGTCCTCTGGTTGTGTATCACTGTTCATTCCGACAAAAAATATAATTAAGGATTTGCGTAAATTTCCTAATGTTCCTCTGTGCCTCCTCACAGTGTAGACTAGGGGGTTCCCAGCAGGTTTCTTTAAACCTTAATTGGCTGAACATCATTTTAAAAAGGTGAAAACCTGCTTATTTAAGAAGATGGAAATCCTGTTGGATTCTGAATCCTGAGAACCAGTGATAGAAGCCCCTGGTTTTGATCTCTGCGAGTTCAGACTTGAACAATTCCAGCAAGTCCACTTCAGTGTTTGCACCTTTAATTGTTTTTGCATGGAATAAAACTTTTACCTGTTCCTTTGCAGCCTATGATACAGCTACATATTCAATCATCTTCAATCAATTTTTATTTAATCTTGATAATTCTGGCTTGGTGGATCTGGTGATGTAATGTAAAATTTAATCATTTTAAAACTGCTGCTCATGTAGTAAAGAAACAAGCTTCAGAATCGGTGTCACTGATTAGTGTGGATTCTTTATAGAAAAGTCATATTTTATTATTGACTATAATTTCATGGAAAACCTTTGGTATTATTGAGGTATTTTCTTATAATGGTACAGGATGTTGTATATGGTTTGTGCATGAGTGTGTTACAAACAGTGTATTGTAGTGTTCCCTTGTTCTCCTGTAATTTTGTTAATCATCTGTCTTTCAAACACAGCAACAGAAACAATGTTTTGATGTGTCCCTTTAGGCTTTGCCACAAGGCATACATTCCTGAATAATTGTGCCTTCTCTCCCAAACTTACCAAACACAACTACAGTATGTAGAGACTGTTCTTTGCTAGATATTAGCATGCCTGATGTTCCTAAAAACCGGATGATTCTTTATTTAGCAAGAGAAGTAGGGCGGGTTTGAATGTGGGCTGGCCTAATTCATCAGTCCTTTGAGTCTTTCTCAGTTGGCAGCGGATATCAAAAAGTGAAAGACATTTGATGATGTCGACCCCTGGGGAAATTAACCTGAGTCTCGAAACAAGGACCATGCTGTTTTGGCATATTGGCCGAGAAGGAGCCAATCTCCTTTGATTAGGTTTCAGACATTGCAGCAGTATGTAAAGTAAAGTCTTAGTTTAGAATGTGGATGATTGAAAAACCATTAAAAACAACAAATTCACAAAATAATGGCTGAATTATTCTTCATGGGAACAATGATTTCAAATTTTTAGTAGGTATAATATAGTATGTTAACTAAAATTAATAGTGTAATGCATACGTCCCACATTAGAGGTTGTGAGAGCCGGCTTACCAGCGCGGTGACGTCACCGCCCTTCCCTGTGAATAGCAGGGACCTCAGCCGTTGGGCTGAGGGGAGATTTTTCCCTTTAGCTCAAGTGGCTGGGTCCCTGTTGAGTGACGCCGGAGGCCCGGGTTCGAGTCCCCAGCGGAGGGGGGGCCGACCTGAGGCGGCAGCAGCGAGGGCGCATACCCACGTGAACCCGAGAGCGCTACAATAGCTATCGTTAACATGGATATGATGCATCTAAATAATAATCTTTACTTTTTTAAATGGAAAATCTAAATACCGTCATTAAAATAAGATGCTGGGAAAAAAACGTCAGGTTTTTATTGTGTGAAGGTGTTTAAATGAAGCTTAATTTTAGTTTTAAAATGTATATGCTGCGTAGTAGTGTTTAAACAGAAACAGTTCTATATAGTGTGAATGTAAGTTTTCTAATTTACCAAAGAAGTAAAACTTTTCACTCTCAAAAATAATTGACGCTACTCAACTAGTCTGTTTAATTAAGTGAATTAATGTGGGCGAAAAAGAAAATGCAGTGGAAAGCAGGGATTTACCAAATGCTGCTGTCAAAACCTGAATTTTTATTGAGTAACCATGGAACTGCTAGCACCTTCTCAAATCCTCATTTTGGCTTGAAATAAAACGTCCCTATTTGATGGAGTATTAGCCAGCTTTAGTCCTAGAGCACGGAACATTGACTTCAAGTCTGTTCCTAATGTAGCTACACTGAAGGGTTATCATTCTCTCTGATATTCATGTGAAGAAACAGTTGTCATTTCATATTTAATTAAGAGTTGCAGCTTTCATTGGTACATAATTTAAGTGTTTATAGAAAATCATCCTTCCTGTTACAAATATTCTATAAAGTTCCTGTTATCATTTATCTATTGTGTTTCAGTTTTTCAAAGTTCCTCTAGATAACAGATTTAGTATTTCGGTACCTCAGTCTGTTAGAAGGAGGATAATTTGACAGATGCTTCTCATTGTCGAACGAGGTCTCATAGTCATAAAATGTACATGGAAGCGTTTCCTTCCCAATATTTAATGTCCTTTGGATTGCCCTTGTTTGATTTGAAGACCAACAGGTTATTGTTGGTTTTATGCTTTGGAAAATGGATTCAGTTGTTTTCAAGGAACAAAAATGCTACTACCAATTTAATTGAAGTGCTTTATTTATGTAAAGAACTGTAGCAAAGAAGAAAAGAAACAACATTATAAAACACACTGGATATAGTTTTGGTTTGCATTAATGAATACTGCTGCATGTTCAGAAAAAAGGTGTACAGTATTAAACTTCTATTAAAACATAAGACATTAACATAGCCTTTTTAGGTCTCCCATTGTGAGTTGATTTCAGAGGGATGTCTTTTCACAGTTTACAGAAACCCTTCTTCACTGCAGCAATCAATGTGCGGTCAATAAAGGTAATTGTACTACTCTGCAGGCTGTAAGCAGCAAACTGGTAATCCACGATTGACATGGACCTGTACATTTCTTGACTTGTTTTACACTGCTGTCAAGTGTTTTCTGTAGGTTTGAGCACAGTGAACCTGGTCTGTGTTTTTGCCACTCCCAAGGTTTTCTTTACTGTTGTTAACAGTGCAAAGAAACCAGTTTATTAACCATTTCAAGCACCTTAGATAAGCAGAGCCAAAGCAAAGCACAGAAATGCTCAGTTTTATTGTACAGTGAGTAGCTGAGTTGAGAAGAAACTGATTTAAAGGCGTTTGGAGCTGCTATGAGAGGAGTGATGGTCAATACTTATTCAGCATTATGTTTTATCTTGGATAGTATTGATCTCCTCTCCCCCAGTACACTCCTCCTCTGGGTTGTAATCTTTTAGTTAATAAAAAGATAAACAGCAGACAACAAGTGACCGAACCTGTCTGGTGGCCAAGGAGGTTTAACCGTTACATCTAGACTGCTTCTTCAGAACCATGACAAAACCGCACTAGCCAGCATGGGGTAATGTACCATAGTGAGTTTACAAGAAGTCTTCCTTTTTATATTTTATTGTCGTTCTGTTGAGGCTTACAATATTCCTTTGAACCAAGGTAGTTATCGCCAGCCATCCATGTTTTAGTAATTGTATGGATAGCAAGGCTTTGAAAAACATTTGCACTTTTGCTGATCATGAAACACAAAATCAAAACCACCACATAGCCTCTTTCAAAGTCACCTTTTACTCTTGTTGCCACCCTGTTTCTTTCCTCCTCCTCTCCGGTTACCGTGCAACCCTCCTTCAGATACCAAATTCCGTGCTCAACAAAAAATACTTTCTGATTTTAAATCAGAAAGTCAGGATACATGAGCTTAAAGACAAACGCGGACCTCCCCTGCGTCTTCAGGCTTCGGAAGGGGAAAAAATATCATTTCCTGTCCATTTTGAACTTCTCTGAATAACAAACAGAATTAATCTTGCATGTAGACATAGATAAATGAATAAAGGGAATATATAGAACTACATTCCTATTTAGCAGCTCCAGTTTTACCTACTATACTTTAGGGATGTTTGCATGATGACAAACCTTGCCTTGAAATGCCAGACAGAAACCAAGATCAGAGGACTGAAAAGGAAGTAAGTGCATACCTATGACGATGTAAGCACAGGAGTAGAAGCTGCTTCATAAAAATAGTTGTAGGAAGCTCTGGAGTGAGTGAGTGTAGTTCAGATATTACCAGTCTGAGCCTGGACTATAAACATTTGTGATTTAAGATTCTCCAAGTGGCAGAGTACCACTTACTGCTCTTTGCAGATAATGTGGCTGTAATAGCATTTGCACTTATTTGGACAACTGGTTGTTTTAGTGGAGCAATACAGATGACATATGTTACCTAAGGCTTTAGCAGCAGTGTCTTGCCTGGGCTTTGAACCCACAATCTTCCCGTTAAAGGTCCAGAACCGCTCCACACCACTGCCTTGACGCCTGGTGATAGCTGTGGCGCTGGGGAAAGTCCACAGCTTACAAATCTCAGACATGGCCAGTAAAACCTACAGTACACAGTACAGTGTGGCTGTCACCAAATCAGTCAGGCAGCCTAGCCGATAAATTCAATTAAGGAACTTGTGTTTTATTCCAGAAGCACCACTGCCTGTTTCTACTTCTTCTTATGTTTCTTTGATGCAGAAGGAACAAAGCAAAAGGTTGTCTGCATTTAGAGTTAGAATCAAGCAGCTCCTGAGTATCTTCTTAAGATGTGCTACTGTATTATAGACAGAGTTGCATATTTTGGTGTTTTTCATGCATCCATATTAACAGGACAAATCAGCATGCGCTGTATTATTATTCTTTTTTATATTTCTTTAGACTGTTATTATATTGCATATCATGTATTGGGTGTAGTGTTTTTTTTTCAGCCCCACAAGAGGTAGCTGGACACCTACATCATCCACTCTTTGAGTATGATGGCAGACAGGAAAGCATTAAAAGCCTCAAGGGGAAGTGTCGGGAGGTCTAGTAGAAGCTTCAATAGTGTGTTGTCCAGGACACCCTGACTCGCATCCCAGGATGCTATTTTAACATCTGAAGGCAACCTCCTATGCCACTACCCCCCCCCCCATTACCATACTGATTTTGGATTTTCATTTGAGGGAAGAGTTCCACCTACTGGTACACAAACACTGATTCTCCTAGCTGGTAGTTTTTCATTTGAAGTCTGCCATCCAAATACTAATACTACCTTCTAAGATCTAAACAAGTCCAGAGATGAGGTAATAGTTGTCATGACCTAGGTTTTAGGTACAAAAGTTAATTCTTTTGGCTCGCTCTTTCGCGTGGATAAATATATACTCCCTTTCCTCTGCAGCAGTCTGCAAATGAGCCCATTTTAAGAGCTTCATTAAAAGTTATTCTTGACTTGATTTATTCAGACAAGTGGGCCTTTATGCAAAGTCACATGTATTGCATAAGCTTTTAGTCCAGGTTTGAAGTTGAAGTTGAAGACTGTTGAAATTGTCCTTATAAAGCAGAAAGTCCTTGTATTTGATCTTACGTTAGCTTTGTAGTCTGGTACTCCAAAATTAATTGAAGATAAGGCAGTAAATATGAATAATCATGAAAGAGCCAGCCTGTTCTAAGGACATGTAGTTTATAGCACCTGAAATGGATGGCAGTGCTGTGCTGTCCTGCTGGTGTGTGGCAAGTCTGAAATGTTTCCTGGGGTAAAAGAAGTTAATTGCTGTTCTGTTAACTGGTGACAAACATTTCCCGCTTTAAACAGTGCTTGTAGGTGCGCTACAGTAAGGCTAGGTTTAATTTGCAGTATCTGGGGCACTTTGCTTAGGTAATTAATTCAGCAGAGAAATGGAAGGGCTTATCTAGGACCCCTTTAACTTTTTGTCACGCCACCAGCATTTCTAGAATGTTTTTTCTGCCATTCTCTCAGGCCCTGACATTAAAAGGTAATGTATTTTCCAACCGTGTATTGATTCTCTCTCCAGCTGAAAGTCAAAGACATTTAGATCTCAGTGATGTCATTTCCCCAGTATGTCTGAATTCTCTGTCCAGGTAACCGACACATGAATTCATACACACAGACTCTCTCAGCAAAATTTAAACAAGTTTCTAGAAGCCTGTTTAGGATGGATTACTTTACAATATCTTTCAGTCAAATCCTACATTGATTACTTTTTTTCTGCATTTTCTATGTGCTTTGATGTTACTTGAGTTAAACATACCTTTGAGCTGACTGGGTATTGATTTAGTAAGTGTTGAATTAAAAAAAACATCATCATAACAAAAATCAAGCCTGCGTTAATGGGATATGGTTACTCGTTTTTAAGATGTTTTATGAAACCAATTTTTAATGAAATGTCACACATGAAGCGCTATTAATAAGGTGGTCTTTCTAGTCTCCTCTTGTATACTTATTTTTCCAGTTTGTACTACAGAAAGCAAATGTCTAATGGTTTAATTCAAGCCAGCGTTTTCACTTCCCTGTGGTTATGAAACAAACAAATAAACCCTATGTTTGTTTTTTCCTGTGGTTTGGCCATTTGTGGAAATCTTCCTTCATTTGTGTGTCGAAACCTTTTCTTGCTCTAGGCTCTTCATCCCTAGTTTTATTGCCTGCACGGTGATTTGTGTCAGAATTTTCTAACCTGTTTTATGATGTCCCATTTTTTCCAGTTCCCGACAATGTTTTATTTCAAAGAGATGCAGTTTAACGTTTTGATGGAACGTCTATTGTGAGGACTCCTCTTCCTGTCTGGAGAGGAGTTTGATAAATCAAAGAGGGTGTATTGACTTTTCTATCCTCTTTCAATCACTGCCAGTTTTCATTCTGCTTATATTGCCTATGCAGCCACAAAAAGGTGTTTGGTGTATAAACTCGGGCAATAGTGAGCCGTGAGGAAAATGGAAAAGTATTTTTAGAAAGTCACATTCTAAAACCTCTCTTCAGGGATAAGTTTGTCACTTGCCAAGACGTTTTCTATAGACGTGTTGACTGTATAATGGGATTTTTACTTAGATCACATTACATTAACACACATACTCCCGTAAAAATATAAAAATACTTTTTTAGTGCTTATATATTAGTGTAAGTGTGATCCTTAAATCTCATAAAAACTGTCCTATTTTTTTTTTTAAAACAGGGTAGTACTACCCTGATTTTTTTTGCACTGTACCTGGGAAAAACAGGTTATTTTAGAACTTACCTGCTGTATCTTTGTTTGTTTTTTTTGCTCTGCATTTTTCTGTAGAGGTATAAAAAATGAAATATGAGTGTTGATGGATCGTACACTCACGCTCTTCTGGATATTGCCTTCTCCTGTTGAGCAGGTCTGACATATTAAAGTTCTACTCACAGCACAATTCTTGAAGACATTTTGCATTACAAAAACATCTGCAAGGCAGGTTATTAAATCCATAAAATACAAGGTGACTTTTAATACAAAACAACATTTTGCTCTTTTGCTTTTGTATAACATGAGATCTTTAAAAATATGTCCCTTTAGAAAAGTCTATTACTTTCTCAAATTATAACTACTGTATATCTCATACAAATGGGTATATAATGAAAGTTATGAAGGCCTGTTTTCTTTACGCAGGAGTATAGTGGTGCACACTGAATTTCTGAGAAACGCAAAACTAAGACTAAGAGCATCAATCTCACAGCCCTGCCCACTGGCATTTCCACAGCCCTCAGGTTCAATGTCAGACTGGGACTTTGAACTCCTCAGCTTGTGAAAAATAAAGGGCAACTGTTTCAAAACCTGTTGACAGCGTGCCTGAGTAAAATTCAGAGTGTAGTCTGACAGCTAGGCCCTTTTCAATTAGATCTCAGTGTGTTCCTTTGTAAATTGTGCATAATAGTAACATTGTATCAGGTGACCAGTGAAAATTCGAACATCCCTAGACAAAGTAAAATTTAATGCAGCCATGCTTGTGTTTGTTTAATGCAGTGGTCACCAGCAAATTAAATTTTCTAAATGTGTCAGGTTTAAAGGGATTATGTAGTTTTTTAAAAGTTTTCTTTTTGTGTAAATTTTTTGTGTAAATTTAGCTCATCTTCTGGATATGAGAAATATCTGCTTTTCTTTAGAAGTGATCAGGATTGAACTGCACATCATGCATGCAAAACATCAGTACTGAAAGCAAGAATGTATGAAAATCATGTAAAAAAACAGACAAAGCATTTCATTATGCTGGAATAACCAGTTTGAGGCTTATGTTAAAACAAAATAATTGCCTTCCTCTTCTTTTATGCCCTGACATTTACTAACAACTAAAATACAATATGTACAGTAAGTGAAATGCACAACATTGTATAACTGTCTTGCATCTTTACAAAATGTAGTAAATAGATCTATAAAAAAAAATCTGGCCATTTTGAAACCCATACAGTGTAAAGGGAAAACAAATCAAACAAAAACGTCTAGTCCCTAACTAGCAATATCTAGTTATCTAGTCCCTAACTAGTTCCACAGTTCCTTGGTCAGTCGGTTGTGGAGCGCAAGGCAGTGTATCCATCACAGGGCAACTGGTGACAAATGTAATTGAAAAATACCTTCGGTTAACTTGGAAACACTTTAAAAGTGAGTTATTTTAATCACACTTCAGTGAGTGAAGTTCCACAATTCCTTGGTCAGTCATTTGATCCTTGTTCTTTCTCCTCCCACAGCTTTCTGGGGAATATGGTCCAGTCAAGGGTCTCCATTTTGTCTGAACCTTCTGGCCTCTCACAGTAGTTTTACAATAAAAACCAGAAAACAATTTGCGGAGAGACTGCTATTGACAAAAACAAGCTGGGTCTTAAAGTTGGAAAATTACCCTCTATACTACTGATCTATCATCAGCAAAATGTTGATGGAGGCGTGACATTACCACAGCCTCTCATACCGTCATTGGAAAACAGAATAATTGATTAATGTTGCTAAATTCATTCCTGAGAGTGAAAATCTGTTTCGTGTCTTTTAAGTGTTGTTATATTGGGTTTCTCTTCACATACTGTAGCAAAACAAGAAATGGGATACTCAACATTACACTGTGATACAAACAGCTAAATCTCTATACAAGTACTTTATGTAACCAAATATTTTGCTCTGGGCACAAGTTCTGTAGCTCTTCCTTGTTACATGACTGGTATGAAAATGTTGCTCTCTGAAAGACCTCTTTGACAAATTGTCAAAAACCAGCAATTCAAAGTCAACATACTTGTTCCCTTGTTACTATGGTTACTTGGAATTTTAGCCGGGTTTGCATTTGTTGCTGGACTGCCTTAAAAGTGTTCAGTCTGATGTGTGAAATGAGCTAGATCTTATACATGCACCTCACGAGTTATTGCTAATTCATTCTTTCATTCGTCTTGAAAATAAGAAATAACATCTTGTGATTATTGTTGGCAGCTAAGCATCACTTTTTAATGCCTTGAATTGTGTGGAAGTTAAGGAGTTCAGGATGTCAGTGTAACAATGAAAGTAAACTTGTATGTTCATTATTATTATCTTTGGAAGTTAGTATTCTTACACTCTTCTTTCAAATTCAACATTTCTGGGTTTTTAAATTTTGTATTCCAATGACTATAAAATATTTTCTTTTTTTAGCATTGAATAAACTTGTAATTGTTCCTTTTTCAAAGGTATATTTTTATTCAGGGCTCCAATGTTTAGCAGAAGCCTACGTTTGCTGCCTGTTGTCAATTTATTGTACTTCCTCTGAAAACCCACCTTTTCCCCCCTGTTTCTATCTAGCTTTGACCCAATTCCTACAGGGGAAAGAGTCGTTACGTCATCAAAGCCTCTTTATATATATATAACATATATATTTCAAGGCCTACAGAAGTGGCTGAAACAACTACATTAGGTCTTCTGTTGCACAGTTTTGATCAGTCTCTCAGGGAGCTACATCATCAAATCCAAAACATCCAATTGTGAAAGAATTATTTTCTGTTTCTGTCATTTTGTGTGAGACTTCCATAGGTAGTCATATTTCTCATTAACAGTAAATGGAAAGTGTGATCCTTCAATATAAGATTGGTCTACCTTGAGGGCAGGTTTTGGGAAAAGGAAAATTATTAATTAATAAGCATCATCTCTGAGTTGTGTCACTTTAAGTAAAAAAAAAATAAGTGGCTTGTGCTTTAATCATATAAAGAAGCTTCTTAATTTCTTCTGTTAAAATGTCTAGGACTTGCATACTGATGCTACCTTTATCTTTTGGTTTGTTCACTTTTGTTGCATTACATACATTTATTTTTTGTGATAATAGTGGTGAAACGAACTTTTTAAAGCAAATAACATTCCCAGAAAAGCACTTCATGAAATATCACCGCCTGATTCATAACTGTGTACTGATCTAAGAAATACCAACATCTTTAATGAGACAACAGTGTGCCGGAGGTGATGCTCCCCCCAGTCACAATAGACAGGCTCTGTCTGTGATTAAGTCAATAAGCATACTGTATTTCATTTACTTCTTATGTTTTTTTCAGATGCTTGTAAATGTATTTTTTAAAAACAAGATTGTTTTACACAGCATTTCGTAACAAACTGAAAGCCTTGAGAAAGTTATTTAGTAGCTAGAGGGAGGCGTTCTAGTCTCTCCTTGGTGGCGATCTGCATTCCAGACAGAAGCAGTAAAGATTTTGTCTGTAGTTTAACATGGGGCCAGAGGACAGGTTCAATGAAAGATTACATCATCTCTGCAGTAGGCATCTGAGCAGGGAGCATCTTAAAGGGGAGACACAAAAGCTGCTGTTAGACAAAGACAGGAATCCTTGCTCTTTGCCTTTCACTAGCATTTGAATCCATTTTCCCCTTTTATTTCTTATAGCTTGGCCCAGATCTTGATCTATTTCCTGCTTTGCTTCTGTCCACTTTTGTGAGAAGGTGATTAAGTGCAAATAATGTAATTAGAGCCTCTGATCTTCTTGTTTGAGACAATTAATCTATCTCTTGTGTTTAATCTGTGGGTAATTGTGTCATGTGAAGTCAATCCTGGAGAAAGACACTTTGTTAGAATGAGACAAGATAATTCAAGTCAGTTTTCCCCTCTTGTATACTGTATATGCTCCAACATCTGTGATGCTGAGCATGGTACCCTCAGTATCACTGTGAAGGTAAACTGGCTTTTTTAACATGTGCCGCATGCAGTATGTAAAGGCCATCTATGACAAACTGGTGAAAGATCCATCTATCCATTTTCTAAGCGCTTCTTCCAATTCAGGGTCACTGGGGAGAGGGAGCTCTTCCCAGAAGGCAATGGGCATAAGGCAGGGCACACCCTGGATGGGACGCCAGTCAGTCACAGGGCAACTGGTGACAAATGTCGTTGAAAAATTCAATTCAATTCAATTCATTTTTATATAGCGCCTTTCTCAACAAGGTTGCCCCAAGGCACTTAACAATACAATTGACGATACATTTTGTCAATACAGAACAGAAGACCATAAGACAACGGAGGAGAGGAACCAAAAACACCTTAGTAAGGAGAGAAAAAACCTCTAGGGGTCCAAGGTCAACTGGCTGCCCAACCCCTTTGGGCATGCTAACATTATATAATTTTAAAAAGGAAACGATGAGTGTATTAATCCATACATCCATCATGTCTTCTGTGTGTTAGTACTCCATGCATACAGTAGCTCTATAGACCAGTAAATTCCTCCTAAACGATAGCTATATCCATGATGTCCCTCTTGGATCCATGGCAGTGATGCAACATCCAACTCAGATGGTGCCCAGCCCGGGCGCCATCCAGACATGTGGGGAGGAGAATAGGATAGTTTGGTCAGAACAGATGTATCTACCTGGTGGGCCAACATAGAGACACAAAAATACCATCCATGAAGTTTGAAATAGTTAAAAGTGAGTTATTTTAATCTCAGTGAAGTTGTATTTCTATACCCGGCAGGTTGAGGTGGAAGTTTATCGGAGAGATTCCAAAAAGCTGCCAGGATTGGGAGACCCAGACATAGACTGGGAGGAGAGTGTCTACTTGAATCTCATTTTACAGAAGGTAAGGTGGATGATCTTGGTCAGAACTGGTGTGCTTTCCACAGTGAAACTGTTCTATTGTTTGAATACAATTTAGTTTTAAACAAAGGATGTAGTATAAATGTATAAATACTCTGAGTCTGTAACTGTAGTTTGAAACAGATGCCATTAGAAGAATAAATTCATGACCACATTTTACCAGTTTCACAGCAGTGAATACTGCTGATATTTATTTTTTTAAGAAAATCTTATCAAAGTCCTGCAACCTGAAGATGAAGGTTTCCAATCTTTGAAGTTTGGGAAATGAAGGGAGAACATTTTGAAAATGTTTGATATTTGATGCATTTCCTTATAGGAAATTTCTCATTGCATATTTCCAAGCATATGGAATGAGAAAACAATGACCATACAGAGCACTCTCAAATCATCACTAAGACACCAGATCTTTACTTAACCCATGGAGAAATGGCAAACATGCCGCATGTAGAATATAAAGCTTTTTGTATGGCAGCTGTAGGAGTTTTGCATGTAGTTCCAGTTTTTCAGTGCTGTCATTCTCTTTCCCAGCTGGACTATGTAGTCACCTGCGCCGTCTGTACACGTTCAGATGGAGGGGACATTCATGTCCACAAGAAGAAGTCACAGGTCAGAGGTTGGACTCTTTACATTCATGTGTGCTCGTCCTTGGTGTTTGTGTGTGTGTATTGTTTAATGCTGTCAATGTGATGGCGAAAGCCGAGAAAATTTCCCTACAAATGTAAGTAACTCCAGAAAAACAGGTTGTGGGAATTTTGCACAATGGAAGTAGCTTTTTTATACACTAAGACGGCATATTCTTTTAAATATAAACAGACCAAAAATAATTTGAGAGTCTTTTATCACCTTGTGTATATTTTTTATTTGATTTGTTGAATTGTTTCCCTGGAAGCACTGTTACTGAAGAGATCGTTAGAGAGCAAAGGTCCCTAACTGATCACTCTGATAACAGTGTATTGGGGGAGAGTGTAAGTACACAGCTTGTAAAATCTGCGAACAGAAGTATTTGGAAGCAGGATGAGCCTGTTTCTTAAGACCTTTCTTTCATTTACCTGTTATGGTTTTTGATGTGTAAGCTCACGGTGACCTGACCTGGTGAAATCAAAGTTTGTTCTGTTCTTGGAGTAGAAAATTGGAGGTCTCTTGTGGAGACTTATGTAACATGGCTTCTGCAGCGGAGTTAGGGGATGAGCTACCGTGAGAATGTGAAGATTTCAAGGGGCATTGGATTATAGAAAAAGGAGCAGACGACTTGCATTTGCATGAAAGTCATATAAAGTCATTAAAATTATAAAACTCAATTTCGGTTGGTGAGTACAGATTAGACTGCATGTAGCCTTCCTTATCCATGGGATATACATTCCTGAACTGTCCATGAATAGAAAAATGTGTGCTGGGAAGAAGCTCTCCAATACCATACACTGGAGAGCTTATACTCTATGTCCTTATACACTGCAATCAAACATAAGCTTGCAAAAGAGACAAAAGAGAAAAATGAGAGAAAATAAATACAATAAATAAATACAGTCTGCAAATTTTCTGTGATAAAAAGGTACAAAGCATGTACCTTTATAGTTACTAAGTGCAGCAATCTTCAGGGTGATGTGATGAGACTACACTAGGCAAATGAATGTGCTTGATAATTTGTCGGTGGTGGTGACTGGAGAATTCTGGCCTGTCCTGGTGAACGTCAGTCCTTTTCCCTGCCTTTTCTGATTATTGTTCTGGTGTGGACAAAAGGATTTTAACACCGAACATGCCAACAAAAGGCAACAAAGACTGGGAAGACGTGCAGGGTTCTGGGAACAAGGAGAGGTGCAATTGTAACCAGGAAGAAAACGTGTCTGTGAATCTTGAATTGAGCCTCAGAGACGATGTGAGAAGCTTTGGGACTGAGAATCTTCTAGAAGCTTCAAGAATGCCTCTCAGACCAGGCATGGACTGACACCACAAATGTATGAAACCTTGGATAAGAAGCTAGAAGTGTAGCTGTAAAGGTCTGAAAAGCCTGCAGATATGTGAAAAATATTTTGGTGTTTTTGCAGGTCTGTTTCAAGAAAGATTCTTTCATACACCTTGTAGTAATAACAGGCATAGTGGGGGAAGGCATAAAGGTAAAATGGCATATCTGAAAAGACTTTTTTAATAATGGTATGAAAAAAAATTAAAATGTAAATGATACAAACCTCATTCACACCCAAACAAAGCAGCTCAAGAAGGAGCCACTTTTTGCCTTCGAGGAGAGACGAAAAAATGGTGTGTGTCATATTCTTGATGGGGCACAGGCCAGAAGGGTGTGTAAGGAAATGAAAGAGCTGTGAAGACCCTAGATCTCCACAGAGTGGGAACGAAGATGCAGTGTGGCCCACCTTACCTGTCTATCAACAGCACAAAGACATTGTTCTCCCTATTTTTGGGTGGCAGTATCCTATTGGTGCCTGCTGTTCAACATGAAAAGGAAACCAAGTTGTTTCTGTTTGTTTATGCCTTGAGGGATTGAAAGTGTTATATTTTTCAAATTATTACAAATTCTCTCTGTTGATAAAAAGCGGGCTGAAGGCACTGTAAACGTATTTATATTTACGAGTGTCATTTGTCATGCATATTCAGCATGCTGTGTTAATAAGGCTAACAGGAAATTTACATTTTTCATTCAGGTTTTTTGCCAGAAGTGTATCATCACATATTGAAATTCATTTATTCATGTTTCTGCTTTTGAAAAGACGACTGTATGGTAAATTAATTCTTGATTGGTATCACAAGGGTCTTTCTTGCATGGGCAAGCAATCTTTTTACAACAATATGAAAAAAGAGCATACAGAACACAAAAAGAGATTAGAGAAACAAAGACAAAAGATTCTACCCTTTCATCCTGCAGAATTTATTTTCCAAACATTTCTAGCCAACATTGTTTTTTAAAGCCAAAGTATGGACTTTCTGGTTTTGGCGGCATAACAGTTTGAAACCCTGTTATAAGCTTTACATTTCAAAATATTTGAAATGGAGGATGTACTGTCCAATAGCCTTGGGATTGCACTGGTCATTTGCCATTGTTCTTAGCTCACCAAAACCTGGCTTCCTGAACAGATAAGCAGTTCACTCTGCCATGGAGTAGTTAAAGCAATACAATCTCTTCATTTTTTCCAAAGACATCTGCACACCAGGGATATGGTCTCTGTGAGGGATATTTTTTTCACCTGTCGGGTCACATTTGTGTGCGTGCATGTGTGACTTCGGCAAGGTTATTTTTTGGGTAGTCCCTGACAAGCACGTCTTCTCTGGTTTCCAGCAAGTGTTCGCCTCTCCCAGCAAACACCCCATGGACAGCAAAGGCGAGGAATCCAAAATGAGCTATCCCAACATCTTCTTCATGATTGACAACTTTGAAGAGGTAACAGCCCCCTCTTCTCTCGATGTCCGAGGCCTCATATCTCGTCAGAATAGCCAGCTTACGTGAGTGTGAGGGTGGGATTCTCTTTCAGGAGGTAGCAGGTGTGGTAATGTAACTCTTGATGTACTCATTCATGGGACCGGAGGTGGTCAAGGGTGATGAAGAACTCTAGAGATGTTTGCTAAATGGAGCCTGAAGTTGACAGAGTGAGACTGGTTTTTGACAGTCTAACAAATGAGCCAACAAATGTGCTGGAGACCTCAGATCATGCCTGCCAAGGGTTGGTAGCCCCTCCACAGAAATGCGGTAAAGGCTATAAAAGATGACATTGGAGGATTTGTAGGCTGTAGTACCAAAACAAGGTTAGACCATCTGAGGAAGAGCACTGAAGATCAGTGCAGAAGGATCAGTGTGTGAGGTGTCTTGTGTTCACAGGTCTTCAGTGATATGACAGTGGGAGAGGGGGAGATGGTCTGTGTTGAACTCGTTGCCAGTGACAAAAGCAACACTTTCCAGGGAGTCATTTTCCAAGGCTCAATACGATACGAAGCTCTCAAGAAGGTCTATGACAACCGGGTGAGAAATTTGTGCTCAGAAGTGATTTTTCATTTTTTGGAAAATGTTAGATTGAGTGACAATGTGCAATGAAAACGAGGCTGTGTCTTTGTAGATGGATATCATACAAACTGTGAAAGATGCCAACCAATTTCCTTTCTATAATATTTTATACAGGGGTGTTATGCCTCATGTATCCAATTATTCAGATTTTTAAAAAACAAATACATAATTGACTGAAATAATTATGCCTAAGGAGGACACAAGGGACTCAACGTTTGCCAGTTAGAGGAAGCCACATAGCCCAATCTAACTTGTTTGGGTTTGAGTTGCTAAATTATCTCATCCAGCCATTTATTGAAAAAAGAAATATTTTTAGCTTTGACAGTATGGGTGGGCAGCTCGTTCCCAGACTCCCACAGTGCTTGCTGTCAAACAGTGCCTCCTGTTCTCAGTTTTAGAGGCTCTTCCACATACTTTCCATTTGTGTCCCCTTAGTATCTTTTCACTGTTGAACTGTCCAGTGAACTTGAATCTTGAATGTAGGATTGACATTCTTTTAACTTTCATTATCATATCAGTATTCCAGAAGAGCTCCTGGAACTGCAGCTTTTCCTTCAATGCAGATATGTGGGAAAATATCTTCTCTGCTGTCTTTGCGCAGGTCAGCGTGGCAGCTAAGATGGCGCAGAGGATGTCCTTTGGCTTCTACAAATACAACAACATGGAGTTTGTGAGGATGAAGGGGCCCCAGGGAAAGGGTCATGCAGAAATGGCCGTGAGTCGAGTTCCGACCGGAGACACCTCCCCCTGTGGGACTGAAGAGGACTCGAACCCTGACTCTCCCATCCACGAGCGGGTTGGTTTTGGACACATTATCCCCACATTCTGTCAGTCCTATGAGAGAAAGAGATCTTCATTTTCATCTTCAGACACTCAGAAGCAGTGAGGCAGGCCTCCCTATTACCATTCATTTAGAGAAAGGAGCTTTCATTGCTTACGGAGGCATGTGAAGCAATCGTAGTGAGTTTGTCTCAGCATAGATACCACCTGAATTATAGATCTAGATTTACACACTAAAACGCCAGTATTCGTTCCAAATTTGTTTTGGAATTTAGAAAAACAAGTTGTAGAAAGTAAAGTGAATGCTATAATATCTATTATAGCTATAATGTCAGCTATAATAATAATAAGCTATAATATATAATAAGCTATAATATCATACAGTGATCAAATTTATCAGTTTGCAGGCGCAATAACTCAAATGATAAGGGAGAAACACTGCTTTTTAAAATTTCCAGTACTCAATTTCATAAAAATACTTTCTACTAATAATTACTAACACTTTTTCTGAAATAATTAACAATTATAACAAAAGGTTGACAACAAAAGGCTTGTTTCAAGAGCTGTAGAACTATACCCTATTTTCCCCTTAAGGCAATAAGTCCCACATTCACAAATTTGCCTTTTGTGGAAACCGACCAGTTCCAAATCCTCACAAACACCAAGGTTTTACTGTAGCTTTAAAGGTACAGCATGTATTCGATGTATGTATTTTGGCTGAGTCACACTAAGGTTTAAAACTGACATTAATTAAACTAGCTCTGCATGTGCCTAGACTTTTTTTAGCTTCAAAACGGTGGAACTTTGTGTTTGTACAAGGACACGAGATAGACTGTGCTTTGCAGCACATCGCTGGGGAAAAGGTTCAGGTTCTTCAGACGAAGAAGGCTCCACAGCCAAAACGTTGTTTCTTTTCTTTCCCTTTCCGCGTGACCTTTTGCTGTGCCTTTGCAGCCTACGCGTGCCGACGCAGCTCCCTGCTCGATGCGTATCTTTAATGCGGGCTGAACCGTGTTGCTGCCCTCACAGGTGACCTCTTTCAGCACCCCGCCGACCCCGGAGAGGAATAACCGGCCCTCCTTCTTCTCCCCGTCGCTCAGGCGCAAGGTGCCCCGGAACAGGATCGCCGAGATGAAGAAATCCCACTCGGCCAACGACAGCGAGGAGTTCTTCCGGGAGAATGAGGACAATGGAGGTGATGACCCTGCAGCTATGTCTGCTCCCTTTCACTGAAGCACTCTTTCATCCATTACGTTTTGAGTGGTTTGCAGTTGTCCATAACTAAAACTTCCTCTCACTGTGCTGCTTGTGTTGTTCATTTACCCATCCAAACACTTACATGTGGGGTTTCCATTAGTGAAGTCTGTTGACATTGTTACGGTTCAATTAAATGATATGTAAATCTCGTATAAATAAGAGCGACTGTTCCTGTCAAGATGTATATACATGAAGAAAATATTAATATATTTTTCTACCTCTGTCAACTCTGAAGAACAAAGTCATTAAAAATGTTTCACTTCTGTTTTTAAAGAATACTCAAGAAAGGTTCTTTCAAAATCTTGAATGAAAGTGCTGCAGGATCTTTGCTGAGGAGATCTGACACGACGCTTCTTAGTCTGTCCTCTGTATCTCCCAGACTTGCACAACACCACCAACCTGAGGTCCAGATCGCTGTCAGGAACAGGCCGGTCCCTGGTGGGGTCCTGGCTGAAGCTGAACAGAAGTGAGGAGAACTTCCTGCTCTACTCCCACCTGACGTATGTCACTCTGCCCCTGTACCGCATCACCACAGGTGGGCTCCTCAGACGTCACTGTGTGGAGCTGGGAATTCCAGCTTTTCTCTGGAGGGAGTGGGGGCACAAAGGACAAGTGCAACTTACACAAGTTGTACAAAGTGCAGCCGTGCCAGTGCTGCTTGCTACCGATAATAGATCTGCTTGTTTGTGTAGATCTGCTTGTTTGTGTTTGTGTAGTTTGTTTTTTCTGAACTCGGGGCTTTGGTTTAAAAAATACCCCAGTACCATGGTTATCAGTCCTGGCCCTGTGTCAACACTGTTTCTTCTGGATTGTGCTCCAGCTGAGTTCTTAATCACTGGCTAATTTATATTTATTTCGACTTGCTATTGGAGTCCTTTTCGTAAGTTTGCTTTTGGCTTTTAAAACACTAAATGGATCTTGTAATTGATATGAGCCCCTGTGCCAATTATTGAGTTTCTCGGCTGCTCTCATTGAGGAGTGTAAGCGGAAATACAACCGATTGCATTTAAGGAAAACACTGACTCACTGTGGGAGTGAGTCCCATACCGTGTCCTTCCCACTAGTATTTGTTCATCATGAATTGATCACCTATCAAGATCTGTTTAGTCTGAAATTAGGGAGTAAATTCTTCATCAGCAAGTTGAGGAGTGACAACATAACATTCTGAGTGCTGAAGGTGTGGTAAATGCACTTTAACTGGGGTATTTTTGACACCAAGGACAGCAGAAAAGTCTAAACTTTAGCAAGCAGATCAATTATATGCAGCAAATAGCACTGCTGATTAAAGACCGAGCTGAAACAGGATTGAAAGCCATTGATCTAGATTATAAGACTAACTAAAACTAAGTAGTACTAGAGACAGAACACTAAAAATGTGGACAGTAATAGTCTGAACAATTTTACCTAATGGACATAACCTTAGAACTTTGTATACACCTTTTATTTGTGTGATGTTTTTGTTTTAACATTGTATAGCATTTACAGGTACTAACAAATCTTACTTAAATTGCATTCAAGGAAGGATCAGTGTGTGAAGTGTCCTGTGCTTGCAGGTGACACAATGATGACTAAACGCATTTAATCCCTGCATTCTAATGCTTAATCCTTTATCCTCAGATATTCTTGAAGTGCGACAAAAGCCAATTCTCATGACATAGCAGAGACAAGACACTGCCTTGGATACTGTCTACCAAGTGCCTATGTGTGATGGGCGAATTGGACAACACTACCACCTAGTGTCTGGAAAGAGAACCAAAAAAAAAAGCAAAGTCTTTGGAACAAAGTGAAAAAACCAGCCAATCAAGAAGTGCCTCTTCCGTCCTTCCTGACAGACTCCTGTTTTCACAAAGGGAAAGCAGAAGTGACAGGTTCTCTAGTTTTGCTTCTTTGAGTAAAGCAGCACCTGAAAAATCAGAACCACAGCTTCATGAACATCTCACTGTCAGGTTTACTGGATTTAAAACGAAGCAGCACTCCTCAAATTATATACGATCCAGAATTTCCTAAGAAGTAGGAAAGCAAAGAAAGAATGTCTATTGCCTGTAAATAGTTAAATTGTTCAACAAATCATTGACATACCCTGTTAAAGATTCTGCTTTCAGTCTATACAATGCTGTTTTTTTAATTAAATGTACGATGTTTTATCTGTTTTAACTGTTTCAGTGTGTGTAAAAAGGGAATTGATTTAAGAGCCTTTGCGTTTGAAATCAGTGTTTGTATTTTGGTCTTTACATCCTTAGCATGGCCTTTGGAAAGTAGAAATAAAACGCCTTTCAGTCAGAGGACGTCTTTTACTGTATGTGCATCTTCAATTTGCTGTTGGCGAGGAGAAGGGAGAGCTGCAGAGTTTTCACCAAAGCACTGTGTGTGGTAAAAACAAAAATGCAACATTTAATGTCTTGTGTTTCAAGTGTGAAAACATGTCATGTCAGCATCATTTCTTGCATGGAAAGTATGAAAAGATGTTTTGCATTATAGATTTTAGGCAAAAAAATGAAAGCTTTGGATTAGTGATTATGAGAAGAGTTTTTCCCAGTGTTTGCTGTGTATCACCATCAGATTGGTTTCATGCTCATTTGTCATTATACTAAGCTCCCTTTGAGGCGCCTTTCTAGTTCTCAAAGAATTAGTTTTTTTTTACATGATTAAAATCTGTGAAACTGCGTCAACATTTCATTTTGGAATTTACAGTGTTAAGTTAGGGGGGAAGAGGCAGGTCAGTTTATTGATCACATCCTCCGTAAACGTGAGCTGCATTTCCTTCCCTACCTGTCAAACGGCGCAAGTCTTCTCCTTCAGGATTCTTTTTGCTTAGTGTTCAGTACCATCTTCCTGTTTGCCATCTAACTTCTGACAGTTTTTCAAAGGGGAGGCAATTCTGTTGAAGACAAAATCCCAAAGGATCACGATTTATTTTAGCTGCATGTCATTTGCCAACATCTGGATAGTGAAAACGCCGAGCTTCAAAAGTGGAAAGAATCATTCAAACACCTGTAATCTATGGAGATTCCACCCTGGTCCTGGAGGCTGCAGTCCAGGCTGTCTTTTGGCTCACTGAATTATCTTTAAATCTTAGGGACACACAGAAATCATTGACCAATTTGTTTAATTAGGGAAAGTCTGGGGCCTGAGGGCTGAAAGGTACTCTGATATTTTGCTCCACATGATCTTTACACTACATTGTTTAAAAAAACAGCTGCGAATGGATCACCGTGCAGTTGTTCCAGGTCATTATAAGCTGTTAGTATAATGGCCAACAAAACAACCTGCTGGACGGGGGCTCAGGGATGGAGACCCCTCTTGTAGACAGTACGAGAAAGGCAATATCTTTTCCAGTAGCCTATGGTTCCCTGACATGAGAATAATTGGGACAGTGGGGTGGTGTGATGGTCAGGGCAGACGCCTCACGTCTTGGGAAGCCCTCGGTATGGTGCTTGCTTGCTCTTCCTGCATTCATGTGGGATTTCTCTAGCTGCTTCAGTTTCCTCCCACCTTCCCAAGACATCATGCGCAGGCTCAGTGGTGTCTGAAGTGTTCCTGTGTGTGCGTGCTTGCTTCCGTGCCCTGTGCTGACCCTGCATCCTGTCTTGTGCCCTGTGCTTCCGAGTTAGACTCTGGGTTTTAGTGGTTCTCAAGTCGGAAAAAGTGGCTTCCTGGTAGTGATCAGATAAACATTGGGAAATTCACATAAATCTCCCCACTCCTTTTCTGCAAGCGCTTGTGCTCAGTAAAAGGCCAGACCACATCATTAGTGACAGTACTGTGTAATACACATAAGGCGATTGACTTACTGGCTCACAGAGCTGCGCGAGAGAAATGCATTGTGTTGTTCTGCCTCAAGCACACATTCACTTCTAGTGGACACGGGTCTGTGGTAGAAGGAGCTTTTGGCAGCTCAGAGCCGTCAAATTAAAAAAAGCAACAAGTATACAGAGATTAAATGAAGGAGCTAATTAATATTCTGGCTCAGGATGGATTCCTATATATTAAGGTGAGTTAGAACTATGAAAAAGATATGTATACATAAACAAGCCATTTAAAAAAAAACAGCTCTCCTTTGAATTTCACCCTGACTTGACAGAGGTGGAAACTGGGCTGCTCATGTAATACCAGTTTCACTCATTTAACAATAAAGGCTGATGCATATGAGTCAGAAAATAGGTAAAAGAATAAAGGTTCTGTCCTTGTAGCAGAGTAATGCAATTGAAATCGGACCACAAAGCCTACAGAGAGGCAGGATTAATCCAGCAGTGGCCCAGCAATAATAAGTGGTGCAAACATTTTAAGGATGTTATATAGAGGCTAGAGACAGGGGCGGGTACACCATTCAAACCCATTCTTCACATGCCCATGAGGAAATCGCTGAAATGGTGGCACCAGGAATCACCAGATCTCTATAAAAGCAGTGCCTGCAGCAGTCGGAGACTGTCTTTTACAAGAACGTCCCGGTTGTTAAGAGCATCAAGAACCAAAAAGAATTCTAAGACAAGTTTTAAGGAAAATCTTTTTTTTTGATAACCTGTCCCAATTGAGCATATGACAGGTTATAACTGGTTGACATTGGTAGCAGCCTCAGTCTCTTTCCAGGTCGGGACGCTGGTAAGTAGGGTGGTTAGTGTGTTCTCCCGGTCAACTGGAACCGACTGAGTGGGGTTATTGTCACTGCTTTAAAAAGATTAGACTTCTGTCAAGTTATGCTATTCTAAAGGTGGGCATCTCAATGTCTGTTAACAAGCCCCTTGGAAAAGTAAAAACAAAGTATAACATCACTTTTGATGGTTAGTTGGATTTACTAACCAGAGACAATCTGCAGACGCCCTCAGGTTCAAGGATTTGAACGTTTGCCATCTTTACATTGTGAAGTGTGACGTGTATTAGGTGTGTTGGTCACACTTGCCGAGTGCTTGGGGAATCATGATATACTGAGGCCACACAACCCAAAATACTAAACAGGAAGCTGAACAACCCTGAAATGTTTTGCGTTGTGCACTCAAAATTACTGAATAAAAAAATCAATAATTTAGTTTTTTTCAGTCTGATCACCTCATCTTCTGGAGCAGCTGCTGTGATTGCACATCAGTTATGGCCACTCAAGATTTAGCTGGGCTCTGTTATAATGCAGATTTCCACATGCTTTCTCCTTTGATAGAGACTTCTTTTATGTGCAGCTAAAAGCAAACAAGACTTTGATGTGCATGCAAGACCCATACTTTCTTTGCCTTACATTTATGAAATTACAGATTACCAGAAAAGGTGTTGATTGTGTAATTTAGGTATTTCCTTAATGAACTAAACATGAAGGAACTTCATAAAAACAACATATAAGTGTGTAAATATTTGTAAAGTGCAAGCTTCAAACAGAAATGTAATCTGCCAAAATAGCCTGTTAATTTATAATAACATACAACACTAAAGTCATGTGCCTGATGATTTCTTCATGAACAATAAAGCTTATAAAGAAAGGGTTTCCACTTTCCACTTAAGTTCTTTTAAAACAGACTCTTTGTGTTTCAAAAGGCATGGTTAAAGCTTTCAGTTTACAGAGGGTTTTTTTTTTTATCAGACAGAAATAAAAGTCCGGTGAGGTCTAACATTTTTCAAAAAACAAAGACATACCCATAGAATTTGTTTCCTTAAAGCTCAAACAGAACATATCTGATAATAATTATAATATTAATAATAATAATAATATAACCGTAGTCTGAAGGGGATGTCCCATACTGTATAACTGTACAGTGCCCTCCACATGTCATATGAATGTTTTTGAAGTTTGAATATAAATAAAGCTGCTAATATGAAGTAGGTGCCCACAAAGCCAAAGACATTCACCTGACTGTGGTACAACTGAAAACATTCAGACATGTAAAACTTATATCCATCACGGGGAAGCATTTATCTCTTCCTTCTGTTGATCTCATAAAGAAGCGATATCTTAGCTGCTGTCTTTTTTTCTGAGAGGGATTTTTCTGTGGGCTGTCTTGAGGACAAACCATAAAGGCTGGCCCTATCCCAACAAGTGCCTAAAGTTCATGTGCACACTGGGCTGCGCTCAAACACACTGGCACTAAGTCACGGTGTGCTTGTGCATCAGGTCTGATGAGTACACACACTCACCAGGGGTTAACTTCACAGCACAGAAACTGCTCTGATCAAAGTCACTAACGATCTTCTAATAGCTTCTGATTCTCTTTCTATGCTCATCCTTCTTGATCTCAGTGCTGCTTTTGACACTGTTGACCATGACATCTTACTTTATTGTCTTGAGACTGTGTTTGGAGTTTCTGACACTGTTCTCAAATGGTTCAAGTCTTACCTCACTGATCACTGTCACTTTGTCTCTCTTAATATAGGTCTGAAATTGGTCTTGTTAAGCCTGGTGTACCTCTGGGCTCAATACTGGGCCCCTTGCTCTTCAGCATTTACATGTTTCCATTTGGTCAGCTTTTAAGATCACATGGCCTCAGCTATCATTTCAACGCTGATGATACTCAAATATACATCCATACCAAACCTGACACTGATGTGGCTGTCTCTATTCTATCTAATTGCATCTCTGACACAAAAAAACTGGATGACTCAAATTTTCCGTCATCTTAACTGTGACAAGACTGAAGTCATGCTTATTGGCACCCCCCATCAGCTTGGTAAAGCCAATCCTGTAACCCTATCTGTAGATGGTTCTGTACTTGAGCTTCAGTCTAAATTGAAAACACCTTTTGTGTGGATTTTAAAATCCTCATGCTCACCTATAAGACTCTGCATGGCTTGGCACCTCAGTACCTGTCTGAACTATTATCGCCCTACTCCCCACCTCGCAACCTTCGCTCTTCTAATTCTGGTCTCCTAACTGTCCCCCAAGCCCGTCTACATTGTATGGGTGACAGGGCCTTCTCCTGCTATGCCCCCAAGCTCTGGAACTCTCTCCCCAAGGATACCAGAGAGTCACCTTCTCTAAACTCCTTCAAATCCAGACTCAAAACCCTCTTCTTCAGAAAAGCCTTTACTTAACTGGTTCCATTCTTCACCCCTCTGCTTTTCCTAGTACCACCATCCACAGTCTCCTCTGTGTATTGTAATTGTGTTTTATCTTGTGTATTCTTTTTATTTATTGTTGTTTTCATTCTGTAAAGCACTTTGAGAAGCAACCTTTAAAGGCGCTATATAAAATAAAGTTTATTATTATTATTAAACGTACCTGGTCTTGATCTGGCGAATGCTCAGCAGTCTTCTTTCAGGACAAAGTAGAAGAAAGAAATCTGGAAAAGACATTTCTCACTGTGATGATTGTTAGGCTGCCTTAGCGGATAGCTTCAGCGGCAATTACAGATGCATGAAATTAGGCCAGGGGGGTTGTTGTGATACATGTGACACCAAACAGGAAATACAATGAGAAAAAAATAAACTGAATATTAAAATCTGCACAATATTTTCACTATATCGCACAACAATACATGGTTTACAAAATCACAATGTAATGAGTTATTTTTATTAATAATCTATTCTTTTAACAAAATTCAAAACAAAGCATCCATGGCACTCACCTTACTAAATTAGATGTCAGATACCACTTGAGAATCTGGCTGAGGCTTTGCTTGACTGCAGTGGATGTGATTAAAGGGTGTTAAGTGAGGTTTTCTGCAGACTAATGACCATTATCACACTAATATATAGCATTTTTGTAAACCAGAGAAGGAGCAAAATGAGAAAGATGAGAAGCTCCAAAAACAATAATCCTCATCTGATGAAGCAACCTACTCACTGGAAACTACAGAGCAAATGAACACAAAATTCCCCTTATGCTGAGGATAATTAATTAAACCAAGGACTTATTATTACATGGCTTTGCTGTCACTAGCTGCTTTCATTAAAAAAAAAAGAAAAATGCCCTGTTAGTCATCCTAACAGAATGACAGAATGATTTGTGCTAGAGCAATGGCTCCCCCTACTGTCAATTTTAGAGGAATTTTTTTATTATGTTTACTGGCTGACGTTGTGTCCCAAGTTCACTCCCTTAGTAGAGGTATTTGCAATCTGTAATTAGCAAAGAAGCTGGCATGGTGGCGCAGTGATTAGCATAAATTCTGTTATTGTTAGTCAATTCTGGACTGGGGTGCTATGTGCAGGTTTCCTCCCATAGTCCAAAGACTTACTGGTGGGGTAATTGGCTTCTGGGAAAAACTGGCCCTGGTTTTTGTCTGCATGTGCCCTGCAAGGGACTGGCTTCCTGTCCAGGGTTTATCCTGCCTAGTACCCATTTCATGCCAGGATAAGCTGCGGTTCCCCTGTGATCCAGTACTGGATAAAGCAGCTACAAAACATTAGCAAAGGCTGTGTTGCATGCATGAAAAGTGTTGGATGTCAAGATAACCGTGATATAGCAGTATTGTAAAATAATGATAATTGGTGTATATGTATAACTGGGAGGTTGCCAGTTCAAATTCTGGGTATGAGCACTACTGACGTATCCTTGAGCAAGGGACTTCACTCAGCTAACTGTACAGTGCCACCTTGTGGCAGGCTAGTATATCAATTTTTTATTGCATTGAGATTCAATCCCACTTCTCATTGAACACTATCCTTTTCCCCTGCTTTGAAAGCAATAACAGTATTGAAAGCAATTATAAATCCCATGAAACTTTAATTTAAAAACACACCAAAAATGAAAATTTAACTCACAGTTAAGAACTTCACCATAGTCAAAACCGGAGGCCGTGGTGGTCTCTCAGGAACCCAATGGAGAACCTCTACAGTAGAAACAATGTTCCGATTGCTGGTTTAGAGATGTTTACAGGAATGGTTTCATCATGTTAGAAATGTGGAACCTGAGCGTCTTCTTAGACGCATAGACAATTGCAAAAGTTTACGTTTATAGAGGTCAGTGTAACTGAACAACAGTTGAAAGGGTTGAGAACTTCTCGTGCTTACCCTGAAGCTTAATATTGGTAGAATTTTCAGTTTCTTCACTTTCAATATTTACCTTTATGTTTGGCGTTTCAAGTGTGTGCAAATGCTATGATAAACCGCTTAAAATATAGAGAATAAAATACTGCAGACTCTGCCCGTATTTTCACTTCCAATTATGAATTGTAATTAAAGTGTGATATGGTTGAAGAAAATTTAATTCTTTTGTATACATGATACCTGCTTAAAATAGTCAAAAGGGCACTTAGAGATCAATCACCTTCACTGGACCGCAGAAGACCACAGAGTGACCTAGATCATGTGTAATCAGATCACAAGTGGGCATTTCAGAATACCCATAAACCTGATTAGTCCCTGGGCCTCCTGCTATTGTAAGTTGTAAGTGTTCATAATA
This sequence comes from Atractosteus spatula, assembly GCF_055471065.1. Taxonomy (NCBI): domain Eukaryota; kingdom Metazoa; phylum Chordata; class Actinopteri; order Semionotiformes; family Lepisosteidae; genus Atractosteus; species Atractosteus spatula. Next base: position 31,142,065 of record NC_142713.1, on the reverse strand, counting down.
AAACGTAAACTTAAGACATGAACAGCTCCTCCTTATATTGTAAGAGTTGAGTTTTTGAGACTGATTGCACGTGGCAGTTTTTATATACAGTAGGTATACATACAATCTGTTAAGGGCACAGATCAAATTCAGTTTAGATACAAAAATGTTCACAGTCGTTAAAAATTTAGGATTATGTGCAATCACAAGATAAAAAAAGTTAATATGAATTTTAAATCTAAACAGAAAGCAACATCAAGAAAGTGTAATATGGTTTATTCACCAATCACTTTGTAAACAGCTATTACAAACATATTGGGCACCTCTGCATAAAGGTCAGTACTTATACAAAGGCAATACAAAGGTCACTTTGAAAACAAAATCAATGAGTTCCATTCTGAAATACTGACTGCCATAAACTAAACATCTGACACACTGCTGACTTTCATCTGCAATAAACCTCAAGAAAATTAAGACAATTTGTGGAACAGAAATTGCTATGAAATACAGAATAATTCTATTGACATTTTTCTCAAAACAAATATACAGAATGCTTATGAAGTTAGATCGCTTATTCGAACCATCGTTAAATTTGTGAATCATGGAGCAATGAAACGCTACAATGGTCAAGACATCCGAGAGGGCACGGACATCACTTTGGCTGTACAACAGAATGCACAGCGTGTTCTTTGAGCAGCAAGCCTGGCAGACACTGATACAGTTGGTGCCCTGTGGCATATGTGGTCTTTGTGCATGTTAGCGGACACCCCAATTTTCACTGCTCCAGAGTGCATGGTTAATGGTCAACGTTATCCGAATAGGCCAACTACGTTTATCAGTATCCTGTACATAAAATACGTAGACCAAAGTGGTCAAACACTAATAATTTGCTATAATAAATATTTTAATTAAACTCCTTTTTAACAGACAGGAATCAATGCTTTACGCTTTAAATTTAGGTAATTCAAGTTCTAATCAAAACCCTGATAACTACAGATATCCTATGAACAATTAATACAAACCTGTGAAAACCTGAAAGTTAAACTGTATTTCATTTCAATCTGATAATGAGCTCACTTGCTTCAGTAAAAGAACTTTAAATGGCTAAGTCACAAAAGACATAAAATGCAAGGCAGTGTCTAAATGGTGCAATAATAAACGGGAGAAGTTTGCAAACATCCAAGGGGAAAGGACACGCAGGTCACTTCAGACTCCGCCAAAAGTCTCTCACTTTCAGACAAGTCAATAACGGACTTCCATTTTATCAGAAGTATAAAATATTCAACTGTACAATAGTCATATTCAGCCATGATTCCCATAGTTGCAGGTAGTTACAGGTTTTCTGGCACAATATTGTCAAAAAGAATGAAGTACCACTGACATTTTAAATTAAAACTGCTCAAGAAAATTTATTAACTGTTATGGATTCCAATTTACTTAAATGATAGCAGCAAAAGAAAAAAAAATCACTGGAATGTTACTGAATCCAGGCAGGTCATACTGTTTGTTTTTGAATTAAAACAGATGTACATAAGGAGCCATCCCTTTCACGTTTCAAAGATGACAAATCTTTAAAGTTACCAAGCTAAGAGTTCGGCCAAATCAATGTCCAATAGCCCAGATTCGAGGCAAATTAAACGTGGATTTAAATTTCACAGTATTATAACTATAAAACTCTAAAATATGCATGCAACAAAGCAGGGGAGTCCTTTATTTTCAATCTTGTAAATCAGATTACAGCAAGATGTTTAAAAATCTGACTTTTCACAGCAATATAAACTGTGCTATAACATTGCAGATTTCATTGCATCCCATACCACTGGACAACTAAAACTGGACAGAATCAAGGAAAACCAGAGAGGAAAAAAGCAGACAATTATCATAGTGCAGTGTGGCTCTAAGCTATGCTTTCTTTTCCATGAGGAGTTTGTGTAGTTCATCAGCATCCTCTGCTGTTTTAACTCTGATTAAGATGGGGACAGGTGCCGTCGGATTTTTCTCATCCACTGGAGGATTGGGGACACAGACCACCATGACATTGTTCTTTCCCATTCTTGTACATGGCATTGAGGACTGCAACAGAATATTCAGCAGGATGTTTCCTATAGAACAGAAAAGAGTCATGTTCTGCCGTGTTCAACTTTTTGTTTTAGACAAATTACCCTGATCTTGGAAAAGCCTGGCACAAATAGAACCAATGTGAAATCAGAGTAAAATAACACTACGGAGTGAGTGTTGTACTAATTCCATAGAACTATGAATATAAAAATGATTTTTTTATTCTCAATCTGCTGAGCACCTCTTAAAAAATGAAGTGTACAAATATGGATATACTTAATTGCTGCAAAATTTTAACCCTTTTAGAAAGCTAGTGTTTTTTCAAACAAAAGGGTTCACAAGACAATAGACACTAATGTCATCTGGATTTGGCTGAGCTGTAAAGGCACTGGAGAAAATACGGAGTACTACAGGACACTATATAAAACTAAGGTTTGTAGGCTATCACGAATGAAGTGTTTTACAGAGCTGAAGGAAACAGCCCAGAAATCAAAGGTGAAATGCTAAAATTCACCTGCTCATACAATCATGTTACCAAAGAGCAGCACTTTATAAAGATACAATTACAGGACACTGTAGTTACTGCAGTTTCTTTTTCAAAATGTAAGGCTTTACAAGCTCTATTGAACAGCAAGGTCTAACCTAAGAAAAAAAATAATTTTAGTTTTAATGCAAGAGAACAAGTAAGAATTACAAGAATACTAAAGACCAAAACAAATACAAACCACAAATTATAGCAATTTCACAGACTGTGAAACCTGAACACTAAGCGGTCCATTCCTAAATGAATTGAGGATTTTACTAGACATATTTAAGTTGATGTGTAAATTGCATCTGACCACTACAAAAGCACAGTGAAAACTCCAGTTTGGGAAAACAAGAAAATCCTAAGAACACTGAAATTTAATATCCCATTTGACTATCTGGCAGCAACAGCCTGAGACACTATTTACTCACATTAAAACAATCAAATGAAAAATGGATAAAAATAAAAGATTAAAACTCAAACTTAAGACTGAAAGGTCTGCAGCAAGAAAAGCTGTGCAGAAGTTCTGGTGACTGGGGAGGGCACAGAAAGAGAACTTTTCTACGCATCAGCTATAAAGAATTTTGGTACCAAACAGGGTAAGATATCCAATGTCAAGCTGCTGCAAGTCAAAGAGAGCCTTTTGCTTCCTGTTTCTGAAACAGTCAAATCCTGCTGCCCAGAAGACAAAAATACAGCTTGTTTGAAGGGGTGAGGCCATTACAAGCATTCAGGCCTCCTAAACCATGAGCTAAGATGGCTCGGCAGGACAATGTCTTAGACGCTAACAAGTGAATGTTTCTAATGACAAGGTAAATCTCCACAATAGAATAATAATGTAGAAGGACTGGGAGGCTGCTTCCTTTTGTACCTTTCCAGATAAATGTTTCTGAAATTCGTGTAATGGCAACTCCATCTTTTTATTTCTTTGCAGTTCAAGTTTGTTCAAGTTTGTCACCTTAAACACCACGGGAATAGAACCAAGGATTTTCAGGGCAGATTAAGGCAGCTGCTAAGAACGTCAAGTGATAAAGAACTGAAAGCTTTCTACGCACTAGAATTATGTGGATAAAAGAAAATCCTTCATTGTCAGTTCTGTTGCTGGTTAACTTTTTATATTATGTATCACTGGACTGCATCTGAACCAGACCCTCACAACCATGTTATGACAAGGAGGGGACGTGCCATGATTATTCACGTGTCACATTCAACTTTCAATAACTTTAAGCTGCAACCCCCGACAGCTGCACAGCTACTGCAGATGAGTGGGGTGATGGGGAAACTCTCGATACATGTGAAAAGACTTACTCTCAGTATAAAAGAAACAAAGTGAGGATATTCCTCCTAATTCCTTCAATATGGCAAGCGGACCCAATTTGGAAAGCCCCACAGTTCCAAATAATCTGTGCTCTCCTGTGCTAAATTATGCAACAATACTTGAAATTGAATCACAGAGAATGCAATTCAAACAGTACCTACAACTCCATTATTTAGCTATTGAAACAACGTAAAACAAACATGACATGACACAATATTATAAAAAATTAACTCACCTAAATTGGTGTCTGCTCTCACTAGAAGCTGGGTCTTTTTGTCTGCAACAAGCTTCAGATGAAGTGTTCCAACTCCTTTTTCTTTAAATTCATTCTCTTTTTTGTAGAACAGTTTGCACCTGAAACAGAAAATATTCCAAACAGGTAATCGAGGAGAGAACCCCCAGAAAACAGGAATGGCCATTTCAGAATATAAATTCATTGACATTTGGATCAGGTTCATTCCCCTTTACTCAACAGTTTTTGGTATTTAATGAAAAATAAAACTCTGTTGAAACAAAAACCTGAACTTCAGCGCGGGCCATAACACTTCAGAAAGGTTCCAGTCGCACAGGACGGATTTTTAGTCACATCTAAGCCATACATTTACTACAGTTCAGTTCTCAGGCGTAACTGAGAATTCAAAACAAAGTACCTAATAACACAAAAGCCTTTGTTTCCACAGACGAAAGCCTTCTAAATGTTTATTTTTTCATAACGCAGCTTGCCGACTCACTCAAGAGCAGCCACCCTCCTCATATTAAAGGATGACTACATAAAATGTAAGATAAAATTAGTTTAAAAGATCTGGCAGACTTAAATCACTAACTCTAGTAACAGTTCATTACATTTCCTTAAAAGGTCAGGTTAGGAAGACCACTACTACACTGGTTATGTTTCATAAGTTAAGAAAAAACTTTCCAGTGAGACATGCACAAACAATTGTCACAGTAAGGATGATTAAAAGGGAATTCATTCTCACTTTTTTGAGAAGAAGGCATCATCTTCCTTCACTTCATTAACAACAGGCTTAGGGGGCTCCTCAGATTCCTCATCTCCTGCATTTTCATCTGTGAAGAAAAAGATCTAGTCAGAAACCGCTGGAAGCATTTAGGCACTGCACCTCAGTTTTCAGTACGCCACGGCCTAAAACAAAAAAAACAATAGGGCTTTAAAAAGTGGGGCTTAAAAATCTATCGGCTTCAGATGCAAGATCTTTTCATTTGAATCTGGTGTTGCATCTTCGATCTATTCAGGATTCACAGCACTCCGTTTGCACCTCAAGATTGACTGAAGTAGGAACATCGATCACAGATGCATTTCAACACAATAACGGTAATATTTTTAAAAATTGTGCATAATGCTACAAAAATCTGAGCCAGCAGAATGTTGTATTTAGAGATTTTGTGATGTCTGTACTATCTAACTTTCAGAAACCTTTGTGAAGTTGAATATAAGCAGTCTGGTTGGGAGTTCAAGCAATTTCTACACAGTGCAGCAAATGCATTATGTCACCTCATACTCATACTCCTGCAACAACTAAAACACAGTATAACTACTTGTCAATAATCGTTTCAATCTTTGCACGATATGAGAGCAGGACATTTTTTAATTGGTCCAAATGTAAACTTGGTCTTGCATTTACATTTGATGTCCCACTTTTCGTGTGGCACTATGCCACCATTCGAACCTGGAAATGCCAGTGGCACACGTTGATCGATCACAGTTGTGACTGATAACCACACTGCCCTGGCCTGAAGATACAATTTTATTTCTTGGACTTTGTGAACATTTAGGTTTTTTTACCATGCCACACTATTCCTTGAAACACCTGATCAAAGACAAGCTCCAAAGTCTTGGATGTAAAATGCCACCACATTCTTCCCAAACAGTTCATGTTCTAAAACAAATGTGCAAAACAAGTAATGAAGCTTATTCTAATGTACTGCACAGCTATGAGTCCATAAAAACAGGTATTCATGTTATTGATAATTTAAGTTACAACACAAAAAAGGATAACCTGTTATAAATAAAATGCATTTTTTTATAAGTACAATCTTAATCATTTTTACAAATAATGGATTTGCCCAAGTAGCAATTTAATAAACACTATTACTACAGCATTTGTGGAATTTGTGTAACACAATTAATGCGATAAAAAGGAGAGCTAAAAGGACAACTGAAGACAATACAGCAAATTCCCCATTTGCACTAAATAGGTTTTAGACAAAATAGTATCAAACCTAGTACACTTGTTAGAAAATATAACTTTAGCACATCTAGAGAAGGGAATCTTAAAAAGCCAAATTAAGTTGTCCATCCATATTTAAGAAGTGGCATCCAGCCAGTAGGTACAACACAAAAAAGGCATTATATAAGGCATTATATCTTAAGACACTAAAACTACGCTGAATAGGTTTTTTTCAGACTAAATCTTAAGGCACGTAAAGCTTTGAAAGTAGCCGTGGTGTTCTAAATTCAAGAGCACTTTCACTTAGCTTTACTGGAAACGTATATATAGCTTAAAAGAGATTAAAATGACTAAAAGAAAAGGCAGGGCTAATTTTAATTTTTAATCAGGTAAAAATTAACATACAATCAAGCTAGTATCCACAAACTGATGGAATTAATTATTCTGCAAGTCATGCAGCAATAACCAGGCTAAATCAAATAACACTCTCCTTGGCTGCCATGTGAGAAGTACCTCGATAAACAAAAACTGCTCAAGCAATTGTACCTTCAGTGACAATTAGAGTTAAGGGCACTGTCTTAGAAGCAAAAGTAACACTACAAGCTTTTTCTTGAAACTAATGCAGCCACCTAGACAAGCAAGGTAAAATGCACATTACCACAATATAATTACATCTAAACTCTTCAGGAGCAGACTTATTTCTTTATCAAATTAATTTTTCTGCCCCCAAAAAACAATCTAATGGAATGCGAATGGTCCCAGGCATGGCGAAATTCACCGATTTGTTTCTGAGATGATAGAAAAAAAACTGAAAAATGGAGAAAGAAAAAAGTTGTGCTGCTGAGATTTTCACAGATTAAAACAAATAAAAAGGTACCTTTTGTTTTCTCTTCACTGGGGACGCTGGTTTTAGCGCTGGTGAAAGAGAAAGTTGAGGCTGGAGTCGTGCCTTGGCTCGCGAACAAAGAGCTGGTGCCCTGGCTGGAGAAAGAGAAACTGGGTGTGCTGCTGGCGGGCAGGGGACCCAGGGCGGAGCTGTCCACCTTCTGCCCAAAATTGAAGGTGACATTAGGAGCGGGGGCACTGGGGGCGGGAGCGCTGCTGCTCTCTTTCTCCTCCTTGCTGAACGAGAACAAAGCTGCGGTGGCTTTCTGCTGAGGCGCGCCAGAGGAGCCGGGAACAGAGCCCGGCTGCGCCTCTGCCTGCCTGCTGCCGGGCTCGCTCTCGGAGCCGCTGTCAGAGCTCCCGCCGTATTTCTCTTCGATGGTGGCTAAATGCCTCTCGTAATCCTTGAAGATGGGGTTGAGATCGCACAGGGGGTTGTCATTGACGTGCTTCGTGATCCAGTCCCGCACGGAGCAGTTCAAGGCAGTGAGCTGTCTGTTGTACTCGCGGCTGCAACGGCTGGAGCTCTGAGACGAGGGGGCAGAGCTGGACTGAGTCACGCCGTTCGACTGTCTACTGACATCATTACTCTGTTGCTGGGAGGAGGCAGGACCATTGAATGTTAATGACCCTATTAGAGAAGACAAAAAAAAGAAAGACATTGCCTAGAACTCCACAAGATGACTGGATACTAATGAAATTATACGCACCGCTGACAATCCAGTGTTTAATTGGACTTTCACCCCGTCTTCTCATATCCTCAAGACAGACCATACATCTTACATATGGTTAAATTATAAATAACCACAAATGAGCCTTGAGGAATTTCAAATGAGTTCCCAAGACAGCTTCTCATCTGCCTCGCTGTAAGCTACAGTTAAATGATTAAGCTAGCAGTCTCAGAATCTAGCTCTTAGGAATGCATGATTTAACTTCAGCTTCTTTCTGTGAGCAAAGAGAAATTTGCATCGTAATAATTAATGCAGATCTTTCACCAGTAGGTCTTTGAAAAGTCCTAGAAATAGTGTTTTTTTATTAAGATGTGAACAAAGAATTATAAAACCTACATTACTTAAGAATACATGATAAAAAGTAAAATTTGAGAATAAGAAAACTTTCACTGTTGATACAACATATACCCTCCTTGTTTACATTAGCACTACTCACCAAATAAGGTTTTAAAATCCATTTTAATATACCCAAAGTGTACTCAGCACAAACCATACCGTATTAACAAGGTGCATTTAAAACCAAGCAATTCATTCTATTGTATAAATATTAGGTCTACTTTTTTTTTTTACAGAAGTGAGGGCCTTAAAACAGCACTCATATTCAAACAGAAACTGCAGGATAGAGAGAAACCCAGAAAGCAGAAGTTCTTCTACACCAGCAACGCAACAGCCAGGCTGTTGTAATAGGACGAAAGCTTCCAGTAAAAAAGGGTGGGTGGTAGGCCAGTTTTCATTTCACTCTGGATCAGAGTGATAGGTGTATAACCCTGCTCTCTATGCAAAAAGGTTCTGGTTGCAAAATGAGACGTGCATCTTTAGGATCTCAATTTGAACAACATGAAATTTTTTTTTTATTGTCTAATTTTTTTATAACCCCTTCCCCCCTTGTAAAATTGATCAGCTCTGCACACCTTAAACTAGCACAGGAAGGACAAGGATTGTGCATCATCAATGCAAGTATAATACTGCCTAGAGGAGTGTTGGCATCAACCATCAGAGTGATGCTGCAGACAAATGGTAAATCACAAAGTTCACTGTTTCTTTAGCAAGCTGGCCAAAGCACACCAAACCCTGCCAACACATCTATTATGCACTACTGCTTAGGGGCATTCCAATCCCAGCCATCTAACGACATCACCAGTCCAAACCTGGAGTATCCAGACTATGAGGATCAATCTGTACTAAAAAGCAGGGGACTGGGGAAAATTCCAACATCTCTAATGGATAAAATGTGATATCTCCAGAATACACACCTACATAAATTGAATAAGGCATCTCACATCAAAGGCTAGGGAAATAAGTATGTATACAAGTCAAGACTAAGGCATAAATGCACAGCTACACAAGTAAGAGATTTTATCATATGTCAGCCTCGCTCTACAAAGGCATTTGTCTAAAACTGTACAGGATACTTTTTTAAAGAGCACAACTTTGAGCTCAGATCAGAGTAGAACCATTGCTTTTGTCTAATGTCACATGCTTTATGAGACCAACGCGCTTACCAGTCGTGGCTTTTGAGTCCGATGTGCTGCTGAATCCTGAAAAGGAGGGTGTGCTGGATGAGCTCCCATTTCCATTGGTGAGGCTAGACAGAGGTTTGAGTGCAGAACCATTTCCAAATCCTGCGAAGCCTCCTGCCGACCCAGACGCACTCAGAGTGAAGCCTTTAAAACCCTTGAAGTTCCCACCACTCTCTCCCTAAACCAGTACACAGAAATGAGGTACAATGTATTTATACATCATATTTACAGCCATACACAGTTTTAAGAGGTAATAGATTACATGTAGTAAAAGTAACCCATACATTTATTAAAACCTGGAATTGCAGACACCATAGACAATTTAAGTATTACTGAAAGCAGTACTTCAGAAAGCACACCAGAAAACCTTGTGTCCTTTTACATAGTTTAGAACCATGTCTCAAAAGCTTGGGAAAGGTCTCGACTTTCATAAAAATCCACCAGACAATTCTTTTCAATTATGAAGTCTGTGATGCTTTTGGTGTTTTTATGGAAAACTACTGTACTTGAGCACAAACGGCACTGAATTCAATGTTGTCACGCAAGGTCACTCCACTCCACCAGCACAGACAATGAAGCCTGGACAGCATCCGCAATTACCTAAATGAGTACTATGACTGCAAATGAGAATAGCAGGAGTTGGTTGAGACCCTAAAGTAGGATTAGGGCTGGGCGATACGGCTTAAAATTTATAGCACGGTTTAATTTTAATTTTGGACAGTAACGATATATTTCAAGACATAGAATTTTTTCTTATAATTTCAATCTAACATGCTTTAACTTTTGCTTTAATACTTGGATAATATTTATTTCCTGGAGTTAACTATTAGGTTATTATTAACTGTTGGTTAGTTACTGTGTTGTTCCTTTAGTGTGTTTGAAGTTTCACATTGAAGTGAAGTAGAAGTTGAACATTTTAAGAACATTTTTATTTTGCAGAACTGAAACAATATAATCGACTTATGAAAATGAATTAAATAAGTAAATATGTAATACTTCAAATAAAATTCTTATAAACTTAAATATGCAATACTTCATAAAACAAAATAAAATTACAAAAATATTCAAGCATTAAAGTAATAACTCCTCAAATATTCAAACAGATGCTTAGTGTAAACATTTGAAAAAGAGGGTGCACTGCACACACAGTAAGTTGGACTTTAGGTTACAGATGACATGCCAGAAAGACAAGCTTGTCGACAGTCTCTGGCTTGAGTACAGATCTGTGACAGGTCACAACGTGGCCACCAGTGCAGACTCGGGTATGGCTGCGAAGTGCGGCTCAAACACAGGCCAGTTGTAGTAGAAAAGTGTGTAATACTGGCAAGATCTTGCTCCACGTCATCACGATGAGTGCTGTACAACTTTGAGATTTCGGTTTGAGTAAAATATTTGCGGTTTGGTATTACATAGTGCGAATCCAGTTTTTTCACCGTTGCCTTAAAGCCATCTCCCTCAACGGTTTGGATGGGCACCAAGTTCTTACACAGGTACACGGTTATGGCGTGTGTAATGTCCTTAAGACAAAAAAAAGCCAGCAGTGGGAGGACAACGACTAGTTAATGACTCGGGCAGCAATGGCTGCGTTGTGGCTTTTTTATTCACACCAACACTAGAACTGCTTGATTTGGAGCGCATTCTCGTACTTTCCTCATACTCGCATACATGTTTCGTCTTTAGGTAATAGAAGGGGTGGCTTGCTTTACTGCCTCCGGCTAAAATCGGCGCCCGACAGTTTGCAGATAACCGTTTTCTGCTCGTGGTCTGACTTTTTACATCTTAACCATTTCCAAACAACTGATGAAGCACCCTTCTTTTCAACAACTTCGGCGCTTGTTCCCGTCTCGCCAACGCTGCCTTTCTCCAGTTCTCCGCGTTATTTGTGTTTGCAGATGGGCAAACCGAACACATGCGTTGGTTTTCAAGGAAAAGGGAAGAGGAGGCCCGCAACTTTTTACTGGCCGCAATGACCTCAGATGCGTCATAAACCGGACGTCTGAACCACCGAAGATCAATAATTCTGAACCAGATTTCGAAATATTAGCAAGATCAACATTTTCAGAATTATATAACTGGAGCTAAAATACGGCAGAATTTTAAACTATGATGGGTCAATAGTAAAAATTTCCTGACTCCCTTTTGCGACAATACAAATCTATGTAAACATCAAAATCCATTCTCTACCGGTATAAGCGGTATAGCCAAATCCATATTGTGGCACATATTTCTACCGGTATACCACCTACCCCTAAGTTCGATCTTAATTTAGATAACCTAAATAACTTCAATGCCCACAAAAATACACTGTTTCAAGGAGATAAGGTCCTAAAGACCAGCCAGGATCCTAGAAAGGTACATGTACACCCAATTGTCATTTGTCCCTACATTTTTACCGAATAAGTCAAAAGATCCAGAAAGCGTATAGTTTGTATATATTTCTAGTTTAATAGTATGTTCTTTAAATCAAAAGTACACTTGACAATACTGGACATACCTTTCCTCACAACAGTCCATTAAACAGAGGGTTAACCGTAGAAGCACAACCCCCATCATTAATGCAAAAATCTGTATTAAACGAACCACAAAGATGGAACCTTATTTTTTTGGCATGTTAATTAAACAGGACAATCTGTGAAATCACCTCTGCTGCTGCATTTCTGCGCTTGGCCTTTTTAATAGCCCTATTTTTCAGGACGTCTTGACTTGCAACAGAGAATGTCCCAGCCTGTAAACAAGAAAAAATATTTTTATAGAGACAAAGTTCCTCAGATCTCCTATAAATGCTTATCAGGAGGATGCAGTGATTCTTGCAGTATCAACTGTGCAAAGTTAGTGTCCTGTTCTTCACACTGAGAAACATGGACAAGTTCATCCAGCGACAAGGCTGACAATTCCAAAGGAAGAAAGAATGACAAGCTACATGGTGCACATGCATCAGCCATTTTCTGCAGACAGGTTTTTTTACAGAGTTACCAAATCATGATGGTAAAGCGTTTTCTAACGTGAGGAGGAAATGTAAATTTGCAATTAAGAAATTAGAAGGCCTCTGATTATAGCTGGTAATTACTGCTTATACAAATAACTATACTATACTTTGATACAGGCTATCCAGAGAAACATCTATGCTGAAATTGATTCACATAATGTATTTATTCAGACAAACAGGAATGTACAGCATTTCTTTTAAGAAATTCAGTTAAAATTATGTTCAGAATATATTTGCAACCAGTAGAAGTCATGCTAGACTACAGCAATGACATACACAGCAAACCCGTGTTCTTTAATCTGTTCTCATTTATGCACAGCTCAGTACTACTTTATAAACAAAAATACCCGTTTAGAAATTAAAGGCATGTTTCCATATTTAAAGGTATTAAGTTTTCTTTGAGGTTCCAAGACATTTTAAAAGTTTAAGATTTAAAAGTGTATTTGGGAATGTCATGAATCCCCTTGGAATAACTGAAACCTTTAGTCACACAAGTTCTGACAGATTCGCTGCACAAATTGCTTCCCATGTGCTCTTCTCCCTGAACAATGTGTTTCTAGCTCAGTATATCAAAGGGAGTGCAAGGCGAGAGTGGAAAAGGGAAAAAAGAAAACTATTTTGAGATACAGAGATCTTGACGGAGCAAGGCAAGTTGTCTGAAGTTCACCTTGACATACAAGTACAAACTGGCATCTTCTCCCTTGTAGGGAAATTTCAGAAACTAGATTTAAGAAATGTAGCACACCTATTCTACCCACAAAATCAATCCCCTGAGGGCTGGATGTGACCTACTATAAATACAGTACAAACGTACCTCTTCTCCTTCATCCTCCTGATCCCAGTTTCGGTCATTCAGTTCTTTGTCCGCTACCCTCTTTGCCATCACAGCTCTACAGCCAAGGTAAGAAACACAGAAAGGGAAAAATGCATTAGTTTACTCCAGTTTGCAGCTACATTTTTACCTTTACCTGCAAAACACAGATGTTTCTTTCTTAATCAATATTAAGTGCATCATTAGTTTACAATACCTCTAACAAAAATGTGCAATTAGTAGATTGTAGTTTATGGATGTTCTTGGAGCACTGCTACTAATTGGACATTAAACATGTTGGTTATGCCCTGGGACATAATTCAGCTGCTTTAGCCAAGTTCCATTCGTTTCCCTGCTCTTTACTGCTTTGAGAACTGTTTACAAACACGACAAAAAGTAAAATAAAGCAACAAATTAACTGAGAAGCATACACAATTTGTTTCACACACATCATTTGATCTGTTCTTGCAATGTAAATCTTAAATGGACACAATCAATAGTTGAAATTCACAGGGTTAATGTTTAACAATTATTTAATTATGACTGATCTGCATGAAGCATTCTAAACATCTTACAAATTCTAGAAATATAATAGCTAAAATTTCAATTTCTAAAAGTGGCTACCCAAAGCCAACTTTGAGAACTGCTAGACAGGATGAAAGTGGTCCTCATTTCGGACATCTTGAGGTAATCTTGCAAAGGATGGCGTAGCAAATTAAATTGTTGAATTCATAGCTAATCCAAAATGATGTTGCTAAATTTTAAATCATTGTCCGACATTCATCAAAAGATAATACAATTTTAATATACTGTAATGTTTGTAACCTGTTTTTCCTAACAAAACTGTAAAAATCCTACATATTAAAACCTACACAAACACAGGTGCCATTGGAAGTATCCCTAGCTGTTGGTTACAACTGCCGATTTCTCCTACATAGTTCAGAACTGTATTAATCAAGTTCTTGAATGCATATATACATTATGTTCCACAGAAGGATAATCATACTTCAAAATGTTTTAAATGACCCCTCTTATTAAAACAAAGGAGAAAACCAAGTTGGCGCCACTCATATAAAAAATGAAGAACACATTCATTTCAGGCTCTTCAGCCTTCTGCACGCTTTGATTAACATGTTAGATTCCCTCCAAGAAGGTTAATAAACATCTTACTCATAATACAAGTCAAGAATGTTTGCCAGTGCTGTATGTTTGCAGATGTAGAAGTTTTAAAGCTCACTTCAATTTTTGGTTGGTTTTGAACCCTTTAAAACAAATGTCCACAGAACACACTGTGCATCAGAAACACCATCCAGCACAAAGGAGAGAAAAAAAAGATCTAGAAGGTGGAAAATATCCAAGGTGCCTGCCTTCCAGGCAGTAAGTTTCCCTTCCTTAGTTTTATAAACTTTGTCGAAAGTTGCTAAATTAATTTCCCCCCAAAAATATTACGAAATAATTCAGTGATGAGGGCGATTGTGTAATATAAAACAGGGACACTCATCTCATGGCTCCTCAAATACACTGCTTTGCTGAACTTTGAGGTCACAAAGCATCTTCTTTATTGCCATATTGAACTTTCAACTTAATTGATTAAATAATAAAGGATCCGGCCATAGATTCTGCCATACAGTAATAACTGCATGGCTTTACTCCTTTTCACAGATCCAGGCTATTCTCTCAAGCCTGAGAATGTAGTACCAAACCAAAACTAGGGGCAGTTTCTTCAAGAAAATCCTTTGGGAGTGTTTCTACAGCAAATCCATCTTCCCACAGAGCTCTTTAAAATCCTACTCATCTACTCCTTGACCAGGGAAGATATGAAGCGTGTCGTGTAACATTGTGCCTAATTTTCCATTAACGAAAGCCTGGCTGTGTGTAAATTCTGGACTGAGTAAATGCACAATCTCGGTTACACAATCCTGACCCACAGGAGAAAGAAAACACCTTGGATGCTGGCACCCTGTCCCCGATCATACTGAGAATGTGGCTTAATAATAGGTATAGATCGAGTTAAAAAGGTCAGACTGATTTGGAAGGCAAATTTAGCCACATTACAAAATAATATGTTCAAAGTAACGAAGAAATGTCGGTTTCACAATCCACGAAGTCAACATTCCGGGAGATGCCGGAAAATGGATATTAAACTAATACGATTAGTCAGGTATTTAGGTAGGTAAAATTGAAATCACATATGCAATTAAGTAGATTAGCTACTGTCTGCAGCAAACACAACAGTCAAAATCACACGCAAAACAATAAAAAAAAGTTTCTTACTTTTCATGTATTCAACTGCTAAAGTATTTATTTCCAGATATTTCTATGTCGGCCAAGCAGTTACTGCACAGCAACAGCCATACGAGTTAGGAGATCGGACTGGTTTAAAAATGGATTTACGGATTTAAATGAAAATGATCAGTCACATTTGATATAAATATGTGAAAATGAACATCAAAACGTTATCTGTTTTACACAATTTAAATAACCACATGATTAAAACATTTACCGGTTTCCAGCGCGCTTGCATCTAAAACCGTAATTATCACTAACACTGTACTTAACTTTCTGACAACATACCTTTCTCCGTCAACTCAAAAAAACAGCAAATAGAATTCAACGTAATGTTTATTTTTAAAATCCCAGCAGTTCAGTTCCCGGCTTTCACGTTTCACCTGTACCAACCCCACTCTCGCCCCTCTTCAAGCCGCCATTTTATAAAACGGAATAACCGCGCGTCTTACTGCAGCATTGCGCAAGTCCGACAGAAGCCGCCTACGTCGGCACTATGGGACTTGGAGTCTTTTAGGTCTGTCCGGCTTGTGTACTTGGGGTCCGGTACTGTAGTTCCTAATTTGTAGTAAGAAATGTGTGACACCGTCAAAACAAAAATATTACAATTTTAGTACTGAGCATGACCTTCCTACGTAGTGACACTCCTGTGGGATGCTTCATCATTTCTCCTGTGTAGCTGCATGCTGGTGAAGGTTGTCCTCCTGTTGGTCTCACAGTCGTTCTTCTTACTTTATTTTTGTACTGTTGAAAAATCAACTCTTCTGTTTTGGCAAGCAGGAAGAGAAAGCTGTTAGCTCAAGGGCTTCATCAGTGTGTAGTAAGGGCAGCCTGCACCAAAGGCGTTCATGTGTTGAAGAAGATTTCTTCCCACATAATTGCTCCCGACTGCCTAACTTGACTTGCATAACGCTGGAGACAGAGTAGCACTCCTTACCATGTCTCCATACATATTTGCATCTGCTTGGAAACCTTTGCTGTGGAAAGGAAAGAAAAAACAAAAGGGGGAAGCATAGGGTTAGTGCCCATTCCATCTTGTTGCGCTTGAAGAAACATTAACTCCTGCACTCGCAACAGGCCTGTTCTTGTGATGTATACTGGTTCACTTATACTGTTGAAAACTCAAGCTGAGTCAGGCAACATCAGGTTTTGAAGTTTCTTCCTGAACCTTTTATATTATGAACAGTAACACTTCAGAGTCTTACATATGGTGTTGGGTGAAATGTGAAGTTGTCCTGCACTCTGTCAGCAAGAATAGGCTTCATTTGCTAAAACTTAATTGCTATGCTCCTGTCACACAATATTTCCCTTCCCAGAAGCCACAGAGTTCATCTCATATTAAAAAATGTTAGAAAAGTCGTACTTGCTATGCATTGTAGGCTTTGAGGAAGTGTGGCAATTTCTGATCAGTTAACTGACATTGTAACATGTCAATCTAACACTGGATTAGTTAACACTTTGTTTTGAGATAAACGCTCTTGAATTCAAACGCATAATTTTATTTATATATTAGATTTTATCTCGAACAAAGGAGTTAAAAGTATTTATTTTCACTTGTCATTAAGACAAAAATTTCCAGTAAGGCCGATAAAACAAATAAACAAGAACATTGTTTTCTATTGCTTTTTAAAATGACGGGCTTGGGACGTGTGTGCTCTGCAATGCAATTTATTGCCTATGCTTTGTTTTCACCTCACACCGGATAAAATAAATTGACAGAAATCTAAAAATACTTCAACTTATCACCTAGTATTTCCGCCCCATCAATATATATATATGAAAAAATGTGAGCAAAACCCTGACAAGGAGATGCATGGATTTCATGTCATGACAGCCACGAACAGTGACAATCTGCAGGTGAGCATACAGAGAGACAGTTCCTAAAATGATGGAAACCATTTGCTCTTCTGGATATGAATGCCTAGAAAAGACATCATGTTAATTTCCTCTGGCTGCATGTGTCAGTGAAGACCAGGCTGCAGAAAAGCAAATTTGTGCACTTTCACCTTTGTAGCAAGCATTTAATAGCAGACAGACATGTAACCTGCCAATCAGGAGCATAGTCCCGTCAAGAAATCAGGTTGTTAATTACAATATTGTTGTGAAACATGGCTGAGAGGAAATAACAGAATGTTTAAGGACCCACAGGACCACAAATTGCTTTCTCAAGGTGAAAGATATAAAATGGTTTCAGCCCTAAGCAAGTCTTAATGCAATCTTTCTGTGTCAATGATGGGCTGGATGATCACAGTTCAAACGAATCCCTGTCAGGCTGCTGTATATTATACACCATGCCTGGTGAGCAACAGGAGGCCGACGACACCGGGGTCATGGGAGGAGATGTGTGAGTCCTTGTTGTCTTCCTGCTGAGCTCCACAAGCGGTTTCAGCCGCCAGCCTTAATACATAACATCCATCCAACACTGCTGAGATCAGCAATCTGTCTGTACTGGTTTGTTTTGCACCCATTTTTGCAGCCCTGCGTATGGTAGCTTCTGTTTTCTTAGGAACATCTGCCGGCTCTACTTACCAATCATTCAGTTAGAAACAGGAGCTATATTGATCCAACACAAATAATAATAATTAACAATTGCTTACACTTATATAGTGCTTTTCTGGACACTCCACTCAAAGCGCTTTACAGGTAATGGGGACTCCCCTCCTCCACCACCAATGTGCAGCCCCACCTGGATGATGCGACGGCAGCCATATTGCGCCAAAATGCTCACCACACACCAGCTCTCACTGGGGAGGAGAGCAGAGTGATGAAGCCAGTTCAGAGAGCACAGAAATGATACAAATGTTATGAAAAAAAGTTACAAATGAAAAAGTGCCAGTTTGCCCATCCTCCAAAAGAATATTGTAGCTATGGTCTTGCTAGCATCAATCAATTAATCCTTTACTGAGGTTTAACAGATTTTCAGCACTTTACTGAGTCAAAACGACTCGGAACCCCATCCTAACAAGAAAATAGTAATGAAATAATAAATGCACATTCCTTACCCAATCCAGATTTTTCATGTTTAGTTGAGCAGGCAAAATACATACTGTTAAAAATAAATCAACCCCCCTTTCAAATAGCTGTCCTGATTTGACATTACACGTAAATTACATGTAAAATGCCTTTTCAAAAATCCCCAGAAATTCAGACACGTATCTGGATATTTCCCCCAGCCTCCCCTACTGTCATTATAAAGGAACACTCTTTTCCACCAGGAACAGTCAGCAGATTTTGAGGGAAACTACATTGAGTCATGAGCAGCGAATTTGAGTGAGATTTCTGTATTGCTCATCAATTGGTAACGTTACCACAAAACGCTATGCAATGGTATCAGCTTCAAATATTGTAACAGGCTTGTGGAGAGAACAATTTACTGCACTGCAGAGTAGTGATTAAGGAAGTTTAAGAATTCACCAGGCTTTCAAGATGCTATCCCATCAGCTTTTGCATATATTATTGCTAGCATGGAAGATATGTCCAAATGCACTGCTATTTTCCACTGCCAAACGTGTAAACTTGAAGATTTTGTTATTTCAGAAAGCTGTTATATTTCTCAAACGAGTCCTTTGTATGAAAAGAAATATTACTACTTGCTGTTTTGTATTGGTTCGATTCATGACACATGATAAAGAAAATAAATGTTTTACAGTTAGTTGATCTGCTATAGAGAAAGAAGGGAAGTGTATACACACACACACAAATATACAACGTTGGGAGGTTTAAAATACTCTACAGTGCATATTTTCCTGACACTTTTAAAGAAACATGGCTCAAATGAATGCCTTCTAGTGGCCAATGATGGTATTGAAACGCTAACCTAATATCTTATTAATTATTTTGCGTAAACCTTCGGGGTTTCTATTCGTTCCTCTGATCTCTGATTTGTGTAGAGAATGGTAGAAATCTGAGAATGGAAGAAGAATGGAAATAAAGCTGTAGCTGTATGCAGGGTATGGGGGCACATACATTATTTTGATTTGCTTCAGGAAGAACAAAAAGGGGACAATAAAAATTACAAAATGTGTTCTTAATAAGACTTAACAAATGTTTTCCTGTTTGTGCATACAGAAATAGTAGATATGCCACCTATTTTCAGTTCAACGTCATTCTAAGAGGTATATGCTATTAATTAATAAAAGGATTAATACAGTCATTTTGAGTTCTTGTGCAATTTCTATTAAATGTGCCAAGACCTTGGGGATAAGGAGGCAATAACAGCTGTATTTTGAAACAGCTGAATTGTAAATCATACAATAGACTAATAGCTGTATTAATCTGTTGCTATTAATAGATTGCATTAATTAAAAATAGCTATTAGCCAATCGCAATCATTCATAGTTCAGTAATTAATTATGATGGTTTTTAGCCATTACTGTGAAACTGCAAAGCATTCCGAGTAAACATATTAATAATATAATTTATTATTATGGGTACCGTACTACCCTGATAGTGCTCACTCTAAAAGTGCCCCTTTGTCATGTTATATCTTTAACAGACGTTTTATAGGCACATCTTAGTCTAAAACCTCATCTATCTAAATCAACTGAAAAAATCTCCTAGTCAACAAAACCTGCAGGTGTTAGAGGTCACGAGGCTTTATGAGGTCCACTACAGTTACAGAATGGAACAATAATACTAGAATGGTTTCTAGAACAGCCCAAGTGTATATTAGAATGCTACACAAATAATAAAGAAGGAGGAAAATTCCCGATTTGACAGGGGTCACGATGGTATTACACAATTTTCCTGGAGTGCCATTGGGTGTGGATTAAAAAACCCTAAAAAAAAACTTGACTCCGCTTTAGTCTGCTGCGACATACGGCATGACCGGTTTGCTGTAGCAAAACAAATCGTGAAGTCTTTTAAGTGACCAGCGCACAACTGTTTTCACCAAAACAACCCATAAACTGGTCATTTCTAAGCAGACTGCATCGGTGCAAACAATAAGAAATTAAGCCCGGAACAAAGTCAGGAGCATGGTGAATAAGGTTCTCAACAAATTGAGAAACGTACTACGGCGTGTGATACAATGAACTGGGTGTGAATATTCAAGATTAATTTGCAGGTCCCTGGAACTGTGCAGGTAACTAGTTAGATGTAATAAGAAACAAGCGAAGTTCATAACAGGACTACTACACCTATTCAGTGGCTGAAGGCCACAGATTGATAGGATTTAATTAATTTTAGTTTTAGCAGATGGCAGATAATGGAGGACTTAAAATTCTGAAAATGTGAAATTAAATAAAGCCATTTCAAGGTTTCATTCATCAGAGTCAAACATTGCACTATAAAATGAAAATTCTGAATCAGTAGGTTTAGCACAGGGATAGATTTTTTTTTTTTAAATCTGGTCATCGACATGTTTACTTATTTCAACTATAATGTGAAACAATGCTTTTCAGTTCAAAGAAGGGGTCTCCTTCAAGGATCAGTTAGTGTTCACAAACTCTTTTTCATGAAAGAACAGAAGGGAGTTCTACCCTCTATACTACCCATGTCTATGGTATAATTCTTTTCTTGTATCAGGTAGGGAGGCAGGTTAGTAAAACTGTTCCTTTGGCTTTAGTATTTTTTCAATTTTCAGTCCTTATGTTCTGCATAAGTATATTTTGCACTCCCCTCCTGCCCAATTCCTAAAACAAGAGTAAACCTTACTCTATTAGAAGAAAGTAGAAATTTCTTGTATGTTGAAACCTTGCTTCTGTATGACTACACTAAATATTTCAGAACTCAATTTTTTAAACTAAATATTTCAAGAACCTAGGAAGCCATCTGATGCTGAACCGCCTCGAGACATTTTGTGAAGCTCGTGCTTTTATTTGTTCAAGAGAACACCTTCTCTTAACTACTATTTAGCAATGCAGGTTTTGCTTGTGAAAAAGACCAAGTGAAATTCATTCATTTCCAAACTGAATTTGCTATTCAAAGAGAGTTTAATTTAAATTTTAAAAGGTGTCTGTAGTTCGTTTTACAGTGTTTTGTAGAAATCTGAATTCATCTGAATTCATCATTAATTTATATTCAAAACATAACAGTCGTTCGACTTGAATAAGCATTCATGCCAAAGTGTTTTGTCATCGACGATATTCGGGTGCTCAAAGAAACTAAGTCAATGACAACAGTCATTTGAACTATAATATTGATGTATAAGTAGATACAGTATATACAGTACTGTAAGTAATAATGTCATGAAAGAAAAGTGTATATACTGAAGTTCACTCCAGGAGAAAAGTATGAACAATTTAGAGTAATTATATTATACACCTAGAAAAAAATGAAATTTGGATGTAAAGAGACACAAGTATGTGTCAGTAAATATCCTCTTAATTGTTAAACAAACAAGTGGCTTACTTATTTCACATACACTGATTCATAATACTTTTTCTACCTAATACACCATAGCATCTGAAAAACATTGAATTTGTAAACATAAGTCCTTTAAGTAATTTAAGAAAAGACCACTTTTGAATAAACAAGCCTATCATAGTAAGAAATTGTAATTCCAATAATTATATTGGTGATTCATATTTTCTCAGCACAGTATAATGCAGGCAAAAGCAATATAAATTCCACGTAAAAGCGGATGGTTGTAATAATGTACCCTCGGTGAAAATATCTCACTGTCGGTTCTGAAGAGCTGAAGAAAGAAAGGTAATATAACACAGGTGTTGTGGTTTGGACGCTCTTCCGATGTGTTCAGAACATTAGGCAAAAGACGACACGGGACTTGAATGAGACAATTATATTGTTTGGAATTTGTATCGCACAGGGACACAAATAAATAAATTAACCTCAGATAAAATAAGAGAACCGTGACAATAACTGAGTTCTTCAAAACCCCATCATCGACAGTTCATGACACTATGAACAGTCAGTGTTTTAGGCTTAGTATGGTTTCAGACAAGAGGAAACTATAGATGTAGAGAACCAATTACTAAAGCCATTCTATAGAAGATGTTTCATGGTAATCTTTAAATATCTTATAACCTTCTCTTATTTTCTGAGACACGGCGACCTCACTCTTTAAAACCCATTCACAACCAAAGCAATCGAAGAACAATCATACAAAATGTGTTTTCCCTTATGAGCTTTCACACAACTGGTGACACAAGTGGGTGACAGCAAGACAATACCCACACAATGGCACTGAGGGGTATTTTGAAGGCTTTGTTGCAAGTCATGTCTCAAGTTGAGAAATCAAGAGTAGCTGTTCGAGCATGTGTACAGGCAGAAAATAAACTGGCAAACAGAGAGCAATATAACAGGGTGAAGAAGAGGTCATCCCTGCAGTTTTAAAATTCTCTCTGCTGTATGGGGAACATCACTGAAGACAAAATGCAAAAGCACTCTGAATGAAAACATTGGGAGATCAATTTTCTGAGACCTGGGAATGACAATTACATTTAGGTATATAGTAAAGAAGCAATCAGTGTACAGTAATTTTAAAAAGTGTGTTTTTAGGGTATATAGCATATACGTATAATATGTGTGCATATACAGGGGGGTGGACAAAATAATGGAAACACCAAGCAATATATGAATATTTATTTATATTTTTTATAAGGAGTTAGACTACCATTTGCCTTCAGCAAGAAAGAAACTGGGGCCATGAGTTCAATTCTAGTCCTGGGGTGCTATCTGTGTGGAGTTTGCATGTTGTTACTCCAGGTGCTGTGCTTTCCTCCTACAGTCTAAAAACATACTGGTAGGTTAATTGGCTTCTGGGTAAATTGGCCTTATTTCATGAGCATCTGCCTGTCTGCCCTGTGATGGACTGGTGTCCCGCCCTAGGTGTACCCTGCCTTGTGCCCGTTGCTTGCCAGGATAGGCTCCAGCTCCCCTGCAACCCTGAGTTGGAAGAAACAGTTAGAAAATGGATGGGTGGGCGAGACTTGTGTAGAATCCTTTTTAATTGTGATTTAGTTTCGTTAAAATAGGAGTCATGTTTTTCAAGTGTTTCCGTTATTTTGTCCAACCACTGTAAAAAATCAGAGTACTAAATTTATATTCTACATTGGTACTCAAGTCAGAGGGGAAAGCACTGTTTCAACACCCAACAGATGACATGGCGCTGAGGGTTTTTGATCAGATTGGACAGACTGTGACAGCCAATGGAGCACAATTACCATGCCTTTTTTGTGCAGTTTAATAAAACCCCTGATGTGTTTTTCTTTTCTCGTTAGTAGGTATCTTATCTTTAGATGTGACACTAAGGGTGTTTGTCATATAGAACCCATACTGCATGTAAGAAAGACTCTGCTCCCTCCAGTCCACACGTCACTGCTTCACTCGTCTTTGGGAGGATATTCAGTCTTGAACAGACTTTATGGCACAGAGATATATACTGTATAAAAGTGTTTGTTTTTTATCAGGGGAATCAGTGGCAGTATTGATTAATTAATAATGTCCTTCCTGGTGATTTTGTTTGGCACTGCTGTTTTGTACATCTGTGTTTTGCATTCAGAAACTTCTGCTGTGTCCCTAATTGCCAAAAAGCCCCATACTTCCCACACATTTATCCAAATAAACAGAAGTACATCACTGAACATAAGAATACAAGAAAGGTTAGAAGAGGACATTCAGCCCATCTCATGCCTTTGTTTGACAGCAGCTGATTGTACTGAGTATCTTGTCTACTGATCGTACTTCTAGAAGGATCTCAGGGTATCCACTTTAACAACATGGTGGATAATTTGTCTGAGATACTCACAGTCCTTTGTGTAAGGAAGTATAAGCAAAACAGCACAAACAACACAACTTGCTGTTTGTCATGTTGTAACTCCCATGATTACACTGGCCATGCTCAGCCATCTGGTGAGTGGTTACCATCTTAATTAAAACTTACAACCCATTGCTTTTAGTTTTTTTCACGGACACCTTCTGATGTCACAGATACTATTAACCCTTTTACAACACCTTAGTGCACCATTAATCCTTAATGTCAGCAGAAGGAGACTAAATATAATATTTGATAGTGATGTGACATGGAGTAGCACATCACTAATCTACAGTATATCACATCAATAATCCGTCAAGTACTGAGATTACATGTAGTGCCCAAAATATGAGTTTTCTAGAGCTTCAGCTGAGTGATTCTCAAATATTTACTCTGAGTATGCAACACACTTCTCAGGAAAGGGTTAAATTTTAAAAGTCCTTGAAGCAAAAGATTTAAAACAGTCCTCACTGCTCCTATGATAAATGTTTAATGGATCCAATTTTTTTTTCTGCAGAATGCGTGAACCTATATTTTCATTGCCCTTTCACAAATGTAATGCTTTCATTTTTGAATCTGCTGCCAAGGCTCTGAAAAGTCTTTATAACAGCAGCAGGGAAAAAAACCAACAAAGGTTGTTGTAAAAAATGCTCATTGACATTGACATTTAATTCAGTGGCAGTGTGCACCAGCAGTCAAAATTCAACTTTCATCAGGTTTCTTGCCCATTTAATGTTTCTGTATCTGGTTTATCATGAGAACATACATAGGATGACTCCTGATGAACAATATTGATGACAATATTATACATAAGTAAATATAGGTCTGAATTTAAATGTGTGTACGTTTATGCAAACAATTATTAGAACTAAAGTAGAGGATCACTTATATAAAAAACTAGATCCCAAAGTCAAAATGTATTTAGAAAAGCTAGGTCTCTTTCCTTTTGTAATCATTCCTTACACACACTCACACATGTTCTGGAGATAAATTGCATGAATAAAGCATACCAGTACATAAAGAATATACAGTGAAAAGCTTAGGTATTGGGACAGTGAGGTGAAACTTGATATTTTTCCTATGTACTTTTGAAATTTTTATTTCAGATCAAAAGATAAATCTGAGGCAAAGGCAAATAATTTTGTCTTTATTTTTCAGTTTTCAGCTTTTGATTTCTGGATCATGTTAGAACATGTTTTTTGTGTTCAATCTCCACAGTTTCAGATCAGTATACATACTGGGACAAATTAACTTAAAGTAAATTAAACAAGTGCGGGATTAGAATTCGGTTGCCTTGCATGCAATGAGTGGTTCAGGTCTTATATTCCTTTTATATGCTTTGCCAAACCTCAGCTGCAGCCCCTTTCAATTTGTTTAAGGGGGTTTTTGTCTGCAACAAATTAAACTGCAGCTCAATAGGATTCAAATCAGGAGATTGACTTAGCCAGTTCAAACATTCCTACTTCTTCTTCCTGACGAGCTGCGTGGTTAATTATGCAGTATGATTTGGGTCATTGTTTTACTGCAGGGTGAAATGTTGCCCAATGAGTTTGGAGGCTTTTTGTTGGTCATGAGCAGACAGGATGTTTCTATACATTTCAGAATTAATTCTGCTGCTGACATCATCAGCTACATCCTCAAGAAACACCGGTGAGTCATTTCCAGAGGCAGCCCTGCATGCCAAAGCCGAGGCACCGCCTCCACCATGCTTCACAGATGAGGGGATGTGCTTAGGATCATTTGCAGTTCCTCTTCTTTCTCTGAAATTTTGCCTTTCTGTCACTTTGATAAAGGTTTATCCCTGTCTTATCTGTCCATAAAACTTTGTTCCGGAACTATTGTGGCTCCTTTTTGTATTTCTTTTCAAATTCTAATTTGGCACTTCTGTTTTTAGTGCTGGTGAGAGGTTTGCATCATGCAGTGTAGGACTCGTAATTCCCCTGTCAGTCTACTGCACAGTGACTTGAGATACTTTCGCCCATATGCTCTAGATTGCAATCTCTCTAGCTGTTATTTTAGGATTTTTCTTCACCGTTCTAAAGAGTTTTCTGTCATCGACTTGGTTATTTTCCTTAAATAACCAACTGTTGTGAGCAACGGTGTTGTTTTCCTTGAACTACCTGGTCTTTGACAATTGCTTACTGTTCCACTAGTTTCTTTCTTTAAGACACTCCATATTGTGAATTTTGTGATGCCCATTCTCTCTGCAATGGTTCTAATTGGAATTTTCTTTGCTCTCATCTTCACAATTGATAGACAATTGTTCATAGACAATTCTCTGGTCTTTTTTTTGGTTTAAACCTTCTGACTCAACAGACAGACCAAAAAATTAAACTCCAAAGGCTGAACCCAAGGCTACACATTTACAACTCTTCTGTATTTCCATAATTGATGTAACATGAAACACCTGGGCGATTAGAAACACCTGTCAGCCATTTGTCTTAATACATACAGCATGCTCACCTGGAATAGGGGAATTGAACACAACAAATTAGATTGTTATAACATGGCTAAAAGTGTATGCAAAGCACTGTCATAACTAAAAAACTTTCAATCTTTTTAATTTCATCTTTCAAAAATGACGAATTTGACTTCACTGTTCCAATGCTTGTCTTTTTAAGTGTACGGTAGGTCTCTGCTACACTGTTATAACTTTCTTGGTTCAGGTGTCTGGGATATTTTCTTTGAGCTATCAAATATCTTGTCTTAAGACATTCTTTAAGTAAAGTGCTCTGAATCACAAATGTGCAAGAGATTGAAAAGATTTATGCAAGCAATGTGTGTTCATGTCCATCACTGTGTACAAGCATGGCACAGGAAGAGACCTGAATGGTCATCTGCCATTATATTACTTGACACTAGGAAAATTACAGATCAGAAACTGGTATGATTGACATTTGGAATAGTACAGGTTGCAGACTGGGATTCATACTGGCACAGATACCAACTGACAACTGTGCTGTTGCAATCGTAAATCATAATGGCACATTTGACAGCTGAAATCTGTGCTGGCAAAATTTTACACATCGTTCTGGAAAAGATATTATTATAGGTCGAATACACAATAGTTTTTCTTTATTTAAAACTACCAAATTAGAGTTATGATTAGAGCTAGAACTCATAGGCCTAGTGTTAAGATGAGATTAATAGTTATATTTATGGTAATTGTTAGAGTTATTGCTTGCATGGGGATAGGGCGAAAGTTAAAAATACGGCTGGATTTTAAAATTAAGATCATGTTTACGATCACCACTGAAGTAATGGTAAGGTCCTAGGAAAGGATCGGGCTATAAACACATCTAGGTTTTGGGCAAGAAGTTAGTGTTATGCAGGTGTACCACTATACATTCTTAAATATGGTGGCTCAAAGGATATGACCACCCAAAATAACCAAAACACTACATAGCCACTTCCTTACCCACTCCACACTGCTACCCAAATCCCCAACCATCCACTAACTCTCTGAAAGCTTTTGATATACCCAAACATTCTATTAAATGTATATGGGAGAATGTGAAATGTGCATTCTGTAGCCTTCATCAATCATCTAATTAACTACTTGCCTGGTGTGCCTATTTACAATAATGGAATCCTTTAACTGCATCTTGTAGCAGGTCGGCAGAATAAACAGAATCTCGTAAAGACTGGCGTGATTATTCTGATCTTGGAGATCTCCAGTCCGGCAGGTATTATCGGTCATTACTACACAACTGGTTTTGAGAGACCTGGGAAAATTTAACTGTGAACAAATAATCAGGACATTTGCTCAAAGAAGTAGTTTAAAGGTAAAGTGAAACAAAGTAAAAAAACATCTTCAGTATTCAAGGACCAGAGTTCTCTTAATTGAACATAATACTAAATTAGTATAAATACTAGTTGCTTAATTAATCTAAAACTTATGAATATGCCTAATGTTTAAATAAAAAGTTATTTAGACTAAAAGAACTGGGGTTTTCCAGGAACAGGGTTAGGCTATGTTTAGGGTTAAATCTAAGGTTACAGTTCAGTTAGGGTTGGTGTCACAGATGTCGGAGAGGAAGAACCGTGGAATGACAGGAGAGCGAGAAGACCGTATGTGTAGCGGCGAGATGGGGGTTAGCCCGGGCTCAGCTGTTCAGGGAATGCCGTATAGAAACCTATGCCCTCAGGTAGCGGACGTGGGGCGACCTGGTGCTAGGCGGGTTTCAGGACATCCGAACGACAATGCTGAGCGAAGGCAGACTGAAAGACCTGGAAATATATAGCCCCAGAGAGAGAGAAACACCGGAAGGACAGCAGAGAACCGGAAATGACAGGTCAGAGAAGGAGCACCCTCTGGCTGCAGAGGGCGTGACAGTTGGGAGTAGAGATAAGACTAGAGTTGAGTTGAGGGCTCACACCTGAAGAAGGCTCCACGGCCAAAACGTTGTGTTTTCTTTCTTCTTTTTTTCTGCATGGAATAAACCTATTACTTGTTCCTTTGCAGCCTACACATGCTGATTCAGCTACCCACCTGATACCATAATATACTGTATGTGTATCCATTACTGTTGTTGCTGTTGCTGTTGTTTCATTCATTCATTGAAACCTAACACATTGTTTGTACAAGACCTACTGTACATTTTTAAATTCATGTTATTTTCCAGTAAGCTATTTCCATACACAAGATCCTCTAATTGAGCTATTGTAATAATTTCCCTTACATGTAATAGAAGTCAGATATATTGGTCTAATATTACTTGATTCAGTTTTATCACCCCTTTTATCAAAGGGCACTACATAAGTAATTCTCCAGTTCCGTGAGTACTACCCCGTCTTAAGGGACTGTTGGAAGAGTTGTGTCACTGGCTTCCTTGAGCACAATTAATTAGACACCATCAGGCCCTGCGGATTTATTCATCTTGAGTGCTTCTAGTAGCACTTCTGCCTCTTCTATGCTGATACTATCCAATACAGAACTTTGACCTTCCACTGCCGGAAGCATGTTGTTGATTTCTTCCTTAGTGAACACCTGAGTGAAATACTCATTTAAGTACATCGGCTATTTTCCTTGTATTACTGATGAACTGTACTAAACCAACATTTCACTCAGGTGTTTAGTAAGGAAGAAATCAACATTATGCCCCAGGCAGCAGAAGGGCAAAGTCCAGTATTAAAAAGCATTCATAGGCAGTAGTGTTAAATCAAATCAGCATTGAAATTCATAATCAGACAACACAAGCATTAAAGCTGTTTGGCTTAAAGTCAGGCTTGAAGGAAAATATACTAGGCTTTAAAAAGCTCTCAATCTTGAGTATTCAAAGTTGTTTTTGTTCTTTCATGTTCATTCAGCTTTGTCCTGGAATAAAGCACCCTGTCTGTCACTCCATTATGTAAATAACAGTTACAATAATTAAATTGCTCCACTTTACCCCTTCACTGTTGATTAACGGTATACCTGCTAGGCAGCATGAACTGTCCTTCTGCTCTTTGGCAGGAAAATGCAACTGATCAATACTGCCAGAATTCCTCATCAACAACACCTCCTGTTCTGTTTAGAAATGTCATTCTAAACTTCACTCAGATTAGAAATCCTAAATTTAAAAATGGTTCTTACATTCTTAAGGTTTACTCCTGCAATTCTGGTTCTATAACTTTTATACTCCACTGTGTTGCTGTAAACACTAATTCTTGGTTTTAACTTTAAATATTTTTCTTCCTCTTATGGCTTGGGAATGACATTGTTCTCAGCTTCATGACACATTGAAACAGTAAGCTCTCTATAACGTATGAATTAATAATTGCAGTCTTGCAGAAATAAACATGTCCACTAAGAAACTGAAAAAAAAGACACAAATTAATTTCTAATCAAGAAACAACTGTCCTAGACCTCACATCACATTTTACAAAGGCCAATTAACCCACCAGCATGTTTTAGGACTGAGGGAGGAAACCAGAGCTCCCAGAGGAAATGGCTCTCCCAGGGCCACAGTGCTGTGAGGCAGCAATGCTAACCACTGTGCCACCATTTTGCCCTAAACCTTGACCTGGACAAATCTATATTATTTACTATGCAGCAAAATTATATGATAAGGATTGATTTTAATATGGTAAACTAAAAAAGAAATGAAGCTAAACTTTCAGGACACTTTAAGACAAAGAGTGATTTTTCCCTATGACATGTTTCAGCTTAACACACTTTTTGTCATATTTAAGACGTAATGCACAAGATAGCATGTACTCTGCTGGAGGTTACAGCTGCTTGATATGGTGCCACAGGGGCACTGTGGTGCGGCGATTAGTGCCGCAGTGTAATGGTCCTGGGTTTGATTCAGGCCTGTGTGGAATTTGTACATTCTCTCTGTGACCATGTGTGCTTTCTCCAGGTACTCAAGATTTTTCCCACCCCCAGAAGACATGCTGGAGTTAATTGGTGTCTCTAAATTGTCCCTTTGCTCTTGTGGGTGTGCATGTGCAGTACGTGCCCTGTGATGGCCTGCTGTTCTGTTCAGGGAGTAGTTCTGCCTTGTGCCCTATGCTTCCTGGTTGCCATACCTCTTACCAGTAATGTTCTCTTGTTCTGATTAATATTCCAATCGTTTGCTGATTATTGATTTTGCTGGGATGCAGTTGTCCAACAGATATACCGTACAATGTATTAGCTTTCTATTCTTTAATGTCACTTATTACAACAGGGAATACTCTACGGTATATGTAAGTAAAAAAGCAAGTAAGCACAGTATATAGAGTGCTTGTGAAAGTATTCCCCATTCCATTTACGTCTTATTTGCTTATATGTGTATATTTTAAGTGAATATTTTAATCGAAGTGATTATGATTAGAAGTATAAGAGTTTCAGCAGCATAATACAACAAGCACAAGTACAAAGCTACAAACCTGAAACAAGAAGAAAGTGAATGTACTTGAGTGACTCAGTCAAAGTCCTGACTTAAAATGTGATAGAACATTTACAGTATGGCAAGACTTGACAATTGCAAGTCATCTACACTCCCCGAACAACTTGATAGTGCTTGAGTAAATTTGCAAAGAAAATGGGTGTGCAAATTTGGTATGGACATGATCAAAGACAAGACAAGACAGTTGTAATTACAAAGGTGCTTCAACCAAGTATTGACTCAGGGTGGTGAATTCTTCTGTAATCACAGTTTCCTCTATTTGTCTTTAGTTTTGCAGGCTGACATCTAACTTCTTTTACCCGTGAAAATGTTTAAGGGTGGTTAAGGTTGGGTTAAAATATTCACTTTAACAAAATGCATATACAGTTTTGGAATTTAACAATTTAAGGAAGGGTGTGAATACTTTTGCATGGTACTGTACTGTATATCCAGCATGTCCATAAATTGTGATATACTGTGTGCAGAATGTATAAAAATTAAAACATATGGTATCAGACATTGTTAGGAAAATGTAAAGTGTCTCATAAAACAATTCAAACAGTCATGTTGGTGACTTGCAAGAGAGTAAAAGCTCGATTATGAATAATCAACACATCAATCTTTCTTTCCCTATCGTACAGTAATCATCACCAAAGAACTGCAGCACTCCCACTTCCCAGCAGATCAGATATAGAAGATAAATCACCAATTGATTTAAGGGTGAATTTTAGGTTGGTTGGATTACATAAGTCCAGATTGGACTTTATCACATTACTGGGGTTCACATCTTTACTCTTAGGAATACTCTCATCCAAAAGGAAAAGCCTCCTACAGCACAGGGCCTGGGGTCACCAAAAAGGAGGAGTTTCTAAGCACCACCAATTATCAATGGATCAGTGGAGGTGTAGGTAGTTCCTTTAGCAGTATGGCTCCCATCCCAATAGCCACTTGGTCTTCCATTGTTTAGCGGCTGAGATTGAAAGAGATCAGACTAGAAAGTCTTACATTTTTTAAGTTAAAGGTCAAGGATCTGTCACAAACATCCAGTATGGTCTCGTATCTATTTATCAGTACATATAAATGTACAGGTATGCTGTTACATTTTGTATTGCAAAGGGTAGCCTTAACGAACATGTTATAGAACAAAAAAGACCTGTAGTCTGACACAGTGGGTTTAATTCATTCATAAGTGTTTGTTACATGTTTCTGAACTGAAAATGCAGATGTGATTTTGACCTGAGTCTTAGTAAGGCCTTTCAACCCTTAAAATGTTCTAGTCATGACTAGTTAGTGTGCATGCTTACTCATAATTAAGTATGGAATCAGAGTGCTTAAAAGATTATGCTAAATGTTAAGCAGTGCCTGTGGCTTTTCTTCACATTTTATATGGATGATAATTACTGTAACAACATTGCCTAAGTGACAGGTCTGCCTCTATTTCAGGAAAGTGTGTTATTCACCGCTTCTTGAAAAAGCCGTTCTTAAGAGAGTGCAAATCAACTGTTACTTTTCATGCAAGCAATCCATACTTCTCTGCAGACTGTATAATAATTAGCCTTTCTCACCTCTCATGTGTAAATCAGGTAATATATTATTTCCAGGATCTGCTGAAAGGCAGAAAGGAAAATAGGTCATGAATAATTCTATCAAAAGTTTTAAGGGTTACCCATTTTCTGTTTACAGTCCCTAAACTTAAAAAAAAAAATCTTGAAGGCATATTTATGTGAACAACTCCACTGGAGAGAAAACTACTCAGCAAAAAAATATTTATTTTAAGTAAAGCGAAGCCTAAAGCCAGAGAAAATTACAGCTATAGAAATCCTAGCATATTTAAACATTGTTTGACATATTCATTTGTTTGTATTCACTGAATCCACACACTTATGGATGTTTACAATCCTTCTATTTCATCCACCACAAAGTAAAGGGGAGTGAGGGGCTGTATGTGGGATACAGGGTCCCCAAATGTTTTCTAGAGTGGAGCAGATCTAGAGCAGTAGAGGAAGGAGTAAAGAAAAATGACAGAAGCCACTTTGTCATGTTGGAGCAGAGAACGGCAATCATTTGATGTGATTTTTGAGCACTTTTTTTAGCCCTTTTGATCCAAGAGACATGTTCTTGCAAAAGAGAAGACAGCACCCCAAGTTTGAGTGTCTCAGTTGTGGCATGAGGAGAAAAGACAGAGGTAGATGTGTTCTTAAGCAACTCAGGCGAGTCTGAAGAGTGAGATCTCCTCCTCCGAGAAGAGACTCATGTGAATTTATATACTGGCCATCAAAAGAAGTATAACACAACTGCATTGCAATTCACAAAGGTATCAGAAAAAAATACTTCAAGTAGGGAGCTGTGTCACCATGCGGAGGCTGCAAAGGAACAAGTAAGGTTTATTCCATGCTGAAAAGAGAAGAGAAGAAACACACCGTTTGGCTGTGGAACTTTCTTCAGGTGGGAAGGCTCCATAGCCGAAATGTTGTGTTTCTTCTCTTCTCTTTTTGGCATGGAATAAACCTAACTTGCAGGTGCACTGATCAGACATGAGCCAGGTAAAGTCATTGTGCCTAATAACATTTGTCATCAACAGGCTTGATGAAGAGGAGCTCAGTCTGCTATGAAAGTCCCAGGCTAGTAGTGTGTATGGCCAATGTCAGAAGCCACACAAGCTGAACATCTGTGAAGCAGCCTTGGCAGGAGTTTGTAGTGTGGGATTGTTCCAATCCTCTTGCGAGGCCTGGACAAGCATGTGCCTATCTTCTTGTCATAGATACTACACATCAGCCCAGCTCATTCCACAAATGTTCAGTTTGGCTTGTGTCTTGCAAGTGGGGTATCCACAACTTAACCATTGTATTCACATTTCAGAATAAAACTGTCGTAACATGAGCGGGATGAGTAATTGAGGCACTAGGATTTGATCATTGAAGCGCCACGCAGTCTTCCAGCAGTCCATTAAGACAGGAGTAGCCCAGGTAATTGCAAGTGTGGTGCCCATCCATAAAAAGGGTGAGAAATCTGAATCAATTAATTTCAGACCAATTCCTTTGACATCTAATACAAGTAAGGTAGTGGAAACCATTTTAAGAACGTACTAGAGGATCACATATATGGAAATAATATCCTAATAGTCAGAATGGATGTAGGTCTTGCCTAATGACCTGGATCACATGGATCATATGATGTGGTGTATTTAGATATTCAGAAGGCTTTTGATAAATTTCCACATGAAAAGGTTAGCATGGCCTTTATGTGAGTGTGTGTGTTTGTCCAAAGACATACTGCTAAGTTAATTGACTTCTAGGAAAACTGTCCCGAAGTCTGTGTGTGCGTGTTTGTGTCAGTGTCTGTGTCCGCCCATTCAATGCACTGGCGTCCCATCCAGGTGTACCCTGCCTTTCACCCACTGCTTGCCGGGACAGGCTCTGGCTCCCCCACAACCCTCAATTGGATGAAGCAGTTATAAAATGGTTGGATGGTATATGTTCTTTTGTTTATACGATTATTTTTATTATTAATTCCTAGATAATGGAATATGCCCACTTTGGCAAGAACACTAGAAGTGAGCTCAGGTGAGAGGCAGGATCCAAAGTACATGCTTTTAAAAAAAGGTGATGTTGTTTTTGTTAAATTAAATAATTGTATTAATTTATTCAACTGTCCTACTTTTGATATATTGACTTTCCAAAGGAATCTCTGTACCTCTGTAATTGAGCGTACATCAATTAAATACATCAAATACAGTATACCAGGGTCTGCACCTACTGAAAAGCCCACCTTCAGGTTTCTTACTCGGGATTTGAATCCTCTCCTTCTGGTTAGGAGCTGCCTCTGTGTGAAAGGTCTGTAGCCACAGGAATGAAGACTTTTGACTTTTCAATGTTAAGTATTTGTATTGTTTCATTTGATCTCATATGCATTTGCCAGCAGCCTACATAAAACAGACTGCAAAACATAAAACAGTTACATGTTAAAACATTGAAACAACAGGGGTGTGACCTGGAATTATGCAAATATACGTTGGAAGTATCCATCATTGGGCATGTTTTTAAATTTTGACATGTTTCAGACACATGACAGAAGAGATGTCCCTTGTAAACAGCAGGACACCTTGTATTTCATTTTTAACTTCAATTTGAATGAATGCCTTATGTTAATTCCATTACGTTTTGCAACATTTTGACTAATTTTTTCAAAAATGATTTTTGTTCACCTTAACAACCTTTACTTTTCCTCTCTCATTCTTTTCAGTTAAGTGATGTTAGATTCACAACACCTTTGCATAAAAGGGAGCCACCAAAACAGACTTGCAATCAAGCTTTATTTTCATTTTATCTAATAAAAATCATACTCAAAAGCTGTTAATGTGAAAGGCTAACAGAAATGGAAATATCACATTATAGATTTCAGAGGCAACAGTCAATGAGTATATTGATATTTGCATTAGAATTTGCTCCCAATTTTATTATTACAAGCTACAGTGCTCACATAGTGTGCTGTGCGAGATACTCAGTTTATAATCTGTATGCTGTTTACAGTAATAAATTAGAATATTTTTATTTCATGGTTTTTTTTTCTATTTTCATGTAATTGCTTTGTATCTTTCCAGCGCATTTTCTGAGGAGATCATTAAAGGGCCTCAAAGGAACAAACATATATTTTCATTGCTTCAGTGCAATGAACATGAATCCTATGTGACCAGTTTTGCGATGAAGTATTTTTAAGTACAATT
This sequence comes from Atractosteus spatula, assembly GCF_055471065.1. NCBI lineage: Eukaryota > Metazoa > Chordata > Actinopteri > Semionotiformes > Lepisosteidae > Atractosteus > Atractosteus spatula. The sequence continues at coordinate 31,106,486 of NC_142713.1, read as the reverse complement.
GTGAGAATTATTTTTATTTTTTGTTTTGCTAGCAGAAAAGTGACATAAAAGAATTTCAGCTGCAGCTGGCTATGGTGTAAACAGGCAACATGGGGGCACTGTGCAGGCACCCAGCGATATTAATAACGGTTACAAACAAGAAGAAGATATTCGGCCCATCTAGCTCATTTGGTCATTAGTCGCACATTGATCGAAGGATCGCCCTCCTGTTTCTTAAAAAAGGCCAGCCTGGAAGCAGAACCCCGGGCCCCCAACCAGAGGGTTGTAAACGAACCTTCTGTGCCATTTAACTTCCTTCTTCTGTGAGCTGGTTGGTCTTCCTGTTGTTTCTTTAACACATGACATTTGTGTCACACGAAAGAACATCCCGTTCCCAAATGTTCTGTTACAATATGTTTTTCAAAATGAGATACAATTTTGAATTGATGGGTATTCCAGGGAGAACAATTCAGTTTTTTCATATAGTGAATATTAGATAATTCAGTATCTCAGAATCCTCTGAGTTCTGTACGACTTGAACATGTAATATCAGCAATAGTTTGAGACCTGAGTGTCTGTGATTTTTTTGTCTGTGGCTGTTTTATTTGACACTGTAAGACAGTTATATTTATAGGTGGGTAGCTGCGTCAGCATGCGTAGGCTGCAAAGGAACAAGTAATAGGTTTATTCCATGCTGAAAAAAAGAAGAAAGAGAACACAACGTTTCGGCCGTGGAGCCTTCTTCAGGTGTGAGGAAGGCTCCACGCTCACACCTGAAGAAGGCTCCACGGCCGAAACGTTGTGTTCTCTTTCTTCTTTTTTTCAGCATGGAACTAAACCTATTACTTGTTCCTTTGCAGTTATATTTATATATACTGTATATGGATTCATTTTTAAACTTTGAAAACTTGTAATAAAAACAAATAATGTTTGTGTCATTGGGTATTGGTAACATCAATTCATGACTTGTACCTAAACAATCTACACGGGTGAATAAAATCTTTTTACCGTAAAACAGTAATCCACGATGGAAGCTCTTTCAAAATGATTCAAATTGTGTTATGTGGCCAAGCCACAAAAAAAAGAAAAGGCTGTGGTGACAGTACCTCTCAAAAACTGTTTTAGGCAGTTACACAGCATAATATTACCTCACCTCACGAGGTTCTGTTCTGAAAATATACCAAGTACTAGTGAATTACATGTGCATGTGCGTGGTTAGGTTTTGACTAATGTATCATTACTAAAATCACTTATAATGATCTAAAGCCCACTTGGAAAATCAAGGAAACAAATTAGTATTATTTGAACTCAATTAACTTTACAGATCCACTCACAGGTACAAGTCTTCAGAAAGCAGTGTTGTGTGTGATACATGGAGTGGTCAATATAAGCACTACTGTACTATGTAATTGACCGATTGAATGCTTGAGTGAATTCCTGGGGTATCCTGTTCAGCTCTCAGAAAAAGGAAGCTATACTTTGAAGGAGCTTTTGTGGGAGTGTGCAACATTGCTCTGGATACCCCATGTTTTTCCCAGAGGTGTCCAATCAGTGCTGGGCTGGCAGGCAGATTTTGAAGTACCACACAAACTCTCAAGCTGCATTGATGAGTGGCGGGTTGGAAGTGAGTAGAGACTGGAAGAGCATAATTTAGGTTGGTTTCTCCTTGACCGGAAGAGGTTTCTCATTCATTCAGACAAGGTCAGTTTTGCAAACCTTATTTTTACCACAAAGTTTACAACTTCTTTACATAACAATCACTCTTAATCAAAGAAGAATGCCATAAAAATAAGCTAAGGTTAATTCAACAAAGATGCATTTTAGTCTTTATCATATAATTTTGAAGGAACACAAAATGATTTAGACTCTAGTTCCCTTAGTGAGTTGATTGTATTTTCTTAACCTCTCCATCTCTCAGAGTGAGAAGCTCCCTTTGAACAGACACAAGGTGCAGTTTGCATGCTGAAGAAACAACAGTGATAAAAATATTAGCGTACACTATAAACACATTATAAAGATAGAAATGGGTTCCAACACAATGTAAAATTAAAAAAAAGATGTACGACAACATACCTTGACATCTAATCATATTACAATTAACTGAAGAATTGAACACTGCAATCCATTAATAAAAAAATTCTAGCTCTTAAAAATAACTTTAACTCCCACCATTGTGTGGATCTAGCTAATTTCAAGATGAACTCTGACGCTGTGTCTTCAGAAGTACAACACACATATATGGTGCTGAGAAAACATTTGTGAACCCTAAACATAAATATGGAAATTTCAGAGTTTTACCACGTTGGCCTATCTCTCATGTCCTTGGCTAGAATGCAGATCTCTTGTGTAAGAGCCACCCAGACTGGTCCTCTTGAGGTGCTGACAACCCACCACCATTGCTTCGGATGCCCACCCATCCACATGGGCCACATGGGCCTCCTCTCTTCTAGCTGTACCCATTCTCTAGCTTGACACCTGGTGCGAACAAATCAGGGTGGACGATGGGGACCATCTACCCTGTCTCCAACAGTGCCTGGCATGACACCCCTTCTACAAAGACAGGGAGATGGGAGTGAAGCTGCACCTCCACACTCAGTGACCTGGGAACAGAGTGGGGGCTATGTACTATCAGGTGGGGCGGACTCTCCAATGGGGCTGCTTCAGGTGCAGGTGAGGTTTCTATATCGGTCCCAGAGCCCCATGTTCCTCTTGAAGCTCAGCTTCCACTGACCCACTGGGGCAGCCAGGCAGACTACAGTATGTGTCTAAAAGGATCATGGGTTAGGCCGTAAATGACGCAATGAGTGGTCAGCACTTGCTGGGCCTTGGCAGGAAGCTGGATGTAAACCACATGCACAAGGATGCAGTCTGCTGCCTAAACTCAGGGCTTCTCAGTTGCCAAATGTGGTGCTCAAATCGCTCTTGCCTGGGTCTGTGCTTCCAAAACAGTGATCGAAAGCTGCTGAAACACCACCATAATCAGCCATTTCTTTGAGGAAGAGCTCCAGCAACAGCCCCTCTGCCACTCACAGTCAGAGTATTGGCATTATTCACATGTGACTAAACCCGAGAATAACTGGGGTTCTCTGTGTCCAACGGCTCTAACAGCCACCATATTTCTGCTTCTTGTTTTTTCTCAAATAGGGCTTAGTTGGAAATCTTAAATGAGCTCTGCTATCACAGTCCTACCTCACCTTACTGTCAACTGGAGAAGCCTACTGTTCGGACTCGGTTTGGGGATGCTGACAGCTACAAACCCATCAGAGTCAGATATTCTCCCAGATAAGCATTCATGCCTGGCCTAACCCATCCACTAAAATGTCACAGCTGGGTTTATCCATCTTTAATCTGTCTCCCATGCGCTTTTCAGAACAGAGGTGATGAGATTCCCACTGCTGACACCAATGTAGAACTCAATATTTTTTTTCTTTATATATAGAAGGAAAAAGCAGGACAGCAGGGTTACGAGCTCACAGGAGTTTATTGCCATAAACAATTAGAAAGTGGGTGCTAGTCACTTGGAGTTGTTGAGGGAGAATGGGAGCAAGCGTAGCATTAACACCCGAAGTGTTAAAAAAGTCCAAGGTGTCTTCCCCCTCATCTTATATAGGGGAAAAGAACTGAGCATTTATAGAAGAATGGTTAGAAACATTCACCTGGGGCTGAATCCAACAGTAATATATCTTTTAGTTACTGTATAGGAGGTCTTCAGAATGTATCTCTAAGCCAGGCTTTAGAAGCACTTGCACCGAAATTGGAGAGATACAGAGAAAGATTTGCATGGCCTCTGTGCAAGGGTGACATCCTAATTTTCTGAGGCGTTATCTCTACGCCATGTAAAACTCAAGTCTGACACTTTATCTGGAAGCTGTTTTGTATCACTAGTAAATACAACTGTTACAGTTATTTACTCATTAAAACGTTGCTCTATTTTGATCTTAGTCATTTGGCCCCGAGGACGTATAAGTGAAATGCACAATATACAAAAGCAATGTAGCAGCAATATATTTTTTTCTCTTATCATAACATTTACAAGTTAGTTTTGAATTTTTGGACGAGTGTTTTACTTATCTGGGGATTGTGTTATGTAAACTAAATGCAGTTGGTCCACTTTGCCGCACGATACAATTGCAACTCTGCCGAACTGGCAAAACATCCACATTTTATTACATTGTTTCAAGCTTCAAAGAAGAAGAAAACAAAACTAGCTGGTGTTCCCTTACATATCCGGATGTATTTACATCCGAGAAAGAAAACGGATGGTGACATAAATTAACGTAACAGATATCTGCATTTTTGTATAAAAATACACATCGTTAGAGTAACGATAATAGCGAAATTAATTACAAACATGTAACATATTTTCTTTATTTACTCCATTAAAGCATTTCAGACGACTTCACATAACTGATTCGGTTTAGATTTGTTTCTATATGAAAGCCATCGAAAGGATCAACATTTCCAATTCGCACTCCTACTTGTTTTCCCCTTTTTTCTCATGATCCTCTGCGGACGCCGTCGCCGTTACAATCCCATATCTAAGCATTCTGCAGTAGAGAGAGACTGGTGGTCATTTTCGGAGAAGGATTCAAGAGTTTCACCACTGAGCCATGAAATCAAAAGTAACAGCTGATGTAGTGCGGCGCCAGCAACAGAGCTGGAAACCCATATTGAGATGGGGGGAGGGTGGGAGTCCTTTCCTTCTCTTAAGAGCTGTGCTTTTAAAAGTCGTCGCAATTCACGACTTTATGAATGTTTTGGATGTCGGTAAGTAAACAATAAGCCGTTGATGGATTGTCTTGACCTCTTTTTAATTGTTTGTTCTCTCAAAAATAAACGAATCACTGGAAACCCTGGATAAATTAAATCCCTTGGGAGTTTTCACATTGCATTAATATGTCCAATGGAGTGTAGCCTTAAGGTTAAAGAACTGGACGAGTTTATGCCCTGGTTTTTAAACACAGCTCACGTTGTTATTTGTGAAGTACAATATAATTATGTAAACTTTTTAAGTTGCTTCAATGTTCAAAATCACAATCCTATTTTTTCATTGTTCAGCAAATACCACCTCCTAGGGTCAGTTTATTACACGAATGGCAGCTTAGTCTTTTTTTTTCTACAAGCCACGTTAGCACATATTTGTCAAGCCTGAAATATATTTTTGGAAGCAACCGACATGATTCAGCAATGCCTACTGGTAGTTTAAACTGTAAATCTCTGAAGGACGGCTTTATTGTTTATCTTTTTAGTGGTGGGCAAAATACGTCAAGAAAATGATCCTCTTTTTCCTATTAAAAGGTTGGAACAAATCCCTCTGTCTCACATCAACTCTCCACGCACATCTTCTTACGTCCCACCCCCTCCCTGGCGCCGATTGGCTGCGCCTCTCTACTATTGCTGTTGGTCTGGCGGCACGTGCAGCAGTCCCGAACTCCTGATTGGGCGGCAGTGCAGGCACTCGCCAGCAGCGCATCAAATGGTCTCCAATAGTTATTTGGCTTGTGCACTTGTGTGAAGAAAAGACAAATCCTTGAGCACAGGGTCAGGGATCAGATAAAAAAATGATTTATGTGATACAAAAAAGAAATTCCAATTGCCTGGGACTGCCTGGGATTTTATTTGGTTAGTCGTCATATTTTATTATTATTATTTAGCAATACAAATATTATTGGTTTCGCACTTAAATAGGCAATGAGCACATTGAGTACCCTTATGCTGAAATGATTATGAATGCATTTCGTTGTATAATGACAAAAAAGATTAACCTTGTAGGATGTAACAAGCACGGGCATTGTATAAACATTACTGTAGGCTGAGTAAACTGTGAAAAAATACTATGACAGATAAGCTCGGTTCAGAAGGGGTTTAGGGTTCATGGAAATCACTTTTGAAATAAGAAATCATTACAAGTAGAACTAAAATACTATTTTAAGCAAATTGTATTTTTGTTTGCTTTTTGTGAACAGAATGATACTTTGAAAGCTATTGTAACAATTGCGAAAGCAGGCTGTTTGACAGTAATTATTTTACATCTCTTTAGGTCTTTGAGGGAATGCATTTTGTTGCTCCTCTCTGAACTAATTCAGAGCAGTAATTAATTTTCATGCCTCTTTGTCACCACAGTTGGACATACTATTCTGAAATCTTACTAGAGCATTGTACAAATCACTTTCCTCGATTTGAATTCTTCACTTTTAACTATGTGTTGAAGTATTCTGTTTTTGCCTTTTCGCCTTGCTTCCCCACTGTGTCTAGAATATGAAAATGATGTGTCTAAATCTTTTTCATAAGTAGCTTCTTCAAGTTTCATCTTTCCCATTTTATACTTAAGAACCTTCAGGCAACAGCCTACATTTGTCTACATCTGACAGACGTTGGCCTAGTCATGAATATAGTTTAAGTCTTTTGCAGATCTGACAGCGTTTGCTAATCCTTGTAATTTGGTATTATCTTCTAACCAGACACGTTTGCTAGCTATACCAGAACCTAGACCATTGATATCAAATCAAAGGGGTTCTAATACAGTTCTCTGGGGCACACCACTAATTACATCACCTCAGATTGACTATCGTTTCACGGCTTCACGGCCGAAACGTTATGTTTTCTCTCTTCTCTTTTCAGCTTTGAATAAACCTATTACTTCTTCCTTTGCAGACTACGTATGCTGATGCAGCTACCCACCTGAACGATATAATCCAAGTGCATGCATTACCTTGAATGTCTACTGTCTGTATTTTGAGAATTAATTGTTTACAAAGAACTTAATGGAATTCCTTCTGGAAAACTAAATATACCTTTATTTATAATCCATTAATCTAGACATAATCCACTCTGTACACATCCACTATGTCTGCTTGTTTAAATAACTCTTAACTCTTAAGTTAGTTAAAGAAGACCTACATTTTCTCAATAAATTCAATTTATACTGTCCTTAAGAATCGTATTCCTACACAAATGATCCTTTTAATGCCTTGACACCACCATAATTCTCTGTCAAACTTACATGGTAAAGCTAAATGCCTTTGTGTCATCACAGATAGTGCAAAATATACATTTATTAAGTAGTTTAATCTATAAGAAATATAACAGTCTGCTTTCACAGACACAAATTAGGCTTGGGTCTGGAATAGTTTGTCTAAATTAACATAGGTAGTCAAACATCAGTTCTAAACATGATCTGTGAGACAACTGCACCATATAATGTGTGTATGTATTTATTTTAAAATAGTAAAAAAAAAGATATGATTATTAAAGACTACAGAAAAAAATGTTCTGTACACTGGAAGTCAAACTGAATGAATAAAAAGAAATAACTTAATTTAAAGAGAATGAGTCATAGCTGAATAAAGGATACACTGGTCACAGTCTCTTATTAATTACTGATCATGAATGGAACCACTATACCTAATCGTATGAAGTGGATTTCCTGTGGAAAAAAGCATTAAGGTTAGAAGAAAAATACTAATTTAAAAATGTTAAAATATTAATTTAAATAATGAAAGATTTCTTGTGTGTTCCATGCCATCTTTCATCCTCTTTGTAATCTTTATTAAAAATTTTATTGGTAAAATGTTTTAATGTATTAGTGTATTTAACACTTGGTTTTACTGAGAACCTAGATTTAATGTATTAAATACATAATTTAGTAAATAGTTTATACAGCTCAGAAAGATATTTTCTGTTTCTTCACAAAGCATCTTACCGTAACATTAATCTATTAGCTTTATTACCTGTAAAGCCTTATCGTGGTATAGTATGTTCAAGCCTGTTTTCTGGCTCATCACTACGGTTACAGTGATAGTTTGCCTGATGTCTGCTTGTACAACCCAAGACTGGAAGGACATTTATTTGTGAACAAAGCCATATTCCATATTCCGAACCCTTAGAATGTAGCACTTCTTTACAAAAGTTAAAAATAATCAGCGCAAAAATATAAAAAAAATATTTATGTGACTCTTACATTAATAAAGTAGTGAGAAAGAAAGTCCTTTTAATGTGTTTTTCTTCAAGCAAAAAAAGGCCTTTGTGAGCTTAAGTGTTTTAACACAAGTCATTGACAAAGTCAAGCAAACACAAACCAGAGGATACCAGCGGAAACTACAGTATATGGACATAGATTTAAAACCAAGAACAGCTGACGCTTCTTTACACAAAGGCTAGTGGGAGTATGGAACAAGCTGCCCATCCATGCAGTCAAATCTAATACCCTGACATCTTTCAAGAAATGGCTGGATGAGATCCTCTGAACATTTAGATACAGACAAAAGGTGTAGGTGAGCCAGATGAGCTCTCATTTGTGACTGGTCTTATGTTCTAAGAACTGGTCTTTTCTAAGTGGACAAAGACTGTGGCTGCTTTATGCCACAGTGCTCTCAACCTAATATTACACTTTTCCTCACTGGTGATATTTGTATCTGCATTTGTATACTTTGCTTCGAGTACCTGCTTTATAATAATAAAATGGCATGTTTCAATGTACAATGACATGGTTTGCTAGCACAATCATACAGTAAATCATGTTTCATGTTACAATTTTGTAACAATCCATATAACAATAAATTTTAAATATGTGCAACCACTATCAATGTTATCTTTTTTTCTAAAAGCAAAAAACAATCTGAAAGCATGATACAAACCTGATAAAAACTTTTAGAATTTGTAATTAATGTTCTTTGTGTACATTCATGTTGTTAATAGTCCAGTTTTAATCTTTTTGTACTTTGCAGTTTAACTTTTTTTTTCCAAGGGATATAAATAAACCTGTCCTTAATTTAACTTCAAATTTAAAATAATTTGTTACTCCTATTAGCTGTGACTAAGTGTGTACTATCAGAAAGTGAACATAGCAAACAATGTTATTATTAAAAAAATATGATGACCTTGACTTTTGGCCATTCTGTGCAGTATAAACTCTGAATTCCAGTTAGGTAAAATATCAGATCCTCTACCCCTCCCCCCAACACATTAACACTGAAGACATCTCCAATTAAATTCAATTTGTTCTGCACAGCCTTTGTCTCCACTCTTTTCAGAAACTAAACTTTGTAAGATCATTGGCTAACCACAGTGCAGTAGTTCATTCAGAATAACAGGACTTGCTTTTCAAAAAGAGTGTGAACTGTTTCCTTGAGGGAACAATGAGCAAAATAATTATAGGTTTTCCTCACACAATGATGTTAGCAAACATTGCCTTTGCATCACTTTATTTTATTTTCGCTTCAATGTGTGTCTGTTTTTGAAATCGTAGCTGTTATATTGTATTTCTTTTTACAAAGGAGGCACTTTTAACTATATCAAAGGATTGTTATTTTGTTTAAATTCCTAATAGGCCAGGGGAGCAAAACATGACTGTTTTACTAAAAATGCAGCTCAATAATAACACGACGACCACCCATTATTTTTGTTATTAAAGAGACTTATGCTTCAAACTAGAGCAATTTACAGGGCCCATATATGCAGCTGGGAATTATACTGAACCAGTCTCAACAAAGTACCTTTGCTGAAGGTTAAAAGAACAATGCCACTCCTGGAACTCACCACCTCTCTAGCAGAGCCTCCCAGTCAGTACTCCACACTACTGCTAATAACAAGGCTTATCTGTAGAACAGTTATTGTTTTTCCTTAACCTTTTCTATCAGAACAACATGCGTTACTATTACCACCAGCAATCACCTACGTATCTGCAAAACCCATGAAAAGATCACTTCCATCTCTCCCACATCAAAACACAGACTGGCAGTAAACTGAAAATCAAAGTCTTTGACGGAAGACATCTTGAAAGACTGTAGCTGAGGTCTTTTATTGAATCGGTTTTGTTTTTTTCCCCCCTTCTCTGTAAAAACAAAAACCCAACAACAAATAATGGAAAGCGTCTGAACACCCTCAGAGTTTTTTAAATAGTTTCGCTGGCAATATTATTAGCTGCCTGTGTACATTTCGGAGAGTGCGCATGACTGAGCGTGTGCATGTGTATGTTTGTGAGAGGCAGAGAGAGAAAGACAGACAAGGGGAGAGTTCTGTTCTTCTTTCACTGCTCCATCCGGGAACTTTCGAATTAGCATTGACAGCCGAAGCGCAACTTTTCCCGAGGCAAAGTGAAATCAAGCCGCGGACTCGGACAAAATATAGTCCGCCAATTACAACTTAAAATTACAGAAAGAGGACAAAAATGATCTCCCGAATTGGGCACAACACCGCGAGGATATTTTAGAAGTGGATCTGTCCAAGTGCTGAAGTGTTTGCGCCGTCTTTGGAAGACTTTACACAGTGGCGTAAAGTGAGTGATGAGTCCTATTCCCAGTAAAGAGGCAAGAACTTGCTTTGCAGACTGAGTAGTTCTTCTTTCGATTGTTATTGTCGCTTTTTAAAATTTCCTTATTTTTGGAAACTTCGTCGCGATTGCTTCGAAAGTGCAAGAAAAGTGCTTTGAAAGTCACAACATGGAACTACAGGGCCTGCAAGAGGCGTTGAAAGTGGAAATCCAGTGTCATCAGGTATACAAAAAAATCTTATTATTCCATCCTTATTGGTCTTTTGAACGAATGAGAGCGAGAGGAAAAATGATCGGATGGGATCAAACGTGAGCGGTTTACATTCTTAGGAAATAAGTGTGTAATCCTTATTGTTTTGATCTAATGTCGAGTAATGGGCAGAACATACCGTTTAAGGAGGAAAGGTTTTTGCACTTTTTAGAGTTGTTTGGGAATTTCGTGAGTCTTTTTAGAGCAACAAGGATTTGGAGTAATAATGCGGTGGTTCTGTGTAGAGATTAGGACGAGACTTGAATATTTATGAGCTGCAAGAAAACTGACTCGCAGTGTATCCTCGGCGCTTTGTTCCTCCCTTATATACTAACTTGAAACACTTTTGTAATTCTTGTTTTATGCTTTTTCTCTTTAGAAACTAGTTGCACAGATGAAGCAGGACCCACAGGTAAATGTACATTCCTAAAGTATCGTTATTGCTTTTTTGAATAGGGCAGTTGTATTCGGAGTGAGTGAAAAACTTTATCAGCAGGCATCTTTTTTTTTAGCTTATTTCCCTATTAAACTCAGTAGTGGTTTCCGTGCTTTGTCCTTAATGTGACTTTGCAGAATTCCGCATCGTAGTAATTCAAGTTTTTTGATCACCACTGGCATGCTTTGTTTTGTTTTTCAACTGTTTTTAATAGACTGACGGTGGGGCTTTTTGTTTCTTTTTAGAACGGAGAGCTTAAGAAACAACTCCACGAAAGGCAAACAAGAATAACAGCTCTTAGCGAGAAACAAGTAAGATTGAATATGTAGGGGTTTTATTTTGCCAAAATGTCTTTATTTTTAATGTCACGGTGTAACGTTGTACAACACCGTTAAGTTAGACACGAATGGTATTTTATACACGTAAAAAGTAATCGAATGTATTCATAATCCAAATTACTTTGCTAACAGTGTTCAATAAGTCTTTTGTCGATATTGTGATTTTGTTTTGCTCCACTCTTAAGTTGTGTAACATGAAATGTTGAAAAATTTAGCGTCCATTTTGAGTAGGTCGACATGTTTCTAGAGTGTGCGAAAGGAAGGGTCTTCAAATAACCTGCTTCCACTTATACATACAAAACACAGTGAGAAAATGAAAGAGAAGAGTTATGTAGTAGACTTGCAATAATGTTTTATTTTGCGTAGCTAACTGGACTTTATTGATTACTTTATAGTCTTTAGATATTATTTCTTCTTGGTCACATCTGACGTGTTAGCATTTGATTCGACTTCCCTTGCACACTTTCACTTTTTATAATCTCGTATCAATCGGTGCACAAGATTAACTTTATTTTTAATGCTATCGATACCCAAACGTTATCTTTCAAGAGACGTAAATAATTTTGCCTAAAACAAGCTGAGAGTGGCCGGTAATAATAAGCGTTACCGCTCTGTACAAGAGGAGCTATTTTTCAGCACCACGAACAGATGCCATTGAAGGCTGAAGTCACAATACTCACACAGCAGTCACTCGCTTAGTTTGCCCTGCCTGCTGAATTAATAAAGTTAGCTTAGCGAAGGCACGGGGCGACAAAGACATAAGTAAAACAGAATTCAACAAAAATACAAACGCGTTGAGAATCAGTATTTTCCTGGAATATCGAGTGTAATGCATTGGCCTTTCCCTAAGTTTAATCGATCGCGTTTCCTTTGGAATGCAGTTTTCAGCACTTGGAACAGCGCCTTGATTTTTTTTCATTAGCAATTAAACGTCTTTAAGACTGAATGAAGTGGCGTTTCAGAGACAGGCACAGGGATTGACATGTGGTTTTGTTTTTCGTAGTTTTCAAGGTTTTGCGAGGGGGGACAGTGTTTGGACGGTATTTTCTCTGCTGTTTTTGTAAAGCACTCCACTTTGATAGTGGAAGCTTCCATTTTGTGAGAGAAGGGGTGTTGGTTTCTTCCTAACATGGAGAAAAGTCTGCAGAGTTTCATGGTGGGGGATGGGGCCCCATTCATGCTGAACATTACCATTTTGATTGCTTTGATGCTGTTTTTGGAGGATGAGGGGGAGGGGAGGGGTGATGGAGAGAAAACCCGAGTCAGCACAGCGCAGGGATGTTTAATCATTGGGCAGAACCAAATCAGGTCCCTTTTTTTAACAAAATATGACCTTTACTTTCTGTGCGTTTGCATTTACACAGAAGAGCAAGCTGTTGAGTTTACAACGATACAACGATTCTCTTCAAATTTGTGCGCCAGAGGTCACTGACACCCGAGGCCCTGAAGATTTTATACATTATATATGTGTGTGTTTGTGTTATATCGATTTCTTATTGTGCTTAACAAATACTCCAAATACTTAGTGTGTCTGATGCCAATATAAAAAAAAACCGGACGTGTTACAAATGCAAATTAATTTAATAAGAAAGACATATGAGGTAATTTTGCATGAAGTCGTTCCTCAATGTTTGGATTGCTAAATTGTGGCAAGTTATGCCCAGGACTAAACTAAAGGCAAAGCAACCATACTTTAATGGTTCCGGCCTACGGAATGTCCTTATTTTATGTTCATTGGATAAAAAATAAAATGATGATATTATGGTACTCAAAGCATTATTCTAAGAATTGCTTACTTTATAATATACTGTATATTTGTATGTCATATTTGAATATTTTCTTTCCTAGACATGGCAGTGAACTAAAAAGTTTTTTTTTCTTTTACATTCCTAAAGTCACAGACAATGTCAGTTCTCCATTGGTATAAACCATACTAAAGCCATACATTCAGTTAGGAAACAATGTAGCCCAAACTTTAAAACTTTAAAAAGAACACACATCAGCTGTACGTATCAAGAATATTACTTCCACAATGTGTAATAATAAAATAATTAAATCCTAATGGAACAAAGAAGGCGGGGAATGATGGAAAAGTGTTTGGTATTCCAAAAGTGACGCGTGTTGCTTTTTGCGAAGTGCAAATAAACAGATATACCCAGGTTGTTACCCAGATCCATTTAGAACATTTCTAAAAGGAAAAAAAAAATCACTGTCAATATGACAGTCAATCAGCCACAGAATGGCTAGCAGAAATCTGGAACATGAGCTCACAAGGGTACAGTATTGTGATACGTGAACAAACAAGATGTCAGTGTATGGAGACAAGCCTGAAAAGTTTCTTGCTGACCAGAAGAGTCCATTTGGATTGCTGTGAGCCAGGCATCACTGATGGAGTGTGGATGGAGATATATCATAGTGGCTCCTTTGGAGTGACATGATGGAGCAGTGGTTAGCATTGGTGCCTCGCGGTGCTGGAGCCCTGGGTTCAGTTGTGGTTTAGTTGTAAATCTGCTATCTGTGTTGAATGTGTATGCTACCTCCATCTTTGTGTGCATTTTCACCAGGTGCAATAAGTTTCCTCCCACAGAGTGGTGAGGTTAAGTGGCTTTTGGGAAAATCATCACTGGTCCACATCAGACATGTCAGCGTGTCTGTGCGTGCCCTGTGATAGACTGGCATCCCATCTAGAGTGTATCCTGCCTTGCACTCGTTGCTTGCTGGGATAGGCTCTGGCTCTCCCTGACCATGTATTGGACGAGACAAAATGGATGGATGGATTGTGGCTTCATTAACTCGAGCATCTGCCTTCAGGACCTGAAGATGTTGGTTGGATTAAAGTAGACTTCATTCTAGTTCATTACCACTTTGAGAAGTAATATCTATTTATGTTATCTTATGTTGCTTTACACATAGTCAGACATTTTAATACTTATTTAGCCTAATTGCTTAGTAGGGATTGGAGATGTTTCTATATTATTATTCATGCAATGAACCTGTATGAAGAAATAAAAATGCTTGTTTGTGCATTATTAGTGTCATGCACCATGTAATGTAGTGAAGACATTTTACATTTCGAAAGTTTCATAATGAGAATGCACACTCGCACAAAGTGCCCATAACCATGGAAATTAATGTGGCGAAAAAATATTTGAACAAAATGTAAATTATCTCGTTGCACAATGAAACCAGTTTACATTATCCCCTCTCAGCTTGGGGGCCTCAAAGGCTTCTCTGAAAATATTTTAGTCACAGTTATCAACGTTGTCTAATCTAGGATGCCGCAAACACACATATTCTGCTAAGTAGGGAGATATGCAAAACTCCCTAATCCCTTTGTAGGAGCTTGGCCATGGCTGTGTGGGTGAAATAGTTTTTATTATTTTTACTGCTATATCTAGTGTTTCTACCATCTATCTGGTGTTTAATTCATATGCTTTTTCCTTCCCCCATTGCTCTATAGCTGTTGTTTTTCTCTTGAGCTGGATTTCCCTTCTTTTACTTTATTATTTATAGCTGACTGTGCTGTTACAAGGCCAGAGAGTTTGGTGGCTGGATAGAGCCGTTGCATTTACCCCTGTACCTACCTCTAATGTAGTGGAGAGTTTTAATTATTTGTGCTAAAAATCATTGTCCTCTCTTTCTTAGAAGACTTTTTTGTACAAAGAACTCCTTGGATTCCTTTCTCTTTCAAAAGTGTAAATCACGTATCTTCCTCATTAAGTTGTCGTCTTGTCTGGGCTCCCTGTAAGCAGATTAAGTACATCACCTCTCTGGATTCTGCCTTCACTAACACAGCTCTCTTATTGAATTACACCAGCTGCTCACCAAATAGCATGGTGGTGAAAATAAACATACTTATTTACTCATTGAGATAGAAAAAACAACAATATAGTGATTTGTTTTTGTCTTGCTGCGTTTATGGCCTCGCGAGAACTTTTTTTGTGCTTGTTAAAAAATGATCCTGTGTCAAACATCCACGTAGATGGAGAGGGATCAAGAGGGAGAGAGATGCAGAATAACCCAGTAGCTGAGTATGTCTTTGCTCAGGAGCAATTCAGCATCCTGTCAAGACTGATTTACTCGAATCTGTTTACAAAAATGCATCCACAGGGTCAAACAGCTGCCTAAACATGTTTACCTGTAGCACGTACATCACGCAGATATGGATTCACGAACATTCAGGGCATCCTGGGTGGAGGAATCTGTGCAGCCATGCAGTGGCTAATGTAGATAGTACAGGAGCAGTTGACTGTAATATGTGTACTTTACTCTTAACCATTTTGAAAAGCCAAGTTCTTTAAAAAGGAAGTTTACTGGGAAGGCTTGTACTGAGTTTGTTCTTAGTAAGCATTATCATAAAAGAGCTCTTCAGCATAACATAATTACTCAGGTTTCGCGTTTCTAAAATGGATGACCCAGAAGACTTCATATAGGTAACCAGTTTAAGATACCTACCGATTCAGGTGCACCTTATTATTTTCTTAACACTGGCATGGCAACATTCTTGGCTCACTACCAATTAATTCAGATAGCCAAAGTAGTGGGTGCCAAGCATCTAGTAAGGAGCTCACGGAGAAATAACAAAGGCATCCATAACTTATTTCTGGAGGATGACTTTGAGAAGCAGTACACCAGCATTCTAGTTCAAAGGCACTACAGCTTGTAGACCAGGATTAAAGATCAAAGCTGAAGAGAGCCATTTGTGTTGTAAAGTTATTCAAGCAATGTTCATATCTGTAAAAAAGAGTTCTTTAATCATCACTTCGAATTTGAACTCTGGTTCTGACAGGGCGAAGGCATATGAGTCCAGGTTTTTGTGATGGCGCACACGTCAGGATTTTTACACTGCAGTTAGGATACATTCAGTCTGCCTGATGGTGAACTGAGAGGGTCTGAAGTAGAGACAGTATCCACGTTTTTGGTTTATTTTCACTTTCTTTGTAAAGGCAAGCTCACAATGTCTTTAGTAAAGGTTTATGTGTCACATTTTTACCTCTTAAAATAGATATTAGTGACATTATGCTTAAAGGTCTTATGGCTACCCGAAATACACACCATCCCTGTATATTTTCCTTTTTTTTCTTGTGCCTTTTGAATCTCAGTTCTCTGTAGTTCACAGATTTTAAAAGTCTCTAGTATTAGAAGATAGCTTGCTAAGTACAGGAAACTAAGGTAATAAGTACTGGAATCATGTTTGTTTCTGACATAATTTATGTATCTACAAAATAAAAAGACATTAGCATTAGCTTTCTAAAACCCTTTCTTTATTTAAATGCTCTGTTTTCATTAAATGTTTTTTTTCCAGTTTAATTTTGATGTTACAATATTATTCATTTACGTCTGGTGCCATTCTCTTGAAAACCAGCCAGTTTTCTGGAGTTTGAAGGAAAATGCCAAGGGGACCTAAAATTTGATTTGTTTAACACAAAAAAGTTTACAGCCTTTTGTTCGTTTGTTTACAAAGACATTTACAACTCATTTTGAGCCCAGTGGGCTTTTTTCAGAATGAACAGTGAAACATGAAGCAGAAGGCACACGTATAAGCTACTGCATGTGGAAGTGCATTTAAAACTGAGAACAGGAGGCACTTCTTTACCTAAAGAGTTGTGGGAGTGTGGAACAAGCTGCTCAGTCATGATATGGATGCTGATATCCTGGTGTCTTTGAAGGAACAGCTGCATGAGATCCTTGGATCAATTATGAAGTACCAAGTAGCCCCCCTTTGTTTATAATCCTTCTAATAATATTAACAGATGATATAATGTAGATGACTATTACATTCCCTTTTGGTATAGATTTGGCATCTCAAATGTAGGAGAAGAAAGTTCCAATTTATATTACAGTTATTTTCAGACATCCTCCTTTAGTTTGGGTAAAGCCTACCCTGTTGTCTTCATGTAAAATAATTAAGACGGCTCTGCCTTTTTTCAGATTTTGGCCCACAATTTCCACCTGGCCACTACCAGCAAATACCAGATGCCTCACATGATATTTTAGGTGTTGTAAAAGTGCTTCAAGGATTTAGCGATGCCCAAACAACAACAAAATAAAAACTGTACAACATCATCAAAATCCATTAAAAAAATAGTGAATGAGTTAAGTAGTTTCAGTATGTGCTGCTGAAGTTGTTTTGAGGTGCTTGGGATTCATAAAACAGTTTATAATCAGGCCTTCAGATTTTTGGTGTTGGTCTCTGCTGCTTGACAACTTTTTTGCTGTTCAAAAGTTTGGTCAGAATGAACTTTCCCATTGAGAGGCAGGAAAGGGGACTCGCCTGCAACCAACACGAGTGAAACACAAATAATCAAATAAAAATAACTAAGAAAACACCCTGTTCCTTATTTTACAAATGCATACTACCTGCATTCTGATTAACTGATAGTTTGCTTCTGAGGAGAAAACTCTGTCACAGTCCAGCACAATGTGATGAGAAAGTGCAGGTATGACCAGCTGCAATCTAGGAGTGCACAAGAAGCCTGAATATTTTCATTCACCCCAACCTCCATAGCTTAAGTGAGCTAATTATTTGAATAAGAAATACAATCCCATGTTTTACTTTAGGTCTGAATCTTCAACTAGTTGAAAAATACCTGTAAAGCCTGCAGGAGTCCAGCTTATGAGGTGTAGTAGTGTTTGCACTGTTTACAGATACAGTAGTATATTCCGTGCCCTCATCTTGAAAGTCTTTCTTGGTTTAAACTAGTAATGATTCAAGCTGAAGAAGTCCTCCAAATGTTGAGGTTAACCTTCATTAAACATTGCCTTTTGATTTTACAGGCAGTTAAGACACCTGCTGTCAGTACTGTAAAACTGATTGTAATTGACTGTGTATTTCATCACCAAGCAAGCTTCCTATTAAGTCCTGTAATCCCATGATGCCTCATTAGAAAGGCTGGCTGAGATGATTATCCTCAAGGTTTAGAAAGTTTTGCTAACATATATTTGTCTTTCAAGCAAAGGATTAATTATAAAGGCTGCCCCATTTTGTTGTCGCTCTTCATATATTCAGTTATTTGAAACTTTCTTAGAATAATCTGTTTTTACATCTGCATATACACACGCACGCTCAGGATTCTGTCTTGAACATGTTGTGTACTGAGTCTAATTTCTTTTCAGTCTTCTAAATTTGGCCACGAGAAACAAAACAATAGAACTGAACAGCTGTTGTTGTTGAAGGTTCGTCTGTCCCATTGTTTTGTCGTACTGTTTAGTTCACAAACACTTAATTACCCTCAATAAACAGTTATATTCAACTTTATCATTGCCATTTCAGATTGTAATAAAGTGTTAAATCAGAAATGTGAATTCTTTAGATATAGATAAATAGAATCTAGAACACATTTCTACGATGTGCTTTTTAATTATAGTTCTTTTCGTTGTGATGTAGTCTATAGTTTGATGTTCTCCTGAAAAATAAATGGGTGCATGAGTATTCATATGTATAACAGATATGTAAACATGTATCATAGTAATATAAAACATTATCTTTTTTTATTCTAAAGCTTTGTGTGAGATTTTGATATTTAAGTGTATTAATTCAGTAGGTCATTGTGTATTTAGATGTTTTACAAGAGCACACAAATATAGTAAAAATCCTAAACAGCCAGAGCAGGAAATGTGTGGTATAACCCTTTAAAAGCTCATTATTGGTTACTGAGTGCATTTTATTTATAAGCTGTATTTTCGACATTTATTATCGCAACACAAGACAAAGCAAAATAGGCAGAAGAAAATTGTGGAACTTTGCAATGAAGTGAAAAGCGGTACCACTTTATTGAAGGCATCCGATACAGTGGCAGTAGAAGATAAAATTGGACCCACTTTTTAAATGATGTGTCTTTTAATATTGCTTCATGTGTAAATGGAAAATAACTGATGTCTCCAGAACTCATTTTTCTTTTTCTCCTCTGGCTGCTCGCCCTGTAGAACTTCACTGAAACTGTCTAATGTTTTCATGCTTTGTTTTGGGACTGATGGAAATGCTTCAATGAAGAGAGTCGCTCATTCACGGGAGATGTGTGGTCCCCTGTGGTATGGGAAATGGTCACTGAAGACTTTGCCTCAGCTGTACCTATTGATATGTTTTTTCAAGCCTGCTGAGGGTGTGCAGTTGCTGCCTTTGAGTGGAGCTAGGTGCCGTTATGTGGGCCATACTTTTCAGGCTTCACCAGAGCTCCTTGCTGTGGATTCACCAAGCTGCTGTGCTTTCTGTGTGCAACTGATTTGCTTATTGTTGAATTGAGGCACACTGCCTGTGCTAAACAGCTTGCCACTGGCCAGAGGTGAGGTTTTGTGCAGCAAAGGAGGCACAGACGAGCATCACCAACTAAGTGCAGCTTCTGATGTCCTGATCTCAAGGCCTAGAACTGAGATGGAGGATGAGAGGCAAGCAGACACACTTTTCTCTTGCTTTGTCCATTTAGGCCTCACGTGGAGTGAAGTTTACTGGATATTGTAGTTTTAATATGAAGAGGCAAAAACTTCATTTAAAGTGATGAACCATTGTCTCAGTAATACAGTAGCTTTGCATTGCTCAGTAATTACAAAACTTGCAAAACAACAAAGACACCAAAAACCAACTAAATAGTGTTAGTCCCAAATTGAAATGAGCAAACCCATTGGAAAGATTTGTTGGCTTGCAAGAAAGAACGACAAAGTCAGTGTTTAACGGCAGTCTTCCCCTGGACAGACAGAAGAAATCAGCAGCTGTCGTCAAGTACTGGTTTTGTAATTTAGCATCGGGGGAAGGGCTGAAGGTTTGCTTTAACGCAGCCCATGGATTTAAAAATGAAATCGGTTTTGTTGCAAAATATTTTTCTTTGAGCCCTTCAGGATATTTTTCAAGTTATTGAATTATAGTAAAAAGACAATATGTTGTTATGAAAAAAACCGATACTCCTTAACCTTTCACTTAATTTCTTCTAATGGCTAGTTATAGTTGTACAGTAGCAATTTCCAGAGTGTCATGCAGAAGTGCTGATGTGGCTTGATTCAAACTACAGTGCCTGGCAGCCAGCGGAAAACTGTAAGCAAAGAGCTTTTTCTAACATCATAGGAAATGGTGTCCTGGACACAGTTGTTTTTCTTCTTCGTGTTGGCTTCTCTTTCCTTCTGTTCCTAGCGATGATGGTAATAATAACAGGGTGTTTTTTTGTTTAACAGTTTGGTGCTATAGATTAACTGATGCATTAGCAGATAAATGCAGTCATAAAAATAGTAACCAATGAAACTGGGGAAAAAAGCAAGAGAGTTTCACGATTTCTGTTTTTTTTCAAACAATGTGATGCTTTGGAAAAATGTTTTCTCTTAACATCAGCAGCATAGGACTTCCGCTCAGTGGATATAATGTGGAATCATGTAGTACAGTAGCTTAAATTGGGACCTAAGGGCTCCTTTTGTACAATAACTGATTTTGTACAAAAGATTTACTTATCGGATATAAGTCACAATGAATATTTTATGTAAGAAGTATATTATTTTGTATAGTATTCAGTCTTTTTTTTTCTTTTTAGGGGTAGAAAATGTGTTCGTATTAGTAAGTGAATGCAGAGGATTAAGGTTTCTTTAGGCCAGCCAGGTAGGTTAACTGGAACTGCTCAATGGTTTTCTCGACAAATAGATTTTTGTCTTTTGAAGTTGTGGCCATGTGAATGTTTCCTTAGCAGGGATGAGGACTACATGGAAAAGCACTTATTCTCCATGTGAACAGTAATCAATGAGCAAGATTTTTACTTTCAAAGAAATTCTCAGTATGTTTTGTGCTTGATAACCAGTTAATCTTCTATTTTCTGTTTCTTCTAATGAGAGGTGAGGTGGTCCAAGTCTGTCTCCTCCACTGTCAGCTGTTCCTCTTCTATTTCTGAGTAAAGCAGTAACAGACACAGAGGCGTATTGAAAGGGAATAATTCCAAATCATATTTTTTCTTCACACAAAATGTTTTAGATATGACCTGATGATTTCATTTTGTTTAGTGATCTGTTTTATCTTAGTTGTAAAATACTTTTCTATATAGTTAATCTGAGTCTCTCTAATGTCCTCTTAAGGGCTCTAATAATAACCTTAAAGTTATGTTATAAAGTTACCTCAAAATTACTATATTTCTGCATTTAGAGTTGCATATTTTTACACTGACTGGAGCAAAGACAGTTGTATTGTTTCAAAATGCTGATACTTTATTTGCGTGAATGGCTCACATACTGTAAAACACAGAATTAGATATTTTGAAATCTTTTTATCGCTACATCTTAAAATATAGGACAATATTTGTTGACATGGAAATAAGATGATTTAAGGGATGAAAACCTAACTGCTACAATAAAATAAAAATATGTGGCACAATGGAGTGATCTGTTAGAATGTGGACAAAAACCTGAATCATCAAATTTGTTTAGAGACATATAAAATTAAAAACATGACTCGAGCCCCAGGAGAAGGACTTTTGTGTTTTATTAGTCAATTGGATGGAGTGCCACATTGTACATAGAGGAATCTAATTATGAGCACAAGGGACAGCACCAAATGATAGTGGTCTTTAAAAGGAAGAGAAGCCTGGCAGCTTTGTTCAAAGCTTCCTTTAATGAACTTCCTTAGTAGCATGTATCTTAGCAACACATTTTATTACATACCAGCTCAGGAGAAGCCATATGTACATTGAGTAGCACAAAGTCATTTATTTTCCCATTTTTATTTTGTTCTTTCTTCCTTTGCTCATTCCTTTCAGCCACATATGACTCTTAAAGATCCTCAGGCCACTTGACATCTTAATACTTATTCTCTACTGGTCTGTGTGTGTAGTTTATAGCTGTCTAATGCTAATTAACTTTTTACATTTTTTCTAAATGAGGTTTTTGATAAAGCACCACTAGCACCAACAACAATAACAATAACTTAAATTTGACTAAAAAGTAAAATACACAAAGACTAATACAAAGGATCATTGTATTATTTCAAAAGAATATATACAATAATTCAGTCACCATTATACACTGCTTAAAAGGCTTTTACCTTTTTACACTCAGTACTGCTCTAGTGAACGGGAGGGTTGCTTGAAAAAGGCAACATAGACGCGCAAACTCTCAAAAATCAATGTTGACGAAGCTTTAAAGTTTGCTGATATTCACGCATCTTACTATGCCTGATTGAGATGGGTCACCAGTTTAAGCAAATTGTAATCATTGTGTGCTACAGTATATTATCATCACATGACATGATCTTCTCCTATTAAAAGGATTTTGATGATGGAAGTCTGAAACACACAAACTAAGAAAACATTTTAATTTGTGTTTTCTTCTACCAGAGCAAATATTTAAAATATTCTGAAGCATTGTAGAAATGTGGAGCCCTGTTCAGGATATTCAAGATTTGTTTTGTAAAGTTGGTTGTGACTTTACATGTAAGGTTTTTGACTTTGTCCAATTCACATGTAGTAATTGAGTGCATGAAGTTGATGCACATGAGCACCAAATTGTTCTAAAAGGTGTTGTCGTGTGGGTTAAGTTCTGATAGTACAACAGGCCAGTGCATGAGCTGTAACCAAAAATGATGAAGAAATTGTTAATGGACATTTGCTCATGTGGGAAAGAGAGTGTTGTTGCTCTAGTAGTGCTGCTGAAACGTAGCAATAATGGGTGGAGGACTCTCTTGTTCTTTTGTGTCTTTGCATTGTTGGCGTTTCTTAGCAGCAACATTTCCATAGTTATATCATCTCTTTAAGTGAGCTGTGGCATCATTGTAATGTGATTCAAACTGTCCACCCTGTCCACATTTATTGTGCGTACACATCATATTTGCAAGGACAACCTCTCGAGGGCAAGTTTTGGTATCTGTTTTAGAGAATCAAATTTGTTTACATTTGTTTAAGAAGTCATTAGTTTATTAACTGAACTCTTAAGTTCTCACTGACTGTTTCAAGCAATAATCTTTCTCCATTCCACTTCATTCCATTAGCAGTGAACAAGCACTGCTAATATTCAGTTTGTGCTCAATCTGTTCATTGATTTTGTGGGGGGAAAAGCCAAATAAGTTGGCCATTATTTGTAGTTCCACCTGCACATGTTTTTGCTAAAGGAAACTACATAAAGCTGGTTATAGCAACAAAGTGCCGCTGAGCACTTATTTGCTGTTCCCTTGAGTAAAAGGCCACAGAGGTGGGGGAAGGTTGTTGGTGCTCACAGAATGAAATATCTCATTCAATTTAAAAACTTGCTTGACAAAATGTCTACTAGCAGCACACTATGCTGGTTAACCAGTTCACCTATGCTGGCTGTAGAAATCCTTGGTCAGCAGATTACCAGATGATGTTTCTTCCGTGCATAATCAGCACACAGAGAAAGCTCAACTCAGAGAGCACAGGGTAACTAGAGATTTCAAGGCTCCAACTTCAAACATTAATGAGGAGCTCCATGCATGAAGAGTCAGATCACTACAGATTTTCTTTTGGGCGTGATCCTAAACTCTTCCAATTTTTAAGCTGCAGTTAAAGTTGCAGTTCTGTAACATTTGCTATTTATTTAGCAAATTTAGTTTGACTTCTCTTTTATTAGTCAGGTTAGCTTTGAATCATTTCTTATTGATACATTACAAAGGCCTTAATTAAACATTTGTTTAGTCTTCGTCTAGAATTTTTTTCACACCTCAGATAAGACACCTGGATTTCTTCAAGTAAAAAAAATGCATTTCTGCTGTGATATTGTACTTCAACAATTGTAACACTTTCCAGTCAAATGCTGAACAAACAAATCAGTTGACCTATTATTGACCAAGTCATACTTGCTAAATAAATAGAAATTCAATAATCAGAATTAATAATCAGACTCTTTTCAGCACGGAAAAAATTCCACTTGTTCCTTTGAATATATACTTGCAGGTTATTTAATTGAAAAAGAACCTTGTCTTTGAAGATGACTCGCCTTAATGATTTGATCAGCACATGCTATGGTAGTGTCTTCTTCTTAAAACTATTTAATAATTTTGATTAGTCTCAGTACTTGAATAATATAATTATGACTGGTTAAATATTGAGTTTTAGATCCCATAATAAACCCCATAATTAACTAGCAATAATGCTGAAAAGGAATCCACGATTGTAAAATTATTGCCGCTCAAATAATTTTTTGTTCTGACTTGGTAATCAAGTGCTAAATGCTTTTCTTAGTGATGTAAGTTTGGTCCAAGGATTTAGAACTGTGCTACTAATTGTTTTGTTATTAAGAGCATTTGGGGTGTAAAGAACAAGGTAAGTAAAAAGTGCTACTTTATTGCAGCTCAATAACTGAGGCCTCATGATTGGTTAGAAATGTTAAGTTTCCAAGATTACTAACTGGCGGAAATGTACAGGTAGTCCCAAAAGTGAAATATACAGCATCAGTCTGAAGTGATAGGAGGCTGGAAATCAATTATGCTGATAAATGAGATAGCTATTCATAGGAGTCTGACAGCAATCAAACTGATATTATCAGGAGTTAGGATTCCATTGACCTCTGAACTGGAGCTGGGCAATTTCAATTTGTTAATAAAAAGTAGATGTTGACATTAATGTGAATGATATTAAGCAGGTTTAACTGTAATTATTAATTTTTGAAGGTAAAAATTGAACAAAAGCAAATCTAGTAGCTATAAAAAAATAGAAGAATAATGGTTTCTTGCAGACATATTGTTGAACCCTTAGTTGGAATTTACATGGAGATAGAAAAAGGCAGAAAAGACTGGTATTAGACTGTTAGTTGTTTCATATCCTACCAATGTATCAGTAATTGTCTGTCAAGATTTTGTCGAAGTCGGTTTGTTTTCCGAGTGATCGGTGATCTTTGGGTCATGTCATATGCGATTTGAAACCTTGGTTGGAGATCATGCGATCTATATCGTATTTTGGCTGACCAGAAAATTTAGTAGAAATAATATCTGCTGCTTTCGGACACATTGCAGCACAAAGGGGGAAAGGCTTTAGACATGGTCAGCCAGCAGATTGTGTCAAGAGTTAACATGGGATCCCTGTTTTAGTTTCACCTATGTCTTTCAAGGCTAGTATCTAGGAGCAGTGTGAGCTGTAATTGTCCGTGAGCGTGAAATGAAATTGCATCATTAATATTTTGGGGTAGTTAGTGAAAGGAGTGAAATGGTGGAAGGCTAGAAATAAGCAGAACAAATATAAGATGTATTCAATTGTGGCCAAAAATTACAGATGTTATTATTTGCAGACCATTTCTGCTATGCCAGTGTTCTAGTGTTTTTTATTCAAATTTTAGCGTACAGTTGCATTGCACTTACCGCAGTGCATTGATTACATGAATGGAATTGGATGAATTAGTAAACCTTTGAATCATTTTCACATTGTTTCAAGTCTCTTCCTCTTTCGGTGAGGCATGCTTTCAGAGCACTTTCTGCTTCCTATTATATGCATGTGAGCATGTGGGTGCTGTTGTGTGGTTCAAGGATTTCCTTTCTGGAGTTGCAAACAATTGTCAGTCACCGTGTAGCAGCCTTTTAAATACATGATGAAAAAAGAGTGCTTTTTCCCCTCTGTTTTTATGCATGCCTACTATGAAGCAAGAAAATATTTCCTGTTATTTATGTTGTTTTACCACAGATCTTGCCTTGAAAGAGAGAAAGAGCTTGAGAAGGAGAGAGGGGGGCATTTCAGGGGGAGATAAGTGGGTTAAGCTTTGTTATCATGCTTGTTCTTACATGCACTGCTACTCTCCTGCTTGCCCAAACCTTGGTGCTGTCCTGTGTATTTGGAGAAAATGAAGTACAACCATGTCCTTTCCAGGCAAATACATGGTCTACAGTAATAGTGGTGCTAATAATAATGATTATCATAACGCCAAGAATAATCATAGTAATAATAATGGAAAAGGCATTCGTAGTAGAACATCCAAGGGATTATGGGTAAAGTGGAACAGTTAATGAACTTTGTTCAGCTGCTTTTTCTTTGGCCTGGAGGTAATGAGGGGGTCCGTGCTGTGTGTCTAATTTAGGCAAAGAGTGTGCTGCTTCTCTAAGAAGCTTTGTAGCTGCCTGCAGATTAGCATACTGTTGTAGATCCTCCTC
Organism: Atractosteus spatula; assembly: GCF_055471065.1. Classification (NCBI taxonomy): domain Eukaryota; kingdom Metazoa; phylum Chordata; class Actinopteri; order Semionotiformes; family Lepisosteidae; genus Atractosteus; species Atractosteus spatula. The sequence goes on along the minus strand of NC_142713.1, from coordinate 31,080,164 downwards.
ATCCTGGGAGCAGTGCCATTCACAAGTCTTTGTAATCAATTATTGTAGCTTTCTTCATGCCAAAAATTAGAAGGAAGGGAAATAATCCAAACAGGAACTTATCTCTCTGTTTTTAATGGAACCAGGACAACTTTTGTCACTGTAGTTTGAATGTAACAATAACATGCTCTCTTACAAAATACAGGAATTACTGTAAATCTGAGTTTTAAGGTACGTTTTCAAATGGTGTGGTTTTGCATTTTTTTTTGCATAAAAAAGAGAATGTGACAGTTGCAAGTAACGCTTTCTTAATAGTACAAAAAAAGGAATCTGGAACACGCTAATCAGCCATGTGGTTAAAGCTGATTCCTTAGGATCTATAAAAAAAAGTTAAATGAGATCATAGTCTCAATTAGTTACAAGCAAATACACAAGTTTGATGTCCTCCAGTCATTTGTAACCTTTCTTATGTAAAACCTTAGTGGGAGTACCTTTGTTAGATTACCAATCTGTATTTCAGTGTTTGTTGCTTTAAATTGTAGCTTTGCCTGGAGGAAATGGATACTCCAGTGCAGTGCTTCACAGTAATAAAGATATTTGAAACATATTCTATCAGACACAATGAAAATGAAGCTAGAAGGGAAAGCTACATCTCTGTTGTGCCGACGAGTGTATGGTGAACCTAAAAGATGTGTGTCCCGATTTTACTTTGCTGGCAGTCTGAGGGCACACTGCTCACCTAATTCAATTATTATGAAGCAGGCAACTTGCCCCGTTTGTTCACTGTGAAACAAGGGAAGTTCATCCTCATTGGTAAAATTGACAGAAGTAAAGCTAAAAGCTCTGTTTTTGGTGGGTGCCACTTCTGAAGCGTTCAGGAAACAGGCGCCATGAAAAAGAGAATGAAGATAGATGGTGTTGACAGCATTCAGATTCTTCTTTGTGTAATAAAAGAATGCAAATGCCAGATGGATGAAGCAAAATAAGCACATATTGGGGATTTATTCTAGGGCATTAAAAGAAGTCATTTTCAATTACTTTCATGAGTCATTGCACCCAGACACTTAAAGGTTAACCTTAATAAATTTCTCTGGCAGACTCCAGTATTGACAAATCAGATGAATGACATTCTCTGCCAGCTCAGATGTAAAACTCCATAGTATGTTATTCCAAAAGCAGGTCTGTTCTTAATCTTATTATTATTTATAAGTTGTAGTAGTATTATTTTTCACCTTGATTAGCTTGCCGTCATCCACAATATGAAAGTCTGTTGTCGGCTCTTCACTGACACTTTGTGGATGATGTGTTTTATCTGTTCACCTTTATCCTGTGACACCCTGGCTGTTATGGAGGTTTTCCATTTCAGTTTCAGGTGTTGCAGCTGGCAGATCACATTCTCTCTTGAAACACATTGAACTATTCTGGGAACCCTAGAACCGGCCAACAGAGTGACTGCAGAGCATCCAGACTGAGTCTTTGAATCTTGCAAATGCTGCTGAAACAGTCCTACAGGGAGGGATTAAATTGACAAAGTACCAGAAATCCTGACCTTAAATATCTACAGCCCACGAGTTCTCGCAGCCATGATACTGTGGTAGAAAACCCAAGTTTGTTAGTGAGACTCTGCTTTCCATTTCTCCATGAATTGTTTGGCATTTTGTTGTGGATTTGCCAGGAAAAAGAGGTAGCAGATCAAAATGTTGTCTTGCCTTTCAAGAATGTTGTTCTGGTTCTTGCCTGAATTAAAGAACTGAATTTGATTTCTGCAGCACCCCAGTTTAGTATTATTAAATATAAATGTTGTATTTTGATTTAAGACTTTTACCAAGAGCTTAAGTAACTCCAGTCACATTGCACTGAGATTTTATGTAAGACTTACAGAGGTATCCCCTTCTGTGCCTCTATATCTCAGATCCTTCCATCACCACAACTCCAACACTCAGTTTTCTCAAAACACAAATGCACAACAAATACACCGTGTAGTAACCAACTGTATTATTTTACAGCCTTTTATCAGAAAATAAAATGGCAAACAGTCCAGGTTCACAAATCAGCATATTGTGATAAGTAAACAAGAGGCCTGGTAAAACCTGCTGGGTTGAGGAGGTCAATGTAGATTGAAGTAAACAAAACCATTATCAAATATAAAATGTCTCCTTATTTTCCTGTCTGCTTCCTTGTATTGTCTAAATAGTGGAAAACTTGTGCTTTCTTTTCTGGCAGTTTATTACCTTTCTTTTGGCTATTAAAGTTACTATAGTAACCAAGAAGTTACTAAAAAAAAACCTAATAAGTTACTGAAAACAACCAACCCAGCTCCACACTCTCTAATATTCTAATAATGCCCTTTTGGCATATTCTACCACCTTTGTTCACATACTTCAAGCTTAAAATGAACAATGTTTTGTCTTAAAATGAGACAATTTCTGAATTGGCAGCAAAAACATCCTTTCTTAAGCAAACAGTTACCAGAGGGAGATAATTTAGGCACAAAGTGTATTCCAAAGCTTAATCCAACAGTGTTGAGTGTTAAAAATACTGGCACAGTGGTTATCATTGCTGCCTCACAGCACTGGGGCCTTGGGTGTGGAGTTTGCATGTTGTCCCTGTGCTTGTATGTGCTCCTGTTTCCTCCCAGGCCAAAGCCATACTGGAATGTCAGTTGGCTTCTGGGAAAATCTTGCCTTGCACCCGGTGCTTGTTGGGGTAGGCTCTGGTTCCCGCTAACTGTACCTACATCTCATCCTCAGGTTAGGGCAGCAGTGTGGAGACGCGTTTAGGGCTCTAGGCTCCTGAATGCAGGGCTATAGGTTCAGATCTCAGGTGGGCTCACTGGTGCTGTGCCTTCAGTTGTATACAAGGCTGACCACCTTTGTTTGTTAAAAAAAAACAGATAACAGTAATCTTGATAGATTGCTCTTGACAAGAGTCAAATGAGTTTTAAGTCATTACTTGTTGAAGATGGTGTTATTAAAAGTTTTGTTAAGAGCGCTATCTTTAGCTTGTTTTAAATGTGCTTGCTATCCATATGTCATATGTATTGAAAAAAGAAGAGACAAAAGTGCCATTGCCTGATGTTGTGGATGATGATCACTGGCAAGAAAATTGTAGCCCAAAAATAAAACATTTGAGAAAATTATGTTTAATGAGTTAATCCTCCCTTGAAAATATGATCTATTATTGCAATAACCAAACCTTAACAAGCACAGGTTTTGCTTTTTACTTTCAGTACCATGTTTAGCAACAGGTGCTGTGCCTTTACTTTGAGTGCCTTTTCCCCTGCTGTTTTCAAGGCAGCTGTAGGTAAAAAGCTGTTTTACTGTAATTTGTACTATAGTCTCTCTGGACGAGTTTTTCTGCAAGACATTTAACACCTGCTGATTCTTATATTTTACTGCTTTGCCATTTTAATGTCTGTCTTTAGTATGACCAATGAGTCATGCCCAGGGCGAAGGCAGTGATTTACCATCTTTAACATGAATACAAGAAGAAACCTTGAAACCAACATAATACCTGTACATCATGCTCTTTTGTTCCAATTAATTGAAAAGCGCTATATAAGTGTAAGCAATTATTATTATTATTATTATTATTATTATTATTATTAATTAGTATCCTCATTACAATAATAAGTAATATATTAAGGTTATTTTAAGTTTTTCAAGAGGGTTTTTACAGCATGGGAAATAGTTGCATCTTTCATTAATACATTGTTTTCTAAATGATTTATCAAACTAAAAGAAGTCCCAGTGTGTTTGAGAAAGCACTTTGACACATTAACCTTGAATATTTTTGCTGTTCAGAAAAAAAAAACTCAACAATAAATGTCACAGTGACAAAGGGATTTGTGTGGATGTAAATAGGAGGCAAAATTCTCACGAGTTTTTTTCATAATTTGTAAAGCTTTTCAGCTTTCACTGGGACAAGCCAACAATGAGTGGTAATTAATTACGTTAATCATATTAAACCAATTGCTGAAGGAAAGCAGCCCATGTTGTGATCTATTCTTGTCTTTAACCAGGTATTTCTAGTGAAGATTGCAGGAACAATAACAAGCAAATGTGGTTAAAACTACAATAGCTGTCTTTCTCAAAATGCCGTGAACACAAACATTTTAGTAAAAAGCATATTGAAGAAATACTCTTACCTGCTATTCCTCTGAGAGCTCCAGAACTTGTCAAAAAGTCTGGACGAAAAGTCTGCAAAAACTATTTGTAATTAAAAAACAGGTAATAAAATGCTCATGAATATACTATATGTGTGGCTTCAGTTGATGTCCTTGTGCAGTTATTTTCTGATGTGCCAGGTTAATGTATTAAAATGCACTCTTAGTTGTAATGTAACAGAGCTCGTTAAATGTAAGTCAGATGTGTTCAGGGCTGCAGGATGTATCCTTCTTTCTCAGTATTGTGAAATTATAAAGCTTTGATCTACAGTATGGTAGACTAAAAAAAGATTTGTTCAGTTTAAGACTTGTTGAACTTACTGAACACGACCCTGACGCCTCCACTATCAGTACGCTTGTAGAGCTGTCACATGTGTCATTTTTCCTATGGAGTTGTCTTGAGCAGTTGCTCTGCAAGACTGGACAGACTTTGAAGTGTTTGTAAACTAATGAATGATGTTTGGCCCCTGAGTAAGGAAGTGACAAATGAGAAATAAACTTGCAAACTTTTGTCGTACCCAAAAGCTGTAAAACTCAAGGAATTAATGTGCAAATCTGGCGGAAAAGTCTAGCAAAAGTCTAGACCTGTACAATCTTGCCTATATGCCTTTAAGGGTTAGAATTTTCAGATTTGCCTTTTTGTGGCTCTAATAAAATGTGCCCACCAAGCATGACTTGATCTATAATGTACAGTAGCCATAAATGTCTGAATTCTGAGAAGTGAATGTTTAGTCACTATTTTGGTTTGTGCTTGTTACTGTATGTTGCTCCCAGATTCCCATAACAGTGAGGACAGGTGCTTTGAATACACCTGGAGTTTTATTTGCAGTACACTACAAATCCTCCTTTAATGAATCCTTGTCGTTGTACTTTTTTTAGATTGTTACATGGAACATTACTTTAGAAAACTAGAAAAAAAGTATAGCTATTCACAGTTTTCATCTGCAGAAGGTGGGATAAAAGGCTGCGATGGGATGGTGGATATTCTTTGTCCATGTGTCCAGTGTCTTACATTCTATTTAAAACATTGAAGCATTTACAACGTGAGATGTGCATCTTTGTCCGAATTGAAATAGCCAGTTTTCTGCCGAAGCTCCCAAGAGGTCTTGTTTGGTGTTGGTTTGATAAAAAAGAACATTTTTGCTTAAACATAACACTCTGGAGTTCTCTGGAGTGCCAAGGTGATACATCTGCATTTATTTACAATTCCAGTGTCTTTTCATGCAATCTAAGCTCACAGCCATTACTAAAAAAGGAATTGACAGGGAACACAACGGCTGCAGCATAGCGCCAGAAGATGGCATGGTTTGTATGCAGTCTTCTCTCTAATAAGAGATCAGGCTGAGATGCTATTAATAGCCTTAATATGGTTTTAAGCACAGAGCTGGAAAAGAAGAGGTGAAGTAACTTGGTGTGAATAAACTCCTGTACCCCTATAAAATGAAAACAGACTGTACTGTTTCTTCAGTGTGAAGTCATCCCATCGCAAAGGCCTCTCAGATCAGTTAAATATATGTATGTTCCTTTCCTAATGCTCTCTGTTTTCCACATTTTAAATTCAGTGGTGAGGGAACTTTGCAAAAAATGTCAGCTTAGGCCTTGCTCCTTTTATTTTTGAATAAGAGGGCTGGATGGATTGACAACACAAAGCAACTGTCTCCACGCCCAAACATCTTTACCAACAGTTTCATAAGGGCTGTTAGAGGATTTCCTCCATGATTATTTGATATTGATGACAGTTTTCTTTTAAATACTGTAAAAACAGAGCTGTGATGATTTTTTTTTTCTATTCACTGTGAGGTATCTGTTTTTTAGTCTGTTATTATATCAGTGATTTTTTAAGTGAGAATGAACAGTGTACAGTATTAATGTAGCTCAGGTTTTTACTAGATCCTAAATGTACAGTAGAAAGCTGCAGAGGACAGCATAATTTTAGTGAGGGATTTTATTTTACACACTAATAAATCTCAATCCAGTAGGGGTGTGTAAAGCAGCCAAATTAAAAGAGTTATTAAACAAAAGGGATATACACTTCTTGGGCAGTTAATTTTCTAAGAAATGAGGATATTTCATTTAGAACTAAAGTATTATTCTTTAATCCAGTAACGGAGTGTGGATAGTAGTAGCCATTTTCTCTAACCTGACAGGGGTCAGTGATATTTATTTTAAACTCTGATTCATAATTATACATGCTCATGAACAAAGTAATTTATTTAAAATGATTTGCCATAAAAGTGGAGTAAAAAGGGCTTTATAGTCAGTTTAACAGCTTCTCAGGGAACACAAAGCAAATCTTCCATGGCATTGGCAAAACCAGAGCGTTTGTTGTTTGCTGTTTCCCTATCAGGGTGCTATGTCCCATATACCTGTATAGGGATATATAGCAGAATGGGTGACAGACACTTGGGTAGCAGAGGGGTCAGATCAGCTGAGCTTAAGGAAGATGGAGAGGTCCACTTACATACTGATATTTTATGCCACCATTTGCTGTAACGTTGAGGAGCTGAACAAGACCTTGTGAAGTGAAGTAATCAGGGGAAACAGATTTAAACTCTACTCCTGCCGCAGCTTGAGGAAAGAAATGGAGAATATATGTAGCTGTGAAGCCAACAGAGATGATGCTATTATGATGATAAACAGATACAATATTTTAGAGTACAGAACGTTTCTATGCAGAGTGCAGCAGACTCTAGGCTGAAAGAACAGAATAAGATCACGCTATTGGCCATATACAATTTTTTTGTATGAGAAATTTGTCTTTTCACATACCCCAACTTGCTCTCCATGAGACACACAGACAGGGAGAGAAGCTTGGGATCAGAGCACAGGGTCAGCCATTTATACAGCACCCCTGGAGTAGCTGGGGTCAAGGGCCTTGCTCAGGGGCCCAACGGAGTAGGATTCCTTCTGCTTGACACGGGATTCGAACCGGCAACCTTCCAGCCACAGGCACAGATCCTTAGCCACAGAGCCACCATCAATCTTTTATTCCTTAGGACGGTGGAAAGAGGGGTTTAAAACTATATTTGTTTATGATACTATTTATACTGTAGAAGCCTGTAAGAGTTTTCCAGTATAATTAGGCCCCTAACCTACTTTTTTAAGAACACTTTCCCACACAGATAGTTAAGTGCAACGTCTAGCACTGTAAGTTTTTTATAAGGGGAGAGACAAACCTAGATTCAGTTAATCAGTTTTCATTCATCTTCAGCTTCTCTTTAGTCACATATCTTATGTGTCAGTCTCCTAAATGTATCATCGTTGTACCTTCATGTTAACTGTATTTTCCCTATGAAAAATCTGTGATGTTTTAGGATGGCAATATATATTTTATTACATTTATTCATGTGCGGACGCTTTTATCAAAGGCGACTTAAAATCTCATCCGGTCAAGATGAAATTGGTGCCAATAACAGTAGCATTCTTACTATACATATGGTATTTTTTAAAAGACACTGTGCATGAAGTATGAAAAAAGTACTGGTCTTACACAGTGGCCAAATGAAGAAACTTATTTCCTTCAGAATCTCCACAAACGTTCTTACAGAGGTAGGAGTAATAAAACGTGGTATACTTGAATGCTTACATTTTTTTTTCAAAGAATCTTTTTTAGTAGTTAGAACAAAAATGTCCAGATAGCAAATATACTGTGTGTATACTATAAACCGAATTGTGTGTTTTATGTTTATGTTTTGTGCTCCTTTTATTCAGTCAAGAATTGTGGTACAAATAGAGAGTCAGTAGTTATACTTATTAATGACTAGCATAATGTGCACATTTCTTCCTCATTACGAAGACAGCTACATTCATTAATTAAATATTGTAAGGTGATAGGGTGGCATAGTGGTGCAGTGGTTAGCGTTGCTGCCGTGGAGTGCTAGGGCCCTGGGTCCAATCCTGGATGTGGGGTTCTCTCTGTGTGTTCTCCCTCTCCTCCAGTTTCCTCTTACAGTCCAAAGATGTACTGGTAGGATAACTGGCTTCTATAAAAATTGTCCCTGTTGTGAGTGTGTGCATGTTTCTGTCCACGTGATGGACTGGGACACCAGGGTGTATCCTACCTTGCACCTGTTGCTTGCCGGGATAGGCTCTGTCTGCTCAGTGACCTGGAATTGGATTAAGAGGTTAGAAAACGGATGGATGGATATTGAGGTAATAAACTATTTACTATTAAACTGTTAATAGTAGAATGGAATGTGATTTATGTTGAATCCTGACACTTAACAAGGGCAAGAGAATTGAATATACTTAAGACAGCAGTGAAATCATATGTGGACGCTAATGTAAATAATACACAACCGAACGCCTAGCTGGATGGAGAGAGGCGTGGTGCGCACCGGAGATAAGATAATAGGAGTTAGGAGTTGGTGGAGAAGCTACTGCACAAGCTTTTTAAAAGTTTCCGTAGGAGCTCAGTATTGACTGATGTTCAATATTGAAACCAGTGAATTACGTGGTGGATGAGGGAAACCTATATTTATTTTCCGGTATATAGATGTAAAATTATTCTTTGAGATTACTGAGCTTTTACACAGAGCACGTAATAGAAGATCTGCTGGTGAATTCTATCAAGAAATTAGGTTTTTTAAAGTGGGGAAATTGGGAATATTTTGCTGTTGTGGTAGCTTTTGTTTTATGTAATGTAAAATCACAGTACAATGCACTGCTTGGAGAATTGGAGAATTAGTGAAGGCTTACAGATCACCACAACAGTACACCGGTTGTCCTAGAATTCTACTTGAGTATCATCAGACCAATTTGAAAAAAGCTTCATAAACTTGCAACATGTTTAAGGAATCTCTGAATGTTTGAACACTGAGAAGGTGTTAATGGCAAATATGAGAGGCAGGTTCATAGCTGTGAGTTATGGACGAAACATTCATTTTTGAAATGATCCTCTACCTTTTTCCTTCTAATGCTTTGTCTTCATGCTGTTTTTGTGATAGCTGCCTTCATACGTGTGAGTGCTGTAAATAACCTCATTTATATCTTCTCAGAAAATGCTTCGAAAGCCTGTAACTAAGGTAGAATAACAGATGTCAAGGATCTGTGATTGTTTCATATCTGATACCTGTATTAATTCTACTGCTGGTTAACCAGATTATAAACACTATTAGATTTATAAACACACTGTGCGTAAGTAAGTACCTGTACATGCAGCGTATGGGAATGTAAAATGATCTGTGACATTTCATTGATTTTCCTTTTATTAGAGTTTTTGCTTGTAACTCTAGTATTCTACAGCACAGTTCCCCCTATGCATTAAGACATGTGAATAATGGCCATGTGACAACATCAGACAGACAAAGGTCAAGTTTCAGAATCCTTCAAGGTTAACTGGTTCACATCCTTAAAGATGTAAACACAATGTGTACAGCAGCATGCAAAAATAAACTTTAGAAGGATTCAGATGATTACCTGGACTCAGGTGAAAATAGTATCATGCCATTGTCTTCTTACACTTTTTTATTTGATCTAGATCACCCACATTGAGCCTAAGAAAATGCCGCATTGCCATCAAATGAAAAATTAGTCTCTCTTTTGATGCTTCCAAAGAGTGTTCAGTGAAGACTCAAAAGAATTACCTTGGACTGAAATGAACTGTCACTCTATAATAATGGTCTGGGTAACCCTTTGGCTATATGGCCTTCAAGTGATAGGATACAGTACACAAAGTACTGAAAGTGTCTTATGGGTTGGTAATCTAGTCCACAAATCTTGGATGGTACTAGGGGGTTATTATGACAGTTTGCATTGTTAAAAGTGCACGTCAAAGATGTTCTGTATCTTGACCTCTTTTTCTGTTTTTGGTGGAGTGTCCAGAGTGTGCACAGAGAAAAACAGCTTGCTGAATCCTATAAGAGGCAGTGTTATGCACCATTGTAGAAGGATGTGTTTTTTCTTTACCTTTGACACATGTGTATTTTGGTCTCAAAAGCATATTGGTTTGAATTTTGACAAATGTTGGTATCTCCTTTGGGAACTTGTGTACTTTTTTTCCCCCTTGCCTTTGAAACCTGCAGAAATGTTTTACCGCAATAAGAAAGGAGAGAAACAGAACGTACTATTCTTTTGGTCATCCTTGCTTGAGGGAGCCAGGTAGAGAAAAAAAAAAGAAATAACCAGGCTAGGAAAAGCTGTCCTTGTGCAGTGGCACGCATGTGTATTATAATGAAGAGCATACTGTAATGAATGGGATTTTAATTGGGATTCAGTGGCAAGGTCATGTTGACTGGCAGCAGAAGGCTGCTGAGTGATGCAGTTAGAGAGAGGCATGAGATGTGCTTGTTTAATTTAGTCTGTAAATCTCTAAATGCTTGTTCAGAGTGCCTGCATTGGGGGAATTATTAAGCCTTGCTGTTGAGTTTTTGCTTCTGTCCACTGGAAACGTTTCCAGGAACATGATAGGTGTAGCATTTGTGTATAATGTTCCCGCATTTCAGACCTAAGAGAAAACCAGTCACGTTGTGACCTGACATCAGCAAGCAAAAATAACTTCTGATTGCAACTACATAGCAAAAAACGAAACGCTGCTTCGATGACAATACCTGGTGTTACACATGGCTGATCACATTGTTCTTACGCAAAAAGAAAAAAATCACATTTCCCATAACTCTAACATTGTAACGAGCATTTATACTGTATTCTCTTGACTACGTCTGTTCAAAGTAATCAGTACTTGCAAGCTGTTCGGAATGTTATTTCCCCCTGTGTTTTCTGCTAAGTTGTATGCAGCAAATTTGAGAACAGAGTGCGAGCAGTGCACTTTGACTCGTAGCTGGAACATAAGGGTACCTTCTAATGGGAATGATTCCACTTCAAGTAATGTTGGCGAGACAGGACTGCTTAACCTTTTTTGGAACCTTGCTGAGCTAGAAAAAAAAACGCAATCCACCGAGCGCTGGGCAGAAAGAACAAGCAGGAGAGATGAAGCCGAACAGTTGCAGCGGTAAATCAGGAAACAGAGGAAAGACGGATCGGCCAAGCATTTTCTTCTTGCTGTGCTGAAGCTCCAGCTCCGTATAGAAAGTAGTCTTGTACATCAACAGGCGTACAAAACGTGGGTTTTGAGAAAGCCTTGGACCTGACCAAAATGAGGAAAGCTAATTTCCATGTGCGGAAGGAAAACTGATTCGTTCTGTTCTGGGGGGCTGTCGTGGAGCTGGGACAGGGGCTAGAGAGCTCCCTGGTGGATCCCTTGCCTTCAGCGCCTCCGTCTTCCTTTCTCCCCGCTGTCCTTCCAAGTGCGTGAGCAAGTCACGTTCTCGTTTCCAAGCTCCTGCCCTTTAAAGATCTCTGAATTGATTGAGTCTGGCATTTTTGTTAGGTATGCTTCTTTTCCGCAGCTTTGCATACGCGAGCTCCTCCGGTGGCTGTCATCGAGCACAGAGCCTTGTTCATGTCATTTCAGTGTCATGATCAGCAGCGCGCTACATGAAACTGAAGTGCAAGGAGAAGCGCATTTGCTGTCAGGGTGAGCTGGGTAGAGGCCGGCAGGACATTTGGAGGGGCCTTCCAGCAACACAGAGCCTTTAGTTTCATCACTGGGGCTTTTCTCATTTAATGTCTGGACACGGGGTCTCAAACAAGAAAAACCCAAGAGTGCCACTCTTTGACATTTTTGCCTCTATAGCAAGGTCAAAATAGAAGTTTCCGTCTAATTTTGTGTTCCAGCGCTTCAACAAGAAAATGCGTTCTTGAAGCTGCTGCCAGAGCAAAGGTTTCTGTTACAGCTCTGGGAAGTGCCCAGTGAAAAAGCCTGCCCCTAATTGAATTATGAAGTAAGAGATATTTCTACTCAGGCAAGCAGAAAATTATCATAATAGAAACAACTGCTTCGAACAATCCAGTTTGCTTTCTTCTGGGCAAGCACTACCCCTCTGACCTTAGGGTTTCCTAATTTAATACTTGAAATGAATACATTTCAGACTCAATGTAGAAGAAGTCGCTTTAAAAGAAGTACGCAAGGAATTGCATCCCTTCCTCCATCTAAATTCAGCTTCACAGTGGTATCATAAATCTCAGAGGATGGAAACCTTAATGGAATCGATAATAACCCTTCAGTACAGAGTGAAGTACAATACACACATAATGTAAGTGTACCTGTTAATTCAATTTAAAGTTTGTTGAACCCCATTTAGTATAAATATTGTATTTTATTAAGTACTGCATTTGATAGCTTTTCCTAACTTGTCTTTTGCCCTTTGAAATGTTAAATGAAAGAGGTGAATTATTTTTTTTTATATACAGCTCTGTGGGGTATGTGCACAGATAGTTAAGGTATTAATTTTGACAAGCACTGTTTTATTATAAAAAGTGTCCACTCTGAGCATTTATTGGCTGCGGGGATCATGGGGTCACAAACGTTGTTTCCTGGAGGTACAGAGGTGTAGTAGATCAGGATTCCCTGGTTTAACAGAAGATTTTGGTTTTTGTTCTAGAAAGACGTGTTTTCCATAATGCTAAAAAAGTAAGACAGGCAACAAAGCTTTTGTGGCATTCAATCTTCAGTCTCCAGTGGGTGTTTTTTTTGACAGCAAGCCAGGAATCAAGATGGGCGACCATATAAAAACTGTTATGTCAGTATGTTGTGAATGCCAGCATGTGTAATATTGCATTTTGAGAGTGTGGATAGGATACAGTGCTCATATAGGCCCTGCTTCTTTGCTTCGTTCTTTATCACTTAATATCTTCGTTTGGAAGTGAAATAAAAGAAATCCGGTAATGTGATCTTGGGAAAATACAGGATTGATGATAGGAGTCTAGCGATGGTCCAGGGTTGCAGTACTGGGATATAAGGTTAAATACTGTAGATCTCAAAGCTCCTTAGTTGCTATTGTGATGAAAGGTGCCCATGGCCTGAAATCACAGGACAGAGGTTCTCAGGCTATGCCACTTACCCAGTGTTCAAAATTAAGATTATTATTAAGATTTGAAATTAATTTATTCTTACTTATATATATTAAGACTACTTATAACTGTGAATGAGTATAATTATTTTATAGAGTATATTATATAAGAATTTGATATATATATCTTACTTGTTTACATAAAATACTGTATATTTGTTTAAAATTTATTTGAAAAGGGAGTTTTACTTACATGCTGTTACAATCTTACTTACATGCTGTTACAATCTCGAATTTCATTTAAAATGAATTTTTGAGTCTCAGAAGTGATGTACTATTCTGCAAAGCTCTCTGCTGATTAAAAAAACCCCCACCAGATTCTAAACTATTTTTCCTACTGTGATAAACCAATCACCATACCTGTTGTTTTGGGTGGAGTGCCTTGTTACTCAAAAAACATTTTTAAAAAATAGCATTAGCAAGGTCAGAAAAATGTTCTGCAAATGATCAGAAACAGTCTTAGCCCTTTTTTGCGGAGGACTTTGGGACTTCTGCTTGCTGTTTGCCCGAGATTTCTGACTTCTTCATGGAAATCTGCTGTGAATTATGGATACCTTTGTGATGGGAGATTTTTAATTTGAATTATGAATTGTTTCCTATTTCCTATTCCAATGCTTAATGTCAATGGGAGAAATTAATAATATTTGGGCTTTACACCCCCTTAGTGAAGCCTAAAGTCTTACAGAGATACGTGATATCCAATAAAACCCCACAATAACATTCTGCTCTTTGGGAGCAATGGAAGTCTCCTGTACTACAGTTATAAAAAGGCCTCTGAAAGTTTCCTGTTACAGACTCTCAGCTGCCATTCAGAGCTGCGGCTGCTGGAGATGAGCTCTTGCTGTGTGTTGTCCAGTCTTCTGCTGAGCAGTGACACATACCCACCTTGAAGTCACCCTGACGTTCGTTTTTTGTTCCAGTAACTGGCCTTTGCTTTCTTGTATTAGCCATGGTTATCGAAGCTTTCAGGGTTCACATTAAAAATGAAAGGGAGACAGAGTTTCTTAAATTACCAAAGGAAACAAGTGGACTAAAGACTTGACACCCTCTTTGTGAAGTATTTACACCTGTACTAAAAAGAATGTGTTCTTTGAAATGCCATTCAAAGTCTTTAGGGAGTTACATTCAGCACAGCACAGTTAATACAATGGCTGTGCTTACACCTGACAAAAAATGTCTTCTTTTAATCAGATGTGTACAGTGAGACATTTTAATTAATACGGCTTGTGAGGTGATGAACGCTGACTTGACATGCAAGCACAGACATCCCTAGATTTTTCTTCTGCTGTTGTACAAAATCATGCAGAAAGTTAAATTAATATATCATGGCACTCTAGGGAGCTGCTACTGTATCTATACTTTAACACAGCTGAGTGTTGACAGCTGATAATCAGCAGGACCACTTTGTAAGAAATTGTACACTGCTCTGCAGTAGCCATCTGGGTAGCCGTCTTCTTGGAAAATCCCAGTTGTTTAGAGGACAGTTCTAACATTCGTCCACACTAAAGGATAGTTGTATCTTTTTCTTTTCTTTTTTGGGCTATAGCATTACTAAAAAGAAAACCAAAACCATAAGCCTTTGCAGTTGGTGAGTGACAAAATAATTTTGTGGGATATTACCTTGTCATGTCCAGTTGTTCTGAAGAAGTAAAATAATATTCAGGTATTCCATGGAAGGATTTTTGAGAAGCTGTTCCCTGAAGAGTTTATAACTGTCTGGCTAAGTGTCCATAATCAGGACTGGTAAACTGGTGCCCGTTTTCCACCAGGTTAGGTTCTGGCTCACTGTACTGGGTTTTATTGTAAGTGGATGAGTGGATCTTTAACATTGTTATTATTCATTTTTTGGACGGTTTAGTTCTGCTTCTATTTCTATTATTTTTCCTACTGATTGTTGGTTGGGGTCACCGAGGGCAGATTTCTCTATTTCGTTTTGTTCCTGCCTCGTGAAGAATAAGTTAAAGCTCCGTTGCAGTAATGAATTTGGTTGCAGGATGTCATGTGTTTTGAGACTCGTGGAGCGATACTGCCCAGTACTCGAAATTCTGATACAGTTAGCAACACAGGCAATTCTCAAATCTTATTGATCCAGTGAAGAATTTCAGATAAACTGTAGCCGTTTTCCACAAACCATGTTTATTTTTTAAAAAAAAAAGCTTTAAAAATGTTATTTTCCCTTGCACTTTTCAAACTTTATTTGTGATGAAAAGTGTATAATAAATAGAATATACTGTTGTTGCTATTGGAACACACTTGTTAGAACAGTAATCAATCTTTTATTTGTACAGTGGTAAAAAAAAACTCAGTTTAGTATAATAAAGTTCTTTCTAAGCCTGAGAACATTCATCATCTCAATTGTTTTATTTGTAGTGAACTTCGAATAGTGCAATTCATTACATCTGTCACCCTGACAGAAGAATGAAAGTGCCAACAATTGAATAATAATGAGCTTTGCCTTTGGAATACCACATACAGCAGGCTTTATGAGGTAGAACATTTATGTTTACAAAAGCATACGAGTCACTGCATAATTTTTATAGATTGTTAAAAGAAGTAGTGAAATCTGATTTTTCTGTATTCATCTATGTATATTACTTGCCAGAGCTGTGTAATGTTGAAGCTTTATTGCATCTACATTGTATTACAGAAGCAATATTTGAGGTGAATAGATAACGCTTTATCTGTGTCAAGAGAAGGAGGCACCAGAAGAACAAAAGATCGCTTTTAACAGTGTGTGAAGCTACTCCTATTTCTGTTTCAGTGAAGTTCTTTGTGGCAGCTGGGGAAAACTTGTGTCAAACCTCCCCTCCCCATTCTCTTGCACCTTGTGTGGCTCTGCTGCCAGGATCAATTGTAAGTGAAAAAGAGGCTCTCTTGCTGTGTCGCAATGAGGGAGGAACCTGTTCCCTTCAACAGAGCACACCTGCACAGGCCTGGCACGTCCCACCCTGGGTTTTGACCCTCTCCTGCTCTTCGAAAGATGTTGGCAGTCAGAATGCACAATGCGTCCAGTGCACTGAATAGTGCTTAGTTGGCTTGGACTGCAGAGGTACTTCAGAGGCAAAATGCTTCACATCAGGGGGGCTCAACTAGACAGCTGCTTTTCTTCCTGTATTTCATAAAGGAACACGCCAATACTGAGCCATTAAAACGTTTGGTTAAAAGGAAAAGCGACACCTAGGAAACCTAAAAAAATACGAGAGCTTTATCGTCTTCATTCTGTGAAGGAAAGCTCGTTCCTGCTCTTTGTTTTAGAGGCTGCTCATGGTGTTCAGAGGTTTCTGGGAAAAAAAGGACAATAAAATAACAGAATTAGGGTGGAGAGGTAAATGTAAAAAAAACAAAGCTGAGTGCTATCAGTCCTAAATCATTGAGAAACTCTACATGAGGTCCAGACAGAAATTGTTTCTCCTCCGAGCAATGATTACAGTAGTGCAGTATCATATGTTAACAATGGCAGTTCACATCAGTACTCGCCACTACACATGCTGCTGTTGTGATGCCTGTGAGGCTAACAAAAAGAGTGTTTTGGGGGCAATCAGTAGACAGCTGTGAACTCCATCGCTTCTCCTTTTTTATTGAAGACAGTATTTGTTTCACTGTATGTGCCTCAGCATGATCTACTGTACGTAGGTAGTTTTAGATTGGACGGTACTTGTAGAGCACCAGTTCATCAGACAAAAGTCAGTAAAATGTTTATTTTATCTAACAAACCAATTTCCATTTTGTTGAGTTCTCTTCTACAATGGGTAACCCTCAGCCAGTAAAAACCTCTTGCTAGGACAATCTTCCATAAGACGTGTGTGTTTTTCTATTCAATAACTGTTCTAAAGTGGGTGTCAATATATTTATGAAGCCAGTTAAGTTCACAAGTTGCTTAATGTTAATCACTTGACATTCGGTTTTTATTTAGTATCAGTGTGGCTGCTTTGTAGTTGAACTACTTATCATTTTGAGATTTTATTTGTTTGAGTGAATTTTCACTTTCACATTTTTGTAACTTGTATTTTTCATTTGAAATAAGTAGGTCTGCTTGATCTAAAATATATTTTATCATCTTTGAATCTTTGAGTTTCGGGGGGAAAATTTAACATGGAAGATGTATTCAAAATGGATTCCGAAAGTCAATGAATAAAGCTCTCTAAAATTGAATTCTGGAGAGTTGGAAGGTGTTTTGTTCTTAGTTATTGATGTGACACTAAGAAATCTATCAACACTGGCTGAATAAACTGCGTGTGGTGGATGAAATAATAATGATAAGGCCAGTTTGAGAAATGCCTCAGAGGAGCGACAGCACTTCACAAGTAGGCCTTTCAGAGAGCCCAGCCTGTACCCCCTGCCGAAAGTCAAATTAAAAAATCCATTTACAGGGATCAGCCTTGGTGGGGGAGGGGTGCCTTTAGCAAAATCCTGTGCAGTTTTATTTTTCCTTTTCAAGACAACAGTAGCCCTTTTTCCAATTGCACTGCAAAAGATGGGAAGGAAAAATTCTCCAAAACATTTAATTAAATCTATATTAGTTGAGATTACTGTGGGAAGAGGAGTTCCTTTTTGAAACTTCATTTTTTTCAGTTAAGAAAAGCAGGCAAAATGACTTAGAAAAACTAATATATTAAATAAATATATATTATGAAAACATTTTCTCGAAAGGTTTTTATTTGTAAGGTACACATGAGCTTCGTTCACCGAACAAGGAAGGTATGGAGCACACATTCAAGAGCCAGTGAAACAATCATGTAAAGATACCAGTGTTAAGTTTGTAATTATATAAACGTAGGATAAACATTGATAATTTTACATGGGATGAGCATGGGATATTCACATGCTTTATGTAACATTCATCTCCTTGTTTTGTGGGAATATCCTTAATAGTAGGGATTTGCATAAATGGGCCAAGACTTGTATTAAATGTCAAGGTGAAATCAGTTTAGGAGTGTATTACACAGTGTGTCTAAGAGTAGGTTTCATGCATGCAAAGAAAATTGCATTTTGTCGCTCTAATGAAATGGCAGTTTTCCTAGTGATAACAGTATGAGATGGAGAGGATGGTTCAGACCTAGAAACAATCATCTGTCTTGTCTCCCTTTGAAAATGGATCTGCTTATAGCCGTGCTTGCTCATAGACTCAAGCCATACTGCATCAGAGCGCTCAATCAGCCTTCAGTACCACTGGACTGCTGGGTGGAGGTTTTGGCAACTTCTTCATGTCTGTTAAGAAAGCTTTATTTTCAGTATGTTACACCAAGTACCTACGATATTGTTTTGTCTTGAAACATTTACCACAGTTCAGGATCACAGTTAAAACATGAGATCTATCCATGTGCACAGTGCACCTCATTGATATGTTATTCTGATTAACTTACTAGTGTGTGCAGGTTTTCACTTGCTTTTTATAAACTCAGTCTGGACCTATACTGTCACATTCAGCCTAAACCTAGTACTTTACAGCCCCATACTGAATTTGCACTTGCAGTTTTAAGAAAAAAGTATAACGTAGGATGTGTGCTCTTTTTCAGATTAAATACCTTGTTCGTCTGTAATTAACCCATCACTGCCTTTATTTAATTAAGCTTTGAAATGGATGAGTATTAAATTCTCTCGTAATAGTTTAATGAAAGAAGAATTCTGCACCTTCTGTTCAGTTATGCCACACTGAGTGTTTTCTACTGTTTTAGATGAGGTTAGTCATATAATAGAAATGTTAGTTATAGTCATTTGAAGTCACCATGAAAGCCAAGGACAGCTAACCTTTGTGACATTTTTTAAAAATATATTTTTCGCTGGCTTTTGAAAATGGTCACACAGTTGTTTAGTGGTTTAAATGAAAATTTATCAGACCAAATAGTACGTTACTGCTGTGCTATTTTGGTTCATGCTTAAGTAAAAATACAAGGTGCAGACCTACATTTGTCTGTCACATCAGCTTTAATTAGTGTATGTCCAGTCCTGTGGTACCAATTAAACAAATAGAAATATGATTGTATATTCTAATGTACTGGTAGTCTGCTTTAGATGTTTTACGTTTATAAAAAATTAAATGTTATGTTATATGTTTCTTTATAAAAAGAAATGATTTTACAAAAGACAAAAATGCTTAAAGGCCATTTACATTCCAGATTAAAATTAGGAGATGTTTTAGTCTATTTAGGCTTTAATTGAATTACAGCTTTTATTCTTCTTGGAAACACTTTAAATTTTGAAAAAAAGAAGTGTCAGGGGAATTCAACTTTCCATCCAGTAACATTCTGTCCCATGTGACCTCAGTATATAGAAATGTGTTGCACTGACTGATGTAAAAAAAAATCATCCCTTGTAATTTTTGTTCTCTTGCACAGCAGTTGTCAAACTGGGACCTAGGAATGCTCAAGGGTCCTGTTGTTGCTGATAAAAAAAAACATGAAAAAATACACTAATTAATAGTCTTGGTTTATAATCACAAGTTAAGCTTAGAATTGAATTGTTTACATCTGCTTTTAAAGAATTGGAAGCTGTCTAGTTCAAATAGTTCTAGTATATGTGCTTAAAAATGACAGGTCAGGCCAGTTTGGTCGAATTGTAATGAATTGATCCAAAGAACAGCCAGGCTTTGGGTGTAACCCAAGGGTTGGGTAGCTTGTTTCTGCATGCCTTCAAACCCAGGTACTGTAAATCCTAGTGATGTGGGGATAACTGTGGGTG
The DNA here is from genome assembly GCF_055471065.1 of Atractosteus spatula. NCBI lineage: Eukaryota > Metazoa > Chordata > Actinopteri > Semionotiformes > Lepisosteidae > Atractosteus > Atractosteus spatula. Next base: position 31,060,433 of record NC_142713.1, on the reverse strand, counting down.
CTGACATATAAGAAAATAAGACAATTTCCAAGCCAGAGGAGGTCATTTAGTAGCTAATTGAATTGAGGTCCTCACGTAGCCGTTTCTCGAACGAAACCAGAGTGTCGGCTTCAGCTACATGGCTGGGCTGCTTGTTTCAGGGCCCCAGGACCCTTTAGGTAAAGACATGCCTCCTGTTACCAGGTTTAAATGTACCTTAGATGCACATAGTTTCCACTTGTGACCTTTGGTTTGGGCTTCACTGTTCATGAAAGCTATGTCCTTGCTTTTGTAATTCCTCAGTCTAATGCCTTGTCCAGTAACATTTTAGGAACGTACATTCTGATGTGTCCTGATAATGACTATTAAGTCATTAAAGATCACATGGCACTGTTTGTTAGAGTAAGGGTGTTATCCTAGTGCTAGAGCTAAATTCCACTTCCAGCCTTCATAACCTGGTCTAACTTAATTCAGCTGGTGAAGTCATTTCTCACTTCTTGCCCTGATCTGCGGTGTAGTGGGGCAGGAATGGATCACCACCCACCACCCAGGCAGGTGAAGTGGTTTTCAAATGCAAGAAAGTATTATTAATTATTCAGAGACACTCCTTCAGTAGGTGAAGAAAAGATGAGAATGAAGTGGGTTGAGAAAACTTTTGGTGTACAGTATATTGAAATACGCTTGTCAGACTTCTTGTTATATTAACAAAGTTCCCGTAATGCCTAGTTATGGGTACTCTATCTTGGACATTAGAATCACAGTCCCCTTTCCTCAGACTCTACTAAATGAGCTTCACAAAGGTAAAAGTAAAAATTGTAAAAGTAATGTAGAAGTGTTCTGGGACATTGACAGGGTACTTTCTGTCATTCATAATTTCCTGACTATGAGTTGTGTGTGTAAGAGAGTATTTGCACTCTTTCTTCTAATGTAGTAAATTAAATTAAATGGTGAAAAATAAACAGGAAGCAGAGATTGCGCCCTGTAACTTTGGAATAAATAAAGGGTTTATTCCATGCTGAGAAGAGAAGAAAGGAAACACAACATTTTAGCTGTGGAGCCTGTGCTATTAGGTGGGTTGTCCAAAAAGAAAAATTAGACATTATGAAAAAGGTTAGTCTTTGCGGGGTTGTCTTCTCAATAGTTTCCACTGTTCTTCAGTCAAGCTGATTTAGTAACTATCAGCTTTCAGCTTATAAATTTCCCCTGCGTGGAAAGTAATGCATATAAAATGAAGCTGTCTTCCAGAACGTTATTTGTTTATTTATTTATTTTGCTATCACTAAGTCCCATCAGAGTGAAGAGGATACCAGGGCAGACAGAACCAAACTGTGTTGTTCTTAACACAGGATACTACAGGTATCTCTGTAAAGGAGTATAAAGTTAACATGTCACCTGTTCAGTACAAATTTCAGAGCAGAGTAAATGGTAAGACATTTTCATTTAGCTTCTTCTGTACAGACAGCTAAAAGAGCTTTCTATTGGTACAGCGATTTTACATAAAAATGACAAGCATCTTTCTTTTAATGAAAGAAAAGCATGGGTAAGGTACCTCTGTTTATGAATTAAACAAAAAAGATTGTTTTAGTTTTCTCAGTGGTTGAGTCATAATTAACAGGTAGTGAAACACAGCCATTAAAATAATTCACACGTAAACCATTTATAGACAACAATTCAGCGCTGAACAGTGGCTAAATTGTTTATGGTGTGCTTCTCAATTGCTTAACTTCACATCAAATTAAAAGAGGAAATGGCCTACACTACACTGAATACAATCCTCCTCTCAGTGGGGTAGAGTGGAGGACAAGCTGTCTTTCCAGCATCATGCTTGGATAGTAAATCAGCAGCATCTGAGATTGTATGATCCGTTTATTAGAAAAGGGACTGAATAGTCAGTTAGTGGATACCAAGACACAAGTTGCACTAAGGCCACAGGTCTTAGCTATGTATGTGCTGATGAAAAATAAATATCCCAGACTGCTTGTTTTGCGAAGGTTAGAATCAAGACAGCATGCATCTTTTTTTCTTTTGAACTGTGTTACAGTAGATTCACAATGTGAACCGAATGACTGTAACTCAGTTAGCTTTAGTAGAAAAGATTTCCATGTATTTAAGTACATCATCTTATTAAAAAGAAAATGTGACTGATCCTACATACAGTATATTGAATATCACATATACATACACTCCACAGTGCTCTGCAGCTCTCAGGTTACACTGATGTCTGTGCAACAACATTTTCGTTCCTCTACGTACAGTACCCTCAGGCCTGAGCTGTGATTTTCACTGTGAGCTCTAATAGTTACAATTGCTTTTGAAACAACCATGACTGATAAGTACAACTTCTACATCTTTTTTCAGAAAGACAATTTAGTTTTACTCTCTTGGGTCAGTTAAACAAATTGATAGTGTTGAGTGTCTTTGAAGCAGCAGACATGTTGGAACATTATGTGCCTTTTTTTTTAAGTGTTTATTGTGAGGTAAGTACACTGCCCATTTATGAGTTCCCGTCGTCTGGTCTTGCTTTTACTTTAGTGGAGTTTGGAGTTTGAGTCCGAAGTCAAAAGCAAAACTCAGTCAGAATCATAGAAAAGAAAATGAGCAACACAAAATCACCCAATGCTACTGGTGATATAACTCATGATGGCAATTGCACAAAGAATTCCACAGTCAGCAGAAACATTTTGTGTACTTATGTAACCAAAGACTGGCAAAAAAGGAGGAATGAACTATCAGGACACCCACTAAATAACAAAAAAAAATCTAATATCTTTGATTGGCAAAGTCAATTTCCATATGTAAATATAATTAAGTGTGAAAGTTTCCTACAGTCCCAACACATACAGTAATGGTAGATTAATTGGCTTCTGGGAAAATTGGCCCTGGTGTGAGTGTGTGCATGTTTGTGTCTGTGTCTCCCTTCTAATGGACATCCCTAAAAGGGTGTATGCCATCTTGTACCCCTTGCTTGCTGGGATAGACTCTGGCTCCCCTGAGACCCTGTATTGGGTCAGGTGGTTAGAAGATGGATGGATGAACATGCACGTTACATGCTGAACAAAACAAATGAAGTCAGAACGCCCCAAGCATAGAAAAGAGCTCAAGGTGGCTGCGTTAGGCTTGACAAAGCACCTCAAATGATTCGGTCAGTGGGTCACAGTTATTGCACACTTCACAAAGTATTGCCTCAAATGGTTTTTGGAGCCAAATAGTTAAACACTGTGTAATTTGCTTGATGTGACTGTTACCTCAGTTCTTAAGGTCACTAGAATTTACTGGGCTGAATACAGAGCAGTTTTTTGTTCTAATATAATCAAATGTATTGTATGGACTTTTAGTTGTACCTGACATTCATATTTAATTCATAATAACAAATGTAAATTTTTGTTGACTGCACAACAAAAATACATTTTGACTTTGCTGTTCCAGTAATCTTGTAGTGCATGTTATGTTCACTTTCAGCTTGAAGAACTCATTCTTTGTGTTGTAATGCGATTTCAGTTTATTTGTGCACGAGACTCTTTTGGGCTTACTTTCTTCTTTCCTTTGGTTTTCATCCTTGCTGGTGAGCAGGCTCTACAGAGCTACTGACAAATGATAATTAAAATTAACTTCCTGTCTTATGATCGGTAGATAATTGGAGAGCACTATCTGCTTGAGTAATTGAGAATGAATTTATTTTCGATTATGTTATGCAGGGTCACCTCCTGAAAGGTGTATCGAGATTGCTTTGAAGAAACTGAATTCTTATTTACGTATGAGTAGGCTTAGCTGAGTAAATCTACCTCCTGGTAACTTCCTTTACAATTTTATATCCTGGTGGCATTGTGAAGTATTAGCAGTGTAACTGTCAATTACTGTAGGTATGTGTTGGTGGCTTTCAAAGAGCACTCTTCAGAATGCAGTGCTAGTCTGTTTTTACCAACAGAGGAGTGGAGTTTTACTGTCATACTCTTCCAATGGTATGGGAAAAATCAAATTGAAAAATCACTATTGTAATTCACTGAGTTACACATGGAAACATCTGACAGAGGTTGGTGGTTCTTAGAAGGTCCTTATATTGTATGAACAACAAGTTATCTATGAAAAGGCTTATATGTTTATTCTGACAGATACGTTTAATGTAATTATTGACATTGTGAGACAGCAATAAAAAGCTACACATTTTAAGAAGTATAGGTACAGTGCAAGTGCTGAGGTGTTTGTTACAATTGTAGAATGCACTGGTAAGATCTGGAGATTTTGAAGCCACAATATGAGCTCACACCTGAGCTTGTTTCTGTAAAAAAACAACTTACTAGGTTTTCAGCGTGTAACCTCTGCTTGTTCCTTTTTCAGCCACCACACCCTGTCACAGCTCGAACCTTCAAGAAGAGCATTGTTGGTTTTATAAAGTGGTCAAGTGCAATGAAACAAATCCAAAATCTGAAATCAGTGTTCTCATCCAAAACAATTTAAAATTACACAGCACTCAAAAGGTAGTACCTCCACTTTGCAGTTGTTAAAACCAGAAAATGCAAAAAGTTGCAGAAAAGTTGTTAAATTAAATAAAATGTTTCGTTTACTTTCTCTTCTGTGATTAACGACTGCATACAAGAAACTTCTGTGTCATCCTAGAGCAAATATGGCAAATTAGTATATTTGTGTGAAGCCCATTAGTGACAACCCTTGTAGACTTCTTTGATTGGTAAATCAAAAAGGTTAAATTTTTACATTACACAAAGGTGAAGTGTGGGAACATACAATCCTTGATTCAATTCGGTCTGCTCAGTCCTCCAGCTGGCTCAAAAAGAAATACTTCCTGGTCGTTGTTTATTACTGTGTCTCGAGTTAATTAACCTTATGGTAGTCAGAGGGTCAATGATGAATAGCAGGAGCATTATAGCGCATCTCTTTTTATTAATCAGCCTTGGGAGGCCCTAAGAGTTCATTCTGAGATATTTCCATGTTCTGAACACAAGAAGGAAGGTGACAAGTGGCACTAGAAGGAATCATGAAGTGCAGGGATGCAAAAAGTCACAGTGCAGTTCAGTGTAGTTTTGAAGTTACTGCAGGCAGCCATTTTGTCTTTTATGCATGAAGGAAAGAAGAAAAAGGAATGAAATCCAGCTAAATTCTACAAAAAGCACTGTTCATGTACTGATATAGATCAGATTTGCTACCGTAATAATATGCAAAAGATATAAGAAGTATTAGTGATTTGACCACTTCCCAAGTCCTCCTGTTGCCTTTTGCGACATCTTGCATGTGTGACTTCCCCTCCAGATACCAGCTGAGTGCAGTGTATCACAGCACTGCTGTAGATCCAATATTGATGTCTGTTTATCTCAGTTGACTGAATGGGTTATGAAACGCGCATTATTTTGTCCTGAAACTGTCTGTTCTTCCATGCAGCTTACATATTGCATAATTCTTAGTTATATTCAATATACTTTGCAGCTACAGGTTATTTAAAAATAGATCAAAGTTTCCTTCAGTGACTGATGGACAAAGACTAAAGGTGTTCAGCTTAGTTTAAATCATCCTTGGTATCTGATTATTAGCAGTGCATCTGTACTGCCGATTATTAATTTTGTCAGTGTTTTTCCACATTGGGAATGTGGTCTTCAGGGAATACGAAGTGATATTTTCCTCTGTCCTGCTGAAGGGACTAGTTTCTATTTAACTATCTGCTGAACACATACATTTCAGCAAACCATGATATAGCCAGAACTAAATCACCACCTGCAATGAGTAAATTAAATATTGACTTATTTTATTGACTGCTGGATCTAATTTGAAATGATCATAGAGGAGTCATAATGGTGCAGAAAATGGCTGTGTATTTAATCTCTACTGTCATGACAGTTAAGTGTGGGATAATTGGTGAAGCAGGCTCTTGGTGGACTACAGGCCCAGAGAGAGCGGGAGTCATCATTCTTGGAAAGGGCATTCACAAACCAAACTCAGTGGCACTTAAGCAAACTGTTTGTATGAGCCCAGCTTCCTGCTTCCAATATGGTACACATGCAGAAAAGAATTAATTACGGCTTTTGGTTTCTGTAGATTTTTGTCCAGAGCCTCTTCCTTTGATTTTTGTTCCTGTAAAACAGCTGTGAATTAAGTACTGATTTCTATTTGCCAGCCATATCTTGCGCTATTTTGTTTCAAAGTAGTTAAAAAGTAATTAGATCAGTCAGCATCACTAGGACTGTCATAGAATGACTCTGAATTGTAAGGAAGGAACATATTTATTGTTCTTTATGAAACATTCACTAGAAAAGTATTTATGTTTCTTTCCTTTCTATGGCTTTATATTTTACGTTCCAAAAATATTTGTAATCAGTGTTATTATACCAGATTATATATGTTTTTTTACAGATAAATGCATTTTTCACATCATTTTGTTTTGAGGGCAAGTTATGCCTCTACATTGTAATTAAAGCTTTATATTTTACTTTGGGATGAGAAAATATTATCATAATTAAAAACAAGGATTTTTTTTTTAATCTGATTGATTTGACTTCATATCTGTGAAGGTTTTCCAAAGTGATAAAATGTAGCTTGTCTTATCTCATAATATTTTTTGTTCCATCGTAGAGGCAGGTAACACTTGAAAGACAGTGAGGAGTCTTTCAAGGAGTCCTTAGCAATATGAACTGTCCAGCTATTTCACCCATCTGACTTCTCTCCTGGTGAGGGTCATAGCATTGCTTTCAGCCATTCCTGAAAATTGAAAACATATGAGAAAAGATGATGATACTAGTCCATTGAGATATATATATATATTATACCTAGTCTGTACTCGACGTGTGAGTTATAATTGCTCCCAATATATCCACACACATGCATATACCCCCTTCTACACAATGACACTGAAATACTGGACATGACAGCAAATCTGTACTTGGAATTCCAAGATCAGGATTGGACAGTCTTACTCTGATGTACGGTATGATGGAAAAGTATTTGAGAAGATTCAGGCCAGGCCTCACCAGTATATTTCCTAACATGAAGGCATGCCTGTGTGTCTGTTCCATGCTATGCCCAAAGGTTTGAATCTTTGAGATGATAGCAAGAAGAAACTACCCAAACACAATGAATGACTTGGCATTCAACCGTAAATTGAAAGGGTTTTTCTGAGAGCCGTTCTTTAAGTGCCCTAAATGATAAATTTTGCTCTTTGTTAGTTGTTGAAAAGGCCAGGCAATAGCGAACAACTGCATTTTATTGTTGAAGCCTTTTCGACTCTGCTAAATGCCCTGTTGACGTTTTTACCTGTGGCTTTCTTGGCGCATAAAGTTTTAAATCTTTTTTTGCTGTCAAAGCAGGGAACCAGAGAGTTTCGTGAAACAACGCACAGAGCTAACTGGCTCATAGTTGGCAGGATTTAGAGATGGAAACAGCTGGGCAAAACTGGAGATTTACCAAGTGGGCCTAAAAGACAAATGTAAGACAAATACCTAATCTGAGTGGATTCCTGCAGCTTTTCTGGGCCAGTGTTACAGGTAAATCGGGGAAGGATCTCCACAACACCCAGAAAATGGCAAGGAGGCTGTGAGTCTAATGGGAGCCAAATGCTCAAAATTATTCTCCTTCTCAAATTCAGACAGCAGGGGGTTGTAGAAGCAGCAGCTTTGAAAAGGAGAGTTTCTTATTGAAATCCACAGTCTCAATATTCACCACCAGGGTCTGGCTAATGCCACAGCTGTAGAGCCGCAGCTACACTCTGTGTAGTCAGGAACAAAAAGCTCAAATCAGTAAGCAGCTCAAAGAAAAAAAATGAACAGACCTTGCTGTGTTCAGATGGGTAACGTGATTTTTAAGCAACAGTTTCATCTCTGCTTCTTTGACAACACTTACACAAGGAAATAAAGCTCATTGTTAAGAATGTACTTTCAAACTAAACATTGGGTTTATAAATGTTCCAAGGTTAAAAAATAAATCAGAGGTATAAATGTGATATTCCTCCAGAAAAGTGAGCTGTCAGTTCCTTTTATGACTTCATGGTGAAACTGCTGTTTCTCTTGATTAATTTCATAATCATGTCATGCATGATGTATTGTGAAGTAACAATGTCACGAAGCAACATTACTGTTTTGAAACATTTGTGCTTAATAGCAGTTATTTTCAAAGGATTTTCAAATTGAAATAACTTTTTTTTGTTCTGGAAGCTGTTTATAGGTGCTCCATAGGAAAGCTTTCTTACCTTTAGTATTTTTGCCTGGTTTGGATTCTCTCTGTTTTGATTCTATATACTGAGCAGGAACGTGAATCAAAGTAGCAAGATTGTGGGTCTAAAGTGGGAAAGCCTGAGGGAATGTTTTAATAAATGAATATGTAAGAAGGGAAGGTAGATTGCTTCAGATACAGCTTATTTCTTAAATGATCAGTGCAGTTTGCTTTCATCAGATATAGATTTTAATCCTTGCCTCTGAAAATCTATAGGGCTCTCTCTAGCTTTGTTCCTCCTGCCAGAAGAAATTCTAAACTTCTGAAACCGAATGGCTCCGAATGTAACCGAATCTTCAAGACAATGTTTTGAATTTTATTGTAAGCATACTATGCTTGCCATAAACCTGCTTTTCTGTTTGAATTTATGTCACGGGGTGCAATTATCCTTGCTTCCATCCATTTTTTGCCTGCTCTTCCTGGAGGAAGTATAATTAGGCTTTCAAAATTCAACATTCAACATATATCCATAAGAAAATATTCTGATGAGATAGAAAATTTCAGACATCTTGTTGGAGTCATTATAATTTAATTTATAGCTCTGCAGATGATTTATACTGTCAGTGAGTATGTGGTTCTGTATTTGCCTTACTGTTTCTGTGTAAATAAATGTGCAAATGTGGTCGTTTGACTTCCAAAACATAGACTGAATTCGAAACTTCACTGTCCTGCATTTCAACCAAAAACAGCATTTCACTAAAAAGCAAATTCACATGTAAGCTGCCAAGTTTTGAAAGTGGGAGGGCAGTGTTTCTGCAGTGTCTCTGCTCCTTTTCTGCCCCAGTTGCTTTCCCTTAACGCTGTCCTGGGCCGGGCAGAGCTGACATGAATTGTGACCTATTTGGAAGTGTATACTGACAGTAGTGTGGTACTGGGCCGCTAGTTTATGAGGCCTCAGGGGATCCTGGAGGAGATCCCTCACTGTCACTCCTTGAGCTGTCCTCCACTAAAAGGAGATTTATCACCACCAACACAGGCCTCCTGGTGTGCTCTTGCGGCGTGAGGGAAAAGGGCAACTGTCATAATAATCTTTATTTCTTATAGTGCCTTTCATGACATCATTTTAGGGTGCTTTATAAGAAAACAAGATACAAGAAATACAAATAGGTGTACACCAATTCATTGGTAAATTAGAACTAATGGCTGAGTTTTAGGATGGGATTGGAAAGTGTTGACTGGCCTGCAGTATTGGATGGATATGGGCTGGGAGATCATCCCACAGTCTTGGAGCAGCAGAGCGGAAAGCACAGTCTGCCAGTGCTCAGAGCCTTGTATAGGAAACTGAAAGATGGCTCGGGTCCTTAAAGCACAAGCCGCGTGTACAGGGGATTAACAGTTTACTGATGTAGTCAGAAGACAAACTGTTCAAGCTCTAAAAGGCAAACAGCAGTATTTTAGATTTTATTTGGAGTGTGAGGAAGCTAAAACTGTAGATACGTAGGTGTGCACTGTGGTTTTGGTTATGTGAGCAGCTGAGTTTTGAACATGCTGCAGCTTGTTAAGAACATGTTTGTTTAACTCTAGTTAACACTGCATTACAATGAACAAAACCTGGAAAACACAAAAGCTTTTTTGCATTAAATTGAAGGAGAAGACTACTACTGTTAATCTGCCTAAGGATATATACAGGATTCAAGTAACGTTATAAAGACATATTATAAAGACTTTTTGTGGCTATGATAATGCATGTAATCGGTAGTTTGAACTAGTGATAATTTTTGGCTTTCCCAGCTTTTTAGGAAAAACTGATACATCTACTAGTAATTGCAATATCTTCCTCTGAATCATCATTACTAATTATTACTGCCCAAAGCAGGAGTAGTAGTAGAATTAGTACTTTCAGTACAATAGGGCTTTATAAGTCCTGTTGGTAAATATCTCCTATGCTATGTATACTTCCTATAAAAAAAACAGATCAATTTCTCCAGTTAAGAAATAAGAAATATAACTGACCTAATTTACTGGACTGATACCCAGCATTCCTCGACATGCCAGAGAAGTTGTTCTGTACCATTATAAAAAGTGATTAAACTTTACATATTAATTTGACTTTTTGACAATCATTTCATTTTCATAAGATTGAATGAATACAAAGACATATTGTGCAGAGGGTCTGTGAGCAGGGCAGTAGTAGTAGCAGGTGTAAATGCTGTACCCTGAACAGGAACTGTTAGGTCTTTGTGGAAGGTATCAGTTCTCCGCCAGCATAACTGTGTGTGGAACAGGCGATTGAGATAAGCCTACTCCGCTGATTAAGACAGAGGTTTTCAATTGAATGTTGGAAGCTGCTGTTGATCTTATCCCGGTCCTTCCACAACATCAGAGGTAACAAGGTCTGTTCTTTCAAGTCTCTCTCCTTTAATATCTTATGGCTTTGTTGTGATTCGGTCGTCTAATTAACAGCCTGCTGAAGCCGTGCACTGTGCTTAACGCTAGTTATTCCTCACAAGAAGTCCCTCTCATCCATCCATCTGTTATCAGAAAGCTGCATGTCCTGCTGTGGGCCAGAGCAACCCCATTTTCCGTCCAACATGGGTGGAAAACAGGGAACCTGGAGAAGATTCAGATGATGATGCTGGTGAAAACATGCAAACTCCACATGGAAGGTTCCCCCCAGATCGGAATCAACCCAAGAGCTGGGACGGGGTAGCTCTAACCCTGCCGTCCCTTCAGCTGATCAAAATAGTTTACAAATGAGATCCTTTTCAAACTGTCGTAACAGTTATTATTCTTGGTTGCGGAGAATCACGGGAAAAGTACATCGGAATTTGAATTTCTCTGTTCTGTTAATCGAAACAGCCTCGCTAAAGCTGCCCTTTAGCAGTGCGCCGGAAGCCTGCCAGAGGGGCCGCACACCCGGGGGAGGGGGGGCTGTTTATCGTTCTTGCCACTTGAACAGCACATCTCCTTCGTCAGTGATGTGGAAAGGCCAGTACCCCGCTTGATTGGAAATTGGAAGCTAGTTATCACTGGTAATTGTGTAGATACAATCTAGAGATTGTAAAGGTTCACTGTAGAACCAGGTAGCCCGCTGTGCAAAGGACAGGATTCTGATCATTTCATTAACCGAAAGACATATAGCTATAACCTTTAGTTAAATAGAGGGATTAACAGATGGACAGTTAAAATGTCCAGAAAAGACAGCCAAAAATAGAAAATTTTGGTGTATACCTCTGTGAAAAGTCAGGGCTTGTGTAATTTAACTTTTCCATTTTAACTCACACAAAGTCTGCATTTTAGCACATCTCTGCCTTTGAAGACGAGGTAGGAAAAAAAAACCCATGTTGTAAATAAAAGGCAAGTGTTTCCATTCAAATGCAAATAAGTGTGGATTGCATATCTTTATGCGTTTGCACATAATAAGATATAAATAACTGACAATTATCTGCCTGAGTTATTGATTTTTTTGCATGTGAATGGCTGGTGAGAGGGGGGCCTGGACCTGTGTGCTGAAAAGCTGCCTTCACGAACGCAGCCTTGCTCCCCTCCTGCGCCGCGCTGCTCCCCGCGTGCTCCAGAACGTTTTGTTACTGGGCCGCTGGGACGTGTTGAGACGTCCTTGCTTCCAGTCTTCTTTCCTTTGAGAGCCACTTTTTCTCCTTTGCTTACAACTTCAGGGAGCATTGCGTGATGCCGCTTGTTGGTGTTGCTCTTTGTAGTTGCATCTGTCCCCGGTTATTGTCAGTGGGGTTCCATCTGCTGCTTTCCACGAGCTTAAATCTCCCCACAGCTTGCAGTGCTGAATGCGTGTGTGCAAACACACAGGCCGAGTCCAACTCTGCACCTCCCTCTCCCTCTCCTCCTGATCTATATGTACAGGAGCCAGCTGTCCCTCTCATTTCTCCTCAGAAAATGGAAAGTTTTCCGTGGATTGGCCTCTTGTCTTTGATTTTTGGAAATGGCTTGCGATTTCGCAGAAGTCACTTGCTTATACTGCTAATCGCTAGAAAGAAACAAAGGATGTTTTTAACAATTATGTCATCGGTTGTCAAAGGGCAGTGTACTGTAAATAGTGTATGTCTCGAGAATGAAGTTCTTCTTTTTCAAACAGCATTTGAATTTATTTTTCACATTCCATCAAGTTCGAAATCCCTAATAACCTGTGTTGCAACAGTCCTAGGTTGTATTTGGAAATGCAAAGTCTGTAATAGGTCTTAGAGGTTTTGTGAATACTAGAAGGACAGGAGAGACAATCTTAACGTGAAATTGTTTTTAAACTGCAGTTAAATAACTCCTGGCAATTAGGACAGGGTGATTTGATATTCATTTCTTGAAATTCGTTTTTGATTTAAAAAAACAAAGCAAAACATGCATGCAGGTGATCAATATCCTTCTCTGACACAAAGTGGTGCTTTTAAATATTTATTTTTGAAACTTCTTTCACCCAGAGTCAGTAATACTAAATGAGAATCAGTTTCATTGTGCAGGTTTGGCATCCTGGCTGTTCGGAGTCAAACACAGACAGTAGTAGTGGTTTGAAAAAAGATTAACTTGAACAAAAACGAGCCCTGAAAATGGCCTTTTATTTTTTGCAAAGCTATGTGGTTTGGCTGTGCACTTGTAGCTTCTAAGTCAGTTCTTGAAAGGTAGTTCAGCCACTGCCTCCACCCTAATGTTTTATAGTTGGGTTCATTTGCTAAGTTTTATTTTTCTGTTGCAGTCAGGTTTTTGATTAGCTGGAGTTTGAGTAACTACTTGCTCCTGGGTGCTGATGCAGCACTTTTTCTCTTTTACCTTTTTGATCGCTGCACTTTTCTCACAATGCAAACCTCGTTATGTCTCCAAAAAGCCAGTCAAGTTCAGAGACATCCTGGATCTAGCTGGCAAATATTCGCTTTTGAAAAAATATACTTTGTTCCATCAAAACTGTATGTTTTGAACATTTTGCAACTCAATGTAGAGCTGGCACTTTTCAAGGTCAAAACAGAACTCCTTCAAAATACTTAATTTTCTTGACTTCTAAAAATAATCCCATTTTAACGCATGGGGGAAGGCTACGTTCCACTTGTTTTGTGTAATGCTTTTGGAAAAAAATAAGAAAGGTTGCAAAGGACAGCAGGCTACTCTGCTACTCCTCTAATGGTTCTGAGGATCTCATCGAGCAGTTTCTGAAACAAAGCCAGTGTATTGGCTCCAATAATATGGCTTAATAGCTTTTTCCAAACTCCCACCACCTTTTGTGTAAAGAAGTACTGCTTGGTCTTATTTTTAAGTGTACTTCTCCATAGTTCCCATGTGTGACCTCTCGTTTGATTTCACTGCTGATTAAGAAGAAGACCACCGGGCTCGCTTTGTCATTGCCTCTGAGCAGTTTGAGTGTTTGAGTCGAGTTGCCATAGTTTTCTCTAAGACTTCTCAAGACTAAAAAAAAAGTTTACTTTTAGCCAATCAGTGTAGGATATTCTTTTACACATAGGAATATATTTGAATATCTTTTATGTAAACCATAGTTATTCACAATACTAATGCGATCTTATTAGTACAGAGGTCAGTTTTGTTATGATATTCCTTAATTTATAATCTTCACTTGTAACTACAGGAGGTGGACAAAATAATGGAAACACAAAGCAATTTATGAATGTTTCCTGACTAATAAGGAGTCGGGCTGCCCTTGGCATTCAGACCAGTTCTACCTGGAATACATTATTTGTCAAAATTGAGTCATTTTTCCATTATTTTGGCCTGTATATATCCTGAGATTATGTACTGTTTTTTATTGCTTCCCTACAATGTGTAGAAATTATAAATGATGTGTTGGCACCAAATGTCTCCTTCTTAAGTAGCTTCTTCAAGATCAGTTTCCCGACGTACTGTACATAACATATAGTTCTACTTCATGTTTTTGCTGCTTGAATGAAACACTCTGCGCTTGTCAACATTAAATATCATTTGCTAGGTGTTTAACCAGTCTTGAATTCCAATTGTTTTTAACTTTCTCCTGTTATTTCTTCAGCATTGGCCAATTCTTCTATTTTCTTATCTTCTGCAAACAAGATTCGTCTTCTATGACGTGCAGTGACATGATGGTTTGAATTGACTGGAACAATTTGAAACTGGAACAGTAAATTGCGAGAGTACTTTTACGGCTACTAGCAATCAATTAGACAGAATAAAAAGTAATACATACACGTGGATTCAAAGTATACCATACTCAATATTAGAATTATAGAACAAAAAAATAACAAATACAAGAGGAAAAATCATCTTCTTTATCCAGATGAGATTGCTTTTACTGGTACCAGAAACCCTACAAATATTTATTGAATGGAATATGAACTTAGGGGCAGTCCTAATATAACAAGTTGTTTCAAAAAAAGTGTGGCAGCGTAGATACTTCTGAAAAGTTTTGATAGTTTCTTTTTAATGCCATTTGGAAACAGAGGCATGTGTTATTAATTAAAAAAGCTTGGATTTCTTCTTGAAGCCTGTGGTCCTTTGGGACTGTAGATCTCCACTGAGGTATTTTCTCTCTTTTTCTCCCTCCAGCAATAAAATGTGATGTGAATTAGCATGAGGAGAGACTAAATATTAAATTTTAAGAAATAAGAACATTGCATGAGAGAGAATGGTAGATCAAACAAAAAAGACTGATTTCTTTAAAATGTAAGGGCCTGATGTTAAAGCATCATGTTGACATGAGTGTCTTTTGGCTGAGCCCTGAATAGTGAAGACCTGCTTATGACATTGATACAACTGGATGTTGTGTAAAGGTCACACTGTATATTAGCTGTACAGTAAAAGTGGAATTATGGTGTCATTAAAGCAGTAACATGTCATTTTAACAGTTTTCCTGATAAAATATGATAATTAGGGTTTAAGATTATGATTGGGTCTGAAGATCAGCTAAGGAAATGAAAAATGACAGCATTTCTGGGCAGTGTTATATGACAGTGGAAGTGATTGCTTTTAATTATTGACTGGTTACTTTATATCAATTCACATGAAGTTTACAACAGTAGCTGTTGTGTGTTCATCTCTTCACTGAACTTTCTACTTCATTTTCTTAATCATAAGTGTGTATCCTGGATTCTCCAGGTGCTGTCTTAATGTGTTCATAAAAAGAATTTTGTAGCTTGATTTGGTTACGCTCTGAAGCAATATACTTTATAAAGCCAGTCACTACGATTTTTTTTAAACATTTTCCTCAATTTTCTGCTCAGTAACATTCTGTAACTACTGACATTCACACTTCCGTGTTGCTAAAATTAGAAAGCAAACTTAAAGCTCTTGCAAATGTGTTTGCTTTCTCAGGGAAAAATGAGATTTCTGTCAGGAAATTCTGGCTTGTCTTATCCACAGATCTGTCAAGCATTAGTTAGGGAATGGATGTTGAAGTAATAGATTATGTCGGAGGTTTACACTTGGTTGTAACAAGCTTCACTCTCCTCCCATAACAACCCCCACGACAGTGATGACATAATCCCCCTAATATAAAGAGGGGCATTTTGTCTTTGCCCTTTTCTTGCAAGAACTGTGGGAAGAAAGAGAGAAACAGAATTTCTGATGTCACACTGTGACAGTACTTCTGAAATTGCCTTTTGTCCAACACAAAATGTAATTTATGTAGAGCCTGGGCTGTAGAACAAATTCCTTTTTTTTAAGTCTTTCAAATATCTATATCTACATGCAGATTAATATCTGTGAGTTTTTAATTTCAACAACAGCAATAAAAATCATCAGCACCAGAAAAAAGTTATTCCTCCACCAGGTCATGTTTTCCCAGAAAAAGCAATGATGTCCTGTCTTGTCTTTCTAAGACGAGTGAGATTTTTAGCACTACTATTTTAATGTTGAGATTTACAGGTATTTTAGACCTCAGAATCGATACCGGAATCTTAAAAGGGGTTTCTACACCAATGAATGGCGCTGTTGCAAACACATCAGTTTCAACCTTAGGATGAATAACAAAAAAGAAATTCAAATGTTTCTTGGTTATTTTTTATTTTGATTAAATATTAGAAGGCACAGAAGCCAAATATTGATGGTTTTACAGTTTGACAAGGCTTTTTATCAGAGCAAGCATTTCTGTTTTGCTCTTCAAAAGAGCGAAAAATATATGACTGTGTTAATAAAAGAGTGTATTTTAATGTGTAATGCTGTAATGTTAGGATTAAGAGCCCTTCAATGCTTGTTTGCATCTATTACAGCACAAGCTGTTGCTTTGTTCTCTTGTTTAATTTTGTACACCAGCTAGACCTTCACCTCCTGTTAAAGAGGTAAGTTAAACTTTAATCATGCTTTTAGCTGTGCTAGCTTCTTGTTTATGTCAGATCCAAATTTTGATCCACAAATATTAAGAGTCTTGTTAAATGGATTCACTGTCCTCTGGAAAACACACAGTCAAAACATAAACATAGGAAACTATAAATTCATTGTATATGCTGCTGCCAAAGAAGACAAAGACTGAGATCTGAGGTTCTGTTAGAAGAAATAATAAACTTACTGCCAGTGACATATCCTGGATGTCAGATTAATATGAAAGAGTAGCTCTAAATCAAATGCTTTTTGCAACCAAAAAAGTGTTTTGTATGTGTGCTTTGTAATTCTAATGAATTAGTTAACTTCAAAAATGAAATGTTTTTTGCATCCAGCAAGATTTTCACTCATTTTATTTCTTCAGATGTATTACATTAGATGTTTTTATTAGCAGTGGTATACAAAGGAAGAACAGGTGAAAAACAGATAAATCAAGTAAATTTAGGAAGTGGCTGGAAAAACAAATAAGCCTGACTTTCAGAAGCCGTTTGATCAATTCTGCCACAATATCCTGCTAAATGTACAGTTGGGTTCATCTCTTGCCTGAGTAGACCATTACATATAGGTAACACCAATGTAGTGCCCATCAAACCACTGGGCTACCAAACAGACTCTGTGGATGAAAGTAGGCCGACACCCCTCCCCACAGGAACGAAATGCTGCAAGATGGGATGAAGATGACCACTCAGTGTCATTAAGCACTAATTAGCATTGACTGAGCATTCTAAGGAAGTGAGTGAACCCAAATCATATCAGGGAAATGCACCCCACAACTTTGAGAAGCTCAAGAACCCTTCACTTTTGGAACTAAGCGCTGGGGCTATAGAGGTCTTTGGATTGGTGCCACACCTGTACTCATCTGTTTGTCGGGAAGATGGTAAAGAGTGATTCAGCTGATCTTATCCCATTTCTCCACTGCTCGGTAGTCCAGGTTGCCTGCCCTCATCGCACCACTGCACTCACAAACATACAGTGCCTGCTGTGATGAGCAACTAGACTTATGGTAACCCACATCTTTCTGGTGTTCTCCAAAGACCTTTTTTTGATTAAACTGACTGCTTGTAATTTGCATTCAGTCACCTGTTTGAGCACTGATAACATGATCTTTGGGTATGTGTTTCTCTCAGTGTTGCCCTTAGCTGATGATGTCTTTACCTCGGAGTTCCATGCTGACTGACATGACCTAAGACACTGTTGCTCATGAAACATAAGTGGGTTGAGCTGTCTTGGTCACTGAAGCTCCTCTTGTAGCCATAATTATAGGCAACCAGGCTTCTCCAGCATTTTAAAACAAGACCCCAAGCATGCTAGGATGTTGTTTTGCTTAATTAACACAAAATTAGCCACACCCACATGGAACCTTTACCTTTGGTATACTTTATGTCCTTCATTTACTGAAGTTTTTCCATGTGTTTTCTACTACCTGTTGTACACTGGTCTCCTTCCCAGAGAACCCACATCTAACCCAGAGTTTTAAAGGTGTCCTCATAGTAGCCAAGTAGTAGTAATTGATTCCATTTAATCATATGGAACTTGGAAACTAAAGGACCTTGTGTGTCTGTAGGACAGAGATTCCACACAGAGTTTAATTTAATCAATTCTTTTTTGTTTGTAAAGTTTTGCATCACATAATTCTGAATTTTTAGTATGGGCAGTAAAAAGGTGTCTTTACAACACTTCAGAAGAACCTAAACTGGTATTTTTATTGGGGCAAGAGTTTAGCTAACTGATGTTAAGACCAATTGCAGGCATTGCTATTCTAAATATTGTGCTAGTTTGGAATTATGATGGATTAAGATGAGATTAAATTGCATCCTGTGTTTTGCATTGTCATTAAGAAAAGACCAGAGTCGTGACATCAAAAATAAGTTGGGTAAATGAAATATTATAACAGATTCCATGAATGTAGCAGCAGAAAATATTATAATGGACCCCGGGAAGACAACAGCAAAAACAATGTGCCATATTCATGCATTACATAAGGCTAACTTACATTTTCTTACTGGTAGAGGTACAAATCAAACAGCTGAATGTCTTAGGTAAGAGTGGGCAGAAAAAAAGTCTGTACAACTGAAGTACAGAATTCCAGTTTTCAAAAGGTGTGATATCTTCTCTGATTGCAGGGTGACTGCTTTAAAGAATCTTCATGAACACCTAGCAGTGATTTTTATGCTTCGTGCAGTCAATTGGACAAGACCTCAGTTTAGTTAATGTTGTTACGTGTACAGGCTCTAGTTTAGCCAGTAAATACACAACATCTTCCAGTTTTATAGAAGTGAATGTTGAGTTCTGAGTTCTCAGTAAACATGATATTATTGAAAAAGTTAACAGAGACATTCACAAAGCAAATTTTATTTTTTCAGTTGTTGATCACTATAGAGGATTTTATTGGACTCATTTCTAACATAAATGGATGTTATGCACTTTCCCGTTTGCGTTGGTAATTTTCTGTGTAAATTGCTGTGAAAATGTATGAAAAATAAATGCAAATGCTACAGAGCCCGGAAGCAAAACTCCCTTAAAGCAGGGATTAGTCATGCTGATTGCTTGTTGCTGTAGTGATGTCATCAGCTTGTATTCACTGCCAACTTGAGTGCAAAAGAGGTGTGATGATAATTCTGTTTTTAGCTGTTATCTAATGTTAATGTTTTCCTACTTTGCTGTAGTTTTAAGGCCAAAAAATAAGTCCACTGCTGTGACACTTCTCTCTTAAACATGCAGACCAGCAGAGCAACCAAGAGGAATATGTAATCGTCTGAAAATATATCTGATGAGAAATCTGGACACAAAATGCTGTCAAAGCATCAAATGAAGACAAAAATGCTGCTTCATTTATCTAAAACTTATTTTGTTTGATTATTATTATTTTTCTCCTCTGTACTTCTGACTTGTGGAGACAAAGTAGTTATCTTTGTCTCTTCTGGCATTCCAATAAGACAATTCACATATCAGAAGAATTAGGCCTTGTGTATGATTTGCATTTAAATTGATTTATTGTCTACAGACAGAATGTTGGGCACTGGCAACATAATAAAATGGTTTGTTTTTTTCTGTATGAGGAAATTGGGTGATGAAATTAAATTTATCTTTTTCTTTCATTGGTAAATCAGAGTTTTCATGGGACCATTTTCGGTTTGCTGTTTCCAAGACATAGTAATGAATGGCTAATATAATGTACCTATGCAGCTATAGATGGCAGAGGAAGAATATTAATTATGTTCCTCTATGTAAAAAGATCTATTAAGGGTTTGATTTCGGTGCACTGTGCTAAACTATTTATTCTGTACACAAGACTCCATGGTGATGTGCCACATTAATTCAAAAATGCTTATAGAGTGGTGATGAAGCCTGAAGTCTTACTGGAGCTGATTTTGTCAGATCCTAGAAATCATTCAGCAGCCTTATGCAGCTCCTGGAGGAAGACAGTCTAGGAAAAACTGAATCGTGAGGAAAGTGTTGCAGGTAGACCTTTTCCTGTAAAGAGGGAAGGTTAAAACCCCGTTCCAACGTTGGAGGAAGGTTAACATTTTATTTTAAACAGATGGAACTGAGATGTAAGGCTTTTCAACCCATCGAGCTCATGTGGGCCAGGACCTCAGCTTTGTCAATGCAGTCTGGTAGCTTGTTCCAGACTCTCGCATCCCTTTGTGTAAGTAAGTGTCTAGTGAATTCTCAGTTTGAAATGCACTTCAACATAGTTTGTATTTGTGTCCTCCGGTTCATATTGAACTTGAACTTGAACTTTATTGCCATATGTAACCGGTACTGGTACAATGGAATTCTTACTTACAGAAAGTCTCTCGATTGTAAAACAAGTGTAAAAAACAAAAAGTGCAAACAGTGCATCAAGAGAATATACAAACAAACAGTAGACAATGTGCAAGTAAACATGTAGACAGTTTGAATGTAAACAATACAGACGTGTAAACAATGACTGGAGATGTGCAATAGATAAAAATCATAAAGAGGTAGATGGTGATGGTGTAGGTGTGGTCCGAGGGGGATGGCTAAATGTGTTCGCCAATCTCACTGTTTGTGGATAGAAGCTATTGAAGAATCTAGTGGTAAGTGTCTGTATGCTCTTATATATCTTGCCTGAGGGCAGTGGGGTGAAGAGCTCATGCCCGGGGTGGTGACTGTCCTCTGTGATGGACAGAATTCTACCACGGCAGCGGTCCTCATAGAGCTGTTTAATCTCGGTGAGACCGCAGCCGATGATCTTCTGGGCCATATTGACCATTCTCTGCAGTGCCTTTCTTTCTCGCGAAGAGGTGTTGCCATACCACACGGTGATCCCGTTGGTGAGGATGCTCTCGATGGTGCAGCGGTAGAAGTTCACCAACACATGTATTGGGATCCCCCATCGCTTGAGGCACCTCAAGAAATAAAGGCGCTGCTGAGCCTTCTTCATGATAGAGTCAGTGTTCACAGTCCAGGTTAGATCTTTAGAGATGTGAATTCCCAAAAACCTAAAGCTGGTGACTGTTTCCACTTCCGTTCCATCAATACTGAGTGGGCTGTGAGTGTGTGCCCTATGTCTCCGAAAGTCCACTATTAGCTCTTTAGTTTTATTTACATTCAAGTCGAGGTTATTGTTATTACAGCACCTAAGCAGTGTACGACTTCATCCCTGTAAGTGGACTCGTCATCATCACTGATCAGTCCTATTATAGTGGTGTCATCTGCAAACTTAATGATGCGGTTGTTGCTGTGTCTTGCTGTGCAGCGTGAGTGAACAGGGAGTACAACCTTGGACTCAGACAGCAGCCTTGTGGGGTTCCAGTGCTCAGGGTGAGTGGTGTTGATGTTTTATTGCCTATCCGCACAACCTGTGGTCTCTCGATAAGAAAGTCCAGCAGCCAGTTGCAGACAGAGTTGCACAGACCTAATCCCCTGAGCTTTGTCACCAGTTGACTGGGTATGATGGAATTGAATGCTGAACTGTAGTCCACAAACAGCATTCTCACATACGAGTTCTTAGTGTCCAGGTGTTCCAAGGCTGTATGCAGAGCCAGGGAGACAGCATCATCCACTGAACTGTTGTACTGGTAGGCGAACTGCAAGGGGTCCAGGGACTCTGTGATGGAGGAGTTGATGTGTGACAACACCAGCTTCTCCAGGCATTTCATCACCACAGATGTTAATGCTATACTTCACTGATCCTCCTGAGTAAATCCTGTGGTTTGAGTTTTTAAATGCTTGCATCATGTCCCCTCATAATTTTCGCTAAGACTAAAAAGGTTCAGTGCCTTTGGTCTATCAGTATAGGACAGAATATTCCCTTATGCCTTAGAATGGGTTTGCTCATGTTTTTTGTAAGCTGTTAACTAAAATTGTACACAGTATTCTGGTGGAGGTCTTACTAGTGCATTGCACAAATTTAACATAACATCCATTGATGTAGATTATGCACCTTCATCTATATCCCAATATACTGTTTGCCCTTTTAAGTTCTTCCCCACCTTGTGTAGAGCATGACAATGAAATGGGTCTATATAGACACCCTTCTTTCTTGAAGTGGCTTTTTCAAGACTGAAAGAGCCGTGGCTATTCCCAAGCCACCCTCAGTGGTGCTCAGCCGATAATGCACCATCGCTTGGGGCGTCCTGGTTAGACTGGCTAGTGACAGCGCCCAGGCTCGAACCTCTGATCACAGAGCTCATCCCTCGCTCTGACAAATGCCTTTACCCCTTGGGCCACTCATGAGATTCTCCCCACTGTTAGCTTTCAGGTGCTGAAAACAATCTGGCCCCCATGAGTTCTCTGTTGAAACCCACAACTTGTAACATCCCAGATACAAAACCCTCATTCTTTTTCTTATTTGCTTCCTTCTTGTTATTCACATCCAGTGGTAACATCCATTGCCTACTTAGAACATCACTCTGGTAGAGACCCACTCCTGTAGCAGCAATGTGTTGTGTGTGCAATTCCAATATTGTCTCAAAAGACGACAAATAACATGTAGCGAGGGTGTTTTGAAAAGGTGTAGAAATAGTTTGACTCCAAACGATGCTTCTCAGGCATGTCGCGCAGGTGGTCTCTCACATGTCAGGTCAGCCGTATCTTCTCAAGCAAATTCTCACTTTCTCATCCTACATATTTGTCCTAAACCTGCTGTTCTCAGACATAAGAAAGCAGACGCAATTGTGTGGGTGACGAATATGCTGTTCAGCGGCGAACAACATGTTCTCACTACAGAGGCATGATGCTTTATGATATGATCTTCAAAATTATTGAAAAAATAATAGTGTGGATAAATTGAGTATTTTCTGGGATTTGAAATTGTTTAGTAGAAGTGAACAAGTGTTATCAACAGGGGTTTTCCAAGCCTGGATTGGAGGCTGAATGACCTACAATGACCTAACACTGCACTGAAGAGCCAAGGATCATTGTAATTGTTGCTTTACCATTGTCTTTTTCAAAATTTTAGACATGCCAATTATGTTTTTGCTGTACCCACCCAATTTAGGACTAGCCAAGTGTATGTTTTTCGTGTCTCAACTCGCAGTTACAAACCCTGCCACCGCACACGGGGGACAATGACGAAATGTAGGCGGACTATTCTGATCCATTAACCCAGAGCCACTTGTGTTTTAACACACACTGGAGGTTCAGGTTCCTCACCAACACCAACGCAAGCCTACAGGAATTGTTGTGTTGCTGAAAGGCAAGAATGGCCTGGCCAGCTAATCAAAACGAATCCCTACCCTCTGCAGTGCTCAACCGATTATGCACCATCACGTGGGGAATCCTCGGCTCAAACCCGGGACTATGAGAGCTTTACCTACTGGGCAGTTTAGGAGGATTCCCAAGATTCTGCATTTTTAGGAGTCAATGTCAGTTCATTTCAGATTTAGTAAGAATTCTCTAGGTACTTAAGAAGCAATGGAAAAACTCAGTACAACCCTAGATTAGCAGGACAGTTTTAGCAACTTCATTTTCATTGCATGATTAATAAAGGCTGAAGCATCACTATTTTGATTTTAATTTTGAGATCTCCTAATTAACCTGTTTTAATTTGGATACCATTCTCTTTTACATCCACATACTATGCATATAAATTAAGTACCCAGTAAATATTTCTTTCTGTTGAAACACTACAGTTTATAACTACAGAAAACAAAAAGAAATTTTCATAAAAACAGATTTTGGACAAATCATCTTTCAGTCAGTGTTGTGAGTGAAACAGTTATGTTATGCTATCAGTGTTGAGGGGAACAACAGCTCCATTACAATAGTGTTCTGATTAAACAAGGCCTAAAAGTGTGTTGCTGTTTGTGTGCTTAAATTGTCATCCTGTTTTTCACTCCATGTCTTCAGCATTTCTACAAAGTGATACAAAATAATAGGTTTGTCAGAAATAGCAATCTTCACAACCTTATTTTTTTTTATGTATACTAGAGTTGTTGTCCCCAGCTGCAGTTACTTCAACTTATCACCATAACAACACCTGCATGCCATGTGTTCACTGATTGGAGTAAGCTTACAATATTGAGGGCTTCAGCACCAAGATGAATGAATGGTCTCCATTTGTCTCCAAGGAACCATCCTATGAAATCAAGATAATTAGAAAAAAGCTGGTCCAGAAAAATATTTTCCTTTTAAAATAGTTTTCATACAGATTGTATGTTTGAGTATTTGCTGTTATGCATTATTATTCATAATACTTTGAAGTCGTGCTCACCCTGAAACTATGTTTTTTTATTTAAATACAAATTCAATTATTTATAATAAGACATTGTATTATTAAATGTGCAAAACAACTGGTAGTTATGGTTCTATGCACAAATTAGTTTTCTGTTTCATTCATAGTTTCATTCATAGTCAAAGCTGCACAAGAACTTTCAAATTACAATTCAAAGTTCTGCTGTTTCCTTAGCAGTGTTGCTGCTTAAAAGAAAGAAAAGCTGTTGATGAAAAATTCAGTGTCCGAGCCTTCAATTTTCAAACATTCCATATTATTGAAGCAGTAATTACTTGCACAGTTTTAAAGGTTAATATCAAATGAATATATAGGTAACCTAGCTTTTCTTTTATTATCGGTGAATGTTGAAATTTGTTATTACAATACGGGTCTTTCAGAAGCCAATCTTTTCTTCTTGTTAGCTGTGCTGATAAAGAGCCTCTTGCTAGCAACCTGACAGTTGAACTCCTCTTTAATTCTGTTCTTACTGTTTGTGCTGACACCTTAACACCATTCTTCAGCGTAGCTCCTGATAAATATCTGCAATACATACGTTATGTGTTTGAATGTGTATTAAATTGAAAAAAAATATTACAAAGAGGGAATTTCCTGAAGTAACTTTTCTTTTTACTGTTGAGATTAAGACTGCTTAATTACTTTTTGTAAGCTGTGAAGATAGTAGACAGAGTGCCCTTTACGTGTAGCTAGTATTGCTACTGTATTTGTAAGTTTACACAAGCAAGAAGGTCCAAGGGTAATATATGACCTGGGTTTATTCAAGTTTAATCCTAGTGCAAGCTTTTATTTGCTGTAACTGTCTCTCTTTGAACATTTTTTCTCTTAGTTTTATTGGCTGACAATCAACTCCTGTAGCATTGAGCTGAATCTGTGCCTCATTAATGTGATGTACTAAAATATGAAAATGTTATTTGCTCTTGAATTAAAAATGAGTTAACAGTGGTTGAAAACCTGTACTCAGGTGAGCTGTCTAAGGGACAGCCCCCTCAGTTCCTTTGGCACCCTGGCATAAATGAGTATTTTTATTCCCTCCCTGTAACACCCCAAACCCCTCCCATTGTGCCATAGTAGGAGCCTTTTTGCCATTTTCAGTGGAAATGTTAACAGGTGACCTTTTATACAAAAGGAAGCAACCTGTTATTGAACAATAATCATGGTCCAGATGCTCTCTGGTAGTCCTAAATCTAGTGGCCTCCATTGATCCCCTGAAACAATGAGAGATTAAATCCTGGATGAATGAAAAATGTCTGTTGTATTCATAACAGATTAATAGTGTTAATTAAATGTGCATGATTGACAGGCATTTATTTTGTTTTGTTTTATTATTTTACGTAACGGAGTCTGTCATTTTATGTGGCTATAGCCCTTTTGTATTAATAGAGGTGAAGAAGTAAACACAAAACACTTCAACCAGTCATCTGTGAAATTCCGCCTTAAGTTTGGTCACCTTCTGATTTTTAAAAAATCTTAAAACAGACTTCTGTAAGCGTTTCGATTTTGCATTTAGATTGGGTTGCTTAATGTTTCAATCATCAGAATGAGCAAACAGATGAACTTTTATACTCCTTCTGTGATCCATTTAATTTATTTGTAACAGTTTCATTTTAAAATTGCGAAAAAAAATTGACAGATGATCAATTCCATGCAAAATGACAAGAAAATTATGCCTCTCTCATCTTTTGACGTTTGCAAAATGTGTTTGCTTAGCATTGAAGTATCCTAAATGTCGTTGTCTGATTTCTATCCCTTATGTGCATCAGTTCAATGGCATTTTCTGAATTCCTCAGAGCTTAAAACCAGCTCCTTTTGCTAGATCAGTTCAGCTGCACAAAGAGCCAGTATTTTCCTAAGGTTAAAAGTGTGAGCCAGTCTTTGGTAATACTCTTTGAAAGGAATTAATTACTTTAATCATTTCTGAAAACAACCACAAGAAACTTCTAATGTAAGAATGTAACTTTGTGCTGAAAAAAAATCGACTTATTTTGTATTTTTAATGAAGGTATATTCTTTACACTTCAATGTTTCTAGTTTCTGTAAAAATCGGTTTATTTTCAAATCAACTTCCACATGAATTCACCCAGCCTTGATACTGTTTCACTTATTCATTTTTTTGGTTTCCTTTGCAAGTGGGTTTGGGAGAGGTGAGTGTGCCTGTAACCTTCTGTGTGTTACATTTCTTAGCTTGTTTAACATGTTTTTAGAGGGAATTAAGTTGCCTGCTCGGTAGCACACATCACAGATTTTATCACAAAGCAGGAATTTAGATGCCAGGAAGATGCTCCCAATTCTCTCTAACCCCCCCCCCTCTTCCCCACCCCCCATACACATCATCCATTCTCCTCCCTTTGCAAACTGTAATCCCTTAAATTTGCTCCACATTAGTGTGCAGACACCCTCCCCAAACACACACAAAAAAACAGCTCTCAGTTGAAGGCTCCTCCGCTGATTAAATATGCAGTGTCTCAGGCAGCAGCTTCTAAATTAATCTCAAACTAACCTCCCTACCCCCTCTGTTTTTGTTGCTCCTTTATGATTAATATGGATACTTACATTGCCTCTGTGTGCTGTACTAGTGATAGCTAGTTTACAAAAATCTAAAAGGTTTTAACGATTGTCTATTATTGCCCTGTAAGGGTTCTCTTTGATTTTACCGTATTTCCCTTGCCTTTGAAATACAGTCATTAATTAGATTGAATATGTCGTATACAGTATACTGTATATATGCTTACTTTTTTTTCCAATATGTCATTCCTTAACCATCTTTTCTCCTTTCGTTTTTGCTCATGAAAAGCATACTTTTTTAGAAGGCAAGTTGAGAGAGAGAAAAGCAAACGGCTGTAGTTTTGTTCTGGTCTCTTTTTCATTCTGTCGTTTGATGTTAATGTCTCCGGGTTTAAGCAATGGTCAGCGGTTGAATTTCGGAAGAGCTTTTTACCCGGTCAGGCCATGTCCTTTGTTTCAGTCATGTCTTCTCAAGGAGCGAGCAAGACAAATAGAGAAACAGAAAAAAGAAAACCCTGTCGTCAACACTTACTGCCTCGACGAGAAACACAGCCTCAGCTTTTGTGGGTACATAAAGGACACACAGTAGTACACACAGAGCAAGGCTGGCAAAAAAAAAATAGTAGTCGTGGAATGACCCCTAAATTATTTAGTGTTAATTTTATTTATTTTTAGCCGGGATGTTTGTGTTTTATGATTATAAATTGTGTGCCAACAAGCCGTACTTAACCACGGCTTCAAAATACATTTTCTTCAAAGAGTGTGCATGTGTGTGACCAGCATCCTTATGAAAGGCTGCTTCTTGCCTGTGGGGTGCTGCAGCAGTCAAATTGAGCCAGTGCTGAGGCCTGTTCTGAAGCACAGCTATAATAAGCCTCACTCTGCAGCAGGCGAACTAAGCAGGTTAGAACACGAGCACATTTTGTGCTGATGAATAAACACAAATCAACAAGGAGAGAGAAAAAAAAGTTTGCAGGATTCATTTTTCCCTTTGATGATGCTGGAGAAATGTAACACTCAGCGTGATGGAAGACGCTGATATGTGACAAACAGGATAAACAAGCCTTTTGTTTCAGAAGGTCTTTTCCAGCAGTGCTCTGTCTGCTTCTTTTGTGCTTGGCAAAACAGTAGCAAACACAGGCTGAACCTTTACGATTCAGTAATTTATTTTCCTACTGGATAAGAATCTGTTTTCAGCGTTAGATTACAGATTGCAGAACAGAGCACTCTCAGATAGTCACCGATGAGGAGAAAAATGAGTGGAGCGACTTGTGGATAAATGACAGGCCTGTTCCTAGCACGTATCACAGTGCCTGATGCACTCTTTGTGCGTCCCATTCCTACCGTCATAAAAGAGAACTAATTGCAATGCACATGAGTCCTTGAACCAGTTATGTTCCACAACGAGAAATGGTGTAAAATGCACACGGAGCTCTGCTGGATATCTTTGAAGTGTGCTGAATGAGGAGGTTCAGCCCCTCCTTCACAGGAACGTAAAAGGTTTTACACGGTTTGCGTTTTCTGAGTGTACGTTTCACACTGGGGATGTTAAATAGGCCTTATTTTTTAACCTTACCAGGTTTTTTTTTTGCTTTCTTTCACAGAAGCTTGCAGTAAGAAGTTGTCCTGTTGGGAACACCAAACCCATCTCTCTCATCAAGCCACCCAACCAGAGCATAGCAATTTCAGTGGTGCCGGCAAAGAATCCTGTTTCCATGGTTACCGCACACATTAACGGACAAAAGGCAGCAAGTACTGAGCCACTGCAGACAGCCCCAATCAACCTACAAACAGCAAATAAAGTGGTGGGAAACAGCCTAAACTCCGTGGGAAGGAGAGTCGCAGAGATACCAAACTCACAGGTAGAGAACAAGCACTACAGCTCTATCAACTTTTTACAGTTTAACAAAAGTTGTTACAGACCATGACGCTGTTGCAGAATATAAGCCAGTAAAAGCAAGTTTTCTGACTCTTGTTTTGGAAGTACTTAACTGGAGAACATCATGATAATTTGTGTTCTTCTTCTCTCACCTAAAAGGAGGTTTTCAGCACCAGCAAGTATTTTGTATTTCAAAAGATGTTTCAAAAGGTTCAGAATCTCTTTAATGGATTCCCTTAGCATATGTAAAATGTGGAACACATACTTTTTCAAATTTTCAAAGTCTCAAATTGGCAGTAGTTTTAAATATTTTCTCAGTGAAGAAATTCAAAGAGGATGTGGGGCCTACCTTTAATTTCTTTGTGTTGATAATAACCTATTTATTTATTGAGGTCATTTTTCATTCTTATAGTTGACACTTGAATTACATGTTACATGAACTGATTCAGATCAGTTTCTGTCATTGTTTCATTACAGACCTTTCATATCATACGCTTGTTGAAATCCTACTTAATAAACTAAGGGGCAGAAGTGTTTGGAAAAGTGTAAAGTCCCACATTGGCAGTGGTGCCAGCAAGTAGTTGCAGTGACTGCTTATAACCTCAAACTCACTTAATGGATTGAAAAACACATAAAGAAGTGTCTCACAACTGGTGTTTGAAGACTCCACAGCCCAATGACCTTTTAGTTTAGGCAGACACAATTGTAGGTCACTGAAAAAAAAAACATTTGAGAAAAATAAAGCCCTGATGTTTAAGGAAGATACTTTTCTTGATTAGTTAACTCAACACAATCAAAGTGGTAAAATCTCACAACGTTACGGCTTATAATTATATATAGAATAATTACAGATTCTAGAAGCCACATTACTAATGTTGTGCTTAATAGCCAGATTTAAACTCTTGTTTTCATAATTTGCAATTTTTTTTTCAATTCTTCCTGTTGTCCAGATTGGTATATATTGTTTGTAGCAGTGTCTTTTCCCAAGGATGTATTTTTGTGTTTCTTGTAAGATTGAGGTTGACAACAGTTATTGCTTATTTGCTTTACTGTGTGACACACCTTCATTCATTTTCAGCTCAGTTGAAGTGTGCATCCTGTGGCTCGCTACAAGACAGAGAAGCCAACATAAATGCAGTTTATGTTGAATGCATTTTATGTTCGGTCTCAAATAACAACAAAGATTAGATTATCTTCAATTTTATTTGGCTTCATTTCAAACCAGTTCATTCTTTTATTTTTTTCCCATTTGTTTGAAATACGTCACATACTATTACATTATCACACTTGAAAACATTCCAAGCACAGACAGTAGCTGTTGGATCACAGCCTCACTCAGCTACTGTTTGTTCCATCTGTGTCTCTGTCAGTGCTGTAGCTGATATGCTTTTTTAATCGAGTTGCAATGCCTGAGATCTGGTCTGTTCTGGGTACTTAAGGACCATCAGTTAATACTTTGGTGTGAAGTCAGCTAGTATTAATTTTAGACTTTGATTTCCATGCTTAAAATTGAGCCCTTGACAAAATAAATGTGTGCACAGACATTGGCTAAATGCTAGAATATCTAGTGGAAGAAAGGAGCAACATTCATTCAGCCATCAAAGAATTGATAATAGGTTTAATTAGTTATTATTTTAATCTGTGTATTTATCCAAATTATATACACAGTAAAAGTAATATTTTTTTTTCTATTTAAACATGCGCACACACATCCATAATATATGCAGTAGATAAAGCTTTGTGTTCTGTATTTTTAAGTATGCAGTATTGCGTCTCATTTTTTAAGACTACTGATGGGTGGGTGTATTTCTTCAAAGTGTCAGTCTCATCAAACATACACCAGATTTTGCGTGGTGCATAAACATTGCACGTCACACTTTATCGCTTAAGGTTACATGCTTCTGTTCTTTTTGAGTGACGGATTTAAAACCAAACGCAAAAGTATGAAAATAAAAAATTAAACAGAGACCAACCTGAATATATACATGAGCATTGGTTGCTAAAGAATGCTGTTTGTTTCAGCAGTAAATAGCACACAAGTCCTCATTATGTAATTTAATCTGAATTGAGGTCAGAACCAACACACTTCATAAATACTGTTTTGTTTTATACCTCATCTGTTCTACCTTCTACTCTTGTCCCTTGTCTTGTGTACCTGTGGTTGTGAACACATTTATCAATGTCTACAGCCTAACTGTAGTTAATTTCTACTGTTAATTCCTCTTTTCGGTTTCCAGTTTAATTCGGAAATTGTTCTTTTCAGAAAGTTCATGACTATAAGCAATTCAATGAAGAAGACACATTTGAAAGTTATTTTTTTTGGCTCTGGTCTTTGTTGTGGGTTATATCAGACAGCTCCACAAACTTTTGAAATAAAACAGTGAAATCAGGCAGATGGAGATGTCTTTAAACAACAGTTATTTCTGTTTCATTGGCTATCCAAAGATTTTTTTTTGCCTATTCCACATATAGAAAGAAAATGATTAATGTTTTGTTCCCCTCACCACAATTACAATCGTGATTGAAGCCAATAGGCATTTTTAGCTTTTTTCTATTTTTGTTTGGAAATTTTCACCAGAAAAGATTAATTGATGATTCACTTCTGATAATCCCCTGCTGAATTTGTTTAAAGCATTAAGATACTTAAGTAATACTGTAGGTTGTCAAATTAGGCAGCAAAAAAACATTCTTACACTGTGTACTGATCTGTTTATGTCACTAAAGTACAGTTACAAAAAAAGCCAAGATGATGTTGAAGGTTAAGGTAATACATGGAAAACTAAAATATATTTATAGTATCGTTTATGCAACCCCTCTCTCCAAACTAACATTTTTCTGAATGCCCTGTGCCGTGTCTTTGTTATCTCCTCTCCTGTGGCACTACAGAGATGCAGTAAAATGGGTAACGCTCTCTCCATTCAGTGGGACAAAACAGTTGTTGAAGAAATTATAGCCATTACATGACTACCTGCAGCATTCTGGGAATGCTACGTGTTGCCATTTTACTGTGATGGACAGTCAGGAATATCAGTCAAATCAGTTGTTTCTGACTACGGCTGATTCCTATATTGTATCATAGCGCTTGGCATTAGTAGAGCTCACAGATGTCTGAGTCCATTTCCAGTTTCTGTCCAGGGGTTTAATCGAACCTTCTCTAATTGAAACCCCCCTGTTCCCAAACAACAACAAGACGTGTCTTGTCTTAGACTGTCTTATGCGGTCACATGAAGCATTAGGCCTTCGTTCTTCGTTCACTGCTCCCTCGTCATATCCAAACCTGGGGACAGCCCGCGCTTTTCACCAGCGACCACGTTTGATTTTATGAAATCAGAATTATGACCCTTTTTATTTGGCTCCCCTTCTCTTGGAAATTCTACCCTCCAACTCCAGCTGACATGCTTCATAAGCTTCAACAGTGAACTCCATTACCGCGGGAATGGAATAAAGTGCCTGTTCAGTGTTTTATCAGCCTGTAACTCACTGAGCTGAGGGTGCCTGCCTGTTTGCAATCCCTGCAAGCAGCGACCCTTCAAAGATTTTTTTTCCCTCTCTTTCTCCACCCATCATTGTCAAGACAAGTCAAAAGAGGGTCAAGCAACTTTATTGTTTTACCGTTTTTATTGTTTTATTGTTTCTGGGTGAAATCCTAAGGGGTTAGTATGGCATACAATTGAACAGCTCCTTCCAGCTGGCTCATTTATGGCACCATACAGAAATTGAATACAAAGCAGCAATGGTACTGTGGTCCTGTGAATGGATTAGTAGAGAAAACATTAAAACATTGGTGATACTGTTGTGCCACCTTGGCTGGTGTGTATATACGTTGTATTCTTACAGGAAAACAAATCTGACCATATAAATTGATTTTGGGAGGACAGTTTGTTTTAGGTCTTTCATGTCAGTTGTTAGAGATATATTTTGGATATAATTGTAATGAAACCCAAGCATGTGACTCGAAGAAACAAAGACAATTGCACTTGGCAATATTAAGAACTGTTACAAATCAAAAGTAAACCTTAATATCTGTTGAGCTGTTCTTTATTTACCTCATAACCACGGCCTAAGATTAAACCAGAATTTGTCATATTACCTAGTCCCACTTCTGTGATTTCTTTCTTTTTGAGCTTTTTTAAGTTGAGTAAAGTAGATTTTCATAAACAAAAAAATTATTAGATGTAAATTATTTCAGAAATTTGTATAATGTGCGAGCGCCAGAGTGGTGTGATGGTTAGCAATGCAAACTTACAGCTGTTGTGTCCTGGGCTCAGTTCCAGACAATGGCTCCTTCTGTGTGGTGTTTGCATGTTCTCACCATGTCCCTGTTGGTTTTCTTCAGGTGCTCTGGTTTTTCTCACATTCTAAAGACACAGAGTAGTTTAATGGTGTTGTGACTGTGTTGTTTGAGAGTCCAACCACTGGATACACTCTAGTTTCATATGCCATATGGGGATAGACTCTGAGACACTTGACCAGGACCAGAATCATTGACCTTCTCCCAACAGATAATATCAGGCTTTCTGATAATGGCCGGATGTTCCTGGCTTGCAGAGTAACGACTATCACAAAACAGTTCTTCAAAAGAAAAACAATTGAAAATAAAAGCTCATCCATATACCCACCCCCTGGAATGAAAAAAAATGTATTGAATGTTTCTAAAGCGGTCATAACTTGCACAAAAATAAATGTGCCAAATTTAGCAATTTAGCTTTATTGCAATGTAGCTACGAAAGCACTGGAACTTACTATGTATCCATTAAAGTCCCATCGTTTTTTTTATGCCTACTCATGTTCAAATAAACCTTGTTGTGTTTTTTTGCCTTGTTAATATCTGTGTTTCTAACATCCACTGTCAATAAAGATGAAGCACGGTCAGCTGGTAAAACTGTTACACAGCATGCTAATGAAGATACTTTTTAAGCCGTGTGCTGCATTGAAGGCAAAGTTTGTAGTGCGTGTTGTCTGCTGAATTGTTTAGTCCTTTTGAGGATATTTTGCGAGATTGTGAAGATGTCTTAATACATTTTGATCAAGAGCCGAGGTTCTTTTTCTCCTCTTCACCTGCGTGAAAGAGGTATCTGTTTGCCTTTCTCTGCCCTGAAGAGCAGAAAGCTCTCAGGCCATCAGTGTCACTATTTCCTGTCTACGCTGGCAGTGGGAATTCACTGGGCTTTCATGGGCTTCTGTTTTCCCCCTCTGCTGCCAACTTCTGGATTAGAACAATTCGTAAGAATCCTTTTACAAAGATGTTCATAGTTGTAAAGTGAAAATGTAGACATAGACAAATCCTTCTCAGCCTTTTCTTTCCCGCCACTCACTTACATAGACGTATAGATTTTGTAGCTCACTCCCTACCCACACACACACAGTACATGTCACTGAACCCCAACTCATTGTTATTAATGTTATGATCAAGGCTGCCCAAGACTTGTTTCAGTGTTTAAGCTGAATTTGCTTCAAAGTGCGCAGTTGCCTTATCCTGGTAGGAACAGATGACAGTGAAACACTCTCTCAGACATTCTCGGTTTTGTTTTTTAGTGTGTGTCAGACACGCACCAGGCGCGATTCTTCCTTGAACAGTCTTAGGGGGCAGTCTTTGTCTGTCTGTATACACCAGACATGCAACACAATGCTTTGAATACTCTACAAAAGTTTCTCTTGATGTGACTTCTATAAAATGTCATGTTACACCCATTGACGTCTGGTCGTATACATCCTTAAACATAATCTTTTTGAACATAAGCATAAATCATATATGGCAAACATTATTAAGTTTAAAAATTTGTGTAGTCGTTAGTTCAATATCTGGAGATCTGAGGGACTAGTTTTCATTCTCATAGTAGTTCTGAATATATTTTAAAGACAGTCCCTAAGAAAATGGGTTCTGTGCCTTTCTGAAAAAACAAAACAGAAACAGCATCCTCCAGCACCCAACAAAAAACTAACTAAATAAACAAGCTAATACTCACCATGGCAGGGAATGGTGTATTGTTAATCGCCTGCCATGACGTGGCTTTTTTCTAACTGGCTCTAGTTTTGGAAAAACCTAAAAATATAACTTCTGTCATGATTCATGGTTGTATGGATCTGAATCTAAATGTACTGTTCATTACACAAGTACGTCCGAGAATAATAACTCGTGTCTGTGCCTGTGAATAGGTGGGAGCATGCCTAATGCTTGTGGGAAGCAATTTTCTGTTTCCCAATGTGCTGGTAGTACGTTCCGAAATGGGCCCAAGACAAAATGACAAAGACTCCTTGATATTTTTGCTAATGGGGCTTCGAGAACAGCTTGAAAATGATATACATATAGTGCTTTGTTCTAACATGACCTTCAGCTTCACACACTCTTTGTTTTTAAGGAAGACTGAGTGGGAAACTGCATCATTGTGCAAGTTACAGAGGAGTAAGTAGATTCCACTCTGGAAAACAAAAAAAAGAAAACAACACACCAATTTACCAAAAAAAAAGCCTGAAGAAGGCTCCACTGCTGAAGCATAGTTTTTCTTCTTTCATTTTTCTTTTTTAGTGTGGAATAAACTTCTTCTTGGTCCTACTGTATATTTTTAAATCCTTTCTAAGGAAAGTTGGATTTCACCCCCTATTTCAAGCACTATTATTAATGAAGATCATAAATGTCTGTATGTCCTAAATGGGGTAGGATGAAGGAACCACAGACAGAGTACGTGCTTGTCTGTTTTAGCCATTTATGTGATGGCTTTTTGATCTTGGGCATCACACTTTTCTAATGGGAAAATCTTTAAAAAAAATAAATATAGGGTGGCTCGTGGCACTCATTAGGCATTGCAAGTGACAATAAAAAGCAACAAAAACATTCATCCAAAATCTAATCATGAGCATAATGAATAGATTTTTCTGTAGAGCATCTCCTCATGTTAAGCTTCGCCAAGATTGCCAGCTTGTGAAGCTGGCATTTCTCAGTTCTCGCAGAACCACTTTTTCAACGCCCTGCTCGTTGTCCTCCCAGCATTCTCTTATGCCCGTCAGTGGGATTCTAACAGTACATCATTAGAAGGAGAGGAAGGCCTGGGGGTTGCTGTGTTTACTGCTTTCCTCTTAGTAAGGGCTGGAGCTGAGAAATTTACATCACAATGCTCAGCTGAGGCTGGGCTGCTGGCTTGACCTGCCCCTCAGGGTCCTGGAGGTGAAAGGTCTGTTCATTGACCCTTTCACCCTCCCTGGGCGTGAGCAGGTCTCTGCTACTGAGGAAGTGGATAAACACAAACCCATGTGTGTGTGTACATGGAAGGAGGGGAGGATTCCCTGACATTTTTATATGTGGTGTTAGTTTGCACCATTCCTTTTCCTGAAGGGGATTTGACAAAAGACACTTTGGTTGTACCATTGACTTTGCTGCTTTGTTGGAATAGCCTTTGCAATGCTAAATGAAATTGTTTTTCAAATTATCAATCAATTATCAATTTATCAATTGTTTTTCAATTATCTTGTTTCCGATACAGCAGCGGCAACAGTTAATTGTCAATTAAACTGTAAAAAATTGGGTTTTTTTGCTAACATTTGGTGAAGTGAGACATGCCCAAGCCCAGATATTGCAAACAAACAAAAACATGAAAAATTAACACCTTCTTAGTCGCCTGTACACGCATGAAAAAAATACCTTTGTCAATTCCAGACCTGTTGGGATATGTGTCTTCTGTTGTGGGCACAACACATTCTACAGTCCTTTAACCTATGACATTTGAATAACTTATTTAAGACATGCTCGGCTAAAAATGGTCTGTTTCCTTTGTGTTATAGTTTCTTAACTCATCTAAAATTTAGTTTGAAGGCCACACCGATAGAGTCTTTCCTTAATATTCTATGTGTCAACTATCAATAAAATCTTTTCAGACTGAGCAGAAGAAAACAAAGGCCTCAGCTATTTGACATGGCTGTGGTATGGGGGTGAGGTGGTTAGCTGAGGACTAAATTTGTTATGAACTACATTTCATGGCCTTTAGGTTTGACAGGCTTCTAAAAAACCTTTCTATCTCAGAATATTTTAGTTACTGTCTTTCGTGGTTTGTATGAACTCTTGTTTTGTTTTGACATTCCTATTGTTTTTAAATGACTAATACCACTATGTAGCAGAATGCTAAAATGCTTATAAAGTTAGAACAATATATACACAATATTCATTGATGATCCCTGTTGAGTATTATTTCAGCTTCTAAACCCTGTACACTAACTGGATGTGGAAAGCATTACAATTCCTGGGATTCATTAGATGCTACGCAGAGATGGGAGGTGGTGATAGGCAGTGCTCTTTGTCTTTCATTTGTTCTGGGTGGCTATCAAATACACCCACAGCTTCTCTTTTGTAAGACCAGCTTAGCTAACTTCCTCAAGGGTATTTGTTAAAAAGCATTGCCTTTGTTATTCTTCAAAGAATAACAGACTGAGGTAGAATTTTGAGTGAGATATGTTAATGTGTTGCAGTATAAAACTGAAAAATGAAACAAGACAAAAGTGATGTTTAAAGTGATATGTGTGAAAAATGCATTGATGTTGAAACCTGTTAATAATACCACTGCTGATTACAGTTTAAAAATATTGGGCATATTTGTGTTTTTAATGTTTTGTCTCCAAGAGTCTGTGTGACCCAGATGGACCCAGGAATATGCTTTCTTTTCCAAAAGTAGATGAATTCCAAAAATGCCAAATAGCTGATATGTAATCTGCTTGATAATGACAAGTTGTACAGTAGGAATGTTGGATTCTTTTAACAAAAAATGACTAAAAGCCTATTTTGCCATTTCTCCTTTATTCACTGTATTGTTTAACTTCAGCTGTTCTTTAACCTTAGTACACAATGTCTAGTTGGTTCACAGACTGTCAGTCTAAACAATACAGTATGTATATACATTTGTAATTTTAATTCGCAAATACAAAATATTCCCCAAATACTTAAATATTACAAACATTGAAAAATGGAACGCCACCGTATTAGAACATATTTTAATTTACATTTTCTGGAAATGTATTCTCCAGCCTCTGTAGTTCTTTGTATTAAAAGGTTAATTGAAAAGATAGGAGTCTGCAGAGGAAGATAAATTAAATTTAAAAAAAATGTCTTGCTTTGTAAAGGATGAATAATATGCTAGTACATTTAATGTACTTTTTGTGCAATTAGTTCGAAGTACTAACAAACTACTGCCTAAATCATTAAATAAATTCACAGCAGAAGTAAGGTTACAAATGACATGAGGCCATTTGGCCCATGGAGCCTCTTTGGTAGTGAGTAGTTAATTGATCCAAGGATCTCATCCAGCCCTTTCTTGAAAGATGCCAGAGTTTCAGCTTCAACAACATGACGGAGTAGCTTGTTCCAGATTCCCACTAGCCTGTTCTTAGTTTTAAATGCACTTCCATGTAATTGATCCCCCAGAACGGGGCTTGAGCCCACTGCACTAAGATTAAAAACCTCATGTTCTATCAACCAGCCAGCTCAGCAGCATACAGTATATAACTTTATTAACAATCATGCGTCAAGCCATTTAGATGACTTTTTAGGTTCTTCAAATTAGAGTGTGTAATGCCAATGTAAAAGTCATACAAAGCAACTTGCTTAATACTGTAGATTGTGGATTTTAGTTTTGGAAACTAAATCTAAATCGACTATGAAATTGATCATTTGGAAAACTAAAAATAATTTGCAATGCCCTATTACCTAATAATGCTTATGCCTCCTTTTCACTTCATGCTACTGTACCTTAGAGGTTTAACTCAGCGCTCTTGATCAGGACAAATTCCATGCTAAATGCAAAATCTCAAACAGAACCTGGTAAAAAAAATTAGGACTTCTTTTGTTTTGGAAACAGAATTACAGAATGTAATTTTTGTAAAAAAATTTACATTGAAAAACTTGTACTACAAATAGAACAAAATTAATTCAATTTGTTGATGAAACCAGTAAAACTTAGTGTTTTTGTGGAAACTAAAACATCCAATTGTTTTTCCTTCTAATATATCAAAACACTGGAAACTTTAGGTGATTTTTGCTGACTAATGGCTAATTCATGACTAACCTGGTACCTTTTTTTTAATTAATGGTTGTCATGTTTAGTTAGTTTCACAGAAAAAAGACAGAGATGGCTAGACCAGTGAGATCTGTTTTGAAAGTAAACAGTGCTCCAACAGTTATCATCAAGGGCTATATACAAGAGTCAAGAGTAAATCACTAAATGTCTAATTTAAACCTGAAATGATTTATTAAAATCAATACTTGATTACACGATTTTGTTTTGTGTTGTAGGAAAAAGAAGTTTTCTGAAAATTAATGAAATTGTCCGTAAATAAAGCTGCAGTGAAATTTTGGTAGCTCCATTTGTGAAATAATGGCTGTCATGTTTATTTAGTTTTAAAGAAAGAATAGAGACAAAAAGAGACAGAAACTACAGCACAGAGTCCAGCACTGAGACTCTGCACTGAGAATAAACAGTACACTACCAGAATACAACAGCTTATAAACAGATATCGTTAGCAACAATATTTAGTGTAGTATAAGAGATTCGATTCTTAAATGCCTAAT
Source organism: Atractosteus spatula (assembly GCF_055471065.1). Classification (NCBI taxonomy): domain Eukaryota; kingdom Metazoa; phylum Chordata; class Actinopteri; order Semionotiformes; family Lepisosteidae; genus Atractosteus; species Atractosteus spatula. The sequence goes on along the minus strand of NC_142713.1, from coordinate 31,021,358 downwards.
TGAGCACTTAAACCAGCTATGATAACCGGGTCTACACCTTCTCAGATCATACCGGCTTTAAAAAGAGCAAACATAATTTAAGAAAATGGGACTTCTTAAGCATAAATGAATTAGTAAGGAAATTATTCAGGCACTGTAGAAAATAAACAAACATTTCATTTTACATATGACAGACAAACAAAAAGTGTTTCGAAATGTCTGAAATAAGGTTTATGCATACAATGAGAATTGAAGGTACAGAGAGGTGAAAAGGTATGTGAACCCCTTGTTTCATCAGCTCAGTTAAGGGAATGATTTGAATCAGTTGTTTAAATAGTTGGGTAGATCTTGGGGGCTAAGTTTGAAAGGTCCCATCTGATATAAATATATATCAGATCATATATATCAGAAACATGGTGAGCTTGGCCTTAACCAGACAGATGTGTGGAAAGAAGTCTCTCTGGAATCTAAGAAAATCTCTGAGGACCTTAGAAAAAGAGTTATTGATACTCATCATCCTGGAAAGGGTTACAAAACCATTTCTAAGTATCTGGGGCTCCACCAACCACTGACAGACTGTTACAACGTAGAGAGAGTTGAAGACCACAGTTGCTCTACCAAGGAGCAGTCGTCATCCTTAAATCTCTCCAAGAACAAAACAGAAAATCATAAAGGAAGTTACAAAAAACCCCAGAGTTACATTCAAGGAACTGTAGGCTACTCTCACCTTGTCTAATGTGACTGTTTATGACTCAAATATCAGAAAAGGACTGAAAAAGAAGGGTGTTCATGGAAGGATAGCAAGGGGAACAACTTTGCTCTCCAATAACAAGATTGCTGTCTGCCTGAGCACACAGACGATCTACATAGCTTCTGGAGCAATGTTCTCTGGACAGGCGAGTCAAACATAGAACTCTTTGACTTCAATGAAAAAAATAATGTTTGGCGAAAAACAAACACTGCTTTTGAACAGAAGAACCTGATCCCAACTCTTAAGCATGTCAGGAGTGTGATGTTTGAGGCTGCTTGGCTGCCTTCTGGACTTGGATGTTCTGGCTTGTGTTCATTGACATGAAGGAGAATGTCTGGCCATCCCTCAGTGACCTGAAGCTGAACCGAAAGTGGATCTTACAGCAAGACAATGATCCTAAACCAACAAGCAGATCTACAAAAGAATGGCTGCAGAAGAAGGAAGTTCTGCATTTTACAATGGCCTGCACAAAATCCACGTCTTAGCATCCCGTCTCTACTCCAAAGCTCCCCTTCTGAAGAGCCACGCATTGGATCCCAGTCCTCTGAAGTCAGGACAACCGTGACAATCGAGAAGTTGTGGCAGGACCTGAAGTGAACTGGCCATGCAATGCAGCCCTCAAATGTCACTGAGTTGAAGGAGTTCTATAAGAAGAAAAGGCCAGAACTCCTCAAAACCAATATGAGAGATGCAACATGGTTCTAGCAGTTATTGCTGCTCAAGAAGGAGCAACCAGTTACTCAATTCACTCATACTTTGTCACACATAGATATTGAATGTTGTATCATTTGACCATAAATATTTTAAAAACGTATCATGTTTTCTGTGACCTGTTTCATTGGGTTAGCTTTGTCCATTAGCACTTAGATTCTAAGATCTAATACATTTTTATGTTTCAAGTATGTGAAATATTTGACAATCCTCAGGGGTGCACAGACGTTTTCTTGGCATTATATCAATTTCCTCTACAGTTAACAAGAGCTATTCATAGATACTTAACAACAAATTGACATTTAAATCTGGGTAATCTAGTGTTTACATGTTTAAAAAGCATTAGACAACATAATCATTTTAAATTGCCTTATCATGAAATACGATCTCCAAACGGAATAGAAATGTTGAACAGAAGAACCTGAAAAAAAAGGAACCTTGAAAAAAAAGACAGCCGCATTTCCAATATTCTTATTACTTGGAGTCATCACTGTGAAAAAGCACACATAAAGTTGGTATACCCAGCTCTTTCAGTAAAATGCATCAATTGTGTAGCCTATATTACCTAAATAGTAAAACATTGACAACTAAGAAATAAATTACTAATATTTCTTTTATATTCATAAGCTTTGTAGGGAAGGAGTAGGTGAGGAAAAGCATTGAGGAATACATTTAATTTTCCTCTGCTTAGGAACCCTGCAGCAGTACACAGGTGGGCTACAGCATGTTTGCCACTTACATTTATGACAAAGTTTCATCATTATTTAATTGTCATAAATAAATTAACAGTCCAATATAAATTGAATATGTAGTTTTTGAAATGAATCCATGAGTTCCTTGACAAAGATATGTGCTGTGATGGGAAAAATGAACGTGTTCCTCAATCAAGATGGAGTGAAAATAGATGTGAGAGAATATCAGGGATCTGTGATCATAATGTAGGAGTCATTGAAGGATACTTAGAAGCTGTACAGGTGATGTTAACATCAAAGGTTAAACATTTTGGGAAAGCAGGATATGATGTTTGAGAAAGGCAGAATGTGTCACACACGGCAGAAGTGGAATCAGTAGAAAAGGGAAGCTGTTAAAAGACATTCTGCTTGAAGTATAGTACAGTATATATACTGTATACACCTCAGGAATAAGGAAATCAAGGGCTAGAGAGTGGTGACTTTCTACAATATAAATGCCTTAACAAATTGATTGAGAAAAAAATCTAAAAAGGCAGATTATAAAATGCCTAATACAGGGTCTTTTAAAGACATAGGTTAAAATGAACAGAAGAAATTGCAAGCACAGGTAAAAAGGATTTTAGAAAAGACGAAAGTCTTTGCACTCTTGGATGGAGTCTAAAATAAATAAAAATGAGAAATATCTAGACAATGGAAGGGAAATGGCCGATGTATTAAATGAATATTTCACTCAGGTGTTTACCAAGGAAAAAATAAACAGCATGCCTCAGGCAGAGGAAAGAGAAATCAACATAATGCCTCAGGCTGAGGAAAGACAAAAATCGACATTAAATTGTATTAGCATTAAAAAGACAGAAGTGGAACTAGAGGCACTTAAAATGAACAAATCCCCAGGCCTTGATGATATTCTACCAATTGTTTTTAAGGAAAGAAAAGATGTTACTCAAAGATATTCTCAGTGATTGGAAAATTGACATTTAAGTACCAATCCCCATAAAAAGATGGTGGTATAATGTTATGAAAACCAAGTAATTATAGAGCAATAATTCTCACTTCTTTTACTTGTAAGGTTATGTGGATAATAATTAGAACTGAAGTAGAACGTCATCTATATGGAAAGAGGATTCAAGGACATAGTCAACATGGATTTAGAAAAGATAACTGATTTGTTGGAGGTTTTAAACAAACAGTAATAGACATGAACAGAGCATACGATGTGGTAAATGTAGACTTCTAGAAGGCTTTTGATAAGGATAAAGGGTAGATGGAAAGTTCACAAATTAGAGGTGAGAACTGCGAGTGTTTGAATGGAGAATGGATAATGGGAAGAAAACGGAGTACAGAGGGATGAAAGCTCGAATTGCAGAAAGCTAATTTGTGGAGTACAAGAGGGATCTGTATTAGGACTACTACTTTGTTTATATCAACAAACTACTAGATGGGGGGTTGGCAACTTGCGGCATGCATGGTATTATTGGCACTTGCAATGAACAAGGAACATGCTTTAAAAGTCTAATAGCCAAAGAAAAAATTGAAAAAACATTACAAACTATACCTGACTGTTCTGTTGTTCTCTACAACATGCTATCCAATGAGAACTCTTTGGTGTAGAAAAAAAATATTCACTTGGTTTAATGATTGCATCCTTTTTAGTGGAAATAGCCTATTATTTTCACAGGAAAGCTTGCTGTCTTTGACACTGATAACTTTTTTCACACTTAAGTGTAAAGGCAAACATTGGGAAGGTTTTGGCATACTTTGTGCACTGTCTCGATGCAATTATTTTCTGATGGAATAACAAGGTCAAAACTACCTTGAAATTTGGGTTGCATTTTGTTAGCTTTCAGGGTTTCCAACATTTTGGCCCGATGTTTTCTTTTCTGATTCAATCAGACAGCTTTGATACCAGCGACATGGATTTTTCAGTGTTTCACTGGATGAGTGCTGAGGATTTTGAAATGTACCACAGTAAAGTTGGCTTGAAGTTTGATATTCTCTCGATTTTCACTTTTTTGGAATTTCAATAGCATCTTAACAAAACTACCTAGAGACTTCTTACATTTTGTTGAGGGACATGTTTGAATTTCATTACAGCTCCCACTTTATCATTAAATGCCTATTTATTTTTGATTAGCATTTGGATCAGTAGACCACTGTGAATAAATATTTTTACACATGAAGTCTGTTCTTTATCCTTCCCCTAGCTGGTTAACAACTGACAGAGGCTTAAAGTGTAAAATGTGTAAATCAGGGGAAAGGATCACACTAAATGGAAAATAATTTACTAATTATTATTATCTATTAGATATTAACTTAATATTTGTCTTAATCAAAATGTCAATAGGGCTATTATTGACATTTAAAAAGTATCAATTGCACACAAATCTGTGAAAACAAGTGCATGAGTTTACTTTTGGCATGTCCCTTCTGAAAAGTTGCCTAGATTCTGGTGTAGTTAGTGAACTACAGAAGTTTGAAAATTATACCAAAAATAGCTAACACTATAGAAAGTTCAAAGGAAATTTGAAAAGGGAAATTCAAAACTGATCAACAAGGCAAACACCTGGCAGATGAAGTTTATGTACATAATGTAGAAAAATACATAACATACATTTTATACAATTACATGCATTATGTGCATTATCTGATTGCACATAATCACATTATGTGCATTAATTATGTGCATTATGTTGCAAAAATATAAACTAGAGATAGAAAACAGGAAATTTTTTAGCTTGAAAAATGTACTGTCCTGTATCAATGGTCAACGCCTGATTGCGTGGAAAGGTACACTACAGCTATACTGTACGATCATAAAAAGATGATAATCCCCTTTGATAATGTCCAAAATAATCTAAATAAATAACGTGCTGAAAGCCAAACTAGTAATGTAATAGTGAGGGAAAAGAATTCATGCTATGCACGCAGCATTTAGTGTAACCTTGCTTCAGGCAAGATATTAAATGCTTTTGAAGAGAAATGTTTAATTATCTGAACTATACTTGGCAATCGGGGAGCTGAGACAGTCAGCTGAACCGTCTGCCTGAACGTGGTCTAGCAATCCATGGGCAATGCATAAGTTTCAGTTTATAATAGGTTGAGATCCAAAAAATTAAAAAAAATATAGGACAAACGCACACAAGAAAGTCCTCACAGTGGAGACAGGAGACTGCTCTCTTCTGTCTGCTTGTTCCAAAATTTGTTGAAGAACAAATGTTCGGTACACACACCTCCATGAGAAACTTGTGAACTAATGCTATTTCATAGGTTTTACAGGAAAATTCAGGCCAATGTTTTATGCTATATTAAATAAGCTAAGGTATATTACAGAAATCTGACACTCAGAGAGTGGATAGTCAAAGAAAAGGTCAAATTAACACAGGAAAGAAATGTAAAAAACACTAGAAGAACTAATCTCATTTACAATAGGAATCCTAATTGTTTTGTTGTTCTATCTTTGATAAAGTGACTGATTAAATGACATTCTAAGTATAAGAATGTAAAATTCAAGTTTTAGCAACAAAAGTTTATCAACAAAAACAACTAAAAAGCTTAGAATGCATTTATGCCTTATTATTTTATACTTAGCGTTTGTATTTAATCAGTTTGGAATTTATTCTGGGTTTAATTTCTTATTATTTTATAGAAAAGCCTTGGAACATTTTTTTGGTCTTTTTTTTTTGTTCATAAAAATAACCGGGAGAATCTCCTGGCTTGGACATTAACCCTTTAAAAAAAAAGTTTTTTGATGGTTTCAAATCAAGGAAATAAATCTGAAACTCTTTTTTATGTTTAGAGGAACAGCAGCTGGCTACATCTGCAGCTATTGGAATAAGTTCTTCCTGCTGTATGTATGTTTTTCTAGCTTTGTTCCCTCAGCGGTGAAGAACATTCACAAGGGGTTTTAAAAAAAGGAAGGGACGGTCTAACAGAGGAGATGGCGTGTTAGTTTGATCATAGCTTGTGGACACCAGCATTCCCTAAGCCTAGTTACCCTGTCTCCTCTCCAGCTCTCCTCACTGCATCTGTGCATATATATGGGGTCAAAGGAACTTTTAATATTCCACACACAATAGCGTTTAAAATCACAGCACAATTTAAAAGAAATTGTGGGTCTGTTGCAGAATTCTTGAATGTGCCTTTGCTGATTTGTTCAGTGGGGTTCAGGAATGAAATCACAATGAAGTATGAATGATTCCATAGCTATACCTTCACAAAAAATAATGTCCCTTCACTTATGACTTGGTTTACTCATTTCACTTTTTTTCCGAATATGTTTTTTGTTAACCTTTTTTTTTTAATTGCAAAAGCATGTTATCTTTGTTATACCCACCCAATCAGGAATCACAATTTTTCGGCTCTCAGCTGCAATCCCCACAAATGCACCCAGGTAAGACTGTAATAATAATTTTAACAATGTAAGATTAACATACAGTGCTTTTGATGAGTTAGGCACTTCAGTGGGCTGTTTATAAATAAGGTTGGATGAGTAAGAACAAAGAAATATAGTTAAGTCAGATCATTGCACTGCTTTTTTGTTGCCAGTTTTTTTTTACCTGAAAATACAAACTGCACAAAAATTCCAGGTGTCAGCATTATTTTTCTAGCTTGTTTATGAATATAGAACAGAAGGTAGGTGTGACCCCAAAGTGTGAAGAAAAGCAGCAAAGCATTAGACTCAGACAATCAGGTTTAGTCAGGTTTTGTGTATACAACAAATTGAATTTCAGTATTTATAACCCTTCTAAGCCACCGTGGATAAATCAACTTAATGAATAATAAGCATAATAACAATAAGGTACAGTGATTTTTCTAAAGGATGTTACAAACCATGACAGTACACATATCTATTTTCTTTAGGGAAGAAGCACAATGTTCATAATAAAGCAGAATACACTTTTTGCTACTATACTCCTCACATCCTGTGCCCTTATACCTTATTGACCTTGGGTGTACTCTTATTGTTTGTTTGGGGTTGGAATCTTGAGCTGTGGACAAGGAACAGCTGAATGGGATACTTAGATCACTAGTAATTAAATAATTAAATTATTAGATAGGCTGAAAGGATTCCTCTTGCTTATATTTTTTCTTATGTTCTTATAACTCATTGGTGAGGGAGTGCAAAAGAGTGCAGTTCCACTGCTCCAGGGTGCATTATTAATGGAACACAGCAGCCTGGACAATCTGGACCAACCTCCACCAATGCTTGAACTTTACCAGAGCGACCAGCTATCTGTTTGTGCTGACTGCCTTGATAAGGTCCTGTTGGTCTTCTGCAACAGTCGAGGAACAGTGTTCACTACTGTAATGAGGGCTCATTATTTGAATCTGCTGCTTTGGCTAACTACACCAATTCCTCATTTTACAAAAGGGACGTGTTCTCCAAAAGCAGTTCACTAAATGAAAAAGAATTTCCTGTTAATTAAAGACAGCAATTAGAGATAATACACATATTAAGAACGGTAAAGCATGGTAAGTCTTTTAGTACACACAATTATACATGGAGTTTAAAACAAAAGTTGTTTGGGAAGGGGTCCAACCCTAATCTCCCCCACTTCCGCCTACCTAAGAATTAATATTTCATTTTTCCATCAGTCTCTGCCCCATCTTTTCCCACACAGCAGCTCTCTCACTCATCCCTCATTAAACAGGGTTCTTATAGTCCCACCATTACGGAGAGTTTCACCAGGCTACCGAACAATGCTAATTTAAACCCACTTGACATGCAAAGATAAAAAGGACCAAAAATGGAAAAAGCAAGCAGTGTTATTTGACATGGACAGGCGATGATTCATTCACTGGTAGAAATTGATGGCTGACCTTCCAAGGTAGATGACTTAGGAGTCACTGGGTGTCTCGGTTCACAACTCACACAGATGGCTAAAGCTGTAAGAGGGCTATCGTGCGACAAACGATCCAGTATGACAACAAGTGAAATATTCAAAATTCAAAAATGTATTAATGCATACTGGAAAAGGGGCACTCATTTTTCAAAACCTTTAACACAGAATTAATTAATCAAGCATTTATAAAATGACAATTTCATATAACTGTATATATCCATCAATTTTCTAACCAGAAAAATCCAGTACAGGGTTGAGGGGGAGCTGGAGCCTATCCCAGGAAGCAAGGGCACTAGGCAGGAGAAGGATACATGCTAGGCACAGACACAAACACATACACACTCACACCAGGGGCAATTTCTCCAGAAGCCAGTGAACTACCAGTTAACTTTGGACTGTGTGAGGAAACCAGAGCACCTGCAGGAAACCCATGCAAACACAGGGAGAACATGCAAACTCCCCACAGATAGCACTCCAGAAATTGAACCCAGAGCCCCAGCGTACTGACGGTACCATCCATGCCATGCCTAATGGAGCCCAATTTTCACCAGCACCTCCACTCCACAGAAAATGCTTCTGAATTAGGCCATGAGCAAGCTCATGCACCTCAGCTCTTTGCAAATAGGCAACATGTAGGTAGAAAAGTTGTATTTTCTGCAAATTTAAACATATCTTTGTGACATGCTGCTTTGTACTTAGAATTTTCACACAGTGTATTATTTCTTGAAGAGGCAGATATGAAAACTACAGTAAATCCTTGAATTTTTCTGTGATGGACGTAGTTTCTTCACAGTTTGTGAGGATGCTGACTGTTTGCTTTCTTCTCTTACATATAGTTTGTTAGCCTCAAGTAGCCGGTCAGTCAGCTGAGTCCTGTCACAGTTTCCTGTTTTTGTTCGTATATCTTTCCAGGTGCTGCAGGATTCGTAGCTGAGATGCCATCAATCGCAAAATGTGATGCCGGTTTTGAAAATGGGCATTTTAACCATCTTTTTAGCATGATTGGACAGTGCATTCCTTTCAAGAAAATGAAAGAAACTGCCAGTGCTGAAGTGAAATGGATAAAAGCTGGGCTAGAGTGCAATATTAATACACTTTCTTCCATGCTAGTAATTAACAGACTCTCCGAATGGCGTGGTATTCTCAGCTTCAAGCCCCCTCCCTCAAAAAAACATGTGCAAACAGGCTTCTCTATTGAAAAAGGGTAAGAGAGCGGATGCTAATTGGCATTCTGTGTGCTCTGTGGAGACTGGAGCGCTGGAAAACAGACTTCAACGCTGCCATCGGTGGTAGTAAGTGCTGCAGTCAACATGAGCTCTAAAGTTGCATTCAGCTGCGAATAGCATTTATAAAAGGCAACCCCAAGGTTGCTTGTTGCATTCAAGGAGCCTAAATGAATGTGCTTTGGTTAAAAAAGGCAGCAATTACTAAAATGAATGCCCTTTCAGTGTAAGAATTTTATCTTTGCCGTTGCCATGGGAACAGGCCCTTTTCTCCCTCCCCTCACACAATGGAACTCCAGGATTTACACACTCTGCAAAAATCTTATTGATATCGGGTTTACATACAGAATAAAAGTTTGATTTATTTTTTAGCACGAAGCTCATAATAATAGCCAAGAAAATCATTTATCCCCAGTCAAAAAATGTAGAATTTGTCTTCCAGGGCATTTTACATTTTTTTTTCCCCTGTTTTTTCCTGGGTCATTATCATTCATTTCACTTTTTATTCTGAACAATGCATGGTCTTTGGCTACTTTATTTGAATAATATTAAAACCCATTTCCTCTGTCAATTGTTATGTCAGTATTTTTATATGAAACCTATATTAAAAGCAATGGGGTATGTGAGCTACCACCTGACTGGCCAGCAATATGTTTTTCTCCATAGACTGCATACATTTTTATTAAAGAATTGCTCACTCTCTCAAAAGGGCTTACAGAGTTTGTTTGAAAAGATACCCCTGTTGTTGTAGCACACTCACACAGCTAAGTCCTTTGATTCCATATGTAATTTCATTCTCTAACTGTACCTTACCTTTTGCATTAAGTGGATGCTAACCAAAAAAACATTGTCAGCAAAATCCATCAAGTATAACACCATTACCAAAGTACTGATACTGCATGTATCACCACTTCGTGTCAAAAATCCCATGTAATTCAAAGAACCCTTGCCTGGGCCCTTATATTGTCATACTCTGGCATACCTGCCTTTCATTCGGCTGCATTCATACAGTAATTGTCTGAATAAACTGATTATCGGAGTTTGGAAAGGCATCAAACTGGATTGGATTTCTCTGGTGACAAGAAATGATAGCATAAATCCATGAAAGAAATCACTAACTTTTTTGTTGTTATAGAATTGATGTTCCTGGATACTGAATGTTTCTTTAATCTGTTTTATCAGAAAAAAGCTACATACGGTAGCCGTTTTGTTATTTTTAGCTACAGCTCCATGTTACCGAAGTAAGAGGCTATGTCTATACCTCCAGCTGTGTCTAGAGGCTAAAACCACCTTCTTAAGTATTTTCTATTTAATAAGGATGATCGTGTTTTTCTACAGTGCTACGAATCTAAAGCACGGACAGATTATTCTTTAGAAATAAACTAAAGAAAATGTCTGAAGAATTTTTTGCCATGCTTCCTTCGGGGTTGGTATTTTTACTTGCTTTGCAGTGTAAGCTCCTGGTGCGTTTTCATCGGTACCTTTTGATTATGTGATGTAACAACCAGTGAAGGAGCAGGCGGCAGGCATCATGTAACTGTCTCCTCGTATGCGGTGAGAAACCAGGGAGTGGGTTTGGAGTGAGGATGTGCTGGAATGGCCATAGCTGTATATAATTATCACAGGAGAGGGTGGAATCAGAAGAGTCACCTTGGCAAGGTCAACGACAGTGCCTTCTAATACAGTCGCTCGGTATTCCCTGTACAGCATTTTATATCCAACACTGGTTTGTACATTAGTTAAACAGAAAACATATGCTGTACTACTCATAAAACATTTAACTATAGCAGTCTACTTCTAATTTTTGTAGAGCTTGTTCCACACAAATTGCCCCAAGGACATGCATCAGTATTTGTATAAAATACACATTAGAGCCAGTGTTGCTCGCAGCAGTCATGCAGCTTGTCAGCAGGTTTAGTAGGGCTTTGTTCTAGTTATGGTACTCCAAGTCTGATCTGAATATTGTGTGCTCATACATCTTGGGTACTTTCATGTCTCGAGTACCATGTCGTGCAAGCTTGTCCGCCGACTGGCATACTGGAACGACCGCATTTTCTTTCAGTCTGACCGGTTTCTGTCAAGGTTTGTAGTAAAATGTACGCTGTTTCTGCAAACAGCTGGGAATTGAATAAAGGCCTTTGGAAAATGCTGCCGCTTATGATACAGGGCAGCAAAAACGCCTTTCAGTCTTGCATTAGAGGCATATAAAACAAGCTTGGATTAGGGCAGAAATCACTTAGCTAAGCCCTTGTTGCTGAAGCCAGGGATGCAGCATAAACTACAAGTGAGCCCATTGTTTTGATTCTCAGGTAATGTGCTTCATATACATACAGATTTTCAATAGGCAGAGCTGCAAATTAGATCATTACATTCATAATCTTTGTTAGTCTGTTGTTTTAAGAACCAAAGGACACTGGAAAGAAGTGCTTCCTATGCGTAATTCTAAGTCTCCCTGCACTCTGTTTTCTAGCCTCCCTCTGATGTTGGTCTCCATAAAAACTGATATGTTTTTACAGAAAATAAACATATTGCTGATATAGTTCAAGTAGATAGCTGCGTCAGCATGCGTAGACTGCAAAGGAACAAGTTAAAGGTTTATTCCACGTTGAAAAGAGAAGAAAGGAAACACAACTTTTCGGCTGTGGAGCCTTCTTGCTGATATGTTTTTGTTTACGGAGACGTTCATCATTTGTACACTGTTGTTTTCACTACTGTGGTTCCAATTCTGTGGTCTTCTCCATCATTTATAATAATAATTATGTACATATACAAATGTACGCATAAGCGTAGCAAGGGCTTGCTTCCCTTTGGTGCCTGGCTTACAGCAGTCCTGTTCACGTGGCTTACAGAGGACTTTTCCTAAAGCTCTAGCGGTAGAGTTCCTCAGTGGTCCGTAGTTAGGGGAAGGCCTCCATATTTTAATCTACAGGAAAAAAGCAGTTTCTCCTGGGCAACTTGATATATCTTTCTGACCATTTTTTCAATTACTGTTAATATTAAAAATTATAAAACGGAGTTTGTCCTCCCAAATTATGAAATGCTCAACTGAGAAGTTGTAAAAAAAAGGGGTCTGAATCAAGGAACGAGACAGCTCCCAGCCCCATTCCTTCTGTATATCACTTGACCTGTAGTGTATACATACTCGTTTATCAGCATTTTTGGCATGATAACCTCTCGCGCAAAAGAACACGATCTTCTTCCTGTCTCCTTCAGATACGCACTTTGGAGCACATATCCTTTCCTCCCACAGAAGTCGCGGAACGATTTAATTAAATACGTTTTCTCTTCAGGTATGCTGCCAGCCGGGAGGCCTAGCTTTCCTCAAACTATAAAGTGGCTTCCAGCTGAACAGCAATATCTACTGCCAGTGATAAAAATAACACCTTCAAAACGGGATTGCTGTTTAAAAAGGCCTGGAGTTTACATCAAGTCTTGTTTGACAAGTTATGAAAAGGAATGCGCAGATGGTGTAGGAAGATTTCATTTTCGGGAATCAAATTGAGACTGGAATCCTGTTGTGTATTCCAGAGACACTTATCATGTATTTAAGGAAAATAAATGTAATCATTCATATACATATACTGAGTATGTGTTCAAGTAGCTGAAATGCTAGAGGAAGATATTATGATAATATTATTTCACCTGTGCTCTTTTGTGCTCGTTTGTTTTTGGTAACAAATCATTTTATGACCTACTTTTTAGTGATTTGAAATAAGAGTCAGAAAATCTCTGTGGCTTCTCCATGTGTAGACATTTCACTTCGGATGTCCAATGAAATAATAATGTCAATACTAAGGTGTCATTGTAGAGCCTGGCACATGGCCTGAATTTCTGGTGAAAGGTCAGAGTGAGGACCTGTGTCAGCATGCACGTTGCAAGGAAACAGGCAGAGGTTGTGCTGTAAAAATGCAAGCTTTGTAGAATTTCAAAATTTGTCAAATACCTTCTCTAAGATAATTAAGCCAATAATTCAACAAGATTTGGAAATGTTTGTAAAAAATCTTCTGCAAGCCAGTTTAATGATGATAATATGTTACAGAGGCAGTGAAAGTAAGAGTCACTTTTCACAAATAACTTTTGTCGACATGCTGTTGTTTTAGTAACATGGTGTGTCTGATGTGGAAAAAAATGTTCCAAGGCTGAGGTAGTTCTTACTGAAGAGCTGACAACACAGCAATAGCAGTCCTATTAATTTCCTAAGTGCAGGGCACAAAGTAGCAAGTTCTGTCTTTTGAAGTGTAGCCTGCAGCCGTTAAAGGATGCTAGGCTACTTTGCTGATTATTTCTTAGTTATTTTTTTCTTGTTTTGGCTTATATTGTATCTCAAACTAAGCATATAAACATCAGAACATTCACGAACAAGAGGAGACCATTTGAACCTTTTATTTTTTTTCTAGTCACTAATTACTTGGATCTAATCCCACCATTTTGTGAAAGAAACCAGAAAAGGGTATTCACTTCTATGGAATTCATTAAGCAGAAATTCATAAAATGAGGATTTAAGAACACTATATATATCCATCAATTTCATAACCACTTTATCCAGTACAAGGTTGTGGGGGAGCTGGAGCCTAACCTGGCAAGCAACAGGCATAAGGCGGGATACACCCTGGACAGGACACCAGTCCATTGCAGAGCACACACAGACACAAACACAAACACGCACACACAACAGGGCCAGTTTTCCCAGAAGCCAATGAACCTACCAGTATGTCTTTAGACTGTGGGAGGAAACTGGAGCACCTGGAGGAAATCCATGTGAACCCAGGGAGAGCATACAGACTCCCCTCAGATAGCATCCCTGGGGCCCAGCACTAAAAGGCAGCAATGCTAACCACAGGAAGAAAATATTTTTCATTAATATATACGTCATATGACAGCTGGTTTTATAATATTAGTAAGTAATAGCAAGTCTTGCATCAAATGGTTTTCAAACTTAATCGCAATCCTTCTGGAGGACATGGCCTGTTGAACTGCTTGTGTTTGTCCTCCACAGATGTTGGGAACTATCACAGCCGTGCCCATCAAGGTGCCTCAGGTCAGCTCGCTGCACCGGCTGGCCGGACAGGCTCCCACAGTGCTACCTCAGGTAGGTACAAACCTTTCAACACAATCTGCATTCACACGGACAACCCCTGCAATGATGTGGTGACACTTTAACACAAGTGTCTACACCTCCCCCCAGGTTTTCGTGCCATTCTCTGGCTGTTTGCTTTGCCTTCCAAGTCTTAACATTTGCATGTGAACTCCTGCACTCTTTGCCAGCCAGTGTTGTGTGCCTGACCGGTGGCTTTATGGTTACTACACCCCTGTCAAGAATTCAAAAAGACAAAGGCAGGTAGAGGAGCAGGGAACTCTGGGAATCCTGGGCCCTTTTAGGAATTGAAAGAACAACAATTTAATATATTGTTCTGTGAAGGCAGATGGGTGAGGGTAATCCCTCTTCAGGAGACCGGGAAGAGAATCACGAGTCCTGGTGACAGAGGTGAAACGATCATCAGGCCTTTATTTCAGCTGTAGTTAAGGCATCATACAGCAGCATGAGAGGAAAAGTTTTTCTCTCCTTTTTCTTTCTCTACCCATTCCCCTGGCAGAGCTCTCTCTATAGACAGATAACAGAAGTTACAGTTCTCATTCCCACACAGCCCCCTCTCCCAGCAGCTGTTTGACTTTCCTGTCTCACCTTTCTGTTATCAAAAACTTCATTTGTATCTACCTGCAGTCTGCGCATTATCAGACTCGCAAAGACATATTCACAAAAGAAGCATTTTAAACATAATCACCTTTTTACAGACATGTGAACATCGGTGCTTCAAGTACGGGCAAAGGTTTCAAGTGTAATAATTGCCATAATTTTCAGATGATCAAGGTGTTACATAAAACATATACAGAAACAATCCTTCATCTGCAGGCATTGCGATGACCTTAAACACACATTCAATGTCAAAGCATTCTTGAGTCTTTCTGATAGTTCATAGTTTATTCTGTAACTGAACCAGCACCTTGCTAAACATTAAATTTGTTTTTAAACAAAGTAATGTTTAGTTTCCAGTGCCTTCATCATTCATGCAGTGTTTTCATTATGTGCAGTCCTATTTGCGCCCAGATTTCGGTGTCTGTTTTGAAAGCCTTTTTGGTTTCAGCATTACAAAAGCCAGCTGAGAGTGAACTTTATGTATTTAATAAGTGGTTCAGATTTTAACACCCATGTTTTTACTTGGATACAACAGGATTGTGGCTGAAATGCTTACAGTTACATACTGTAACACAGAAGTGATAACTGTTGGTAAAATGGACTAATAGCTGCCATCTACCACTTTATCGGGGCTCTGCTAATTCCACTAGAAACATAACACCTCCTTCCCCCAACCTGGAGGCAAACTGGCCTCCAAGAGGACTTGCTTCTTTGTAAAACAGAGTGTTAACTCAGTTTAGTGTTTGCAGATAAGGCCCCAGAGTATAGTCGTCATATCATATCACAAAAGCAGAACAGACATGACTCAAGGGTCTGACTTGATGGAGGCTGTGATATTAAAAGGCAAAGGTCAGGCCAAGCTCGTAGTGTGCCGGTCAAGCTACAAGAAGAAACCGTACTGCCCAGTTTCCTTCAGTCCCACTTTTTGATAGCTCTGACAAGAAGTACACCATTCAGTGTAGAAGACCTCGAACAAAGGGAGTGGTAACCTAGCCCCCTCCTTCCTCCACTCATATCTTTCCCTGGACACTTAAGCCCCCCTCCCCCGCCAGTATCCAGTGACGCCACTAGCTCAGAGGCAGAAGCATCGGATTGCACCCTAATGCACTCTTATGTGGCGAACGGAGGAAGTGAACCATGATGGAGGGCTGAATTTTAGGATGACTGAGCTTAAAGGTGATGTTCCCCTGGTATTAAAATCAATTACCCAATCGCTTCAGAGTCTTACTTGCCACTCCCTTAACTGCTGTACAGTTCCTTTATCCATTACATAATTTTTACTGTGTAAACCTGGCATCTCATTCAGAGTGACTATTCTGAAATGTAAATAAAAGTCAATGAACACACTTCTTAACCGTGTAAATATGCAGTAGCTCTGCTAAAGTCTTGTTTTCTCTACTTTCAGCTGGTTCCAAGTCATTCATGCAGTGTTTTAATAGTGTATGGTTCTATATGAGCCTGGACTTCAGTGTCTGTTGGTCCTGTTTTAAAAACACTCATAGATTTGAATTCTAACTAATTGTGTGCGTGCAGGAAATATGATATTATGCCAGACATTTAAGTAGGAGGCAGCTTCAAATACAAAAGAATTGCTCATGACTGGAGGAGATGGGAGAATTTACCTGTCTCCCTGTGAATTTCTATTGCATATTAAATATTTTCAGGTGTCAAAGTAAGGCTTACACAACCTTTGTACAAGTAGCCCATCTTACTTTGAATACATGATTGCCATTTGAGGGAACACATTTCTGTGTAGTCCAATTAATTTGAAAATATGTTTCACATTACTTGCTCTACATTATTAGTACAACAAGCCCTTTTTATGTCAGATTCAATATAGAGGGATTGTAAGTACATTTTTTTTATTTAATTAATATGAAAAACATATTTTTAGATACTTGCTGTATAAAAAGTATCTGATGATCTATCAAGGTATAATGTGGAAGTACAGAATCAGTTTCACAGTGTTGTATTATTCAGCAGTTTTTATAAAATCTTAATTCTTTAATCCTAAAATAACCCAGTGTCTGCTGGATTGAAAACATACCATCTGACAAAATCATTTTTGTGTTGATGTGTTTTCATGTGGCTTTCAAACTACTGAAATTGCTGCACTGCATTTCATTTAATGACCTCAAATTCTAAGATGAGTGTGTGCAGTTCTTATTTCAAACACTGGATGGCACCCTACACCTTTACAAGCACCACACCTCAACAGCAGTAGCTCGTCAGAGTGCAGAAAGCATGTCTGAAATTAACATTTCACAGCTTTTTTCACACTTTAAATAAAACATTAAATAAACAATAATCCCTCTATATAAATACATTAGATGAAAAATTCTTAAAATAACTATATAAATCATCTGTATAATAACATTCTTAAAGACTATTCAAAAGTGCTTTATTTCTTAATTGTTTAGTACATTTATGTTTGGACATAGTGCCAGCTAGGGTGATTTTTCACTATTAAATTGTTTTTTTTGTTTTTTTATTTTTATTATTTGATTGTTTTTTTAAAATAATTTTCATGGGCCATTTGTCTCCCCATAATATTCCAGGTAATAAAGTGGACTTGATAACGTTAGACTTCGATATGTGTGTTTCCTGAGCATCTGGGCTTGACTGTTTTCCCCAGGTTAGGCCAAAGACCCTGATCCCGGACAGCCTTCCCCACAGCCCCTGCCAAGAGCAGATGTCCAGCCAGCCGCAGAGCCTCCAGAAAGCTACAGTGGTCAGCATCAAGAACCCTGGGCCTGCCCTCCCGACAGCGAACAACACCGTCAGTCATGTCCAGCTGCCAAATGGCCAGTCGGCCACCCCGGGCCTCTCCGAGCCCCCGACCGTCTCCACAGCCATCAGCACGGCGGGTGTCGCCTACGCCATTATCTCCACTTCGCCCAGCAACAGCTCTGGCAGTGCGGTGTCTGTGGTCAACGAGGCCATCAAAGTGCAGCCGCTGCTCATCAGTGCAGATAGCAAGGTGGGTCCCCTGCCTGTGCCGCTCTGACAGGCTCGCAGATACTCCCTTTGTTCTCGTCTCCGCAGCCCTGGCAGTCAGGGCTTGAATATTTATATCAGAGTCAGTGGTTCCTCGGTGGTTTGATAGTCTGTGCATGGACTACATTTTGGGTGACAATATTTCACGATTTATTAGGTTTGATAAGGAACTCACATTTCGGCGACTCGTGTGTCATGGCTTCTACGTTATTAGTCATGGAACTGCACTTAAGGGTTCAAATTTGGTCATTTTTAAATGTACACTGTATCAGTACTAAAACTTCCATAAATTGCTAGAAAGGTAAGGAAAAAGGCCAGGTATGACTCTAAACTAAAAATTCCAAAAAGAACAGGTTCAAGATCTAAATACAATTGTCCTTCCGTGCGGGTCAACCGGTTCAGGTGCTCATCTCAGTGTGGGTTGAGGTCTGTGATCCTGACGTTGCGGGTTTGAATCTGGGTCCTGTCACTAGCTGACTGTGACCAGGATGCTCCAAGTGGTGGAGCAGTACCGGCTGAGCGCTGCTGAGGCTGGGGTGGGAATAGTCAGCTGGGAGTCACCCGGTTCTCTGACACGGTGACCCTGCACATGTAACATGTGGTGTTGTTAGTAAGGAATGAACTTCTCCTCCAATTGGAGCAGAGCCTCCGGCTGGAATATGTTATTAAATCAGTGGCTCAAAAGTGGCTGTGTCAGAGGAGTCTGTCTATACAGTACCTCCTCATTCTCCCCTGTGTGCAGTCTCAGGCTTCATATCCCTGAGTGAAGATGTGAAAAACACAATTGGAGGGCTCTAATTGAGAGGGTATAACAATATATAATTGGCTGGTTTTAAATTAAAAAGACTATCATATACCTGTAGGAAAAACGCAAGGAAATAAAAAACGTATACAATTCAGGTCTGAGTATGTCCAGGTTAGAAGGTCTGAAATTTAAACACTGCTTCCACTAGCCCTAAAATTTTGTTATCAAAACTTGATAGAGTAACATGACCCTAAAACTGGGAAAATTTCAGGTTTTTACAGTACCTTGCTTGATTTTAAAATCACTTGTTGATTGACAGTAAACCAAATACCTAATCTGTCTGTAACACTGCCTCTTCCTCCATCTGTGGTGTTGTGTCATTGCCCTGTCAGGTGATAATAATTCAGCCCCAGGTTCAGTCGGGCCCTCAGAAACAGCCAGAACCAAAGGCTGAGGCTCCTTCCCAAGAGCCCGTATTGACATCGCCTGCTCCTGTTAAAAAGAAGAGAGAAGAGGATCCTGAGGTAAATAGGTGCTGAGCACCTTAGTTGTTAATTATCCCACTGCTGGGACTGTAGTCTCTCAGCCCCTTTCCACTGACAGTATAAGAATCAAATTTCTCTTTTGAATGTCCTTCTGTTTCGTATGTCCTTTCTTTCTCTGAATTAGCTGTAGAATGAAAGTAAGAACTAAATGTGGACTAGACAATTTTATCATCCTTGCAACACACACTAATGAATTATTTTTATGTAATATTACATAGAAACCTCCATATCCCACTAATTAAAAAAGAAACTGCTGTCATGTAAAATTATGTATTATGCAATGCTAATGAAAATCTTTATCAGGCTATGGCGGCTATGGCGGTTAAATGTCTCTCCTAGCCATCTTATCATAATCATTTAACTGATCCCATTATCCTGCTAGCTAATCCCTGTTTATCCCGTCTCATCCTCAACTTTCACCCTCCTTTTCCTTATTTGAGCATCTGACAAATGCTATCCCTTGTGTAAAGGTCCCGGAAATCCATTTATCAAATATATCAAAAAGTCTTGTTTAGCAGCACACAGGCTCACCTCTCCAAAAGAAAATTCAAAGCTCAACCTTTTCTGTTTTTCAGTAATTGAACAGTATAAAGGGAAAACAGGAAACACACAGATGAGGCAAGAGCCCTAACTGCACTTTTACTACACAGCTTAAAATAATATCTTTCCTATTCTTTTAATATGTGTGTTATCCCCACCTCCAGCTGCCTTTGTGGGGGTCATGTGAAGTAAACTGCTTCACTACGTACTGTAGCCCAGCTCATACTCTGGCCTGATCGCATTTTGTTCACACATACAGAGGTTCTGCGTGTTAGTGCAGTCTCTTTAAAGAATTCAGGATTTTCTGATTTGGATCCCTTTTATGTACAAAGAGAGGGTGAAATACTCATACCAGTGTTATAAAATGCAAAACAACTGTCATAGAAATAATAAGGTAAAAAAGTGTTCACTTTTAGTCTTATTTAAAAGCATGTACCTTCATAAACTACACTGTGTGAAGTTATTTATTGAATCTCTCCTAAAGCTCAAGTTTTCGAGCAAAGCTGTCTCCATGCAAAGAGATCTGTCTCAAAAGATCTAGGTGGCCTGTAGTGTCATCACTGCGACAAAAGAAAAAAGGAATTAATGAAAACCCCAGACTGTTTTAGTATGTTAGGGCCATATTGAAGGTAAATATCTTTACATCTAATGATCACTGTCTCATATTTAACCAAATTGGAATTTTGACAGCTTTTTACAGCTGTCACATTGTTATAGTTTTAAGGCTTGTTTCTTCCCTTACTGATCTTATCCCTTCTGGTTATTTCATTTCCCTCAGAAAATTGCCTTCATGGTGGCCCTTGGCTTGGTTACAACAGAGCACTTGGAAGGTAAGTTCTCACTCGGTGAATTGCGGTGAAGTGACAGACTTCAGTCAAACCTGAGAGGTCCAGCAGCTCGTTAGACAAAGATGAAGGACAGCTGTCCGTGACTTACGGGATTCAGCTAGGTTTACTTGTTTCGCAGCTTCATTGCTGAAAAAACAGTTGAATCAATAATTAGTGAGCAAAGTTTGATATCAGTGCTTAATTTGTACTTGACGAGGTGCTAGGGGTCAGTGTGTACGGCATACTGGAGTGCATAACTATGACACACACACCGTCTTAACACATTGGAAGCCACTGGTGTCGATATCAAGCTGAAAAGGTTGACCAAACAACATTTTTATTTAGTAATTTGAATACCACAATCAAATGCGATTAGGCGTGCTCTATTATTGAAGCACTTCTAGTCGGATGGACCTGTTGTCTGGTCTGTAGTATTTCCGAATCTGATGGTATGACCCCCATTAACTTTTATTTTGGTGATAAAATTAGCATCTTCTTTATTATTTTCCAAGCAGGCCCATAACACTAATAAGGCACTTTGTGGATCCAAGTACGAGCCCTTAACTACCATTCGCCAGATTTTAGAAAGGCAGCGTACCTCTTGTACCTTCTCAAAACGTATCCTCTCAAACACTTTTCTCCTGATTCCTGAGGAAATGTGTTGTTAAATATTTGAGCAACATTAGAATGCAAAACCGGTCTCCTGTCATTCCCATTCTATTGCTGACAGGGTGCGCACAGAGCAGTAAAGTGCAAGGCTCCACGTCTTGTTCCATTTTTTATGCTGTTTTTAAGATGTTCTATCATAGCAAGATTTTTCCTCCGAACTGTAAATAAAGAATTAATGCAGTAAAACAGTGAGCACCTCCAAAATGATTCTTAAATGGCAAAGGCACATGTTAAATTTTTCATGTCATAGGGAGGTACTCGTCCAATTGTGAGGTACTGGGAGCTCCGGCCCAGATTACGCACAGGTTTAGATGATCTTAAGACTGCTCAGGGTTCAGACTACAAGGCAGTTACCAAGAGTTGTTTCTGCAATCTAGTTAAGATTGTTTGGACATACAAATGAGTCTGTCACTGCAGATATCCTGCATAATGTAACACTTAGTGACTTATTCCCATGGTCACAGAAATCCAGAGCAAACGTCAAGAAAGAAAGAGACGAAGCACAGCCAATCCAGCGTACAGTGGACTGTTTGAGCCAGAGGTAAGACGAAGAGCAACTTGTGGAATTGGCTGCAGCTGTAGTCAGGCTTGAAATTGCTTCCTTACTAAATGAAAGATGGATCCTGTGATTGCATCCTCTGTTTCCACAAGGACTTTCAAAGCCGTGACTTGAGTTGTTTGCGGCATTTTATTACACCTGGTATAAGAAAAATAATGTTTTCTTGAAGACTACACTTTGAATAGAAAATAGGAAAACAGATTATTAAAATTCTGAATACAACTTATTTGATGTAACCATCAAAAACTAGCTTGCAAAAAACTGAAATACAGTTGCCTGGATATTTGTTGAGTAAACGTAGCATACCAGTATTTAAATTTGGTAGCTCTGTGTCGTTTATATCTCTAAATAAATCACCAAATAATATACAAAACTGAGTAATAGCTGATTATCTGAAAGCACTTATCATATCTTCTTCTTTTGCTTTCCAGCGCAAACGACTTGCATCAAATTACCTAAATCATCCACTTTTCCTGACAGCAAGAGGTAAACCAGTTTGTTATGATTTAACATAATTAGAGCTGAGCACAACAGGCAGGACAGTGTGTTATTGGAAATTAATAGAGCCTCTCTGGAGAAAGAT
Source organism: Atractosteus spatula (assembly GCF_055471065.1). Classification (NCBI taxonomy): domain Eukaryota; kingdom Metazoa; phylum Chordata; class Actinopteri; order Semionotiformes; family Lepisosteidae; genus Atractosteus; species Atractosteus spatula. The sequence goes on along the minus strand of NC_142713.1, from coordinate 30,998,999 downwards.
TTTTACCAAAATCACATCCATTCATCGATCCATTTTCAGCAAGGGTTTCATTCTTGGAAGGTCACCCCGAGCCAAGTCAGGACTACACACTGGCCTCCCTGTGTCTTCGGGTTTTTGTGCCAGATGAGCTGTAAATCTCTTAAGAAAATAGATGACATCAATTGATCTGTTGCTTTTTGTAGTGGTTTCTGCACTTGGCCCTCAGTTTCAAAAACTTTTCAGGAGTACAGCTTCAGGACAAATAATTTTTAAGGTTTCTCATCCTGATTTGAAGAGGTTGCTGCCTCCTTTCAGACTAAAGAGCTCTTAATAGGTGATCAGTTTATGACTGAAAAGATACAGGTGAGAATGACAAAGAAACAAACACTCCCAAGCTGGTGAAAGTGATGGCGTCTTCACGAGCTCAGGAGAAATGCCTTGGTTGTTTTACTGCCCAGTTTGTGGATAGTTCATCATGTGTCATGCATCTTGTGGCCCTTGGCTGCCCTTTTTTTCAGTAGCTCAAATGTTTTTTAGCATACTACTATCACATCAATATAACCAGCATGAGTAAAATGTTTATTTAAACCATGTTAAGACCAGACAAGTTACCAAAGCTTTACTTAACAATGAACACCACAGTGCCTCAAGGTTTATCTCCCACCAAACGCACATACAACAAGAAGTGTTTAAATGAGGAATGCAAAATGTAGACGGACTGAGGATTATTTTCTTCATTTTTACTAATGGACATCTTTACTATCTAGCCTGAATTGATCACCATGGTCACTTAAAAAATGATGCATGAGAGAATGAAAATGACCTCCAGACTTTTTAAAACAAAACCAAATGCATTTTTTGGAAAGATTAAGTATGTTTTGAACCCATGCGTACCAAATTCAATGGAGACATCATACTGTATATTGTGAGGCTTCTAAAAATCAGTCTCATGCCTGATTGGTCCTAGTGCATGGCTATTACTTACCCATAGCTCTGTTCCCTTTGAACAACTTCCTAATGTCGGCTACTAACATATTCTCTGCTTCCTGTTTGCATGCTAGCCAATGAGGACCTGTGTTGGAAGGTATGTTCAGTGTTTTTAGTCCTTGTTCAAGGCATCATTTGTGAGCTGTCATGGGAGTTATCCTGTGGTGGTGCATGTTTTGCAGTATAAATGGAGGAAAGTGACAGGATAAATCACAGTCGAGTTGTGACCTCTGTGTGAGATTTAAAAGAATTATTGAATGGTTGCACAGTTGAAACTGAAAATAACTGGCAGCTAATTAGGGTTTTATTTACCAGGTAAATTTGAAAATGGATAAGGAGCTGTTCAGTCCCTAAGAAATGATAGGTTTGATGTTTTTGGTCAGGGGTTTGTTAATTTATTATTTCACACTGTTGTAGCAGTGATCACTGAGTGAGATTCAGCTGCATTTCCATTATTGTACTAAGCTTATTAAGAGCAATGTTTATGCCATGATTGTGTTCATTGGGTAGCACAATTATCTGGTTTTAAAATTAAATTAATGATAATTAGCTGCACTTTCTGATTTACATGCAGAAAGAAGAAAAATAAAAAAATCAAGGTTTACCTAACTGGAATGTTCTAATTTTGGCTAATTTTTAATTTAATTAAAAATTTAATTTAATTTTATTAATCCGTTTGAATATCGATTCTTTCCTCAAACACAGATTTTGTGCCAGTACTACAAATGCTATTCTGAGGTCTGTGTGCTCTTTTTAGATTGAAAATAGTCCAAACAAAATTCTCAAATACACTGCTACCATCAGTATGAGTCAGTGGTTTCCTCAAATAAAAGAGACGCTCATTGTGAAAAGCGCCCCTCCCTCCGACCTTAATCTGCTGTTGCTTGGTTTCCACTTGTAGGCCCAACATACCGTTATATAATAAGACATCTTTGCTATATTTAACTCTTAGGAATTTGGAAGAACAACACAACCTTGCCCTAAAGTAAAAGTTTATTTTTTTCTTTCTGTGGGCTGATCAAAACAGATTTTCTTACATACTTTTTAAAGTTTATATATTGAATATTTGTTATTTTTTGGCTCCCTTCTCCATCAGAACTTGAGAACTTGTTTGTCAGGGACCATTTTGAAAGGCAACTCTTTTGAAGTGTCGCATCTTAAGGCACATATTTCAAATGAGTTCTGTAATTATTTCCTTTTTTTCAATCTCACAATATGTTGTGTCACCTGAATCTATTTATTTTTATTCACTTTTAATATTTTTTTGTAATAGATAAATGTACATACAGCAGCCAGAAGTGCATGATGTGCTGTTGGTTTCATACCTCAAAAGGCTTATGAATCCATGGGCATTGCTGACGATGTTTTAACATATTCACATGATCACTATATGTTAAATAGGATATATAGCTGAAAATACAAACCTCAGTTCTTATTCTTTATAATTTATTTGCTAGTTTTGATCTTTGTTGTAAAAGAAGGTACGTGTTTAATGTAACATAATGTTAGTGTGTGTGATGACAGTGATACGATACATACTGTACTTTAGTGCTTGAAAAGATACTTTTGTGAGTCACAGCAAAAAGTCTTTCCTTCCTGCTCAAATAATCTGTTTTACTCATAGAAGGGATTCTTCTTCAGTACCAGCCCAGTAGATGAAGACAAGTGACCAAAACAAAAATAAGTTTGCAGTAGCCGAGGACTGAATCACAGCATGAAACCTCAGTACAAGCATGTCTGTACACTCGGCAAGAGTCCTGGTTTCTGAGTGTGTGTGTGTTTGCTGTACTTGTTCAGGATGACATCGTACACGATGAGCACTGTGCTGTATGCAAGGAAAGAGGAGAGTTACAGCGGTGTCACAGCTGCCCCCGGGCCTATCACCCTGACTGCCTCGACACCCCACTCAAGACCCCCCCCAAGGGAGTGTGGGTGTGCCCAAAGTGCCACAAGAAGGTAAGTGAGCTCAAAAAGCATGAGCCCAGAAACTGCTGTGCTGGTGTGGTACAGCACGCTGCCTGTGTATCATCACGCCATCTTCATCCCGCAAGCGAACTTCAGGCCATTAAACAATTTGTCCTTTTAGGATTACTTATTATTGGCAAGTAGTTCACACGTACACAAAAAAAGGAACAAACACCATCTAATTTCAAAAACAGGAATGACTGGAAATGGAAGTGAAAAGGAGTTTGGTTCAGGAAGCAGGGAATCCCTCAGTTAAAATTAGATTATGGAGGCCCTAGCAGAGCCTATTGCTTCCTGCCTATGGCTCTTCCCATAGCAATAATGTCCACAAGCCTGCTGTATGTACAGTACTGTAGTTTCTGGTCACTATTACATATTCCAGCTCCTCATAACAACTCTTTAAGATGCTATTACCCAGCAAGCACTATTCCTCCTAACCAAGAGTTGAGGACAATTATACAAAAAATGAGATGAACAGGACAGTCAGTATAAATTTCCCAAAACATTTAATGATAGGTCTGTTCCCAGCTGTGTACAGTATGTAAATCCCATTTGTCTCTTTCTTAGTATTATGTATTTTCTTTTTACAAAATTAAAGTAATTATATAGAAAATAAAAGTGAAATAATGTTGTCAGCTGTTTTGCAAGCTTGTTATTTAAAACTCATTTAGCGTCAGCTAGACTCTTTTATTAATTTTTCTTTTTCTTTTATGAGGTTGCTAGTTTAAGTTTTCAATAAAGTATTGTCAGACGAAAATGTTGTGTAGCACCCTTGATAATGAAACACAATATTACATGCCTGTTATTTGTTCTTAAATAAACTTTTTAAAGGGGAGAAAGTTGTGCAGTAACCGTTTTAATATGTTTAATATATGGGATTATTAAGTATATTTAATTTATTGTCAAAACAATTATTAAATAAAGTGTTTCTAAATTTTGCATATTCTTCACATTTGTATTTAAATACTCTGAAATAAAGGCAGATATCATATTATTCTTGATGATATCAGATTGTGAATAATAAAGCTTTTTATTTAAAGTGATTTTTGTTGTTAAAGAGATCAAATTAGTAAAACAAATTGTATATGTGTCAAATTTATTTGAGTCTTTATTATTCAAATCAACATAAACCAAGCAATTTAAGATTCTAAAATTAAGGAACATATATATACTGTAAGTGTTTAGAAAAATGTATTATCATATCCCACATTAAGGAAATTCCCCCTTTACTCCAGTGTTATGGTATAGTGCTCAGTCGTGCTCAGTCGTGGCTGAAATAAAATCATACATTTTGGCATTGCAGGTTGGTAGAAAAAAATATTTTCCTTGTAAGAAGAATCTGTAGAGCAATACAAGACTGTTCACAACTTGTTATGTACACATGAAGTTTTTTTCTTTTCCAGGTACTAAACAAAGACAGCATGTCCTGGCCTCAGAACTTGGCTGTTGTCCAGTCTTACATAACACACAAAACAGGTATGCCTTGGTGAAAAATGGCAGGTCTAAAGCTGTCTACAGCTACTCGTGACTCAGAAGCCATTTTGGCCACATACTGAACAAAACAAGAAGCAAAGTAATACATTTCAGAATTCGCTACTAGACTATTTTACACATTAGGAACAGTTGTATGCCCTGTTTCCACTGGAAAATTATAGGAAGGCTCTTAGCCAGCTCAGGTTTTCACGGCAAAGTAAAGAACAGTCAAATATCTACCGTTCTAAAGTTTGACCACTTGCTGAGAGACCCAAAGAGCCTCCTAGCTGGTCTTACTACAGCATAGACAGCCTCTACCATGGATCTGGCTCAACCAGGAGAGAGGAGTGGAAAACAATCATCGTCACATGAGTTACTGGGAACAAAAACAGACTAAGGTGACTCTAAATAGCTAATGTGCCTGTAAGCTTCACACGATTGTGAAGAGATTCATTATTTCCTAGACTTAATCTTTATTCTGTCAATATATAACTTTAAACAGTCAAGTGGCTACAAATTAGATCTCTGTTGAGAAATGAGATGTTGAGAAAGCCAGAAATTATTGTGAGCCGTGAATAAAGCAGTTGACCAAAAATACCATGTTTTACCTGAAAGTCGTGCCAATGTCAAAAATTGAATTTTTACTCTTACACATTAGACGGGAGTGAATCTTTCGTACGGGGAGGGATTTCACACAACATGTACTTCCAGGTGTGTCCGGTTCAGCGTGAACTCCCTGTAACCAAGTCACTGTACGATCTCTAAGTCTGTAAATGACGGTTTAGAGCACTTCAAGCATATATGGGCCTTTAAGTGTGGAAACAGATGTAACAAATCAGGTTATTATGTCATATACTCGAAAGTTCGGTTTCATTTCTCTCAAGTTTAATGGGGTGAAGACTAGAGCAGCTTTCTCGTGCCGCTGTGGTGATTCCGTTTGCGTTTGTTGCACAGTGAAAGAGGAAGAGAAGAGGAAGCTGCTGAAGAGGAGTAGTGAGCTGAAGAGTGAGCGCACACAGCTGGAGGAGAGGGAGCAGCAGCTGAGTGATTCTCTGGCGGTACGATCCCCTGCCACAGCTCCATGTAGACTTAGCCATTAAAACCCAATAGGTGGTTTTCCACTGGCACAGATACCCTGCAGCAAGCACATAGGAGAGTATTTCCTGCTGTATTGCAAGAAAATGTATTCTGGAATAGGTCCAGCCTTGAGTTCTCAGCAAGGTTGAGGTTATATTTCCAGATGGAATATGTGCTATATTTCCTAGTGCAAATGATCTTGAACACCACACAAAAGGAGGCAGTGCCATTCCTTTGCTTCCTTCCCATAATCCTCTGAGGTGTTTGTGTTCAAAGAGGGAACACAAAAGGGAAAACGAGTAATGTAAAGTAGCAGTGTCAGTTTTTATTTTCACACGCATATTCTTTATTGTGTACCCCTTTAGTTGTTCTTACTTTTCTTAACTGTCCTTGAGTTTGTTAAACATCACAGCAGTACAGCCTTAAGGTAATGAAATACCTTTAGATTACAAAGTGCTCATGCTCAGGCTCTTCTCCTGCAGAAATACACCCTACTGTTTCATTGAAGTGAAAATGTGTTGTTCAGGAACAGAATGTGCAGAGGTCCTAGTGAAAGATTTTTACAATTAATTTAATTATTAATCCGGAAGCAATATTTCTTGGCAGTTATATTATATTTCTTAGGACCTGAAACAGTGCATATGGATGTCCCTTCAGGTTTTTTAAATATTCTTTTCATTGCTATTTGTATTATAAAAAAAGACTGTGTAGAGTGATATTGCTGGATTTTTAATGTTCTCATAGATTGTATGATTTAGTTTTGGTCTCGTAATCGTAGAAATATGGTCAAAGCAAAGCATTCAGTCGCAGGTTTTCAATAATTAAGAAGTACTTCTAACTTTCCTACCAACAAAGTCTCAACACGGCCATTTCTTCTTCTCCACAGAAATGTGTAGATTTGAAAAACAGCCTTTTGGGAAAGCAGAAGGAAACTCAGTCTGCCTTGGATCGACTGAAGGCTTTGATCAGACTCATCCAGAGGGACCAGATGATTCAGGTGACCATGACTGCCACCACAACCACAGGGGCCGCCCTTCTCACCCTCCCCTGGATCAAACCGCCCAGCAGCGCAAGCTCGCCCTCTGCTGGTACTTCCGCGCACGTGCAGAAAGGCCTGTCTCAGGCCCAGGGCAACAACTGATCACCACCACCCCACACTGAGCCAACCTGCGACCTGCCAAATGCGCAGAACACCTTCCACATCTTCTTCAGAACAATAAACTTTTTTATAAGTCGGAATACCATAGAAACTTACGAAACAAATTTAAAACAAAAAAAAATATATAACCAATGCAGTTTTTGGAGATCTGCTGTGGCAAAATGATATCCCACAAGCAGTTTGTGATGAGTATTTTGTAAACCCAACACCTTCAGTGCTTACGAGATTTTTTTTATTATAATTGTTATTATTTATTAATATTCTTGGCCTTAATGTATTTATGAATTAAAAACAAAAAATGGCTGATATGGAAATACAATCTAGTATTGCATATGGCCAAAAAATAATGAAAAACCTAATAATGTTTTTTAAAGCAAAATTAGAGGAGAATAATGTTCAGCATATAGTAAGCAACAACACTAGCGATTAGTAGCAGTAGTTACAAAAGGTATTAAAATATAAAACTGAAAGAACATTTTCAACTGTACATTGATATATCTGAGTAGAATTGTTATTATTCTCTTATGAACAATGTTCGCCATATTTATTCAGGTGAAAGTGGGATGAGGAAACGCTTTCAGTGTGTATGTATGAATCTATTGAGCCTTCAAACAAAACAGAATAATTTTTCAGTATTATTGTTGAGAACTTTAAAGTATTTAAAATGACACTACAGAATTTACCATTTCTAGTCCAACATGAAGTATTTTCATGCTGATGCCTGGGGAGTGAAGTATTTAAAGGGGGATGGCTGTACAGATGTTGTATTACTGTTCTTGCTGGTTCTTGCTGTTACTTTTTTTAAATTAATTATTATTATTGAATCATATAAATGTGATGTTCTTGTTTCCAGTTGCACCCAAAAGTAGATTTTTTTTTTACAAGGGCCATTTATTTTTAACATGGGTCTTTCATTTTTTGCTATTTTCTTGTTTTCTTTGCCAGTATAGAAAATATGCCAAAAAAACTTACATTTTTGTACTGGATTTGCTGTCTTGACTTCCTTCTTCTTTTTGTCATTTTTGCTTTTTTAAAGAAATGTAATATATGACTTCAACATTTTAGTGCTGAACAACCACTTGTTAAGAACTATATATATATACTGTATATCGGCTAGACAGTACAAACAACCACTGCCTCAAGTAGAATTTTTGAGGGTTCTTTGTTACTATATCAGTTTTTTACACAGACAAATAGAGACCTGATTGCTTTCTTCTTGATGGGACAGTTTTAAGAGTGAACACTATTTAAATAGTTAGTCTTCCTGCTAAACAAAGGGACTGACTGGCCTCTCGATAGGTCTCAAGTCTGTTTTCCTTTCTATTTTGCAGGCATGTATTGCTAAAAAGCCTGTCAGTGTTACACCGGGCCTGTCTTGGCAGGGAGTGTTAAGACAGCTAAAGTTGTAATGATTTCTGTTCTTTCTGGAATTGTTTAACAATATTGTTGGTTGATTTCTTGTTAATTTATTATGAAGACATGAAGGTAATGCAGTATCCCTTTTGGTGCAAAATAATAAAAAAAGAAAGATCCTGCCATCTTGTGCAGGATAATTTTCCCCCTCCTGTATGATTTTAGTTGTCTTTGAGAAATCTGTATAGGAACACAGATATCACAAGAGAAAGAAATGCAGTGATCTTCTCCATCATGCTTCTGTTGCAAAAGCTTTGTCTGTCTGTCCCGTAGATGTTGGAATGGACATTAAACAGACATTTGTATATACATCATTTTTTAAGAAGAATATTCGGATCTATACACATCCACCCATTCCCTCAAATATACAGATAAATGGATAAAGAATTTATATTAAAACTTACATTGAAATTAAAGCTATTGTGAGAAATCGATGCAGCCTTTCCTTAGAAAAGATGAGTGTAACGAGTAAAGTACTGTGGAGAAAACTGGAATATGCACCAAGAATGAAGAGTTAACTCTTGAGTTATTTTGGACCATTATTTTGTGTTCGTACTGTTGTGGAAGCTGGCAGCTATGATTTATTGATTGGCTTCCTATCTTGAACAGCTGTAAAGTGAATTTAATCTTTTGGCTGATCAGTGCAAGTATAAAAGATATATAACGAGAGACATTAAAAACACAACAAGTGAGTATTGATTTGTTTCATTTTTAATGCCTCTGAGTATATATATTTATCATATATTGCTGCACAGCATTCATTTTCGACCTTTTTCTATAGAATTGTCTTTCTGAGCAGATAGAGTAGTTCTTGCTGTTAAATTGTTTCACTTTTCTGAACTACCAAACAATGGTAGTCTTTACTGCTTCTCTAATGGTGGTAACAATAGCCATTCCTGATAATTATCCCTGTCTGAACAACAGATTCCACCAGAATGTAGCAATGCCAAGTATAGGAATATGTGTGAATGAGGTACTGTACATACACAGACATACACCTTGCCAGTACTTCACAGATATCCCTTTGATTCTGTTTTGAAACCTAACCACATATTGTATATATACCATTTTGTTTTAATTTTGCTGTTATAATTGTGATTTTCATATTATCCTGCTTTAAATTTGTAAAGTGTTGTTAAAACACCTGGAAATCTGACTGGAATTCTACTAAGAAAGGGAAACTGCTTTACAAGCTTTATTAATACCAAGAGGATGTATAACGCTGGACACAACTGGCTGGCGTTTAAATTCAGTCATGGACGTGCCTGGCTGACACCCTGTAGTAGGTGCAGTCAACTGAAATATTATTGGATGTGTGTGACAGAAGAAAATCACACTCAGCTTAAACATTCTCTGGGAGAGAAGGAGGTCAGGGTGTGAAAAAGCAGACGTGCTTATCTGTGTGTTGTGAGACAGGAACTCTTGGGTAGGTGCTGCACTGACTGCTAGACATATTGCATTTTTTTGAGAAGTGTAATTAGTTCTCATGTAGATCATTTGTTTATACATCATCTCCTTCTTTATAACAGAAACATGATGTGATTGTTCCAGTACTTGTGAGGACTGAACCCACACAGAGTCAGTTACACCCAAGTCACATGCATACAATTAAAATGACTCCAAGTAAACAATTTCAGGTCAGATATGCAATAAATGAAATTAGATGGAAAACTTACAGTATACCTTAAGTAATGGCTACATCACTGCCAAAGAGAGCTATATACCTTGGCATTTTTGCATCGATCTCATTAAGTACCACTGAGAAACAGTGCAAAGAAAGGGCGCATTAATTGAACACATAGGGTTATCTCTCAAAGCTTTACTGTCATTAAGCCATTACCCACAAATACTTTTGTGGCACAGTAAATGAAGTAGGTTGTGGGTTTCCCCCCTTTGTTATGTTGCATTAAGACTTTACAGCTGATTGAATTAAAAGTGGAGTATGTGTAGACAAAAGTTACAGGTTTATATATGATGTTACAGAGCTTTAGAGGATTTCTGGTCTTCCACAAGGAAAAAGTTTCCGGTATAAGAGTGATACATTTCTAAAAATGTGAAACCCTTTTTTTTTTCTGTGATTTCCATTTTGTGATTTCAAATCAAAATAACAGTTTTTGCTGAAAAGAACTTCATAAATATGTTATAAAAACTTCTATTATAGCTATTTTACTCCCTCATTTTAATTGGTGTCTAACACACATTCATAGGCTTATTGATATGCTCATACTTAGGGATAACTGCATATATCCAGCAGGCACTAAGTGACATCTGCAGTGAAAAATTACTCCCATTTAAGACTTAAGACTATTCTACTGTAGAGAGGTTTGTCATTGTTTAACAGGACTGACTCTTACAGAAAGACTATTAAACTTTGTGCTGGACAATACATTTTCAACTGTGTTGCTTCTAGCACCTGTTAGCAGACACTGGTGTCGTGCACAAAGTGGAATCTGAATCCCAAGAATTGATCCATTTTTAAACAAAGAGAGAAAATCTTTACTTACCTGAGAAATTCCCCAAACCTACTGGAGAAAATTTCAAAGTTCAGGAACAGCCTAGTCAGTGAGAAATGGGTTTAAGGAGCTTTCAGGCATAGCCTTTATGCTGTGCAAATCAGGCAGTACGTTTTTCATCACAATAGTATTTAATCATAGCAGTATTGCATAGTAATATTAAACCACAGTCCTGGATACTACTTTTTCTAGCCCACTGTAACAGAGTCCCAACAGATGGTGTAGGGACAGAGGCAAAGCTTATGTGGGGGATGCATTAGGTACTCAGCACATATCATTGATTCAAGGATGATTCAAGATGAACTGGCTTCTGTTTTGAATGCGTTGCCACCAGTAGGGTCTCTTGACACAGTCCATCAAAGGGATACTGCATAGGTTCCAAAAGTCAGACCTACTGAAGCACCGGTTGCTGTGACATGAGGCGAGCCCATTCATAAATAAAAACAAAGTAACCATATCAGTGCTCCATGTCACAATGAGAATGTGCCCTGAAGCACCGTCTGTCTGAGGCCAGTTCTTAGCTCCATTTTCAGCATTCTCCGGGAGAAACTGTGCAGTACTATACAGATCTATTTTAATACACTTGACACTACGTTGAACAAAATTCTTTTATATTCTTTTATGAATGAACAAAGAAAAAAGGTAAAAAAAACATTTGAAATACTATGGTTATTGTTTGCCAATTATGCATTCTGACGTGGCTTGCAATGTTCAATGTATTTTTTGCCATGAACTGAAAAGTAGTGGAGGAGAAAGACATGGAATTAGATGACACTGAAAATTTAGATGAAAATGTCTTGGGACTGTTAAAGTAGTTTTTTTTTCTTTTTTCTTTTGTTTTTAACTAAAAGGGGACTGTCCAGTGGATAGTATGTATAGGAAAAAAAGTGTTTGTCTTACATATGCCAATGTAGTTTTTCTTCTTTATGATGCATTAAAATTGATTGATGGAAGTTGGTGACTGGTTAAGAGTAGTCTTACTTTTTTGTACCAAGTTCTTTAAAAAAAATAAAAAAACGCCTTCGTTGGAAGATTTTGGAGTTTAAATGTGTGTGCTAAAAAACACATTGTTATCCACATTTTATCCCAGCATGCTTTTTATTTTGAGAAACCATGTATTAAGGCTGCAACGAGCACAACTACAAAATCATTATTCAGTAAATTTGCCTTGCTTTTACATCTGTGCTTAGCATCCTGCTGTGAAATCTTTGCTCAGTTTGTCCTGTTGCATCTTATAAAAACTAAACTATGTCAGCCACTGTAACAGATATTTGTGTGTGTAAACAAACACATTGCACACTTCTTCTCATAATCTCCTTGAAGAAAGGTCTGAGGAAAGCCTTCAAACTGTGTGGAGAGGCGATATCTGTTTTCACTTTTAAAGACATTTATAATGTTCCATGCTTCAGGTAAATTTAGACAAAATGTTGAACGGGTTATCAATGGAATTCCCTTACACAACAAACTTAAAATTGCTGTTTGTTTTTCATAAAACCAAAAGAAAAATAACAATTTTCCCCGTATGAGCAGCCCTAATCAGGTTTAAAGCCTTAGTTTCCATTTTCATTTATAAGTTGGCAAAACTGAATAGAAATCAGAACATGATACATGACCTACTGTACTTGTGCTGTCAGTCTAAATAATGTAATTTCATTTACCAAACCGCTTTATACCATACGGTGTCACAGGAAGCCAGAGCCTACCAAGCAACGAGCGCAAGGCAGGGTACACCCTGGACGGGGCGCCAGTCCATCGCAGGGCAAGTGCTAGCCAATCCTACATGGGGACAATTTGGAGGCCATGGTAAAGGCCGAGGGGGGAAATCTGGCCTAGACACTGGGATAACTCCCTACTCTTATCAAGAAATGCCCGGGGATCTTTAATGACCACTGAGAGTCAGGACCTCGGTTTAACGTCTCATCCGTCAGACGGCACCTACTACAGTAGAGTGTCCCTGTCACTATACGGGGACATCAGGATCCAAACAGACTGCAGGGTGAGCGCCCCCCGCTGGTCCCACTAACACCACTTCCAGCAGCAACCATAGGTTCCCAGGAGGTCTCCCATCCAGGCACTGACCAGGCTCAACCCTGCTTAGCTTCAATGGGTAGCCAGTTGAGAGTTGCAGAGTGATATGGCTTCTAGGCAGTCTAAAAATCATGTTGGACATAATTGCAAATAGTTTGATAGTGTTGACTGAATGTAAAAAATTAGATGTCTGCAGCTTTAGGCTTAGAGCTAGGTAATATCAAGGCTTCTAATCATTGACTTGTTAAACAATAATAACCTTTATTTTATATAGGAACAAGTAATAGGTTTATTCCATGCTGAAAAGAGAGAAAACACAATGTTTCGGCTGTGAAGCCTTCTTCAGGTGTGAACACAACGTTGTGTTTTCTCTCTTCTCTTTTCAGCATGATATAATCCTACTGTATTACTTTTTCCTTCGCAAACTACGCATGCTGCCGCAGCTACCCACCTGATTTATTTTACAGTATATAGTTTATTAAACAATTTCATAATACAAGGCACTTTACAGTAAAACAAAAAAACAAAAAAGTAACAAAAGTAAAACAAAAAAAAAGGCAGTTATGCACAAATTAATGCAGTGAATTAAACAGAACTAAAAGCAAGAGTATCTCACCAACTGCTCCAGACTGTTCTGCTATTGGCAACCGACAGGACAATTAGTAAAACCCAGTGGCCATTGCAGCCTGCTCAGAAGATTTCAAAAGACATTTAATTCTTCTAGCACAGGGATTTTGAATTAAAAAAAAAATTTAAATATGTTGACAAAAATAAATATAATGCATGATCTGCCATGGCAATTTATCCAGACCGTAGTCTCACCTTGCTCCCTGTGCTTCTGGGATCAATACCGAACTTCCGAGATCCGTACCAGGAATAGGCAGAAGTCTGATAACGGACTGTTGGATGGAATAATGCATAGTACTTCCCAATAGACACATCCTTTTTCATCTTGAATAAAGAGTGAAGTTCAGAGTTTACTGTTTGTTCATTTACTATACAGTATGTGGACACATTTCTACAATAACTTAATAATTCTGTGCTAACCAGAAATGAATGACTTTTATTTTTGTGCTTCCAAATTTAAAGTACGGTGCCCGGTAAAATAAAATCAGCACCTGTGACTCACACTACTGTGTAAATGTCCTAGACATTTTGCATTATTCTAATTTTTCAATTTTTCAATTTTTCATTTTAAGATCATTTACAATCCTAATTACGTTTACCAGAAGATCTGTATTTTTTTTTCCCACAAAATCTAGCCTTATAGCTTTGATGATAGTGATAATGATGAGGAACATCTGACTCATTAATGACTCAACATGTAGTATTGGCTGCTCATGTTTAGTTTACCTTGAGTTGCAGTGATCAGATTTTCAAAGATTCTGATAAAGTGTTTTTGCCAAATAATAAATGTAGAATCGCTTAATGACAAGCTTGATTTCTTTTCAACCAGACCCAGCCGTTGTAATAAGAGTTAATGTTGTTCTGATAGAAAACTATTTGGGGCTTTCAGTAAATTACTGGTGTTCATAACATTCTATAACACATACAGTACACAACATATACTGTACATGTATTGTCATTGTGCCAAAGATGACTTCAGCACAGCAGAGTACACATAGTATAAGACACCTATTTGAGTTATTGGTGCAGGTGATAGCTTGCACACGAAATATCTCACATAGATCTGATAAAGCAAGGGAATTCAAAATAGAACCTGATACTTATTAGGTGCTCCTATGACATGTATTAGCACTAAATATATGGACATATCTGAAACACAAAAACTTCTTGTGTCAGACACGCATGAAATATTTAATGATCAAGCCGTATTATCCTGGCACCAACAGCCTAAACAGGAGTGCCATGTCTCATATATCCCTATCATGCACCATATGCCAAAGGCACTCATGCTGCCAAGGCACTATAAGTGAGATTAGAAATACCCAATTTAACTTGATACCCCAGGTGAAGAACATACAGATTTATCTTCAAACTGAAGAACCCAAAGTCTGTGGGCTTGAAGCTGTAGTTTAGTCTTCCAGCCTTTTTTAAAATTCTTTTCTAGACTCAAATTAAAGTTGCCACGTGCTCCCGTTATCAGGCCAAAATGCCATCTTTGCAATCTTCAATTTGGGCACAAACACCTGTCCATCCTCAAAGTACAACAGTGTGTATGTATGTGAACAGGTGGTATTGACATGTGAACACAGCAGGGTGCACCAGCTTAGTCCCATATATGTTTTGAACAAAATGAGACATCACTGAAAGGGAGTGAGTGATATGTAACTTTGTTTGAGACGCATATTGATATCCTCCAATTTCACTTGCCAATTGGCAACGTCCTGGATAACCGAGAGTCTTTAGCCTCTTTTTATTGCACTGAACTGAATTGTCTGAGCCTGTGCTGGTGTAGCCTTCCTAATGCTGTGTGACAGTCTAGCTGTGCTTGTAATCTTCTGACATGGAACCAGAAGGTAAGTGGGAAAAGACGGCAGTTATTAAGTCCTGTGCAATGCTTACATTTTATGTCTTTGGTGACAAA
Source organism: Atractosteus spatula (assembly GCF_055471065.1). Classification (NCBI taxonomy): domain Eukaryota; kingdom Metazoa; phylum Chordata; class Actinopteri; order Semionotiformes; family Lepisosteidae; genus Atractosteus; species Atractosteus spatula. The sequence goes on along the minus strand of NC_142713.1, from coordinate 30,983,857 downwards.
GTCGGTGTCCATTTGCCTCTGGCAGTGTTTTAATAACTAAGGCCTTCTTTGTAAGCAGTGTTAATACCAAGCTAGGTGGCTCTTGTTCCATATTTAAACAAAAGAGATGCAACATTCAGCAATATTAACCTCAAGTCCTGGGTCTTACTTTGCTTCCTTCATGGGACGATTTCCTGTATTTGTCTGTACAGTAAGTGCTCTTACACTACTTTACATCATTACATGCTATATAATATTAAACTATGGGCATTTAATATGCCATACAATACTTACAATATTTATGTTTTATAACTTTACAACTGTAAGAGAAATACAATAGATTTACAATTTAGTTAGAGAAAGTCATATATTTCAAATAGTTTAATAACCATCTTAATCCTTATACATATATAGCACATTTCTGGACACAAATTCTATTTAAATTGTAAAGGAAATATTTTCATGTTAACTGACAAATGTACTGATGTCACAATTTTTACACATCAGTACTGTCCTTTAGTGTCTAATATACAGTTATGGCCAAAGTGGAAATGACATTACTTTAATGCAATAATTTAAATGTGTGCAGAGGCAAGAATATTTATAGACAAACCTATTTACTGTATATAGAAATACCAAGACCATGCATACTTTGCTATTGAACATATTAATCATTTTAAAATACCTTTAGGTTAGTAGGGATTAGATGAATTCAGTTTATTTCCCAAAAGTAAAAAGCTATAAGCACCTGGCACTCCATGAATGCAATTTACAGCAAATGCATTCATTTACTTCAAGGCAATCGTTTACTGTGCTCATGTATATGAATCACTGGCAGGCTCACTTATGAAATGACTTCTTGATTTTATTTTGCTCCTCTAATACATGCACAATCTAACATGACATGGAACAATGTTATATTTAACTTCAGTGGTTGTTAGGCAAACATTTTCTAATAGCTAATTTTTTTTGCATGTGCTCAGTTAGTAAGGCAACTTCAGGGCATTAATAATAATAATAATAATAATAATTGCTTACACTTTTATAGGTCTTTTCTGGACACTCCACTCAAAGCACTTTACAGGTAATGGGGACTCCCTTCCACCACCACCAATGTGCAGCATCCACCTGGATGATGCAACGGCAGCCATAGTGCGCCAGAACGCTCACCACACCTCAGCTATCAGTGGGCAGGAGAACAGAGTAATGAAGCCACTTCATAGATGGGGATTATAAGGAGGCCATGATTGGTAAAGGCTAGGCCAGGACGCCAGGGTTATACCCCTAAGCTTGTCGAGAAATGCCCTGGGATTTTTAATGACCACAGAGAGTCAGGACCTCAGTTTGATCCAAAGGATGAGTCCCAATCACTATACTGGGGCAGTAGGACCCACATAGACCGAAGGGTGAGTGCCCCCTGCTAGCCCCACTAACACCTCTTCCAGCAGCAACCTTTTTTTTCCCAGGAGGTCTCCCATCCAGGTACTGACCAGGCTCACACCTCCTTAGCTTCAGTGGGTTGCCAGTTGTGAGTTGCAGGCTGCTGGCATTTCCATTAGAGAATGGAATAAATAACACCTCATTTTGTGTGCAATGTTTGTGAATCTAAAGGGTCTATTAGATAGGAAAGGTGTGTTCTAGCTGACTCAAGTGGAAAATGGAGTGAAGCATAGACAATCTCATCGTAATTCACGTACATTCAGTAATGGAATTCCTTTCTCCTTTTTAAAGACCTACTGTTCATAAAATTTTCAAGAATGTCGATAGTGTGTTAGTAAAGGTGAAGTGCTTTAGTAAATCCATCCATCCATTTTCTTAATTGCTTTATCCTGTACAGGGTTATGGAGAATCGTAACCTAACCTGGCAAGTAACAGGCGCAAGGCAGGATACAGCCTGGATGGGACACCAGTCCATTGGAGGGCACACACACTCACACCAGGGCCAATTTTTCCAGAAGCCAATTCGCCTAGCAGTATGTCTTTGGACTGTGGGAGGAAATCAGAGCACCTGGGAGAAGTCCACACGAACATGGAGAGAACATGCAAAACCCACGCTGATAGCACCCCATGGCCCCATCACTGCAAGGCAGCAGTGTTAACCACTGTCCACCATGCCACCCATATTTGTAAATGTTTGACTAAAACAAGTACTGCGTAACAAGCAATCACAGCAGATGTTTCAGATTCTAGTGAAAATATGAAGCTATGTAATATCCTAATAATCCCCATCTATGAATTGGTTTCATCACTCTGCTCTCCTGCCCACTGATAGCTGGTGTGTGGTGAGTGTTCTGGCGCACTATGGCTGCCGTCGCATCATCCAGGTGGATGCTGCACATTGGTGGTGGTGGTGGGGAGTCCCCATTACCTGTAAAGTGATTTGAGTGGAGTGTCCAGAAAAGCGCTATATAAGTGTAAGCAATTATTATTATTATTATTATTATTATTATTATTACATTTTGAACTCCAGAACTTGATTTATTGTTAATAAATGACTGAAAAGGAGACAGGGAGAGCAACAGTTTCTATTAGACTAGCAAGATACAAGTGGCTTTAATGTTGAATGTTGTTACTTGAAGACAAATTATGTTATGTGGGGATCAGTTGCTCATTTTCCCAAAGTAGCTAATTTCCAGTGTTTCATCAGGCCATGGTGAAGTAAAAGTGCCCTGGATTATTTTGGTTTTGGGTAGGATCTGTGTATCCAGATATCAAGGAGAAAAAAAGGCTACTCTTTATTTTACATGGGATATGATACATACTTCTCATTCTTCAGAGATGAAAGGACTGTCATAATCTCTGGAATGGATTGGCCAATTACTAGGCTACAATCTTATCAAACATTTGTTGACAAATATTGATCATTGACTCACCTCCAAGCTGTCCTCAGTACAGAGCAGGATTTATAATTGTGTCTGCAAAAATGCTATATAAATTGATCACCTGTTGAAAAGTAAATTAATAATGCCTTTTCATTGAGGTTTCAGTTTTACCATTGTTTTTTTCTTCCTGGTATAGCCTTAAAATGCAGCATTTTGTAGTCACATTAACCATCTTAAATGTCTGGGCAGCAAGAGACCACAGGAAATGTAGCATGTCTGTTTCTTGGAAGATAGTATTAAAACCCTATGGTTTTTGTAAACATACTTCTTGTAAAAAAAAACATGTTTGCAAACCATTTCTGAAAAACTCCACAGCTGCCGGAAGCCACATAGAAACCAGTACCACAGAGAAAACATATTTCCACTTCATCTCTAATAATTATTTATTTTATGTGATATGTGCCACTTTGAACTGTACGTCATCTGTACACAGGAAGTACGTCCTGCTGCAGCCAAACAGTCCAAAGTGAAGAACAAAAACAATAGTGTCTTGCAAAAATACTCTCCCCATGGATGCCCGTTTTGTGAAATCACAAAATGAGGTTTACACATTACTTATAACTTAATATTTTATTCAAAACCTGAATGCACAAACTAAAGACTTATAAGGGTAAGATACGTTACAGAAAGTGTCAGCAAAAACTCAAAAAAAGCAAAATGTATCGATTGCATAAGTACTCAGATGTGCAAACTAATCATGTGGTGGAAGCGCTTTTGGCAGGAATTTCAGCCACCACTTCAAACTTTGTACACCGTCTTGGTGCTGACTGTGCCCATTCCTTCTTGGCAGATTTGCCCAAGCTCTCTGAAGTTGCTTGGGGATCAGTAATGGACAGCAGTATCCAAGTCTTTCCACAGATTCTCAATAGGACTGAAGTGAGAATTTTGACGTGGCCACTAAAGAATACTCACTTTCTAATTTTTAAGTCAATAGGTTGGAGCTTTGGGTCACTATCCTGCATGAAGGTGAAATTACAGTCCCTGTTAATCCAGCAGTAGCATTAAAATGTGATGCAGCCACCAACATGCTTTACAGTAGGGATTGTGTGGACTGAATGGTGTGCTATTTTGTGTTTGTGATGACATTTCTGATGTAATTTGTTGCAGACTCCATGCGGGATTTGAGATGTGTTTACTGCTCTGCCATACAGGGCACCTTTGTTCATGAATCATGCTCATTTTCTCAAATCTCAGTCACAGACCCCTGGAGCCCTTTGAAAGTCACAATTGGCCTCACAGTTGCATCCCTGAATAATTTCCTCCTTGCCCAGCTGCTCAATTAGGAGAAACAGCCAGATCTAGGCAGTGTCTGGGTGGTACCATGCAACTTCACTTGCAGTGATTGACTTCACATGCTCAAAGGGATATTCAGTGTTTTATGAATGGCTTGGCACCTCAATACCTGTCTGAACTATTATCGCCCTACTCCCCACCTCGCAACCTACGCTCTTCTAATTCTGGTCTTCTAACTGTCCCCCAATGCCCGTCTACATTGTATGGGTGACAGGGCCTTCTCCTGTTATGCCCCCAAGCTCTGGATCTCTCTGCCCAAGGACATCAGAGAGTCACCTTCTCTAAACTCCTTCAAATCCAGACTCAAAACCCTCTTCCTCAGAAAAGCCTTTACTTCACTGGTTCCATTCTTCACCCCTCTGCTTTTCTTAGTACCACCATCCACAGTCTCCTCTATATATTGTAATTGTGTCTTATCTTGTGTATTCTCCTTATTTATTGTTATACTCTTCTTATTTATTGTTATTGTCATCCTGTAAAGCGCTTTGAGAAGCCACCTTTAAAGGCGCTATATAAAATAAAGTTTATTATTATATTATTATTATATTTTTATACCTTTCTCCTGACCTATTACCTTCTAGAGCTTTATCTCAGAGTTGTTTTAAATCTCCATGGTGTTTATGGTTGAAGCATTGCTAGAAATCCCTTATCTCACCGACGGAACGTACAGAGACAGGTTATTATTGTACTCAACTGATTGTGTGGCTGCTTAAGGTAATTATGTCTGCCTAAATTAATTTAGGTTTGCCACAGCAAAGATTTTGAATACTAATGCAAACAAGACTTTTCCATTTTTCTTCTGCATTAATCACTTCTTTGTGTTTGTTGCAGTGAATGTGTATTGTGGTTGTGTATATAACCAATATTAATTGCTGCTTGACTGCCAGCTGTAAAGCAACACAAAGTGAAAAACTTGGAAAGGGTCCATGTATTTTGCAAGGCACTGTATATACTGTAAGAAGAAATCAATGTACCTCTTCCTTTTGGGTTTAAAATAGGGGTTCTGTACAGCTGAAAAATACAGGGTTAGTCAAAATGCTGTCGACAAGTATAAATGCCAATTATTTTACTAAAGTTTTGTTTTCTGCTTCATAGATGGTGAAGGATTGTAAGGAACTTTTAGAAACTTTGACAGTTTATTACAAATTAATTACATGGTTACTGTGTCAAAAAAGGTTTCAAACAAAAGCATAAATATCAAAGCTGTTGACAGCATTTTGACTAACCCTGTACACTGAAGTCAAATGTATGTCCCAAGATACCAATCATCCACACATCTTTATGGCATATAGGACATACAGTATATGTTCTGATTTAATCCACAGATTTCCTTCATTTCCTCTGAGCTGAATTCTTTTATTTTTAGGGTATGACTCCTCTGCAGCTGCTAGGTCAGGGTAGTACCTGATTTGGTGGCGAGCGAGTGCTGAAGACAGTGTGGTAGTGTTCAATGAGAATCTCTGTGAATATGTTCAGGGGGTTCAGTTCACTCAGGGAGACAGATCCTTGTGGAGGCCAGATCAGATTCACTCCTAACACGCAGGCAAGGTTGGAAGGATTCATCTTGTTTCTGATGCTCTCCTGTGATATCTGTCAACAGAAAAGGTAAAGGATCTCAGAAGGAGGCAAATTACTGAAAAATGTCCAAAAGTAACCATAAAATTATCAGTCCAGAAATCTGAAGTGGCCTCAAAAATGACATGCTTAATAGGATATAAATGCTAAGTCTGGGGTGAAACATCATTCTATATCAACACAAGGCCATTCTCACTGTAATTTGTTTTTAATTTAATCCATCCACCTCATTTCCAACCGTTCACTCCTGGTGAGAGTCGTGTCCCAGGCTATCTCAGCGGGCAGTGCCTGGTTCAACTCCAACAGTAGGCACCAGGGGGGCATCCTCACCAGAGGCCCAAACCACAACTGGCTCTTCTAGATCCAGAGGAACAGCAACTTTATTCCTAGATCCTCCCAGTCTGCTGAGCTCCTCACCCTGTCTCAGGCAGAGAGGACGCCCAGCAGCCCTACAGAGAAACCTGATTTCCACCACTTATACCCAAGATCTCATTCTGTCAGTCACTACCCCAAGCTTGTGACATATTTAAATCAAGAATTCCAAATGCAATGTGTGGCTCAAATTGTATTTGTCTAAATGTTCAAAATTTGACTTATTTCAACAAATTACAATGCATGAGACAGGTTTCTTTTGAGTTTTGCAAATTTGAGAAATCAGAAATTTTTTAAAATTTGGAAATCATAGTAGAATGCTACCTAAAAAATGTTCATTAATGTACCATTCAGAGAGAATCTGGATCTAGGTTTTTTAAAGGTTTTCTTAGGTAAACAAAATCCATTAGTGCTAATTATACAATTACAAAACATAAAGGTAAAAACATTTTCCAGTAAAAGTATCTGTACATCGATAAAGAAGATGGCAAAACACTTTGACTACATTTTCTTGAAAACAGTGCCGCCCAGTGGTCCTTTAAACTGGAGTTTCTAAAAGATGATGCTTTACACAAACAGCTCCTAAAAGCGAAAAAAAAACCCACTAAGCTAACACTCAGCATATTTTCATGAAAGGAATTACACGCCTAATTTGATGCTAATTTTAATCTTTCTACATTGATTTAATTTTAATATCAAAATTTTGTTTTTTGTCCATTTCTTGTTTCTTCTTTGCTTGTGTGTTTCATTTCTATAAAACCTTTGAACTTCATCTAGTCTTTAGACCTCCTAAAAAGTTAGGAACGTAAATACAGTTTTGCTTCAAAACACAAGGGGGGAGGTGGTCTGGGAATGGCTACGTCACGCTCGCCCTGCCTGGCTCAGCGATGCCTGATGCCTGCCTCGCTGTTATGTGGCCACATCGGTGTATCTTTGGTTTCCCTCACTGTAAATAAAAGAGCGTCGTTTTTTAATCTCATGGCTTTGTGTGTGTCTGTTGTCCTGGTCTGGACTAGTTACGGCACGCCCAATAGGCAGTCACACAGCGTGTTAGATAGATTTTGTGCTTAGCCTTTCTAGAATGTTAAGAGAAATGCAGAAAAATTCAAGCTTGAAATCACATTTCTCTTCAGTGTCAGCAGAACAAAATATGTGGCTGTAGTCCAAAAAATCATAATTGTGCTTGCACTAAAAAAACTATTCCGATGTTGAAAGAATGGCAGAGAACACTAAAATCTTATACCTTGGTGATGGAGAAATCCAGGACTATACTTAAATTGAGAAAATACAGGAGGACTGAAATCTTAGCACAATTGTGCTTCTTTCCTGTACAGTTAACGAGGTAAATTAATTTTGCATTGTGTTTTAATTTTCTACTTGGTTTGATTGAAGATATTAGGATACCGCATGCAAAGGAAATTAAATGCACGGTGGTTTCAGGACCAAGCACATTAACACCCTCCAAACTATTATCCTTTTAGCATGTATGGAAGCTAACAGCCGTGTAACTCTTATTCATGCAATCATGATATTTTGTGTTGAGATTTTATATGATCATTATTTGATTTTTTCTGTTTATTTGTACACCAAATAACAGTAATCTGTTTTTGTTCTAGTAGACTTGGGTTATGAGGTCTTATAGAATGCAGGTGCTGCAACACATTTGTAGAAATCTCTCATTTGTCAGGTGTAAGAAAATATTTTTCCAGCCATTCTGTTTATACTGTAGAGCCTTTATTAACATGGAGTCAGGGATGAAATAATGGTTTAATTTTTAAAGACATTATTTCACATTTTATTTTTTTTATTCTACTCTTTAGATCTATGGTGCCATCATTTTTGTAATATTGAAGATATTAAAGTTATACTGTATATAAAGTTTACAATTTGAGAGGTGTGCTAATCAGCAATGAGAAAGGTTTTTAGAGCTGTAAATATGTCATCACAAGATTACTTGAAACAAGATTTCACATGCTAGGGCATTGTAAATTGTGAATAACTGGTTATGTGTGTTTATACTATATTCCAATTAATTCAGATAGCCATCTAATTCAGCCTTTGGGGATAATACAATTTTTTCACAGTAATGATTCAATTAACATAGGGTTCTTTTACACAGAGAACACAGAGAAAAATTCAGCAACACTAATGTTTTAACTTCTCACAAAGAACAAGCAATTAATCTTTCAGTGTCTGACCTGATATGTCATGTTTCCCACAAAATTTTGTTTTTGTGAAATGGAACTGATTTAGATCAAAAGGAGCACGTCTTCATGAATTGATTTGTGAGAGAATACTCTGGCTAACTCACAGGCATGCCAGTGTTTTCTGAAGGCTTATTTGTTACAATCTTCAAGAACAATCCACAGCAAAATCCAGTTACATATACAAAAATGTTCAGACTCACAACAGTAAAGATAACGGTGATGTAAAAAACTACAAAAAACAATAGTTGCAAAGGATATAAACAAAACATATGATACAGAACATTTTCAGAAGACTTTTGATCAATTATTTGAAAGCTACAGGCAATAGGTATTCCATACTTATATAGTATATTGGATAATGGACAGAAATACTGGATAAAGGGAAGGTGTGAATGTTCAAATTGGGGTGATATAACTTACCACAGGGATCAGTATCAGGACAACAAGATAGCTGCTCTTTCTGATTTATATTATTGGTTTAGATTAAAATAGGGAGATTAGCAACATGCAAGTAAATGATGCAACAGGTAGATGACTTTTAATTTTAAAAAGAGTAGGATGTTGCATGCAGGTAGCAAAAACAAAGTGTAAATATAAAATATGTACTGTAGCACTGAGCTTGAAGGGGCTATTTAGGAGACAGATATTTTTGAATAAACATCATTTGTATCTTCTACACACTAAAGAGAGGCAATAAAAAAGTGAACAGAGAACAGAAGACCGTAATTCCAAGACTTCCAATTGTACAAGTGTAAGAATTTAAAATAGAATAGAAATAGAATTTTCATTACCGTGTTACAAGAAAGATATCGCTACTTGGAAGGCAGTCCAAAGACTAGATATCGGATACATTCTGGGGCTCAAGGAGAAGTCCTACACTGACAGGCTGAAGAAACTCAACCTTTTTAGTCTTAACCAGAGAGCACTAAAATGAGATCTGATTCAAGTATCAAAATCCTTAAGGGCACTGAAAAACCCTGCATACTTATTCAAAATAAATAGTGAGACATGAACCAGATGACACAAATGAAATATATTTGGAACAACAAGAACAGGGGCCATTTTATAAACAAAGGGTTGTTGGAATGTGGAATAAGCTAACCAAGCATGTTGCTGAAGCCAATCCAGTGGCTTCTTCAAAGAAACTGCTGAACTAAATCCTTGGATCACTTGGATACTAACTTAACCACCAAATGAGCCAGATGGACTGAATGCCCTCCTCTCATTTCAAAGCCTCTTATGCTCCATTATGTAAGTTGATTGAAAGAGATTGCCGATTCCCTGGTTTTGTTACATCCATTGTCTGCAAGCAACATACCATCAGTAATGCACAAAAGTAAAACATTTCTATATAAACACAAACTCACCAGGTGTGTTGTTGTAACTTAATGTTGTGTGATATTGCAAAGCAGTGTAACTTTGGCTCACCTCTCCATCCTCATCTCCCTTACACAAACATTAAGTATGATGATAGTGAGATGAAAGAGCTTTTATGTGTTTTAGTTCACTCCACAGTCTTGAAACAATTTATTTCAAAATACAATGAAAGCATTTTAACATTGTCAACATTGTGTTTCACACTCTTCTTTCTGCTATAATTATCTGGCACAGGTTTTCCCACGATCACTAGACAATTTATTTTTACACGTCTAGAGGGCAATTTGAGGCTCCACATTCTAAGAAGGACTCTCTTCTAATTAAACATTTAATTCTCCAGTAACAACGTAATGTTTGATGGAGTGGGAATAATGAATAATAAAATGGAAACCAAATAACTTTCTGTTAAAGAAAAGCTGAAAGATTTCTGAAGATGAAAGAATTCATTCAGGACCATAAATCTGACATGGTTATGTTAACTGTTAAGACTTTGGCATACCAAAATCAACAATTTGAAATATACAGAAGAAGAAAGAAACCAGAGGTATAATTACCAATCAGCAAAGACTGAGTCAGCCAATAAAACATCTGCAGCTAATGACAGAAAAAAATATCAGAGCTGTCAAGTAAAACCCTACAAGCACTGTGGGTGATTTCACCAAGTACCTTCAGAGAACAGGAGGCAAGCATTGCAAATCTACAGATTACAGACATTTTACAGATAGGTGAGACCAAAATTAACCTTTATCAAAGGGATGGAAAAGCTAAAGTGTGGGGAAGGAAAGTAACTGCAGATGTTCCAAAGAACACTGGCGCTTGAGTCATAGTGGAGGTAAGGTCACGGCCTGGCCGTGCATGGCCACCTCTGGGACAGGCTCACTCATCTTTAAACTAATGATGGCAGCAGGATGAAGTCTGGAGTCTACTGAGAAACGATGGCTGCTTATTTAGTAGAAAATACTTCCTAACTTATTGGGCGGTTCTTCATTCTGCAACATGAAGAAGACTCAAAATATACGGGCAGTGTCACCAAGGAATTCATCAGGAGAAAAGAGTAGAAAATCACAGACTGGTCAAGTTAGTCTCCCGATTTAAGTCCAATCGAGCATGCACTTCACATGCTGAAGAAAACACTGAAGTCAGAAGACCCTAAGAACAGGCAAGAAAGCAAACTGGCTGCAACAAAGCCGTGGCAAAGCATCACAGATGATCATACAAAGAGTCTGTAGGTCTCAATAGGTCACATTCAGACTTCATGCAGTTGTTGCCCCAAAAGGCAACCAAATACTGACTTGCACACTCTGAAATCTACTTGAGTGACTACTTTTAAAATTCATGGTCACTTAAAATGACTAGGTTGTACATGAAGTATATTTTTTTAATAAGATCAAATGTACACATGCAATTACTCAAAAAAGAAAATATACTTTACAATATACTTATAGTTCATATTAATCCCATGATCACAATCATAAATTGCTGAACTATTGATTTTTTAATTTTGGAGGAGACCATATTTTATTTGAGGTTTTATAAACTCTATTTCATTTTAAACATAGCTATTTAATTTAACCAACTTATTTAACTTTCTGTTGTGCATAGTCTTAGTAATTACCTTTATCTCTTCGATCAGTCACTTCTGAACCTAACCAGTCTGGGGGGAAGGAGGGTTATAGAAGCCTAAATTCATATATACAGTATATATATGATAGGGAATCTCTTGGTTTAACATTGAATGTTTCCACAGCAGACACTGAACACTGAACATTGGTGAGTCCTGTTTTCAAGTTTGTTTGTTTGTTGTTGAGGCCTATGTCAGTAGGGTTCTGCAGAGTGTGCATGTACTGTAGTACTATTAAAACAAACTACACAGAAAATGATAACACGTCCCATCAAATCTAATCTCTTTGCCCTTCACAGTACTTTGCAGTGTGGATGTGCTGCTTCTTCTTGCTCTTAATCGAAGTGCACAGTTGTTATTACGCAATGATGCAAGAATGAATGTAAATCAGTTACCTATTACTGCACTGCACACTAAAGTGCAGGAAAGAAATTCAAATTTGGGATGAGTTTAGTTGTGACAGAAGCGGCCATTTCTGGAGACCCAATACTATGTGTATTTCCCACAGTGCCCTGAATTACATCAGTGTTACAGAGGGATTTATAATCTGAGTCCAGCCAGTCTGGCCACCCTGTGTTATTACCTCGAATGGGTTTTTGAGGTACCATTAACAAAGTACTGCTGCTTATGGCCCAGTGGCTATTCCTGATGGCGTTATCCCTGTGTTTCAGCTCTTTCCGAGATGCCACATACAACAGCAATTGTCTGTTTAAAACTCACTCAAGGCAGGTGAGGAGTAATGACCCTAGACCAGAGTCAGATTATTACTGCATACTCCTGCAGTGCTCTTCTTACCTACAGTACCACCCTGCAGGCGGTTTTAAAAATAAATGTTTACAGAAATAAGTCAGGCAGAAATATTAAGCTAAAAACAGAATAAACCATAAAGCTATTAAACATGAAAACTCTTCAGCTGATCAAGAACTAATGATATGGTGACATCTATCTCCAACTGTAAAAATAGTTGAAAAGGAAAACTTATATTTTGGGCAAATTTACTAAAGGCAGGTTATGCATAGAAATAAAAAAAAGAAAAACTTGATGAGGCACTCTGGAGTATAGTTTTGATAGATACAATCAGTAATATCATACAATAACACACAATGTGGCACATAACCATAGTACCTTAATGCTAAAGGTTTAAGATGAGAAGTAGACTTTTTTTTATGAAAGTCTTTGGTATACTTACCTGCAACTACATAATCGTAAGCCACTGCGCATGTTTAGAAACACATTCACTGTAACACATTCGAATGAATCAATTTTCTTTGCGCTACAAAGCACTCTATCGAAATCGGAGTTAAAAAAAACATGATCCTTTGCAATGGACAAAATTACACTTACCATGTGCAGGAAGCATATAAGGTACTTGAGCACGATAAAGTTATGTTCTGGCAGACTCTCTATGATGTCTTTGCATGCTTTTACTCGCAGACTGCTCTCTACTCCTGCAATAGAGGGGGGAAAAACGTCAGACCAGAAAAACATATTCGCTGGTGTTCACCTATCTCAGCATTACTCATTATCTCAGCGTTACCCAATATCACATAGCCTCTTTTTCAGGTAAGGGTGTCACAGAGTCTACTGCAAATTCTTAGTGTGAAAGGCAGGACTACACTCTGTACCGGATGCCTGTCCATTGCAAGACATTAAAACACAGGAAGAACTTAGAGACGCCAATTAACCTAATGAGTCTTTGGAAAGTGCAAGGAAAACAGAGCGATACAGGTGGCTCTGGCCAAAGAGATGTGGCATCCCTTTAGCAGTACTTGTATAAAATGCCAGGGAAGGACCTCTACTGACTCACAACGAGTACAGTTTCCTTTTTTCTTTTGTAATTCTACAACCACTGCAATGAAAAACATCCTCACAGTTTTCTTAAAGTGACGACACAATTGTAAGTACTGCAATTAAACTTTTCGCCATGGTACTGTAACTGTGCTGGGCAGTATAAATATTGCTCTTTTCAAATCTAAACTGAAGAACGTAAATGAGTGCAACAGTCCTTTAAGATTAGGAACGTGAAAGACTTTGATCTAAAATCGAAAGTGTTTGCATTCTGAGACGAATCTTGTCTCTTTAAAAAGATTTAAATTAATCTTTAAAAATATGTTTGATTATGATTAATAGAACATATACAGTACAGTGTTTTTCATCCCAAAGGACTATAGAACACCTTACATACTGCATACGAGCCCCTTCTTTCACCACATTATGCACCAGCAAACACAGTCCACAGCAGGGCCGGCGGGGATGTGAGAGACTGCTTCAGCTAGTAAACTACAGAAGGAATTCCAGTAGGTAAGCCAGACTGTGCAAGACTGAAGCGGGGTTAAACGAGTGCAGCAGGATAACAGCCCTATTCTCACAAACAATACCATGGGATCTTTAAAGTAGGCTCCAAAACAAGAGGAGGCCACTTCATCACCCTTGGCAAATCTATGTGGCTGATTGCTCTGAGGATTTCTTCCGGTCTTTTCTATAAAGAAGCCAAGGCATCGGCTTTAAAAGTGTGTCTGGGCCGCGTGACCAAATCAACTTCAATACTTTGTGGGAAAACGTTATTTCTTATTCTCAGTTCGGAATGTCTACCAACACCACTTACAGCAGCATCCAGGTCTTGTTAGAAGTCTTATATCCAACTATTGATCATGTCCACCGCGTCTTTGCTTCTAAGAGCAGGCTAGAATGTGGCAACATCTACTGTAAATGGGTGCCTTTATAGTCTATTTAATAAGGTCTCTTTGAGGAAAAACAGTATTCCTTTATTAGCAAGTTCAGAACAAAAAAATGTCCTTTATTTACCCCAAAGGCATTCCACTAGACAGGACAGCTTTTCATAACGCAGGAAAAAAACAAATATTATTTGACAGGTCTCGGCTTGCATTATCTAACAGTCTTCATGCTAAGATCTTGTTTTACTGTACCACGGTTTCTAATTGGCAAAGTATCCACTTAATTACCAGAGCTTATATCAACGTGTGAATGTAGTAAACAATATGAATTATAGCCCACAGATGAGCACCGTAGATGAACAACCAAACACATACATGGGCTTAGTCCCACATTCCAGAAATCCTAGCATGCTCAGCAGGGATTGTATAATAGGATCCTAGGTAAAGCAGCCATAATTATTTATGATGTTGCCAGTATGGCATTATGCCAGAAACACATGCAGAACATGTTTTTGGAAAGAGGCCTTTCTGGAGGATATGTGGCTGTCAAATGTCCATAAACATTTAAATGCTACAATCCGTCATCCAAGGTCAACAACCACATATTCGGAAGCTGGCAGCCAATTCAAAGTGAAAACCCCCTTCAAGTGGTCTCAAATACTATGATTAATGGCACTTTAACTTAAGTCGGATAGGATAGACTTTCCTTAAGCCTGACCAGTTTATCTGAAGCCAGAAGATAAAGTTACAAGAAAAGGAAAGACCTTGAAATTTTATTTTCTATTTTCGAATGTCGCAGAACCTCATATGGACATGGCCTTTTGATGTGTTAACAGGGTAATACATTCTGATGCATGTGAAAATCATGGGAAATGAAGGCAGATGAATCCGCTACCGTGATGTACACCTAGAGACTCAGCAGGGCTGCAGCTGATCAGAGTTTAAACCATACTACAAGTGCCTGAAAAACACACCTCTGGCGGCAACAGAAACTTTGGGAAAAAATCCTCCTCCCTACTTACTGATTATATCTTGGATTTGCTCATAGAGTTCAAAGGTGAGCAGCGGCTCAGGCAGCTCTCGTAGGAAGGTTTTCAGGATGACAGCAGGGACGTGGATGTCGTTGTAGTCGTCAAAGTTCACAGGCTTTCCTGATGAGAAGAGGTGGCAGTAAATCTTTACAAAAACACTGGCAGTGTGCAGCCCCTTGGACTTCAACGTGACCATTTTCTACTCGACATCTAATGCACAGCACTACACTTCTCCTTCAATGCAGCCCATGAAAAAAATCTCTTTAGCAATCAGCTACAGCGGAAACGCAGAAAGATAATGAAATACAGCTGTTTACAAGTAACAGCGCTTCATCACAGGCACTGGTGGGTAGGAAGCAGTTCAAGTATTCACATCCTGGGTTTTTTTCAATCTCCGTGTTCTTTTATCGATTTAAATAAACTGGCGTTACTATAAATGAAGTTGCCAGTGAAAAGGCGATGAACAGAATACTCACCTACATTGTACAGTTTCTGAATGTCTTTAACAAGCTGGACTCTGGCTGACCTTCTAAAAATGCCCTCTGTGTAAAGCCCTAGCAACACAAGATTGAATCAATTACACATCCTGAAGCCAAAAGCAGCCAGTAAATCTAACAGACTTCACAAAGATCCTATTTTCTCAGTTTTAACCACAGGTGTCCTCTCACAAAGTGGAAATCCTCAAGCTGACAAAATTATGCAGACTGTGTCCTAAGCAGCTCTGTTCTCATCCTACACTCAGCTCACAGTTCACATCTGTCAGTACATCCTCATAGGGAAATCTCTCTAGTATTAAGCCCATCTTTTGAGAGTGGTCTTTAAATTACGGTGGATAGAAACATTTTTATTCAAGCAAGGTTTTGTAATTTGATCTATCACAATACTGTAGATCACTATATCAAAAACAGAACTGTAGAGAATAGCAATGAAGTATTTAAATATTTTCTTAATTGGCTTTTAAAAAAATATTGCTGGGCAAAACTAAGAAGAAATACTGAAAATGCTTGAGAAAATAATTATACATAAACAAAACAAAGTTGTATTACAGTTCATGAAGTTGAATTCTGCAGTGGAATTGAAATCAGGCAATTCCATTAAAGTAGCACCCTGTGTTTCTGGGTTTTTATAAACAATTTCACTGCATCACAATAATGTTTTTGAAGAAAAATCTCCCATCGACACTCTACCTTTCTCTCGAATATAGGACACAGTTTGAGACATCACTGGGGGGATTAACAGTCCTTTGTTTTTCTCTCGAATGCTGGAGAGAACAAAATAAATTATATTTTTCATTGAATAATTGATCACAATCAATTTACCATTTATGCACACTAGACCAAAGCACAGGTGATGCACAACAGGTGTTATTTGATCTCTTCCCCTTCACCATCTGAGAATCCTGAGCAGAAATGTTGAATGTGAAAGGGCAGAGTTCCTGAGCATCTACTCGGCAATGATGGTTACAGCATATTCAGGCTAACTATACCAGAATTAGCTACCAGACCAGTGGCTCAACAGTGAAAATCAGAATTTCAGCACATTTGTTATCTTTCAATGTCAGTGAATAAGGCATTAAATCAATATCACAGAATCTTAAAAAGTTATCAAAAAGCATCACCTGTTTCAGATAAGATTTGACCCTTTTGTGGCACAAAATGTATATCCCTGCCTACATCTCCCAATTTAATGAGTTGATAAAGAATAAAGTATTTCTAACATCCCACTCAAACACAATTTTAACAAAGTAAGACATACCAACTAGTTTAATTTAGGTAACAATGCGAAAAACATTATTACTATTAAGACAAAAAACAAAAACAAAACCAATATGTTTTTTTAACTAATGCAGCCAAAACCTAGCTGTAATCTAGAAAAGAAAAGTCAAATCGCAAGAATGGTATGAACGAAACACCTACAGTAGGTCTAACTCATTCTGGGATTCTGATCCCTAAAAAATTCAAAACAGGTCTTCCATTAAATCCTGTAAACCCAAACTGTCAGAAGAGATCCATACTCACTACTGCAGGCTCACCGCGAACTGCTGTGTGGGGAGAGGTGGCCGAGGGGGGCGTGTCTTTATAGGAGGTGGAGGACCTCCTCTCTGTGCAGCTCTCAGCTTCTCATCATGTCTGTGAGACACAAGAATACACAGGGCTGCCACACAAAGCCAAGGACACAAAGAAGACCAGGTGCAAGTGCAAGAAAGAACAGTACGTTTCTGATGCAGCAGGAGATGCTTCCATCTTCTAGGACACAAGAGTAAAATGCAAGAGGCTAAAGTGAACTCTTTTGAAAAAAACACTGGAACTGTTGCAACCGTAAATATGTACTATATACAAAATACATAAATAATGCCGTAAAAAGAGAATGGAAACTATTTTTAGTGACATAAAAAAGAGAATAGTTCAAAAGGAATCCGAAAAAAAGAGAAGCATCAGCTCCTACAGAGCAACTGAAACAGCAGGAGAAGGCTCTAGGTTTAGGAGGGTTTCCCAAAGAGCAGTGGTTCAACTCATCAGTAGGACCTGTGGGCCTCTGTGACCAAAGAGAAGGGCTTGAGAGAATAAGGGGTACAAGAGGCAAATCAAACTCACAGAAGGATTCTTCTACCAAGACATCCAAGGTGCTAGACAGAGGAGCTGTTTCTTTAGGGCAGCTGGCCATTAGTAGAGCGGCAGGCATGGAGCTGCCACTGCAGGCGGAGGCCTGTGGCTCACAGGAGGAGAAGCACAGCATGCGAAATGAGTGGAGAGGTCTGATGGTGATGATGGTACTGATGGCAACTCACGGGCTGGACAGAGGAAGAAAAGGCCTTTCCGTAGTCTGGCCAAACCACAGCTTCAGGAAAAAATCATGGAGCGAGAATCCCCGAGAAAAGGATACAGAAAATCCCAGAGAAACATAGGAAAGGATATAAATGAGAGGAGGTCATCAAGCTTGTTTGGTTTGTTAGTAGGTCATTGAGCCGAGCCATTCAATTCATCCAGCAATTTCATGAAAGAAGCCGATGTTTTGACTTCAAGAATATACAGTAGCTACATTATAGGTGCAAGAAGTGCCTCCTTTTTTTTACACTTCAATGCACTTCCATGTCATTTCATTCTTGATACTGAAGACGTCTACTGCGTCTAAACCTTTCTGTTGCCACCATTTCTGTTTGCCACTCTGCCTATTTTAGTATAATCAGCAAATCTGACTAGTTTGCTAATTATATGATATAGATTCAGAAGAGCAACAGGCCAAAAAAAAGTTCTGTGAAGGATGGCTGGCAAGATCCAAGCAAATACTGTACCTCATGACTTCAGGAGGAATTATCAGCTGGTCGTAGTTAAGATGCTCTCTTAATTCACCCAAATAGTTGACGTATGTAACCTTCTTCCCAAATTTATGACTGTAAATAAAAACAAAGGGGTAGATATTAACGTTTGACAAAAGAAGCATTACAATCTACAAAAAAGCTGTGACTACTAAATTCTCAGACATTACAACTGAAACATGAATAATGTATGTAAAATATATTTTTACCCTTAATTCTCAAGCATGCAACTCAAATGATTTACTATATAAGAACTTGTGATATGGCTGTACAATGCCAGTGCTAATTAAACATGAGTATGAAAAAACATGTTAGTTTGGATTTGCAAACTAGATGTGCTCATACATGGGATGTATGCTCTGAGAATGTTGCAGTCGGGAATGTCACAAAGTGAAGTCATTATAGCATTCAGAGCCCATACATGTACTAGAACTAGATACAAGCAGTGTCACTAGCTGAAGCATCAGTGACTGACCCACAATCTTTGGTCCCCTGAAGGTGAGGGTGGGATGAAACACCTGAAGGGTGTGTGATCTCCTGAATGATTGTGCTCAATCGTCTGATGCCCCTCTCTTGGCCATGACTAATATAACCAGGCTGCAGTGGACTCACTTGTGGTCCATATTAATCGCAGGTAGCATTTTGGATTTGCCAAAGGTGGTGCTTTTTTGTTGAATCTTGACTCTTTGTCTAATTTGCTGCATTTGGACCATTGGTAAACAAAAATCTCAAGCACATGCATAAGAGCCACATTCAGTTGATGGTGGTAGTATAATTGTGGAAGAACATCAGTGACGACTGCAGGAGGCAGTCTGCTGTTAAACGTAATTCCATCGCACAGTTATTGTGTATGCCAAGCAGATTTTAATATTTATAGAATTATCTTCCATTCCTTTTTACAACAACACTAACATTAACGTAATCTCTTATGCTTTAGCACTAAA
The DNA here is from genome assembly GCF_055471065.1 of Atractosteus spatula. Lineage (NCBI taxonomy): Eukaryota > Metazoa > Chordata > Actinopteri > Semionotiformes > Lepisosteidae > Atractosteus > Atractosteus spatula. Next base: position 30,964,585 of record NC_142713.1, on the reverse strand, counting down.
AACGCTTATCTACATGCAAGGGTCACTAAAAATGTTTTGTATCAAACTCTGATCAGTGCCATATACAGTATTTGATACTGTAATGCTAAACTCTTACTCAACACAGCACTACCAGGATGATTTGGATAGACATCTCTCACATTTCCTTGCTTTGATCCAAACTAATACTGAACCCATCAGGTACTGATGACTTACCTTTCTTCAACGTATCAACGTAACGTAACGTGTCCTTTGTTTAGCAAAGTTACGAACTACCCCGTCAAAGACGTACTGAATAGTTAAGAAGAGCTGCCACAGAAACATACAAACCTAACTTTATCCTCTGTAAAGGATGTACCTAAATCTGGTGCTGTATGTCGACAGTATTTTGTCAACTATAATGTAAAACTTCACCTGAAAAGGCACTCAGCCAATGGTAAAACAGCATGGCACATACCTTATAAGGGGCTTAAATATGTTCCATAGGATTCTGATAAAGTTAGTGGGATGGACAACATACAGAGCTTTCAAATTTTTCTTGTATCTGTACGAATAAAACAAAAACAATGGGGTTTATATTAAAATACTTTACAAAGGACTAACAAATTTAAAATTTACAAAAGTTACAAAAATAACTTTGTAATTCTAAAAACGTTTCTTCTGGTACAATGTGCCATTCAACTAAACAGCACTGTGTACTTTTTACTTTATACAGTATAATCCAGATTGTATTTTTCATATACAGGTGCATGACTACATTTCACAGATAAAAAGCATTTAACTGCAATGTAAAACATAAACCAAGCTAACTCTGTGCCCTCCCCATATGTTTTCAGTATCTCTTTAGGGATCATTAACTAGTAACAAATATTCCAGCACTTGTTTTCATTAGTGCTACGCAAGAAAAAATGTAACAAGAAGCAAGCAGAAATATTTTGCTCAACATCAGAGATTTATAAAGTCTCTCGTTTAAGATGCTAAATTATTAACTGTGGCACTTAAGTATACCTTTGAAGTGCCAGCAGACGAAATTAAGACACTGTACACAAACACTCCAGTGCTTAAAATATTCAAGCATTGGGGGAGTAAATACTGTAAGGAGTGAGGAGTTATAAATGTCATACTTTCTGTCAAATTCCTTGTAGGCTTGTCGAAGCCACGCAAGGGAGGGTTTATTGCGGCTCCTGAGTCCGTAGTGAAAGTAGACAATGGTGTAATCGCTCTCCACATACTGATCCAGTGTGTATTTTAAGTATCTTTGAAGAGAGCAAAGAAAGCATACACTTTAACACAAAATGGCTATGAAGCAAACCCTGAAGTAAAATCAGACTTAAACATAAGTGCAAGGCACACATAGTTCTTTTACTTTGGCTGTTTTAAAATGTCTGCATTGAAAAAGATAAATTACTAAATAAACATTTCACTACATGGAGCGATATTGTATTTTGTATAATTTTGGTTTGTGATTTTAGCAGAAATGAACAGAAACCCAGATGCACAGAATGGGTCGAATTTAAAAGGAGGACAATTAAAAACAATTATAAAGAAAAGGGATGTAGGACAGACACATATTGGAAAGTCAAAGTCACAATTTACAGAAAGCTGATACCAGTTAATTGGATGAATGGATACAAAAATGTGGCTGAAAAAATCTGTTGGTGGCCAGAAACAGTGATCACACTATTTCATCTTCCACTCCTTGAACCATTTATTCTCTCTTATCTATAGAACATGAAAAGGATGGGCAGTATGCTCCTGTATAGATAAAAGGAGGCGTTTGACCAGTATGATGATGTAAAAACTGTAATGAGACAGGATCTACCATTACTGTAAGACATGAGAAGGACACTCAAACACTGGGAGAGCAGAAAGGGTTAAACCTGGCAGGGTAAACATTTGACCATCTTCACCTTGGATAAATGAAATGCTGTAATGTTCTGAACCGAGTTAATTCAAGTCTTTAACAAACTGAACCTGAGAGTACTCCAAAACTCTCATTAGACCATCAGACTACTTTTTAGTTTCAGAGTTCTCAGAGCTGTATTTTTAAAACACAATAATAAAATAATGAGCCATCATATGGCCTTCCCGTAGCTTACTGAGTTCACATACACAGTTTAGTTTGACAAGAATGACTACTTCACTTTGATTTTGATAGTACTATGATCATTTATATCTCACTATATGGCACCTGAAAATATTTTTTTTAGTTTGTACTGTAAATCCTGTGTACATATTGTTAATCTAGTACACTCTAACTTTTCTGGAAAACATTAAAGTCTTTTCACGTAACCATTGGCCATACACATTCAGGTAACACACACGAACCCCTTTAGCATTTTTGAGCACATTTTGAACTCATTTTTTACTCTTCAAAAACAACAAAATAGTCTTCCAGGTAAAAAAAAAGCCTACTTACTCAAGGAGTCTCTGGTGATTGAGCTGGTGGGAAGGAGGCATGCAGCAGCTGCTGAAGATAATCAGCTTCCTGCCGTAATTGTCATCCCCTGGAGAGAACACACGTTCAACCGAGAAACAAGTCAGGCTGCTGCTTGATCTCTTCCACTCTGGGTGGAATAAAGAATCTGAAATGAACTGTGTTGCTTCACTAACTCAAACAACGGGGCTCATTTTTTAATTTCTCAAGCAGGCAAACTGCCAGCACACAGAAGCTAAGGGAAACAAGGTAAGGTTGCTGCTGGAAGAGGTGCTAGTGGGGCCAGTAGGAGGCGCTCACCCTGCGGTCTGTGTGGGTCCTAATGCCCCAGTATAGTGACGGGGACACTATACTCTAAAAAGATGCCATTCTTTAGATGAGACATAAAACCGATGTCCTGACTCTCTGTGGTCATTAAAATCCTAGTGCGTTTCTCAAAAAGAGTAGGGGTGTTACCCCGGCGTCCTGGCCAAATTTGCCCTTGGCCTTTACCAATCACGGCCTCCTAATACTCTCCATCTATAAGAACAGCTTCATCACTCTGTTCTCCTCACTGATAGCTGATGTGTGGCGAGTGTACTGGCGCACTATGGCTGCTGTCACATCATTCTGGTTGGGGCTACACATTGGTGTTGGTGGAGGGGAGTCCCTACAACTATTAAGTGCTTTAAGTAGAGTGTTCAGTAAAGCTCTATATTATTATTATTATTAAAAGGCATTATATATTGTAAGGTTTTTAAGAGGCTACTGAGTTTTTTCGATACAATGAGAAGAGCACAATAATCATCTGGTGAAGAAAACTGGATCAACATCTAGTCAAATCTACAATGTCCAGATGTACAACATACAGAAACCCCTAGAAGTCTCTCACTGAGTACTGCTCAGATCAGAGGTGTCAAACACATGGCCGGTTGACTGGGTCTGGGCTGCTAAGCCCATTTGTCCAGTTCATTTATCTGAGAGAGAAAAATAAAAAAGCTCAGTTTTGCTTGAACAGCAGTACAGTAGACAGTAAAACTATGACTCAAGCAAATGCAAGCAGTATGATTAAACTCAGTCAGGCACCATTACATGATAGAATAACAAAGTCATGTCTGACTGTTAGATGTTACTGCAAAACACTTAGTTTGGCACATTTTTTCATTTGTTTATCTCCCACAAGGCTTTTTAACCCTATTTCTTAAATTTAAACTACTGTCCAGCCATTTACTTTAATGTACCAGTGACTTGCAGAATCCCATGTCGTGCCACATCATAGTAAGGGTGATTGTAGTCACACGCTGCTCCTGATATGGACCCGGGACTCTCTCCTAGTTGCTCTTGCTCTTCCTCTTCTTTCTGTAACTCTATGGACAGAAGAAACAGAAAGAGGAGATCAGCACAAGCTGACATAACATCAGCATTCATGAAAGATAAGCTTATACAATGATTTGCAAAAGGCTGAAGGTTTAAAGGTTACATTCACTCAATATCTAACCCCAGACCTTGATATAATTTTGGGACTTGCTACAGACTAGTATTCAAAAGTAAATGACACAATATTTTTCAGGCTGTGACACAATAATGTGACACATACAGATAAGGCTGACTCTAGAGTTATGGTTAGTATTACAGTACTTCTAGGGTTGGGGGTAGGTTTGGAACTATGGATAGGACAAGCACAAAAGCTTAGAGCTGGAAGAAGGATTTAAGGCGAGACTGAAGATACTGTGATGACCAGGTGTGGACTTTGGAGTTAGGGTTATGGCTAGGGTTTTTAAAGGTGATTTATTATTTTTTCAAGGTATTACACGACTTGGGTTTAATTACCTTTTAATGACTAATTACAGATTTTTTTTTTGTAACTGTCAGGAATGAGCACATACTGTAAGGCACACTATGAACACAAGGTACTGTACACTTTAAGACAAGGAATTCCAAAAGAAAACAGCATACATACAGCAATATTCCCTCTAATTTTTAATGGCCTGTGTGCACAAAAATTTCAAGTTGTGCAAATTTTTTCTCCAGTGACAAAAACTTGTGTGCACTAAATTGAGTGTATGTAAAATTGTAAACCTGAAATTATTTTTGTTAATATACTCATTCTCATAGAAGCATAGAGATCCATAAGAACGGGACAGCGATTCAACAAGCCCATTCATAGAGACTGAGTGTCGAGCGAGCATGAACAGTGAGCTAAGAGACTGCGAGAGCGTAGATATCGGTTATCGAGTAGCAATAATAATGCACACAGCCAAGTTGGGCCTCTCGCAGCCAGTCTCATGTGGTCAAATTAGCATTTTTCAATTGACGACCGTGTTTGTTTTATTATTATATATTTAATTTAATTTTTTGTGCACAGTTCAATTTCCTGTGTGCGCATTTTTCATAACCCGTGTGTGTGCGCACACGCGCACAGCTAAGGGGGGACATTGATGTACGGTATGTACATAAAGATTTAGATTATAAGTATAGGTGAGATTTGATTGGAAGAACTAGAGAGTGGTGTTATTTGTGTTTCCAAAAGCACAGCTTGTGAAAAATGGGCTGTGACCCAAAGCTGAAAGAATGTTGGCCTATTCCTATTCCTGTTTGGATTTGATAACAATACACTGTTATCAGCCTCCACGAAACAGTTATTAGTATCAGTAGCCTTTATCTTTACATGCCACCTGTTTTTTCCTTGCAACAATTGTTCTCAGAAAACAGTTCAGAAAACATATAAAACATTTTGTTCTGAGAATGCCTTTTTTTCAGTGACTCACTTCCTTATCCAAAATCAGTCATCACCAGAAGTCAAAGAAGTTATTTATAGGAGTGAGGAGTCAGTCAAAATGCTACAAATCTCATATTAATTCCAGCTGGGTACAGGGCCTGCAAAAATGTCATATATTCATCAATATTAATGTACCTTAGGTAAATGAATTTGGATGAATCACAAGAACACTGCTGATATTCAATTGCAAACCTAGTGTTCTTTTCACAGATCTAAGGTGTTACAAATGTAACAGAACTCTACTTTAAAATTAATTTTGGCAGCCTGAGAAGCAGTAAGAGAAACTTTACAACAGTGAGATTTTTTTATAATGTCACATTTTTCAGAGACAGAAGAGGCTACAAAGCTGAAGTATCAAACTGTCCTTCAGGTACAACAAGCACACTGATATTTGTTCTTCCTAATCTCTTGTTTCGTTCTAATTTGATTGATTGCACAAAAATAATATTTCTTTCCAGGCTTCAAAGTGATTTATAGGTAGTGTATCTCGAATCCCCCTTATCTTTCATACAATGAACAGCATAAGACAAGGACAATGTTAAATATGTCCTATTGGAAATGATTATATTGTCTCAGTAACTGAGGCCCACAGATAGAACCCTCTGGGGCCTAGAATTCAGCACCTGTATATACAAAACAAACTTTTAATCTAGGTTCAAACAAAAACAGTATAATCGGAAAAGCTTTACTTAATTTCCAAACATTTATTTTTATTTTCAAAAACACAATTTAAAAGTACAAAAATAACCATTCCCTACCATTACGGATGTTGGAAGTAGCTTTTGAGGTGCCTCAAGAATCTAGGGACAATGGTCAAACATCTAGCTACTGTCAACATTTTCAAATCTCTGGAGCTTCAAAGCAAGAAAGGAACTGAAATGTTTACCGAGTTGTTTTGGGTCTGAGACACATTGACAAAAGAAAACGTCTGGTTTACCTTGGTTAATTAAGTTCTCGCTGAATCATTACCAGTGACTAACAGTCCACGAACAGACAAAGGGGTTAGAAAGGGACAGCCAGCAAGACAAGGGAAGAGGAGAAGAGACAGATCCAGGGGGGAGGTCCTTATGTAGATTTAACACCAGATTCGAGATGAGTATTTGAACCATTCTGTTCCTTTAGGAAATTGATTTTTCTGTATAACGAATTTCATTAATTATGAGATTATGATTGGGAAACATAGGAGAATGGACATGCCATGTCCTTTGTGATCTTGTCTTTCTACTTAGTGTCAAGTCTTGAGTAATAATGGCATTATGGAGGTGGTATCCCAGTGTAAATCCCATCTTTAAGTCTATGTGGTGAGACCAGACTTTCTTCAAGGGCAATCACTTCCCCTTCCATTAATTTAGAATTTAAGAATACAATCTATCCTAATACCTTCAGGAGGACAAAGGAATATAAAAAAATTATAGTACTGTACCTTCAATCTAAGGTTACAAACAGTAATTGAAAGTAATTCCTGTTCAAAATGCCACAGGTCATTCAACAGCTAAGGAACTCTAATTTATCATCTCCATTTGGTCTTCAAACACCTGGGTAGGATACCAAAACCCATTTTTGCTGTGATGAAAGTGCATGACAAAAGGGAAAGGTTGCATATTTTGAAGTGTTTATGCTGTTTATCTCATTTTACACAAGGGTGATCTGTTTCGCTTTTTAGTAAATACAATTCTCAAGACAGAAATTTATACAGAATGCAAATTGGTTTGGATTGATTTGTGGTTATAAAAGTATGTCTTACAGCAGAATTGAAAGAAGCTTGCTGCAATGACCAGATTGCATCACTGACTCAAACACTTTTACTCTTGCTGACTCTAATCTGGTTCACTCTACATGCATTTTTGCAAAAGCACCTGAGAAACAAGTATGCTCATATTAAAACATTGTCTTAAAATGGAGAATGTCATGACACATACAAGAACACACGACCCCAAATATACTAAGACAACTGAGAAGTAATAATGTGTACAATTTCAAAGAAACATGTCTATAACACCTCTGTGCACTTGCTGAAAATCAAATTTACAAAGTATGAAGCAAGCCTAATTTTTGCAGATTAAAACATGTAAAAAATTAAATAGCAGCAAAACATAATAAGATGCCAACTATTTTTCAAGAATGAATGAATTAACAAGCAGAACAGCAAAAAAATACTTTAAGACATCTTTAAGCCTCCATGGGCGGAGTCTTTGGAAGTTTGGGAGCAGTCTAACCAGATAATCAACATGCCCCTCATTCACAACTTAAAAAGGGATACATTCTGAAGGTAAGTTATTCATGTATCGTTACAGAAGCTTTTGCCTTTCGACTCTCCGTGATTATCTGATAAGATTAGTTCCTTTTGTCTCACTTCCGTATGAGCTGTGAAAGGCATCTTGGCAACATGGTGCCCAACCCTGTCCCTGAGGATATAACCACACCATTTTCCACAGACCTACACCTTTCTCTTCCTCAGGTAAGACTTTATCTGGAAACAGAGTATTAGCCTCTCACAGACTACATGATTTTGGCCGAGTGTTTGGCTCTTCCTGAATCTCATGCTCTTTTATCCCAGGCTTTTCCGATCTCTATGCTCTCAATTTAAAAAAAAGAAGAGGAAATGAAAGCTAATTATTCCTCCAAAGAGCTGAACTTGTTCAGTGGTGCACTTTTTTGAGTGCCACCAACATTCCTTTTAGAGTCAGCATAGGAATGCTGGTATCTTGTCTGTGTTGTTTTTATCTGGGCTGCACTGGGGCAAATTCCAGTCAACTTTGTTGACATGGCAATAAAGTATTGAAAATATTGAATTAAATCTCAAAGTTAAAACCCAGTGGAAAGAAAGCCTTCTTCCAAGTCAAGAACTGGGCTGTTCTTGGGTCCCTTCTTTGAGAGTGCTTACCAGAGCTTCTGTTGAGTCAGCTTCGGACACTGTGGCGTGTATTGGAAATAAAATTGAAATAAAGCAAAAGCAGATGAGGAACTCTTTAATTCAGAAACGTTAGGTTGCTTCAGCATCCCTACTCGTAAATCCCTGCCAATGTTTTCTCTTTTTATCTTGATCTCTGTTCAGAGAATTACCACATTCTAGCCTGATCTCGTGAGATCTCAGAACCAGAATGAACCAGTTTTCATTCCAACAGAAGAATTAAGAAAGCATGTGGTTTTGATAATTTGGCTCATCCGGCTAGATGCTTTGTCAGCTCTCTTCTCACAGATTGAATGTTTCAGTGACCTTGTGGGATTTAACCAATGAACACTTGCAGTACTAACGGCATTTCTTATAAGGCTGTTTGAAAGTGTCAATCACACCAGTGTCTACATAACATTAATTGAATAAACAATAACAGTTTTTATAAATCTAAAGGGGATTAAAACTTACGGTTTTACACCCAAGTTGAAACAGAATTCTGCACATCGTATTTCCTGGAACCTCTGCACATGAAGGAGATTTGTGAGACTAAGCTTTGAATGTACAGTAGAAAGCAGTAAAAATCAATCAACTGGATCAATGAAGAGCTCAAGAAATGTAGTTAAGAACAAAGTTGGAATGAAAACAAGAAAAAACAATGATAAGGACAAGGACTGGAAAACACTGCTGTAAGGAAAAACAGGCTGCTTGTGTAAGGGGTGCTCATGGACCAGTTAGCTGAGTCTCTTCCCTCTGGACTAGACTTTCCAAACCACGTGAAGTACTGTAGGAGTTAGCATGCTCCGTATACACTGCTTTTCTGCTTTATCAGTCTAAGTGATGATCAAGTCTGTAGCTCAGAAAGAATTCATTTTATTCAATTTACTATGCCCCCCCTGCCACATGTCCTACGCCTAATGCCAACTATGTGAGCAGGCGCTGCACCAATGGAGAAGCATTGATTGCACACTTCCTGCCAAGAATGGAAACCAGAGGGCACCTTACCTATTTCAGCCATCTTCTCCAGGTCTACCCCAGTAATCATCATTCTGTCACTGCGGAGGTCAGCAGAGGCCTTCTCTTTCGGCTCGTCAAGACTGAAAATAGTCACTACATCAAGTTAACATTTGAAATCCAGCAAATATAAATGTGCTCCTTTCACACGAAAAGCTCCTTCTGGGATTTCATTTGCTTTGCAAAATATATCAATAAAAGTGAAATGAAATGTCTGGCAATGCAGAGGAAGTCAAGGAATCAACCTTCCAGTACGCTGTAGTGAGAGCTTTCTGAGCGGTGCTGATGCTCAGTATGTCAGCTATGTGAAATGTGATCTTTGGTTCACCACAATGATGCAGAAATGTTTTTTTTTAAATGGAACTAGTGCATGGATTCCTTTGTATACCTTCTACTAAAAAGGAACAGGTGAACCCCAAATCCACCAATGTAGAAAGAGAAATGGAAGGAAGGAATAGCCAGGCACAGTATAGAAATGTCTACTTTTTGTTGTTATTGTAGTGTACACATTAAAAGCTTTAGGATGTACAGTATGCTGACTGAGAGGGAGGCAGGACGCCAGACACGCATGGAATCAATCAGATTGCAGCAAGAGCTGAGAGCAAAGAACCCAGGACTGCTCAAACCCCCAAATAAAGAGTGAACCCCAACACCACCAATAGAGAAACAGGCAGAAGGGACATGGAGTATGGTCATTACGTTAAAGAAGAAGGCAGACATTAATAGATGTGGGATGCCTGCTACCTGCACCAGAGGTAGGAAACCAAACAAGCCCAGGGCTGAGGAGCTAGTATCAGGAGCAGCAGGGACCAAGAGGAAGAAACTCAAGGCTGAATTGGACACTGGAAATAGTGTAAACGTTAGGACACGTGCTGACCGAGCCAGACACATCTGTGGTCAAGGAGGTGGCACCACGAGTATCGGTGGCCAAGAGGGAGGAACCCGGGATTGGGTTGGATGCCAGGGAACAGAAGCAGAAGAATGAGTCTAGATTAAATTAAAGGACATGAGGGAAGGAAGAAGAAGTGGGGATTGAAATTCTGAAGAGCATGTCCCTATGTAGATGAATAATGCATGAGGCGAATGTGAGACAAGTACCATATTTTCTCTCGTTCTTGTTTTGCTTTCTTGCCTGTTGTTTAGAACATGGTCCACATATAGAATGAATGCAACAAATACGCAAGAGTGTGCAAGAGTTAACTATAGCGAAAGTCTGTAATGTTTGTGATTTTAAAACAGCTGGGTGAGACTGGCTTGTCTCTCATTATCCCTCCCCATCATCAGCTATGACCTTCTATTTATTACTAGATACTGTGAATATCCATCTCCTTAACTACATTCATTAAAGGTCACACAAAAAGACCAGATCAAGCTATTACTAGGACAATTAATTCCTGGACAATTGATTAAACATTTGTGGAGGTACTTAGCTATTTCAAATCAATTGTTAACACACTCTTAGCTTGCTGGTGGTATTTGTGGGCCTGAAAAACATAAAAGAATATTGTTTGTATAAGCATTTTATTAACCCTGAGCACTCACTCTACAGATGGGGGGGCTTACCACTTTGTTCAATATTCAAACGGCTCACTGTGAACTTCTGCAGATTTACGAATTTACAGTACAACCAAAGGAAGTTGATCTTCCTTTAATGTAACATTTTCTGCTCTTTTGAGATAACGTTCTGCCTGATGACAGGCTGTGCCAAACTCCTGTCTGGACTCTGTTGAGCAGCTAAAAAAACAGAATGAGGTATGCTGCTTAACATGAATGGCAAAATAGACTAACGATGATAAGATTCAGCACACAACGCATATGTTTAAAGATAAAATATCTACTTAATGTCTCACAGCCTTTCCTTGTTAGAGAATTTTTGTGTATCATCTATGAAATGTAGAGATTTGTTAGAAAAATCTATTTAATAACCCGTGAATTACGGATGTTGTAAGAACACTCTTGCTTTATTCCATCTGTATCTGAAATCAAAGTAAAATATAGTATTTAATTCAATTTTGATTTTTTTAAGAGACAAACACCATACAATACTCATTAGAGAATGATGAGTGCTACATTGACTTACATTGAGTGATTCCATGAAAGGTCTCTGATGGATAAGGTCACTCAATAATCCACAAAACGTGCACTGGGCTAATATTTAAAAAAACACAGATTTTCTTTCTGTAGTGCCACTGAATAACACCAGCAGCATTTGTCTACACAAATATGCTGTGCTTCCTAATGTTCTAATGCTTGTGTTTCTACAGTAACTGGCTGTTTTAAGTGCGTTACCACTGTTATTCTGATCTGTTGACGATCTATCAGTACCGGAATTCAGACTATGATGACTATGTAATGTACTATGCAATGGAAGCTACACTGTATACAGTCCTTTGGAAAAAGTATTCACTCTAATGATGTCCCATTTCGTTGCCTTTGGAGTGAAATCTCAACAAAAAAGAAATATAAAAAACTAAAATATTTTTATTACATAAGTACTGAATTTGTTATAGCAAATCTAAATTAGTTCAGGTGCACAAAATGGAAAGTCACACAATCGTTTGTATGCCCTCTGTGTACAAGAGAAGTCGTTCACATGATTTCAAAACAAATGCACCTGCCTCTACATGGTACAGTAATGTACCTCAGTCCGGTAGTGAATTTGCAGCAAAGATTCAACTAGTATGAAGACAAAGAGAATTTTCAACACAACTCAGGGATAGTTCTAGAAAGGTACTGGTAAGAAGGATACTTTTTATAGCCAGAGTTTAATGGCCGAGATAGGAGAAAATATCCACGAGTCAACAATATTCGAGTTATTCCACAAAAGGGGAAAGGGAAAGAAACACTGTGAATGTAGAATGAAAACTAGCCTAATGCAATACATACAGTACCTAACTTTGGCAAAAGTATCCGTCAGGACACAAAAATCATTAACTATTTTAAACACGAACACAATACACACCTAGATTCTGCGCTTTCACAATACTGTAGAAAGAGCGTACATAATGCACTTCTCATACTTGGGAAGACATGTTTTGCATGTCTCCTTTCACGTTGACGCCTGTGTAAAACGCCGAAACAAACGCCACGGAGCCTAGTTTATCCAGATAGCATACGCAACTGAAAGAAACCAATGGAATACCAGGACCGAGCTTCCCACACGCGTTTTAGCCTACAGATGATAATTACAATAAGCCAGCGAAGCAACTTTTCCTACCTTTTTCTTTCAAAGCGTGGTTAAAAGTGCCTTGATACAGCTTTGTGTTCTTAGAAACAATTGCATATCATAGGAATACAATTCTTTCAACACGTCATAAAATCGAAAACGTGTTCTTGTAAGAAAAAAAAATCCGTTTCCCTCTTCCTTGTAGTCTGGTAATTAAAGAGGAGGAGCAAGTTTGCAAATCACCCTTGAGGTAAACATTCCACAAGTGAGGGAGCCGAAACAATTCCACTGGTTTTACCAAACGCTGAATGTTTTTTTTTAATTTGTCACCCCATGATAAACATTTCGCGGTAATATTCGTTTATTATAACTAAAGCGCATTGAAGCGGACTTCTCTAAAGAACTACGATCTGTACTTTTATTGTGTGTGGTACACGGAGAAATGTGTTTACGCTTTTCAAGGTGATGGAAGTAACAAGTCAGAAGCATTCTTGCTGTTTTATATTGTATTTGAGTGCTTACAGTTATCATATATTATTTCAACAACTGTATACGATCAGCAAAGCATTACACCAGCTAATTGTAATGTAAACATTGAGGTTACTTGAGTGAAAATGCTGTTGGGTTTTTGGTTCTTTTACTTGGCAGGCTAAACACCACAGGGCGCACTACAGGACAGAGACACAAGAAAAACACTCACAATATTTTCACCACGATTCACCAGACACTGGCACAGAATGAGTATCGAATCTAGAGGTATCAATGCCATGTGTTTATGGCCAGTACCTGGCAAGGCATGCACAGCCTGGATCACCAACATTCTGCACCTCACACACCTACAGTATGTGTAAGGTCCTTCTCCTGTGGCAGTGAACCCTACAAGACCCCCCAAGGGCTAATCTGGTCCATGGAATGAAATTAATGAAACCCCCCTATATAAGGGGTGACCTTGGTCCCTAAGTCAGGTTGAGACACTGTTGTTGTGTCATCTCCTGGCTGTTGATTCCCAATGATTCTTCAACAGCATCTGTGGTGGACTCACCCCCTACATCATGTCTCTCCTACAGCTGTTCACAGCAATGGCACAGCTTCACCTCATAAAGGGCACCAAAAGAGAGCATTACAGCTGAGGGGATGAGTCTAATATCACAGCCCAGTGCCGATGTTGAGGGTATAGATTGTCCAGTCTGCCAGAAGCATTCAAAGACATCACAGGCTTTGGATCGTGCCGGGTAACATGTCTTAGAGCACCATTTACCATTATGTTAGACTACTGTACTACTCAGATTAGGGGATGAATGCCAAGCCTGCAGAAGCCACATACTGTACCACCACAGTGTAGTGATATAGCTGCCCAATTCCCTCCTAGAGATGCCAGCCGTAGCTCTTATTTTAAGTGTCAACTCTACATACTGTATAAAACACTCTGTAGAGGTTGATGAAGTTAATCCAGTGAGAGGCAATGATGTGGTGCAGTGATGTACCTCATCAATGCCAGGGAGTGAGTATGGGACTTTTCTCATCACATTACTCTGAATCCACAAGGAGGTTATCAGTGCAGATGCCCCAGAACCTGAAAAAGACGGCCTTTTCTTACCAGGACCAGGGCTTTCAGCGTGTTCAATGATCGCCAACCCCAGCACTTCTGTGCACGAGCCACTTTCCTGAAGAAAAGACTGTGGCAAAGGTGGGCCCATACAGAGGTGTGGCACTGTGATCCTGACAAAAGAAAAACATTTTTAGAAAACAAAAATCAAAATGAGGTAGTTGATATGTATATTTTTGATTGTATAAACACTGGTGTATAAATAGATGGGAGAAAACTGATGCAAATGTTTAAAATCAAAAGAAGTCATAAGCTAAGCAAGCAGTCAGAGTTGCTGTGTGTTGGTGTGCTTGTTTTTAAATGCTGAGGTTGATGACAATGCAGAACTGGGGGAAATAATTTCCTGCTGTTTCTCCAGTTGATTTACTGTGTACCTTCTAATTGGCTATACAGTACATGTCAGTACTAAAATAATACATTACTCCAGCAAATGAATGACATTGGCTTGCAGTTCCATGAGTCATGTGGGGAAGAATTCGTGTGAGAGAATAAAAAATAATGACAGGCAAGTCAGAAATCTTGTTGAAGATACAGTGGCAAGCTAGGCCAGATCTGATTCACAGAATGAGAAAACTAGTAGCATATATTAAACAGACCTAGGAAATTACACCTAATCTGTTTGGTGCTAGCCTGGTAATCATGGAGATAGATCACATTAATTATTTGAAGTAATTAGAGTTATTAGTGTCTCAAAATGGGATGAGTCCAAAACATTTACAGCCTACTAACTTTCTCCTCAAAGACATATTGTGCAATTTAGCAACAAGGCAAGATCATTATTTTTGAAAATGAGAAAATGTTCCAGGGTTGTTAAAATAACAACTTCGTAAATGAAACCGTATTTCTAAGATACCAAACTGGAAACAGCTATGTTCGAGAGTAAAGGCTTCCACAAGATTACATGAACCAATGAATGTATTTTTACAGAAATAATACCCTGCGTGTCTGGTTTTATTCGATGAGTCACGTTTTGGTCAATTGTTTCAGCTGATCCAAGTAATTATACTTCACTCCCGTGGGAATTCATGTTACGCGTTGGAAAGAATTTCTCTCTTGTTTCGTTTCTGACAGCTAAGTAAATACAAACTCAAGAGAAAGTCCGCCATCCAGTGGACAGATAAGCAAAGACACCACATGCCGAAGGGAAAGTTTGCACAGCTGCAAAACGAAATAAAAATCACAAAGAGAAATTATACAGGAAATAAAGACGACAGTATTGACTTGGTTGTTTTGTGTTTGTTTTGTTTATAAAGCATACCCACTGCTCTTTAGAAATACTATTTTAGTACTTTTGTCAGTCTGTGGCCTGGATTCCATAAAGCCTTTCACCCACTTACCAGTTGCAAATCTTAAAAACAGTCAATGTTATGTTGTTGGTTGCCAAAGGCTTCTGGCTATTACACAGTGGAAAACCTGTTTGTTACTGAGGGTACGTTGAGTGTTTGATTAATTCCTAAAGTAGGCTTACAAATCCTTTCTTTTTTTCCAGAGACAGCTGTGAAGTTTTCTCAAGCTTTGCAAATAAATGAAAAAAAAAACTATAAAAGTAACTTCTCAAAGAAGTGGGGAGTCTTAAACATAATAATACAAGAAGGAAAGCTAATGTTTAAAAAATATGGATTTTTATTGTTTTCAGTTATGATACCAGTGCTGGTTTGGTATAATGAAAGAATGCCTTGATACTCCTTATGTCAATCTTAACATAAAGCAAAAATACAAGGTACTAAAGCTTACTGACTGACAGCTTTCTAGTGTCTAGTGAAAATGTTTTCTTCTTATCCCATAACAACTTCTATAGAGTTATTATTCTCAATGATCAAACTGGCATAACTGCTGAGACCCAGTGAGATCAGAAACTAATACTGAGTGACCTCAGATTAAGTCTGTACACACCGGAAGAGTGTCTTTGAAAGAGCACCAAAAGGAAACTGTTAATCCCTTACACCTTCCTTTATACCCGCAAGGACCTTACTTAAAATGGGAAAGACCTTTTAGAACATTTCCCAGAATCTTAACCTCTGAAAGATGTCCAGATGGAAACACCAGAAATAAACAACTGACCGCTATCCAGTTCTGCAAAGAACAGGTGTCACGATATCGCTACAGATTTTTGGCTAGTAATATACAGACACCATTCAGGATCCTTAAGGGTAAAACTCAGAGACAAAAATAGCCAGGTTTATAAAGATTCGTGTAACATTAACCAGCACATTGTTATTGACACGTACAGTACAAGAAGAGAAAATGTATTGTATACAATTATGTCATAGAGGTGAATTGAAGAAAACAAGCTAAAATCATGATCCAGGTATTTAACTACTACATAGCAACCAGTCATTTAATTGAACACTCAGGTTGGAAAACAGTATGTTTGTACCTTCCAGGACCACAGAAGTAGGGTTTGACAACCCTCGTTGAGACAGACACATTGATGTGTTTGAATCAACGTGCCATAAAATACAGTATGTTCTGCTGCTTGCACATACTATATACAATTGTATTTGTTTGTATTACTTCCAAATATCTTCCAAATATTTTATAGTTCAGACCTTTTGAAGTTTCTTTGCTGCTGACTGAAGGCAGGCTGCACCCTTCCCCTCCCCCAGTTCAATGCCATCTGGAAATTTGACAAGTTTGCTAAATATAAATATTATATAATAAGGAGCTTGGGCTCAATACCACTCCATGAGGTTCCACTCTGCCGGCCTTACACTGATATAGGGTAGCTCCTCTAATTAGAACACCAGTTTCTGTTTTCTATGTTTTAACCACGAATCTTGGCTGATTTAGAGTTCAACCTTCAATCTCTGCCCTTTTCAGGAAATGTTATTTACTGTCTAAAAGGTGTTGTTACTGTGACAATAGTAGGATTTTTGTCCTACTAAGATGTCTAACATGACTTTTAGAGAGGCTGTCTTAGTTTCTATAACATTACTTCCATAAAGGATTTGGGGCTTTAAACAAATCCATTTCCAGTTAAGTCTTAAAAAGCCAGCTTTTGATGAATTCTGTTGTGGTGCTTTTAAGGGATTTGAAATTACATGCTTCTTATTAATTGCACTCTTTTTTTTTAAAGTACTACTACTGCAGTATAATATGTTTAATGTATGTTACTTTAAGGATTGCAGCATTATTTAAATCTCTCAAATCATCATGAATACTGTTTTCATTTTATTCTTTTTTTTATCAGACATCAGCAATAATTTGTTTCTGTCATGGTGGTGCAGAGGCACACAAGACAGATTGCACATGTTCACGCATCGTTTCATAAGATAGGGAGAGGGCTGGAAATTTGAACTAACTAAAATTTGTCATTGTGCATTGAAAACCAATGAATGATACAAAGAATTTATGGTTGATTTTTAAAATGTTTGAATTTCTGCTCACATCTCTCCAGTACATATTATACAGATATGGGAAAATACCTTCCCATTCATCTACCTTTTATCACAAAATGTTCTCTGTTCTGAAGTGTAAGATGTCCAGATGCCTAAATTAATTTTCTTGTGTTCGCTATTCATTTTTTCAGCAGAGGGAATATCTTCTGTTTTGTGGGACCCTGGATCATCACACAGCTTCTGACGTGGAGAAGCCATCAGAAGATGGCAGTATTGTAACAGGACCTTCTATCAAGCAAGGCAAAGTTCCCACAGTGAGCTTATTGATCCACAATCCTGTGGAGTTCATTTAGTCTCAAACCAAAATACCATGCATCTTGTAAGCAAAAGCATGATAATGATAGCAAATAACATGGTTTACAATCTTACAATTTCTATAGCACTGGCATTAATAAAATAGTCTATAAAATGCAGCAGGCAGTAAAAATAACAGGTAGGGGGTCATTACTGGAACTAAGATTATTATAGAGAGAATAATTGATATTCATGGTTAAAGAGTAAAAACAAGCACTGTTTCAATTTGAACATGCATTTGTTCTAGCATTGTCATGGAGATAATAAAGGACCAATACTTCTTTTGAACATTAGGTAATTGATATGGTTTATTTGCCATCAAGGAGTTTTGATTCAAATGAAACCTGTTGCCTATGCTTGTAATTTCCTGGACTTGACACATTTGTACAAGGCTATTCAAATTAAGTGAAACTCTCTTAATATACTTATTGATTTCATCCAGAGTTCCTGGTTAGGGCTCCAGGGTTCCAGGGTTAGTTCCTGGTTAGGGCCATGTATAATATTATACATACATCCATTTAATGTCATAAACATCCACATTATATTGCTCAGTGGAAAATACACAAATTTTATTCCTGTGATAACCTGAAAACATACCATTACCATTTAGACCTGCTGATCATGCTATTTTCTAAGACTTTGTGTCAAATTTTAATTTAATAATAATAATTACAATAGTTCTTATTCTACCAAGATTAAATTACGAGAGAAGTACTGTACACCTAAGGATTGTGACAATAACTTAAAATTGCATCTCAGCATTTCAGAATTCTGAGCAAGTGCAAAGAAAAACCTTGGCAAGTGTATTATTTAATTTCATCTGATGAAGAAAAGAAATGATTGTATTGCTTTATAAATTAGCACTGTTTCTACTTACCTATATTACTTTGTAACCTTCAGCAAGGGCTGAATGAAAACTTTAAGACATCAGCCCAAATCAAAATACAAGCCAGGTGCTTAATGGACTTTTATTTGCTAAAGATCTCTTACCCAATAGAAAGACACAGTGAGCTATTCGGTTGGTAATGAATCTTTTATTTAATCTGGGCTTAAGTCTTACAGGTATACTTAGAAAATAATGTATTGTTCACTGACTATTTAAAAAAAAATAGGTCCTCACCTTTAATTTTGAACAAATATTTACATGAAAGGTCATGACCTCCTTGAACCTAGATTTAAATTAAAACTTATTTGTTAATTGCAAATTGTATTCTGGGTGCTTGAGTATGGTGTTCCTTTGGGCAGAAACCTCTGAGAACCAGGAAGTTACCATGACATGACAACTGAGGCATGTGGGTCAAAGACTTGACCTAATCCAGGCCTTAATGCCCTAACACCGGTTAATCAGTATAAAATCAAAGCAGATGCTCTTCAGCTGAAGTGTTTAATTATCCACTTTCAGATGCCATAGGGAGGACCTGAAAAGATTTTCCAGTTAATCAAAAAACCTATTTGCCAGTGCAATCTCCAAGGTCTTTGGAATGTCTCTTAACACCACTTTCTTCTGCATCATCTAACAACTCTAATTGCAGTTTTATTATTTTTATTTTCACCTGACCAATATATATATACAGTATAACAATCCATTATTCTGAGGGTAGTGCAATTCTTATCCCTAATCACATTGAACCACTCAGTACTGTATCCTGGACCTTGTTTGCAGCATGTTTTGCAATTACAGTAAGTAATAAAACTGCTGTTATTTAATGTGAATTAAGAATAATAGAAATAAAGGCTTAAATAAATCTTAGATACTTTGAGTAAAAAAATGGAATAACCCACTTAAAATCTCACCTCCTAAATACGTAAACAGCAGTTTTTAAAGCTCCAATGTGTCGGGTAAAACTGCATCCCACCAATCAAACATTCAAGGAAATTGTGAGCTGGGTTGAGGTCAATTCTAATTCGTTTTTTACATTTACAGAATTGGAAAGAGGAATTGGTTTAATCAGAAATTAAAAAAAAAACATCTCAATCTTAGTCCTAGTGATTCCAAATTTCTGCATTGTGTTTCTTGATTTTAGTTGGGCTATGGCCAGGACCAAGGTAAGAGCTGAATTTAGGATTAGCTCCAGAACCAAAAGGTGTTCCTACTGTAAATCAGATCAGGTCAGAACCTGTCTTTGCTTCAGAAAATATCAGCTCTGGTTGTGGCCTTCACTTCCATTGTGGGGACTGGGACTCCCTGCTTCTACAGTCCTGGAAAGTACAATATGAGGCAAATCAAGGCCTCCAGGAGTTTGTCACTAAAGAAGACAAAGTAAAAGCACTTGGTTCATGGTGTAAAAGCAGTCGCCCAGCAGCTAATCAATAGGAGACAGTAATCAAGTATGGAGACAAAGTTTTCCTCATTCCCCATCGTGGACATTCAGTCAGTCATGTCTCCAGACTTGATATAGATGAAAGTTAATGAGCTTTTTAGATCAAATTAAAATGCAGAGTTGATCCAGAGCGGATGGATGCTGACACACCCTAATATCCAAATGCTATGTCTCCACAACCCACAAATCCTGAATCTAGACAGTATTCTCTCTTTGAATTAGATCCATATCAATCTAATAAACACAATATTTAAGAACTTTAAGCATAAAATTACATGCTTTCGCTTTCTCCATTCACACCTCCTGTGAGTGCATACTTTGACATCTTTTTGCAATTTAAGTGAAGACATCTGTTGAGTTTTTTGTTGTGCAACACATATAAATCTCCTGTGGGCAAACTGCACTAAACAAATATTTGTTTATGGTATAATTTTGTAAGGAATGAGAACTACCCATTGGCAGTGTAATGAAATGTCACAATCTTTGCAAATTGATTGGAACCATATGGGCACTTTAGACTAAAACTCAAATCTAATTCTTTAAGAGCACTCACCTAATAATTACTCATTCATTTATTAATATAAGGAAAGTTTGTATGTTTTTGAAACATTCCAGTTTCTGCCCTGTTATCATGACCTTTCAGATATTTCGGTTTGCTGTATTTAGTCAATACTTAAACCAAAGAGGTAGAAATGACCAATTCCCTTGAAACAAGAGGCAAGGGCCTGCTACAGTATATTTTTAAGTGATCACTACATCCTGAAAAAGGGTCAAATTAATATCATAGAATGAAAGAAGTGTATTTGCCTGGGTGTGTTGACTTTCCCAGTCTTTGGGTTGTTTGCCAAAATAAAATTCTGGTTCTAATATATTAGTAATCATAGCAAACATGTTGATTTGTCATCAATCTAGAAAAATTGATAATATACTAGTACAAAGTCAGAACATCCATGGTCCCAGAGAGCAACAAGAATCACCCTTAAATCATCAACACTTTGCTTTGACCACTTACAGAAAGTAGCCAAATTGTTTAATGTAAAGATGATTCGAAATGAAAATCCCAAACCAAAATACCTGTAGCTCAACATCCACAGTTAACCTTGCCTGATTTAAGTCAACCCATTAACTAGTTTTCCAATAATCCACAAATCAGTGTTTTCAGGGAAACAGGCTAGCGGGACCTAGGTAAATCATATCTAAAAAAAGTGAACATTCTGCGACATACTGAATAACATGAAACATTTGACCTAATACAATGGCTAAAATTAACAATCTACACTCACATTACATTACAATCTATGCTGACATCTATTTAATAAGCAGAAGAGCTAAAGGTATCTATTATTAAGAACCACCTCGGTTCTCCTGTCTTCATTGGGGAATTGTCAATATGAATGAAAGCCAGGCAAATGTTATCTGAATGAAAGAATAATTACTTGAAGAATTTTAGACTCCAACGTTAAAATGGGATTTTTTTCTGGCTTGAAGTGTACTTGTATGGACAAAAATGCAATTGAAACACCTGCTTTATATAAAAGAAACTTAAAATGAGGAAATTTAAGTAGAACTCCACCACTGGAGAAGTTGTTTCCCAGAAACCTTTGTGCCTAAGATAGGCAGTACTGTAGCTGACTTAGGGACATCCAAAATTAAAAACACTTTACATGACATCCTATTTAAAATCTTATGCCAAAAGTATTTGTTTAGGGTCTACTTTCTCCCAGTATGGAATTTCATTTGAGTTTGAAACAGTAAATAAAACAGAAGGAGAGTCTAGAGAAAGTTACCACAGAAATAGGATTGAAATCTGTATGAGTGTGAGTACAGTATATTCATGATAATGACTTAGAGCTGATCATCAGTATCCAGTTATCTGGCTTAGTCAGATTTCTGTTATTCAGTTTGTTGCTTTGACACACTCAGTAGGAAGTAATAAAATAGACTAATGGAGCCAGTTTAAAATTAAGTGGTATGCTGTTTTGTTTTGAAGGTAGATTTCATTTTGATTAATGAAACGTGTTTTTACCTTTTCCTCCAATTTTATTTCTTGCTCGGAAAGCTTTATACAGGAGTCAGGTATCCTTGAGTATGTGTGCTCTTACAGGAACTGACAGCACTTCCACCTGAATCTTAATGGTCAGGCTGATAGACTGTCACCAGTGCAGTGAAACTGTGATGCTTCATATTCTGCTAAATAAGTAATTTTGCAACAGTAGTGTATTGTCCATTGTCTGCTGTAAGTGTAAGTGAAAGTGATGTTCCAGAATTGGGCTTTTTGTGAGTCTGTTAAAGCAAAATGTAATCGTCTTATATAAACTGTATATAAATGTATAATAATATTAATATAATTATTTGGGAGTGATACAGTTGCTCCAAAGTGCAAAAAGTGCATAAGTGAAAAAAAGAAGGTTAAAAATGATACCAATGAGGTGAGATCATTCAGACAGCATATCCAGTTACTTGTAGCTTGATGATCCAACAATGTGATCAAGCATCAAAATCCATATTATTGCTTGATAATTTGTTCCATACAACTTTAATCCTATCTACTATGTCTCCCATATTATCAGTTTTTAAAATGTGATTTCTGTATTTCAAATCAGAATTTGTGTTCCTGATCTCCATGGTTTTGCTGTGAAGATCTGGATTGACTAGATTGATTCATTTTGGATTTTGTTTAGTCTTCCTAAAATCTTCTTTGTTCTGATGATTCAAGTATTTCAATTATTATCCTTCAAATGAGGAAAATAAGATGAGAAATTGTCTATCATGTGACTATTTTTAACAAAGTTTCACACAGTTTAATCTATAAAGAGCTTTTCAAAAACAGAGTAATAAGAAAAAAGACACACTGTAGTACATAGTAATAAAAAATACAATAAAAAGTAAAAAAAAAACAATTAAGCAAATGTATACAGGATAGAAGTAGGGCAATGAGACATACTGTAGGCCCTAGTAAGATAGTGACTTTTGAGTTTAGATATGAAGAGAGTAAAAATATTTTTTTCTTGAAGATTCGAAGGAAGGCCATTCCATAATTAAGCAGCAGTGACAGACGTACAGTCACCAAAAGTCTGAGATTTATTCTCTGATACAGTGAGCAAAAGACCAGCCACAACTGCACAGAGCCTGTGGGAGGGATTGTAAACATGGAAGAGTTCAGAGAGTATGGCACATGATTATTTAAAGCCTTGCAAGTCAGGAACAAAGTCTTGAACTGAATACATGACTTCATAGGCATGAATGTAGAAAATAAAGTGTAGGAGTGACATGCTGCCAGGGTCTGGTGTGAATTAGAAGTCTAGCTGCAGGATTTTGAACAAATTTCAACTTACTAAGAAGAGTGGAGTAAAGAGCTGCAGAAATCAAGACTTTGATGTTATAAATGCATGAATCAGGCACTCAGCATTGGATATTGATAGAAATTACTGTACCTCGTGGAGGCAAGATTTAGTTCTGTTTACCGATTTGGTTACATTTTACAGTAAGTCATTTAAAAGGATAATTATTTGAATGTTTTCATGGGGTGTGATGAGTTACTCTGCTCACCTGCATATGAAAATTGGTCTGTGGGAAATAGGATGTCATTAGGGTAATCAGATTCAGGTGTCTGAACATTTAAATGTAACAGTTTGTTGGGCTTGAAGTGCAAATCAGAGATATTGGGTCTGGTAAAACAGCTGGCTGAGTGACGTATCACAGGAAGAGAAGTAGTGTGGAACAGCAATGGACGAATGGAATTGTGCAAATGAAGAAATACAGATCACTAACGTTGAACTGTGATAAGAGCAGGGGTGACGTTGCTGGGTTAGAGTTGCGTTTTCCTTTTCTCTGCTTCAGTTTATTTTCTCTTTTAATAAGTTTTCTTTTCATTTGTTTTGTCAATGCACCATCAGATCCCACTTTCCTTGGTCCTGGTTTGGACATCGGGACTTGAGTTTCATTTATTGCAAGAGAATGAGAAGGAGTCTTTGCAGTCTTTAGGATCTTGGGAAGGGGAGTGCAGACATTACTGACTGTGAACAGAGGATTCCACAGACAGATTGCTATACTGTAAGTATGTTTGGAGACACAGCTGTCACAGAGTGGTGTCTGAATGGTGTATTCTAGGTTACCAAAACCACTTTAATTAGCATACTTATGATTCATATATGCTGTTTTGTGGAAATGCTCAGTGGACAGCTCAGATTAGCATTAGCATTCACACACTACTTAGACATTTTTTAATCTCAGGGCTGGATTTTGAGGCCCAAGTCAGGTTTAGGACAAGTGTTTTTTTTTGCTCCTATCTGAAAATGTTTTTGGGAAACTCTCTGGGGCCTGGATGGTGAGGTGCACCTCGCGGTAATTGTATACCGAAACTGAGTCAGTCGGCTCAAAAGTTGTGAGCAAGCATTATTGAATCTCTTTCGCTTGCAAGAGCTTTTATCAGTGGTCTTGATTGTTTCCAACTCATACTTTGTGGATTTGGGGAAAATGTCTAAATCTGTTGCTCAGAGAAGCTCAGATATATCACAGGAATGCTCAGTTTACACCCCAGGTAGGGTCAGGGTTAGCATTCACTTTCTAATTAGACAGTTTTTATGCTCAGCGCTGCACACTGGGACCCAAGTCAGGCCTAGTACAAGTGGTTTTTTGCTTGTATCTGATTTTTTTTGCGGAAACTCTCTGGGGCCTGGATGGCAAGGTGCACCTCGCAGTAATTGTATCCCCAAACTGAGTCAGTCGGATCAAAAGTTGTGAGCAAGCATTATTGAATCTCATTCACTTGCAAGAGCTTCTAGCATTGGTTGTGATTGTTTCCCACTTATACGTTTTGGTTTGGGGAACATGTCTAAATCCGATGCCCAGAGAGGCTAGTATACAGGTACTGTAGTATACCTGTACATATCTTTATACTGGTGAAAATTAGCTATCATGCTGAGTCGTAACAAGCTTGAATCAGTTTTCTATAGCAAAGTGTGGATATCGCGGCTAATGTGCAATTTCAATGTTGTATGAAGAGAGTACAGTAGATTTCTGGAGAATAAACCCTGATATGTTGTGATTGTACGGGTGCACTTTGGATGCCATTGGATCATCCAGGTGAGTGCTACACATTGGTGGTTGTCCCCATTACCTGTAAAGCACTTTGAGTGGAGTGTCCAGAAAAGTTCCCTTGTAGATAAAGTATTCCAGTGATTGTGGGTTCTGAAATCTGTTGTGGAGGAGCAAATGTCTGGCTCCGTATGTTCTCTTCTCAAAACATACAGGCATCACAGCCCTCATCACAAAACACAAAAGATTACAGGATATATACAGTACATAGATGCCCCCACTGCGTGTTGTCCTTGCTTAGCTAGCTTTCTAACTGGGGGTGTCAACATAAATTATGGCTCCCACATTTACAGTACCTACAAAACTAGAGATACAGGTCAGCACACATACTTTGTCATAGGAATTTGTATCAAAGGCAACAATTACAAAAAGGCTTGTTTTTTTCCCAGTTTAAAATAATTCCAAACTGAGTTTAAAGGAGCCATGTTTCCACTTTCTCTGGTTTCTTCATCAGGTGTGTAGGTGAGGTAGAGAAAGAAAGCAGAGATGAGGGTAAGAAGTCAAAAAGGAGTGCAAATAAGACAGAGGGAATGTGTAGGGGGAGATGGAAGAGTTCTAACAGATGGAAAATGGATTATGGAAAACAACACTAACTGTAAATCAATGGAAAGATTAGAAAGGGGTTAGTCAATTAAATGCTAGTGAATGTGTGAATCCAGTTTTAGGATCATTTTGGCTTCTGATGTCTTTTTATTAAATAAATCATACAGGATGGTCAGTGTAATCATGGTTGGGAGAGGTAAAAGTGGGAACTATTGGCTTGCAGAAGTCTTAAATCCTCACTGCGCTGACTTGCTACCTGAAGTGATCTTCATCCTGTTATCCCAATGTACTATAAATGTTCCTTCAGTCTGATTTCAAGGGTGATATTAATTTGATGCTGAAAGAGTTCCCCAGCTCTAACCACTTTATGTTTGCTTTGAAATTCAAGATTTAATTCAGCAGTCAACATCACCTGAGTCAAGCACAGGGACATACAGACATCGAAAAAAAGTGAAAGTCACCAGAGCAGCAAAGCCTTCAGCAGGGACAGCAGTGAATTAGATCACCGTGCCAGGTAGGTGAACAGGTAGGTGATGGAGTGAATATCAATGACTTGAGCAGAATTCTGAGGCTGCTGGTGGTAAAATGTCTCCTACAAATGCACCCAGACAAGAACCTTGCAATGAGAACCGCACACTGGAATCCAAAACATAATGTGTGTATATGTTTTGGAATCTAAGCAGCAATGTAAATTGGCATAAACCAAAATACATGTAATTTAAAATAAATGAAAAGTCAAGAAAGACGAGCAACAGGGAACAACAGGTCTTTTCAGGCATCCTGAAAAAAGCCAGCTTTCAAAGTAATTGCAGTGTGATGTACTTGACAAATAAAGCATGGAAAATTAAAGAATCTTTATAGTCGTATTATTTCAAAGGTCATTTTGAACACGGGTCATAACAGTACCCACATTTCCATAATTACCAAGATTAAATTAAAACCTGAAATTGGCTTGACCGGTGTTGCCAGAGCAGCACAGTTTCACGCACACACATGAAATGTGATAAGGACGTAATATACTGCATCTTTCAAAACGCCACAGCGATGCCTTCATCACAAAGAGATTCTAGAACTAAGAGAAAGGGCAAGAGATATTTAGAAAACATGAGGCTTCTGAGGCTACTGAGAAGTTACAATAAACAGTTGTTGAACTGCACAGAATGGAATCTGAGGATTAGTCATTTGGGCTCAAAACATAAGAACCCAGCCACTGCCCAAAAGGCTTTTCCGAAAACAACAGAAACGTTGCTTTTTTTAGGTGAGGAAGGCTTGGCTATTAGAGGCAATACAATGAGAACAATTGTAGAGGTTTCTTCAACTAAGAGCAAAGGATGTTCCTATTCCAGAAGCTTGGCCTCAAAGATGGGAAAGATTTTGCTCACATGAAATACAAAATGAGATTTTGAATTGTACTGTATGCCTGTAGAAATGGAGTGGAAAGACTCAGCTGAAAATGAGAAGAAGCTATTTCTTCAGCCTCATTGTTGATGGTACAACAGATGCTTCAGTGAAAGAACAAAAAGCAATGATTCATCATGTTTCGCGTATTTAGGAATTTCACGACGGCTTTCTTTGCTGTTTCCAGAGTGCTGCTAAAGATTCCGTCTGCATTGTTAAGATGATAAAAGATGTGTTGATAGTCTTTTATGAATGTAAGTTACCTTTTGAGGTCAGTCCTAGGAAGAAGTTGTAAACACAATTTATATTTTAAATGTTGTGCAGGCAAAGAATACAGTGGAGAAAACAAATATTCTGTACTGTATACTGTATACAAAAGGTGTGAAAACTCTGCCGGCTTTTGTGAACTGAAAGAAAAAACACAGGAGATGGGCAGTACTTGACAAGCCTGTTGCTGCACTTATGCCCCATTGCAGAACATTGAAAAGCTCTCTAGAAACAATTGCCTCATCAGACAAAAACAAAGGTTTTTGTGATGTAAGTTAATTCTTTTCCCAGCCAGTCTGCCAGAAAACCTTTGACCTCAAAGATTGTGAGTTCCATTTTGCAAAACCAGAGATTTGTGTGCTGTTGAAGCAAAAGCTTTGTTTAGCTAAACCCAAATGGTTTAGAAAAACAGATTGCTGTACCGGGTCAGGACTGTGTGAAAAAAACAAAACAGTTCAATATAAATAAACTTCAACTTTCTTGGCATCGGTCTCTTCACAGAAAGAGTCATTTAGCTTCCAGTTTAACTAACAGCTTCGTCACAGCAGAAGACAACTGATGACAAATATATTTTCAGATTTTTGACAATCTAGCCAGATTGATGAGATCACACTACATCAAAGGAAACCTGAGATCTACTGTATGTAAGCACAGCGAGGTTACTCCTTCCTGTCACACTACTCAACAATTTTACTGTCAGACTTTAAACAAAATTCTGACAAGCAGAAGAAACAGCTCAATGTCTAGCTATAGCTTACATATGAAAGAGCAGCAACCTTAGTACATGACGTAAGGAATGAAATTATGTAATTATGCCACTCTTGACCAAAGAGAGGTTACCAATGATTTTATGATCAAAAATGAAAGGAGAAAAGAATCCTTTGTAATATTTTAAGAGCATGTATTACATTACAATGTATTTTTGGAAATTATTTGCTCGCTCTTATGTTTGGCTGATACTGCAGCATACATATACAAAATATATGGGGAATTTTGTGTGATTGTGTGACAGAAAATTAGAATCTGACAGTGATAGCAGTTTGCCAGTCGTAGTGCTGAATCTTACACACAGTACAGGACACTTTCTTTGAAGAAACTTTTGTTTCATGTTTATTTCTTTTTTTCAGTTGAAGTGTTCCATGCAACAGTAAGCAATATAAAATTGTCAGTTCAGTTCAGGATGAAAAAATTGCATTGCTTCCAATATTTGATATTTTTTTCATTTTGAATTAGGTGCATCGGTTATTTAACTATTTATATAGCTCAGAAGATTACTGCTGCCCTTTAGTCTACAAGAAACCTAACACTACAGACTTTTATGACAAGTCACACATTCATACATAAATACAGAACTCATCCTAGGCCTGATAATAGCAATGACTTCCTAATGAATGGTGTTGTGGCATATACAGTATCTAAATTGTGAGTGCGGATAACACTAACCAAAGTGTAATGTGCTGTAGTAAAATTGGAAATACAATTGCCTTTATTTTAGGGGTAGCATTTATTTGACTTATGAGAATCCCATTTCCTTGATTTACAGTTTACGATTTTAAACCAATGCAAATTCTAGTGTATTGTAAAAATAGACTGAAGAATACTGAACAAAATAAAGCTAGACAATACATGCATCTTCATTAACCACTTAGTCCAACACAGGCTTGTGGTGAGCCAGAGCCTAACATGACAGTCAGTGCAGGATACGCCTCTTTGCTTCCTCTATTATTATGAAAGGAGTTCATTTTACCTACCCATTAACACAGCCTTTTTTTCTTACTAATTAAACCTGAACCAGGGTTTTATTTAGAGGATGAAAACAGTGTTCTTTGTGTGAGTAGTCTTTATATTTTCTCTCTCTTGTCTGGAAGTCATTCTCAGTCAAATGTTTTTGCATTACACGATTTTGCTCTGTTAACATTTTTTCTTCTTCATTTTGAGTTACTGTAAGGGTTGCAGTTTCATGCTTAATTCATGAAGATGTTTTATAAGCCCTAATATCCTATGTTATACTGAGACTAAGGCTGTGGTAAAAATCAATCATTATCATCACCTAGGGCCTTTGCACTGGTCCCTAAACATTTCTTCTGGTCTAGTTTCACTAGTTATTTGCAATATGAGTACACCATGCCATGATATGCCATAGCAAATATTGATAATGAATTTATATTTGTGGTATTATATTTGAATTTGTGGTATTTCTATGGCCCAGTGTAATAATGGACAGAGTATCAAAACTGAAGTAAAACCACAGTAACACTATGTTTCAACACACATCTCCGAGACCTATACTGTAGATCAGTAGGTACAGTACTTATGGTGTTTCATCAAGTTGCTCTGGGGCATCTAGGAGTGTTTTTTTCAGATCTCCAGCAATTCTCAAATTCAGATTGCATGAACAAGTCCCTTGAAAACTGCATGTTTCTTACAGGCCCAAAAAATGAAAGGCTAAACTAAGCACAAACAATAATAGGCTCAATCGGTGGTTTATTTTTCAATAATTATGTGGTCACCAGGAAAGAGAACCAGAAGACACCGGTTTCCTGAGAACCAGGATTGGGAAGCTTTGCAAGGTATTGTCTTTTTATTTGTAGATCTCTTGGATTGAAAACATTGTATGTTGTCTAAACTGAAAAAGACAAAAAACAGAAGGTCGT
Organism: Atractosteus spatula; assembly: GCF_055471065.1. NCBI lineage: Eukaryota > Metazoa > Chordata > Actinopteri > Semionotiformes > Lepisosteidae > Atractosteus > Atractosteus spatula. Next base: position 30,934,760 of record NC_142713.1, on the reverse strand, counting down.
AATTAGTCCGACTATTTGCACAGCAAGATCTAAGCTTGTGCGTTCAGATTCCAATGCTACCAAGTGAATTAAAACCTTGTTACAAATAATCTACTTCATTTGTTGCATTGATTCACTGCTGCTGTACAGGACCTCCAGCATTTGGTTTAGGCTCCGGAATGAATCGAAGGACAAACGATAAAGATTGTCAGACACTATGGTGGTAACTAAAACCCCTGCAGGCTGGTTCCTTCTTTTCAATTGTCTTCTACTTCCAGAGGCCTTTGGAAGCAAGACAGTGAAATGACATTATACCAAGTCCAAGTGATGGTGAGCCTGCCACTTTTATCTGTTTTCTACAATATGTCAACGAGTCTGCACTCCGCAGGCACACAGAACACAAAATAAAGCGTATTACTCAAGAGAAGCTGAAGAGGGCAGTCAATCTGTTTTACAAATCAGCAGTGAGTCTCAGACGGAACACAACATCTTGTCTTAGCAGAAAGCTGAGGGAAGTGGTTACTTTTTTTTCTCTTTTATGTGGTTAATTATCAGCGGGATAACTAAATCATTAAATGGATAATTGTTTCAACCAGTAAAGAGTATATATATGGATCAATGAAGAGCTTCTTGGGAAAAAAGGCAATGTTAAGAGAAGGAACCGCAGAGAAAGAAAAACGTTTTCTGCGATTAAAATCCTGTTGGAGCACAAGGAAACCAGGCTTCTAAAATAAAACTTACATTTTCTGTTTGTTATTTAAATTTGCACAAAGGGAGAAGGGAGATGTAAATCTGAAGTGATGAGTAGTGATTCACTAGCTTCTTCTGTGACTCAGACTGATACAGTACTTCCTGTCAGCATTATTTTCGCTTAATTTACAAGAGGTCAGTATAACGTTAAGAAGTTGATTGTGGTTTGTTTGGTCTGAAAGTGTGTTCAAGTATTTTTCTAAGTGTAACCGTATAAAACAAAGCTGAACACTATTTCTGTAGTTAATATGATTTTTTGTCTTAACTTAGTGACTGTTAACACTTAATCAAGGATGACTTACAGTACCATTTATATAGTTTATGTGTTTCACCTTAGGTAAGTAAAAGTAACAGTTATGCAACTACAACACTAGGCAAATGAAACAGTAAGAATTTAAACAATAAAACACAGTATAGAAACAAAAGAATAGCAATGGTACATTATGAATCCCATGTAGTCCATGTTCACCACAGTGAATACATGCAATAAGCACATAACATTGCCTGTTTGAGAGCAAAGAATAATGCAATGTGGTGGGAAGAAAAACTGAAAAGCAGCTGACAACTGATTTGTTACAGGTATTGTCTAAAGACATACAGGAAGTCTGGCATAGGTGCCAAAGGGTGTTCAGGTGGACAGAGCGCTTCTGACTTCTGTGGGCCAGCACTGAGGGGCTCGGGAGTAGGGCAAATGGGCTCTGAATGTGCGAGAGCAGACAGAAGGTACAGGAAGTCTGGCGGGAGAGTAGGAGCAGGAAAAGGTGAGAGCAGGTGTAGAGAGCGATAAGACACTGTCGATAGGAAGTGATTGAGACCTCGGTAGGTGAGAGTGGGACAAAGAAGAATGGGATGAGGAAGATAAAAGATAAGTTGAGCAACAGAATTCTGGAAGAGATGGAGTGGTTGGCCAAGAGTACTGTGTGTTTCGCCATTCTAGGCGAGACACTACCAGCACTTGGCCTAGACATGGTGCACAATACTTGGCAAGGATTGTGAGTTGTGAATGCTGCTGGAGGAGAAGTGGCAGGAGAGTGCCAGAGAAAAACAACAAATTGGAGAAAGAGGGAACAGTAACACTGAGCTTCCTGGCAGAGGATGAGGGGGATGCTGGAAACAAGAGAAATCAAGGTAGAAATGTCCATAGAGGTGGATATAAAAGGATTGTGGGAAGATAGTGGGAGTGTATCCAGGAAAAAATAACAGTGAGACAGGCAGAGATACATTACATGATAAGACATGAGTAGCTGAAGGAGGAACATAGAGAAAGATCTGAGTATCTTTAGCATAGATACGTTATGGAAAGCCATGGGAAGAGATGACAGGAGCCAGAGAACGGGGAGAGAAGAGCAGTAAACCCAGGACAGAGCACAGTGTAAGGAGCAGAGAGTGAGGCTTGCCTGGGTACTTTGTATGTGCAAGAGCCAGGCGAGAGCAGTGCCAGAAATTTCATGGACAGAATGAACCACTGTGTTCTAGAGGTGAAGTAGGATTAAGACGGAGAATAGGTAAAGAGAGGAGAGCAGCTTCAGTGGAGTATGCTGCTCAAGAGCCGGATTGGACACAGTCACACAGTGAGTGCTGTGAGAGGAAAGCACAGAGCTGGCGGTGCTACACCCACCTGAGGCTTTTAGAGAAAAAAGGGAAGAAGGGAGACAGGAGGAATCATGAGTATGTGTTTAAAATCAGAGAAACGTCTTCTGGGACAAGTGGAATAATTAAAATAAAATCAAAACTTGAAGAAATGGCCATGCAAATGAAACTTTCTGGAAAACATATTTTGAAAATCCTTACCAAAGGTTCCCAAACGCAGAATTATTAGGCCAAAATAAATTAAAAAACTCAAAGATTCGTAGTTAAATTAGTCATTTAATTGACTATCAAACTCTATTAAAACCCCTTAGACTTAATCACAGAGTAGGCACTACTAGACAAATTCCACGCCCACAAACCATGATAAGCCAAGTTGGAGTCAACAATGAGATACTGAGACAGAGCATTCCTGAGTTGCAGCAAAGCCTGCTAGAGCTCTTCAGTCTCGTTCTGGGAGCTGGGTGTTCCCCTGAGGTCTGGAATCAAGGATTAACCACTCCCATTTATAAAAGTGGAGACAGACTCAACTTCAATGACAAGCTGGTTCATCAGAAAGGATGTATTTCAGGTTTTCTGGGGAGGGATAAGAAATGTGTTGTACAGGTATGTCATGGAAAATGGAACATTGCAGATTCATTTGTAAATTGCTTTTTAAAATATATTGAATCTATTTATCTATCCTGAGAGCTGACGACAATTAAAAGGTGGTAGTATGCCATGGGAATTGTTTTGTTGTCTTTTTATTTAAATCAATAAAACACATGTAGTTCATATTAACTTATCTTGCATTCAGACCGTCTCACACTTCACAGATTTCTGAACTCGAGATCAGTGCTGTGTAATTTGTAATCCTATGAAACACCTGAGGATCTAAGACTGAACGAATATCTGACTTCAAGAGATTACCCAGTTCACCTCCTTTCATGTTTCTTTTTTTAAAGAGCTGAATCAAGGAGCTCAGAATCTTCTAGATCTGAACTGGTGGTATTTTTACTCAATAAATAGAAATCACCACAGGAGTTAAATATCATTGAGTCAGTGGGAGTGTTTGACCCAGTTTTTATAAAACTGAAAAAGTGAATCGGACTGCAGCGGATAACAGGAGATGACAGTGTTGTTTTATTGCTGACCTGAATAGAAGCTGAAAGTGTCTGGCCCACTTTGACAGATTTGAGATACTGCTCCGGTACTTTTTGATTTAGTCAGTAAAATCAGCCGCCATGTGAAGAATTCAGGACGAATTTCATTGTGGATAATAAAGGTCCTTGAGTCCAGAATGTTCTGGAGGTTTCTATTATTATTTCAAAGCGTTATCGTTAATCCAGTGGAAAATTAAATCAGCACATCTCATACAACTTTGCAATGGGCTATGCTGCGTACAAACTAGACAAAACAATACATGGCTATGTACAGCAGACCACATCTTTATTCTAGAACCACACACAGAATTGGCACAATTAGAATGGTCCTTGTGCTTAGGTACTACAGCAATACAATCAGCAGTGTTGCTGTGCAATTGTAGTCATTTCTGATACAGAATCAAAAGAAGAGAGTTTTTTGTGAATTTTTTCACAGAGATGGATTTAGAACAGGCTTTCCAGGCTGTGACTGAAATGGTCAGTTACTGGAACATCTCAAGATTTGTGATTTACTGAGCAATGCTCACAAAATTGCATTCATGCTCTACATTAAGCAGTTAAAATTTTGGAAAAAGTTCATATGAGAAATTCATTCAAAGTTAATAAAAAGGTTTTATCTTTCCTGTAAGTGTGGTTTGCATTCCTCTGATACAAACATGTTATGCTAAAATACTGTTGTTTGCTGATCCATATTTCCAACTATTTTTATGAAGTTCTAAACAGTCTCATGTGGTTCATCTTACATTACATTTTCTCTAATTTAAAAGCTATGTGGTGGATTTAAATAATTGAAATTCATGTTTTTACTCATTTCAACAATTTTCTGTTGATGCTTATTGTTCAAATAGGTAAATGATTTTGTACAGCTCATCTGTATTATCAGTTTTTTCATCATCTTCCTTGATTAATCCATGGATTGGTGGAGACATCTTTGAGATTTTTCCACATGCTTCTATATGGGACTGATGTCGTGTGTTAGGTATATGTTTGGTGTATGGGGGCTGGTTATTTCCTGTCCCAGCCTAATCTTGGAGAACCATTCTGGTAATAGTGTTATCTGAATTGCTAGATTTGTACAGCATAGGTTTATCTGATCAGCTACTCCTAAGTGAGAGAACAGGAGAGACCAGATGCTAGACAGGCTGGAATTCTATGGTTTGGAGCTGATGTGACCAAAAATGCACTTAAAAGGTTGGCCAGAAGAGAAGGAAGAAAACAAAACCAGGGAAAGAAGCAAAGGAGAGTGGAGTGAACAATTTCCAGTGATTCCTCACTGAACCAGAACTTTTCAGCTATTGGGCTCTGAAGGGATTCAGATTAAATTTAAAGTTCACTAGGAATGACAACGACCAAGATTAAAGTGTCGTGAAAGGATTATGGAGCAAAGTTTTGGCTTAACCCGCTTGGCTGAGGGCTGACCTCCCGGCCAGAAGACAAGGAGGCCAGGACCCTCATGCAGGGTGACCAAGGGGCAGGTGCAGAGGTGGAGATGGGGTGGAGGCGGGATGCAAGAGACATGCACGAGAGAGAGAGATAGGGGTCTCATAGGTATTTATAGAGTTTTGGGAGAGGACTGGATGTCAGGAGCGATTGCTAATGACTGACAGCTGAGTCTGATTGAGCTTGGTTGTTGTCATCCCTCTCAAACTTTTACTATAAACTTCATAAAGGAGCTATATTTGAGGAAATATTTAATTTTGCTGCTGGCAAGATTAATGTCTCTTGCTTGAATTTAGATACATTTTTAGATGGGGCAGAGAGTCATCTCCCCTTTTAGCATCCATTTAGGTGTACCTTTGGAGTATTATTTATTCTATAGAACAGTTTTTTCTTTTCTAGATAAATATTTGAGTCTACTCCTGAGTGTCTATCATAGTGAACAATTGAGTGCAGAAGGTCTGATGCAGAGTTTTCACCCTGTGTTTTATTTTTGTTGAAAAAAATCAATTTTTCAAAATAAATCATTTGTTTATTTATCAATCACAAAGTTTTTCTCAGAAAATTAAAAAGGTCATGTGATCTCAATCTGTATTTCATGAGATGTAGGGGTGTTTCATTATTTAACTTGCATAATTTTCTAGTATTTGAGGTCTGACTACTTTTTTGTCTGACTACTACTACCTTTGTCTCTATTATTCTACTTTTACAAGACCCTACTCATCCAGCTTGCACCCAAAAACCTACAAGACAGTTTGGGGAAGCTATATTTAAAGCTTAGAAAAACTCAATTTTGATGCATTCATCCATACCATACATTATCAGAAATCTGCTTGTGCTGGTGAGGCTGCAGCAATGTCAAACATTTGTTAGGTAGATAGGTCACTTTCGGAACATCAGATTGGGCTGAAAAGCTAAATAGCAGTATGAGTCATTTCAGTGTGCAGTTTGCAAGTGGCATTTTCAAAGTCACCCCAACTAATTTCTTTAGATTCAACATGAACAAGAGGACCCAAGTGTGTAGGGAAGTGAATTTAAAACTGACAACAGGTGGAGCTTTTCCACAGAAATAGCTGTGCGAGTACAGAAAAAGTTACCCAGCCATGTTGTTGATGTTGTTCATTCTAGATATACTTGGATGAGATCCTTGGATCAATTACTAAAAGCTAAAAGCAACCAAACACAATCTTTCTTATTTTCTAACATTTCTGGAAGCTTTCTTCTTTTGTATCTACAGGTATATGATATACTGTATTAATACATGCAATATACAGTACATGAGCTGAAGACTTAGTTTTTAATAAACAAAGGCAGCTTCCCTTTTAGAATTGTATTTAATCTTTCAAATCACTCAAGCCTATTTTTATTTTTCTTTTAATTTTAGACTTTGGATGAAATTAAACTTCTATCGATGATCCTAGCTGGCCCAAATACTTACATCTGTTGACCTCTTTTGACTTGATGTCATTTAGACATTCACAAATGCATAAATACAAGAATTGCAAAGGCTGACAATGTTACATTTTTTCATAGTGCAAATCACTGAGGTTATTAAAGTTGAAACAAAATAAAGCAGCATTCTGACTCTGTCCCTGTTCTTTCAAATCGTTTCCTCTTTCTCAATGATAAATTAAGAAACTGCCTGAAATGCTTTTATCTCAGGTAAAAAGAATGACAAACAGCCTTTGAGGCAGATGTTATTACCCCCAGCTCATTCTTTCCACATATCACTGATGGTACATTTCAATGTTACCTTGTTTCAAAGATGGACAATAAAAGAAGGCTTTCTTTCAATTTTGACTTTCTCAGAGATAGCACTGCCTGGAAGGTGTTTTTTTTTATTATACTTTCCCATTTTATTTCTACTGTAGCTTTCATTGAGTACTAGGTTTTTCTATCCTCGTGTCTTTTGAGGGGTATAATTGAAATCCCGTACCCTGCTAAGAAGAAAAAAATATGATTAGTTCTGGCTTTAGTTCAGAATAATGTACAGTATGTCCTTATGCAAAACTATTTAGGCCAATTTTCTCTTCTGGCTACTCAGATTTCTCAACTTGCTTCAGGTTTATTTGGTAATGCACTAAATTTGGTTCTCAGGTTAATTTTTGAAACACATTTGTATTAGGCAAGCAATATTAGTATAAAGCAACATTTTGGAATTGATAAAACAAACATTTATAAATGTATAAATATGGACAGTATAAATGCACAAATATAATTTATATATAAGCATAAATTACATATAAATATGTACTGTACAGCTACAAGAAATCAATGAATAAGAGTTGGTTAAGGTATGAAGTGCTTGTTAGTGTGTGATATATTAACAATTTCATGTATTAAATTGCTCCACCAATCCTTCAGTACTGTCATGTCTGAGAAAAAAATACACACCTGTGTCCCACGAAACTCCAGCTCAGAAAGAAAAGGCTATATATTTCATGCTATTTATCCCTTTTTAGCATCCAAACACAGATCAAATGCTTTCATGGAGAATTATGCCGTCTTTAACTCCTTAATCTCCTTAATTTTACTTTATTTTTACTATTCACTTCCCATGTGTTTTATTTTTTTAAAAACATTCTTTCTTTTAAAGACATATTGTAACAAACAGTTATTTCCGGACCCTATGCGGACGGCACAATCCAGAATCGTGAGGAAACACTGGGGGAAAAGTCATGCAGGAATACGGGGATGAAAACAGGGGGGCGTGTCCAAAGTGCGCTGGTGCACGGGGGAGGTGTGGCCAAGGCAAACAATCCAAAAGTAATCCAGAAGGGGAATCCAAAAACGCAAGAATAAGTCAATAGCCAGGTGATCCATCCAACAAGGAGTTAAAACACGAACCGGGTTGGAACCGGCGGACAGGGAATGGGAACAGAGATTAAAACCTTAACGGGACCAGGCGCTTCCAGGTCCCGGACTCGCACGGTGCGGAAACCAGATGCAGAGCCCGGATGAACGTCATCCCCATGTTTGTGTAAATTTCTGCTGGGTGCTTCAGTTTCCACCCCAAACTGGAGGAAGTCCAAAAACATAATGGTAGATGAATTGACTTCTGGGAAAAGTGGCCCTGGCCTGATTGTGTGTGTATTTGTTTGTGTCTTTGTTTCTGCTCTGCGATGTATTGGCGTCCTGTCCAGGATGTACCCTGCCTTGCGCCAGATGCTTACCAGGAATGGCTTCGGCTCCCCTGTGACCCTGTATTAGAAGAAGCAGTTAGAAAATGGATGGATGATTTACTGTGGACAAACAATTGGTCCCAACTGTACCATTAGCATAATTCAGTAATCTATTTCTACTATATGACTGCTTTAGCAATGTCTTTATCTTCATCCTGAAAGACTCACCTATCATGAAGCACACAGTTGCAAAGATTTATCCCTCAGCTACGCTCCATATGATAAACCTTTAACAAGAGGAGGTGGCTGTTTTGAGTAAATGGCACATTTACAGTACCTGCTTCTTTACAAAGCTGCATTTTTCATGTCTACGCTCTTGCTTCCTCCTCCTTTGGGCTATTATTGGTATAAAGTATGCTCAGTTAATTCTAATTTTGTAAAACAGAAAGCAGCCATGAATTTAATTCTCTACCTTGCCAAATGAGAGAACAGTGGGTGGCCTGGCTGTAATTCAATTCCAGTTCTTTTCCTGGGCTTTTTCTATTGCAGTTCCTCTGCTTCATAGCAAGCTATAGAAGAAAACTGACTTTTTTGGTGTATTAAATGATGTTCTCATTCACATACATCAGACTCTTATACAAATAGATTTATTTTTATTATGTACTTATTTATACAACCTACTTGTTACGGGAACAGCCGGACCTCGTTAATTACCAATCAACATTCTGCACATGACCCTCTATTTAAACCCTCTTCAACTCGCACTTCACTACCCAGTATTAAACAGCCTGCTGTTTGCTGTATTGTCTACCACAATATACCGACTTAAAGCAAGCTTTCTGCAAACAGGAAGCCCTCTCCCTCCCTCCGCACCACCCCTACGACTGTGCAATTGACTTACTTCCGGGAACACTGCCTACCTAAGGGACGTGTTTACTCCCTCTCCGGCCCAGAAGAGGAAGCACTGGAAAATTACATCTGGGACGCACTCAAGTTGGGGTTCATCTGACCTTCCACATCACCAGCATGTGCCAGATTCTTCTTTGTAGAAAAGAAGGACGGGTCGCTCAGGCCTTGTGTGGACTACAGGGGTTTTAAAACATCACCATCCCCAACTGCTATCCTCATCCTCTCATCCCGGCAGCACTTGAATCACTCCACGGAGCTCGTATTTTCACCAAGTTAGATCTGTGGAGTAATTACAATCTATTACGCATCAGAGAAGGGGACGAATGGAAAACCGCCTTCATGACAACACACGGTCAATAACTCATAATGCCTTTTGGCCTCGTTAATGCACCCTCAGTTTTTCAATCATTCATGAATGATGTCTTTTGTGATGTCCTACACAGATATATCATAGTCTACCTGGATGAAATCTTAATTTTCTCCAAAGACCTTAATGACCGTGTCCTCCACGTGGTTAGTTAACAACAAACTGTATGCCACACTAGAAAAATGTACTTTCCATGAACCCAAAGTACATTTCATGGGTTATGTCATCCCCCCCGGGCGTAGAAATGGACCCTGCTAAGGTGACCACCATCACCAACTGGCCAACTCCAAAAACTCTAAAACAAATCCAACGCTTCCTGGGTTTTGCTAATTTCTATCGCAGGCTCATCAGAAACTTTAGTTCAGTAATAGCCCCTATCACTGCCCTCACTTGCCAGGGCCCTAATCTTGGCTGCTGGAGCCCCGAAGCGGACAAAGCTTTTCCCACAATTAGACAACTATTCACCTCTGCCCCTCTCCTCCAACACCCAGATCCCTCCCTTCCCTTTATCACCAAGGTGGATGCCTCGGCCTACAGAATGGGCGCTGTCCTCTCCCAGCGCCTTGGGGAGAAGCATGTTTTACAGCCCTGTGCCTTCTTTTCCAGGTAGCTCTCTCCAGCAAAGGCCAACTACGACGTCAGCAACACAGAGCTCCTGACCATCAAGCTTGCACTGGAAGAGTAGAGGCACTGACTTGAGGGAGCGTAGCATCCCCTTGTCACCCTAACTGACCACAAGAGCATTGCACACATCCAGGCGGCTAAAAGACTAAACCCCCGGCAGGCCAGGAGGCTCTTTTCTTCTCTTGGTTCCGCTTTTCCATCTGCTACATCCCGGGATCAAAGAACGTCAAGGCAGACTCGCTATTACGCCTTCACGACCAACCAGATCAAGACACGCCACCAGAACCTTTCATCCCTCCCCAGAAAATCGTTGCATTCTGTTATGACCATGGGTGTCTAGAAGTAAAGGGGTGTAACATTAAGGATGGATTTGGATGCAGGTGGATTTCTGGAGAGGGACTTCTGACAACAACATTTTGGTGCAAAAGTGATTTATTTACAAGTAAAACAAAAAGTGAATAAGTGACTGGTATGTATTTACAGTTAGACCCTACGACTCATTTATGGACACCCCACCTACACAGTTAATAAGATCCTGAACTCCAGATGGATACTCGGCACACTTCAGTACCTCGTGGACTGGGAAGAGTATGGCCCTGGAGACAGGTCCTTGATTTTGGGGAGCAACATCCTCCACCGCTCCTTAATCCGGGAGTTCCATCAGACCTTCCCAGACAAACCATTCAGGGCGTCGAAAGCTGCCCGTAGGAGGTGGGGGCACTGTTACGGGAACAGCCAGACCTCGTTAATTACCTACCAACATTCCGCACATGACCCTCTATTTAAACCCTCTTCAACCCACACTTCACTGCTCGGTATTGAACAGCCTGCTTCTTCTTCCCGAGACCTTCAGCGAATAACCCCTTCTACTGCTCTGGATCCTGGCACTGCTTGCCTCACCCACTTTGGCTTCGTCTAGCCCCTTCGGATTTGTTCATTCTCATCTACGGAACTGACCTGCACAGGGTTCTTCCTGACGCTCCGTAACACTACCGAGTACAACTAAAATATCGCATGCTACACTGGTCTGATTATCACTCATGTGCCATCCGTATGGTGCTTGGTGCAAAAAACAAACAGGATTGAACACAAGATGGTTTGGTAATACCTCTGTCTTCCATAAGGTAAACAGGTGATGAAAATGGCCTTTGTATACTCCTGGATGTATAGATCTAGATTGGTTTACCTGGGGTCTCTTTGTTACTTTCCCTTCATTCATCAGTACAGGACTGTGGAGTGCTGTGGGGGACCACTACACAATATACTGTACAGTATATTTGAGAGTTGTTTGAGAGTTGGGCTATAGGATCTGACTCTAAAATGTTTGCTCATCTATCAAATACTTCATATGAAACTTAAGGAACCACTGCCTGGAATAAAGTTAAATGGAACACTAAATAAGGACCTAACTTGGTCATTTATTGCATTCTTCAGAAATGTTTGGGAGGAAATTCACTCTAGATCCTCATCACACACATTTCTACTTGCAGACGTATACAGTATGTCTCGATTCCCTTCACATTCTCTTTTACATCCCTCCCTCCAGCCCATCTACACTCATTCAGCAACTCTCTAGCTCACTCCTCACCAGAGTGTGTGAGGGGGGTTGGACAGCCAGTTCTCACTGCTACACTGCTCTTCCCTCAGCTAGGTGAGTCATTACATGCATATTTACACACTTAATTGAAATACTGAACATTATTTCAATAAGATATAATTGTTAACTTAATCATGAGAAATTATCTTGTACAGTTCCCTTGTAGATGTTACATAGTTATTATCAACCCATCTTGCACTGTCTGTCCTCTCAGTACCATGAGCACCTTTCAATTTTGATAGTTTGAGAATGTCCAGATGTGGCTTCATTGGTGTGGCTGGTCTTATTGCTCCCAAGAATAATTTCCCAGCAATGGCAACCTCCTCATGCCCTTCCTGGGATCGGGTGATCCTTTTACTATCCTATATTATTTATATGAACATCTGCAATGATAGGGTCCGTTGTTTCAAGGAGGAGCCTGTTTGAGCTTGGACTACTGATGTGCTGACTGCCACAGCAGCAGCTGTATTTCCCTGAGTTCATATAAGGTGGTATTGTATGAAATTAGATGGACCATGAAGGTGAACTCAGAAGTCGTTTGCATCTCACCGTGTCTAAATATAATCTGATACTGTGATATGAGAGTCAGAGCATCCTAAATGACAATTGTTATGTCCCTAGTGCATTTTGGTAGGAACTGGAAATACTGATATTCTCAGAAAATTGTCTGTCTCTGTTTGATGTAGGCATTGTAGCATTACTGTCTCAACCGCTAAGTGCGATATCAGTGGGTCAATCAAATTCAAACTAATGTAACGAGATGATGGGGCTCAGGCTCTTGTTAACTGTGAACATGGTGCTTTTTATTAATCGGATGTGCGTCTGGCACAGCAACCACAACAGAGAGAGAAAAGAGAGAGACAACAGGCTACGACACACTGGAGTCAATTCAGGTACAGTTACACAGTTATATGAGTCCAGGCTATTTCGCGACTGTGTACACCAGTTCCGCCATTGGTCAGCTGCACTGGTCAGCGCCCCTCCTAGGCCACACCCTGGCCACTACTACTCCCGTCCTGCCCCTCACCGTGCACCCCAGTCGGGCGCTCTTCGGCCGCAACACCAGGTGAGGGCACAACAATATCCTTAATTAATAAGTAATAATATAATCAGATATGTTACCAATATACAGTTCAGACACAAGCATGTACATTTAATGTACTTGTAACTCATGGAAAACAAGGAATAGAGAGAGCATCACTAACTCCTTTTGAGTTGTGTTTTCCTTGAAACCAACAGTCATTTACTGCTTCAGGTTAGGTACTGTAGCTCCACACTTTGTTCATGCATTTAAAGTTAACAATCACTCATTGGTTGTGGCTGGATTAGTGATGCAGTGCATGTTGGTAACATATCCACTCTAAAACTGGAGTATAATGATTCATTATCCAAGTCACATGCAGCACTTTACAAGAAGACGACTTTTTTAATGTTGGCTTTCTCTGTACAACGTTTTTTTCATTGCTGAAACAAAATAATCCACAAATAAACTATATTGGTGGCTTTTCGTGCCTTGAAAACCATGTAAATGTTAGGAATTTGTACATTGACTTCCTTAATTTATCAACTACTTAAGTGCAAAATGATGTATAGCTGGGCACTGCTCATATGTGTAACCAAGTTGCTCATATGGTACTGCTCGGAATGTAGAAGCATTTATAATTTATTACAACATTTTCTCATGACATTTTTTTCAAAGTAACGCTTAAAAGTCAGACTAGAAGAATCATTTACAAATATAGCAAAAAAAATGTCTGAGAAAAAAATGGGAAAGAGAACAGCAGCTGGGAATTTTCTGCAGCATTTATGTCAATGCAAAAACTGCATTTGTCTCTAGATGGAGTCTGTCCAATATGTTCTTTAACCAGGATATGAGAAACAAATTTCAGAAGGCTTCTAACTTTCGACTATGTAAAGTATTGTACATATTAAAAAGTGCAGGGTATACTTTTTTTGATTTTCACAGTTCTTATTTCTCTATACTTCTGAAATTGTAATTGTGTTAAAAAGGCACTTTTTAAAAATTTAAATAGTTTAAAAATGTTCACAATGTGCCTTTTTTCTGTTTGTATAATGCTATTATTCTTTTAAAATTAATTAAACATTGAGAACACTATTAGGACCATTATCAAAGCATTTTGCTCCAGTGCAAAATTGGGTATTTTTGTCCCTTATAATAATGATGTTAATGTTAAAACATGTTTTATTGCTTTTTCCTCTCTAGATTATTGGTATATTCATTCATTTCTGAAATCTTTCAGCTAATGAAGGTTCAATTCTTAAACACCCTGATAAATGAACTCAGAAGCAGATTTCTTCAGAATGAATAGTAGAACATGGACTCTGTAGAAAACTATGTGGAAGTGCATTTAACACCATGAACAGAAGACACTTCTTTTTCCACAGGTGTTTAGGAGTTTGGATCAAAATAGTCTGATACCTTGGATTCCTTCAAGAAACAGCTTGATGAGACCCTTGGACCATTTAGCTACAGTAGCCTTTTTATAGCCTTTTAGAATTCATAACTTTTCTTATGCTCTTAACATTGTACTCTGTAACATCTCTATGCCATACCCCCTTTCCCATTACAAAGCCCTCTAAAATTACTGGGGAAGTAAAAGTCTGTAATGGAATTTTCACAATGAACTATGTTAATAAGCATTTCCCTTGAAAAAAACATGACGGATAAGTATAACTTGGAGTATTTTATTTTAAATAAAATAAATAAAGTACAGCTTTACACTTTTGTGTTCATTATAGTGGAACCAGTTTATTTTGAAATAGAAGACGTATTGGAACAATTGGATGACAGGCTCTCTTATTGGTCAGGTGTTTGTTGTTAGGTAATTGGAGTTGTGACCTGCCTATTAACTTGTCAGTGTTTGGAAGCTTTTGTGGAAAGTCAAAATGAAAAATAAAGAGTAGCACGCTATTTTGAAGTTGAAAAAAAACATAATGAGAAACACAAAGTTAATGACCACATACTGTAATTATCAGCTGTCCAAGAAAACTCTAAAACCCTCAGTGAAATCACCAATATCCTCCACTGAGCAGAATTCCCAATTTTCAATGTCGAATTTTGCAACAGTTTCATGAATACTGCAGATGAGACTAAGATAAACCTGTGATGAGCAGGTCACAATTCAGAGAAAGAAATAGCTGCTCTAAAGAACTCATCTGTGAAGGAAAGTGGAGATAATGTCAGCACAGGCATGCAAGGCTGCCCCTAGCCCTGCCTCAGTCGTCTTTATTAATGATGTAATGTAGCAGGAGAGTGAATTCTGACGTTTGCAGAAACATTTTGTCTGCTTACAGTATGCGGAAGGAAGTGCTTCCATACTTATTGGGCTGCGCATCACCATGTAGCATGACAATGGTGTGATGAAGTCAGGATTAGACTAAAGACGTATTATATTTGTCAGGAAGTAGTGTTTCTACCTAGTCTTCTGTATTTGGGAGTGGTTTGCACTTTTATTCTAGCTGTCCTTTAAAGGGAGTTAAAAATCTATGTTATCAAAAATTCAAACAGGCAAACAGTTGAACTTTAGGTGTAGCTCTTGCTTTGAGAGAAATTCCATGGCAATGCATCTTCTCGCCTTAATAAGTGGAATTAAACGTTAAACGTTGTCTCAGTCGACAGGGCTGATTGGCAAAATGTTTTCTTGTGTAAATGCACGTAAGGCTATTCATATTGTAGCTCATTGCTGAGTCTTTTGGGCCAGAAAAGGCAGGTTTCGGATTGTGGCTCAGTCCTTAGGTATTTGATTTGTGGTGCCGCAGTTCAGAAGATAATTCATTTGTTCTGAAATCTGAGTGTGTCACTGTTGATCTGGTAAACTACCTCTCATCTAAGGACTGGTATCCTCATATCCTGGGTCTGTCATCAAGGTACTGGCATCCTGGACATAGATTCTCATTGCCAGTTACAGGCCAGGATGAAGACAATGGAAAGATTAGGAATGGGAAAGTGTGTTAAAGACGTCTGATTCAAAAAAGGTACAGTAGGCTAAAAAATCCAATGTCACATATAATGTTGTAAGCATGAGCAGCACTAACAGATAATAACCTAAGGGTAGCAAAGACTGAAAAGGCAGGTCTGAAGCCTGCATTTCAAGGAACAAGAGCATATCTAACAAAATTGAAGAGGTAATTCCACATCTTAGGGGATCTGTAACTATTATACATCCTACCATTGCTTTGGAGATTCTTAGAACTATAAGATACTTAGCATTCTAGAACTGGGGTGTTTGACCTGGTGTATAAATTGTTAAGTATGGAGTAACTAGCAGGAGATCTTTGAAATCCATCATAGCTGAAGGCTAGACAGAATGCAATTAGGTTTTCCTGCTAATAAACCTATAGTACAATAGTCGTTATGTGGCAAAAACTTGTATGCGTTTCTTGAGATGCTGCTCAGCAAGAAGCTGCTTCAATTTGGCAATATTTCTGAGCTGGCAAGAAGACACTCAATCTCTGTTTTTAATGTGTGAGTCAAATGAAAAGTCTAGATCCAACATCACACCCAAGTTACAGTATGCGTTATAGCTTTAGGACTGAGGCTTCAGCCATCTATATTTAGATCTGAGACTATCTTCCCTATGATCATAACCCCTGTTTTATCTGAGTTCAACATGAGAAAATTTGTAGTCTCGTCCAATTTTTTATCTCTGCAAAGAAATAAGAGTGAAATTATGGATGATTATGGATAAAGGAAGGTTACAGACAAGTGAGATTATGGATGAGGTGTCATTTGATTTTATGTTTGTACATACAGTTGTTTATCACTGGCATAACAGTTAAAGTTTGCATTATGTCAGTGGACATCATCCCTTAGAGAGAGCACATACTACTATGCATAGTGAGAATTACTGGATGTGGGTCCCAGCATGTAATCCAGAAAGACTCCTCCTTATGATAAATACAGTATGAGCAATCACCCTGCATCTGACTATACTGAAGTCTATTTATTAGTTATAACCAGGAGAAGACAGGCCAAGTATGGCTTCTAAGAGGTCGATCAATATTTGATGTCAATAATGTCAGAAGTTGCAGTTAAGTGAAGAAGGACAAGAATGGTGGAATGACCTACAGTACAGAATATCAGAAAACAAAAGGAAGGCACGTAGATCTTCGGACTACACCCATTGATTTTTTTTTTCCCCCACTTTGAGTACAGAGTTACAGTAAGTTCAATTCACTAACTTTCTCACCAAAATCCTAAATATCTTATTCCCAAAGGGTCATTTTAGTTTTCATCAACACAAATGGGATTTTTAATTGGTTTACCAAAGCAAACATCAATAATGTCTTTTTTTCCACTGTGGAACTAATAAATATATTGAGACTTACAGTATCTACAGTATAGAGCATTGTAGTACAAAATAAATAAAACATTGATATTTAAAGCACATGGTATTTCATTGTGAGGACTTAATAATTTTAAATGTCTGAAAATACCACAGAACACAAAATGGATTACATACTGTATGAGAAGAGGCATTCTGGGTCTGGTAGTTAGTAGTTAATTGATCCAAGGATCTCACCCATCTGTTTTTTAAAAGAGGGTATCAGCTTCAACAACATGGCTGGCTAGCCCGTTCCACACTCCCACAACCCTTCAGGTAATACATTTTCTCCTGTTCTCAATTTTAGATGCACTCCCTCGTAGTTTCCACTTGTGTCCTTTGGTTTGTATGAACCCAACATTTTACCAATATTATGATGTTGTCGTTTTTTCTTTTCTTATTCCCTTGGCTCATCTATATGACACTTCTTCTTTTCTTCTTTCCTGGTTTATTACTGATGCCGATTATCACTGTGATTTCCAATCTTGTTTCAACGCCAAACCTTTTTTTTCCATTCAGGTCTTGCACACAGTGTTTTCATTTGTACTTCCTAAGTCTCTTTCTAAGCTGAAATATCCAGTAATTAACATGAAACTAGTATATTCCTTTTTTAACATTGATCTCACCTCGAAGCAAACAGTGTGGAGTCAATTTCCAGAAGCACTGAAGGTCAGACATTTTGGTTGACACATTATCATTAAAAGGGAATCTCTCTGGGACTTCTTTCCTTTTACAGACAGAGGAGGGTAATATAGAAGTCTTCTGGATAGCTATTCCAGACTATTGGTACTGTTGTACATTGCTCAAAATGTTTACTCTGTTTACAACCTCCTCTGTTCATCAACTCCACCAGTCATGTAATGTTTGACAGTTCAGTCAGATGATCCCATACACATTCATGGACATGCTTTTCATGCACATTGCATAACCCTAGCTGAAATTCATGGTTATAAATAGCCGAACAGTTCAACCACTGGACCATTTAAATCAATCACTTGTAATTAGAGAAAACAACAAAACACTGGCAAAATCACAAGCATGTGCCCTTCTTATTAAACCTGTAAATTGAACATTTCACAGTATGTAGCTACGAAGTGGATGTATTCATAACAATTATGCTAATGAATTTTAAAAGGTGGCACAACAGAAAAGTGTGCAAACAATAAACATGCTCACTCTGTATAATGTTAATATTTATCTGGGATCACGGTAATCCGTATTTTAGTATATTGAATAGATAAGAAAACAAGAACAAAAAACATTAAGTAAATAGGTTTTTTCCTCAGCTAATTAATAACAAATTGGCCTCAGTAAAATTAAATTCATTAAACGTGAATGCAACATTTCCTCAGTAGATTGCACAGTTTCAAGAAGCAGGATCTAATGAGATATTTTTACTGCCATTCTGAAAAAAAAATCTGTAGGAACATTTGCTTTGAATTTTTTCCCTAAACTGTGTTTTTAATGCCAACAATACATTACCATAAATGTTGTAATAAGGTACTGCATTGTTTTCCATTGGGCTGGAATGGGGGTGTATGGGTTTTCCAGCCAATTATTTGTGACTGTAAAATAACACAAAGGGTACCAGTTTAATGTTTATGGTTTTCCATAGAGTATAATTGACTTCAGTATTGCACGGTTTGCACTATGCTTGTCACATTCAGCGCTTGACATAATAGCCTTCTTTATACTGTATTACATGCAGGACTGAAAATGCAAGGTTTCATATCAAAGGTGCCATTGAGGTTTCTGATTTAGTTTATGGGTAATGGCTTATCTGGTTTGTAACTGTTGATCGTGACGACGTGAGGTGTTTCGTTAATTCGGTCGTCCTCTAATCTCGGCATTCACACACCTAAAAAGGGGGACGGGGTTTAATCGCAACAAAAGAAGGATTATCAAGTCTAGCTTCTCTGCCGTAGCAGAATCCAACTTCAAAATGCTTGAAAAGTATTTGGGACTCTGCTCAAAATGCAATTTAAATGAGTGCCAGTCTTGCAGAACTGCGAGGCTCGGTAGTAATTGAGGTGAGCACTGCCAATGTTGAGATGGAAACGAGAACAGACAGTGACCTAAGGGCAGAGCTCTTCCCCTATTGTCCTACACTTAATAAGCAGACAGCACCACATGACACCACATGTGACTTTCCAATCCATTCAGGGTCTGATCAGATTACACCCAGTGTAATTAGAGGTTAAAGGTTTTGTTCATACAATCAGTGTTTCAAACCTCTTTGTGATATTTTTGTAGCGCTCTCATGTGCATTTTATTGCTACACACTTTCACATTTCGCATTGCATAATTTGTAAATCTACAACACAACTTTTGTAATTTCATGAGCAATGTCATCATCCTCCCAGTTAGAATGGACTGTATTTACACTTACAATCTCTTCATACTGTATGTTACTAGTATTGCTAGTGTTGCTAAAAACTCTCAAAAGAGTAACACGGAATAATACAATAAATTCTTTGGAAAAATGATCAACTGTTCTACGAAGTCAGTACTGATTCTTCTAACAATTCTCAATTACTTTTAATCCTGCAGTTAACTTGAAAGATGCTGCTCATTCCTAAACATGTGCCTGCCCTTTGTTGTCATCTGATTGTAACTTAAGAAATCCTATGTTTAATATGAAAAATTATGAGGATGGTGTTTTTTATTAAAATACATTTTTAATTCATTTTTTAGCCTAATTTGTTTTTCTGGGATTTTTATTTACTTAACTTTCTTTATAGGTTGTACAGTATAAATGCGTTATTGTGTATTATAAATTTCATTTGAAGAAAAAGCATTTCTCTGTAAATGTTGAATTAATACACAGATTTACTTGACACTTCATGATATATTTACCCTTGGATCTGGTATGAATTCACATACCATTGTGGCTTAGCTATTTATGTGAAGTGCTTTGTCATACAAACGCACACAATGAGTTGTAGAAATGTAAATTGTGTTGCATAGTACATTCACAGGGAATTACTCTAAGGACTTGGATTATGATTGACACTGTCAGCTAATAAAAGGTTTACATGGTATCAATTCAAGATTAATATCATCTAAACTGAGATCTGCTACAGTATATTTATGGCTGATATCAATTTGGAAAACCATACTTTTCATGCCAGGAGTTTTCCATCAAAGAAAGACATATTAAGCCTGATTTTCCACTGTGGGCTGACTGCCCATATAAGGCATTTATTACTGAGTGGGCAATTTGCCACAGTGGTTCCAGCAGAGAAAGGGGTTTTGTTTCTCTGAACACTGCAATTCCTGTTGGTAAACAGCTACACTGATATTGTCAGTTTACTAAATGAAGAGCGTTAAAACATTTTAAATGAAAATTCACCAGACTCAGCCAATATTTGTGTGTATTCCTAAGAGACCTAATTGGATAACTCTGGTTACATCAGACATACTGGTAAACGCAAGCTGAACCACTCATTTTTAGCAGCCAGATGTCCCCAGAGGTGACATTGAATTTGCCGGCTGCCACCAATATCAAGTGGAATAGCTCCAACAAGACTGCCACTGAACAGTGACTCCCTGGAGCTTACAGGGTTCCATAGCTCTCTTCCAACTGACAGAATACATTTCCGAACCATTTTTGATCCAGAACTTTTGTGAGCTTTTTTTTTGATCAGTCTCAGTCTAAATTTTCTGAAAGTTATTTCAGAAAGTTATTTGAAACATTTAAAGGTTCAAATCTTGCAAATAGTCATTGTCACACCGGACGAGAAAAAAAGTCTCTAATTTGTTTGTTTTTTTAATGGTAAGCCAAAGTTGTCCTCTCTTGTTTTCAAACCTCATGGTTCTTAACCGAAATTCTTATCCCCTGATAATTGCCTGTAACATTGGTTTATTGTACTTTCTGACTCAGTTGTTGATACGAATCAAATTAGTAGAGGTTTGTGTTGAGGGAATGTATTTGATTTCAAAAGGACTTAATGTGCCAAAGTCCATAGATTGTTTTTCTTTACCTTAGCTTTTGTGAAGTCATATCAAAGGGCCAATTGTGTATTTATAAGATAATTACAGCTGAAACTCTGCAAGAGAATGACTAAAGAGGCAGTTTTAACCAAGTAAGTGATGAGACATAACATGATACTGACTATACCGTAGCTGACGTCAGGGCTTTGGGGTAGTTGAGGAAGGTTATATGACTGCTGGCAAAATGCTGATTTACAACTCCTGCATATATATATTCAGCTGTGGTAGTAAAGTATTTCATCAATGCAGGACAGACCTGGACATGAAAAACATCACAATGTGAGGAGCTTTTAATCTTTCCAGCTGCGTCAGGCCCATCATACATAGCAGCAGCACTTTTAAGAGTGTTTAATCTGCAATATGTCTGTGATTCATGTGTAAAACTTTTAATGACAGCAAAAGAAAGTTGAAAATAGGTGACAAAACATGGGTAATTGTGTTGTTTTGGTGGCTAAAAATACAATTTTTATATTTTTTATTTGCAGTGCAAAGCTGTGTATTCAAGTCCCAGGGAATGGCAAATTATTTGTGTTCATGTGACTAATTTTCTTACACATTTGGTTCAGTCTTTATTTCACTATTATTATGACTTCACTCTCCTGCGTTTCATGAGGTCAGGCTACAACACAGTAGGAAACACTATTAAGTGCAATGTCTCGTTAATAATAAACAAAGGGTTTGTTTCACAGAGAAAGATTATCTGTAATCCTAGACGTGTTTGCCTGAAACAACATTAGGTAGTACAAGATTAGTCCTAATGAATGTCAGTGAAACCACTAATAAAATTCCAGATAAACAGATTTTTTTATTACTTTCAGGAGGATAAACTACAATATAAGTCTTCAACTCTGACACTGCATGGACTGGTTTTCTTACAGCTGTTCTGTTATTCCAACTGAATAAATTAAATCTCAGGTTTATAATAAAAACCGGTAGTTGTTACAGAAACAAATGTAGATACATGCATTTGTTAGTCATTAACTCCCACCAAGTTGTCTTAGATGAAGATAAGTTGCTCAGGTTCTTTGCAGATAAAATAATTTACTTTTAGCTGTGTTACAGTACTAGCCTTTGTAAAATCTCCAGTGGATCATAATGAAAAAGCTACTCATCAGTTCTAACCATTAATTTAACATTTGTATTGCTCTATTCCTTTAACACTTTAGCAGTGTGTGGACAATGATTTTGCGAGGTCTAATTCTGGATTTTGCGGTCATTAGTAAGCCCCGCTGCGCTAGCAGGACGGATGGTTTGACTTGCATGTCATGCAGGTCATATCCTTGGCTGTGCCAAGCTGCTGCTTCACAGAGGAGTCAACCAGAAAGCAGACATGGTACTGTATATCAACACATAGAGCTTAGAAAGAGATCTCAATGGATTTGGCTTATTACAGCAGCCCCCTTCTAACATGGTGTTTGTGATGAACATTGTGAAGGACTTGACTTCTATTAATTTGTGTGGGGCACAGTAAGGTGTTTCAGTTTTTCCACATGAAAAGAGGATTCAGTCTGTCAGCAGGTTCCACACACATTCATCTGATTTCATGCCCTTCTGGGTCATATATCGGTAACGGTGATTAGACTTTATACCTTTACAGTAACAAAGGGAAAATATTTGGACTCCTAGTCCTTGAAACTCAGTCTTACTTTTTAGAATTTTGAAGTATTTATCCATCATTACTACTGTATATGAGAAGTTGGCTTTTGGGATTTTGGAATCACAAAAGAAGATTTAAGTTCTGATTTTCAATTATTAATAAGAGTAACAGATCCACATGTAAGTGCTTTATTGTTATGGGGGCGTAGTGAGCTGGAGAGCTCAAACTACAAGGTAGAACTACACCTTGTACAGCATACCGGTCACACACACAGAGATGCACATTCATGGGACAGGTTATAGATGGCAGTAGACCTGCTGTACAAAGCATATCTGTGAAGTATGGGATGTTAACAAATGTCTTGTTTCTATTGGAAATCAAACCAAAGGAGAAAATGCAAACTTCACACACAGATCCGGACCCAAGATAAAGGAGCTGTGAAGTAACAGGGTTGCCCACTGCACTATAATAATAATAACAATAATAATAATAAAAAAAATAATAATAATATTAAACGGTCAAATCAAGGTCATGTTTTGGCCTTGTAGATAGACGTACCTTTAATGATGATTTCAGCACTATGACATTTACCCGTATAGCTTGCAAATATGAAATAGGAAATAACTTGGTAGATGACAGGAGGGGTAATATACAGTGTAAGAAGCTATAATTTTGTTAAGACAGACATTCAGAAGACTTACGCAAATTCTAATTATAAAAAACTCAAGTGTCAAAATTGTTTACAACACATGTGGCTGGCATATATATTAAAAGATTTTCCAAGCACAATTCCAAAAATAATAAGTGACATCTGAGGACAGGAAATGGGCAGAGAAGCTGTTACAAGACAGACTTCAAGGAACTATGCCTTTGATGTTGCCTCAGATTAACACCTTGCATCCCCGTCAGGAGACTGATACTCTGAGAATACTCTGTGCAAGTTTCAGGGCTCAGAGGATGTGATTGGAGGCTGACAAAAATGGCTACTAAAAATGGGCATGGTTGAATCAAGACGTGAAATTAAATTCCGGAAAGCAACTAGGCGATGAGACCACTGCGGACATTCTGAGGATCATAGTCTTCCGGGTCTCAGAGATAATGTTACACTACTTGTTGCGCTGAATTATAATCAGCAAAAACTGCAACCTACCTCACATATCAGTCTTCTAAAATTGGTACAGATCAGAACCCGGGAACCAGTATGATATATTGCCAGAATATCACCTTACAACTGGAAGACTTAGTCTGAAACAACATTTAGTTGGGAGACTAACAGCTTATGGTTTTTAAGAAGATGATTAATAACACCCTCAAACTCAAACATGTTCCACTGCTGCTTAATGTCTGTCACTTTTGAGGCATAGAAATGTGAAAGTTGGATAAAAATATAACTACAGTACAGACGTTTTGTTAAATGTCATGATAAAGATAATGATGAGGAATTGATACAGTATATACTGTACATACTAAAATCCACTGTATTCCATTGGAGATTCACATTTTTGTTGCTAGTTTTCAAAAATTCCTTTCAGGAATAGTAACATGAGATCTAAAGCTGAATTTCAGCCTCCACACTTCACATTTTTGTGCATGGACGTTGGTTTATCATGCCAGTTTATCATATATCTTTATCTTTCTATATACACTAGTTCTTATATAATTAAATTCTACATTAATATATTCATGGTAGATGGCGTGGGTTAACCACTCAGAGAACAACATGATTTTTAGATTTTGTTTTAGACCCTCAAGAGTCTGCTGTTAAAATAGGGAAGAATCGTTGAAGAATTTGCAAGATGGGGATCCCAGTCTTCACTTTGACTTCAAGAATATTATCAAAGTTCTTACGTTGTCTAAATCACGAAGTATGAATATTTTTCTTTTGTCAGTTTGTTGCTGCTATGAAGGATTTATGATATATCATACAATTATTTGACTGAAGTCATCAATCAATATTCAAATAGAAACCTTTTTTAACTTTTCTTAGTAGATCTGCAATTTGGAATGAGGGGACAGTTAGTTGACTGTAAATGAAATAGCTCTCTATGTTTGGGAATTGCAGAATTTTACGATTAATAATTTTCTTGAACATGTGTAATGTCACATGATTTGAAAGAAATCAGTCTTTTTGGAAGGCCTCACAAAAGTTGCCTGTTTCTAGTACAGTATGCTGTTTCTCTGCCAGTTATTAGTGCTATATTGTTACATACTGTACAATTATATCACTATTTCTATATTATTTGTTTTTGTATTATTGGTACTATACTGTATATTTTCAGTCAATAGTCTTCTGAAGCTAATGTGTTTCATGGGAAATGTCAGATGTTTTAAAATAGCTTGAAGAAAATGGATTTCAATGGTCTAGGCCTAGAAAAGGTTCATAAACATAAAATTACGTGCCTAAATGTAATACACTATTGAAGCAAAGGTGAACTAATAATACATTTTCAATTTAGAATGATATTTTCAAAATCTATTGCATTGTTGAGAAATCTATTATTTGCATAAAGACAACACCAAGGATTACAACATATGTTTTAACAAGAGGTATGATAGAATAGGTATTGAGAACTTTTCAGTGCCTCAGTCAGGTACTGTATGTACTGTTTTTGTCAAGAGTAAAGCTAAACATTAATGCTCGCTCTAACAGTGACAAAAAGTTAACCATGAATTTTATGTGAAATTATATTTTCCAGTGTAACTGTACAAACTAGAACTGTTTCTTCTTCAGAGAATAAACTATCTAAGAATCTGAATTTCTTTGAGCAAATATCCTCATTTCAAGATATCCCAAGGTCTGTGGTATTGATACTATTCTAAAATATTTTGTGAAAAAATAAATGTGCAATATTCGGGGGTGTTAGAGTGATATATACCCATAATTAAGCCTGTATAACTTACAGACCAAAAACAAATTGAGTGGCATTCATTTCTCAAGCATTATAATTGAAGTATTTAAAAAAATAATTTCATACTGTAGGTCCGCAAATGTTAACAGTTTTAAACTCTCAAAATATAGGTTTGTTGAAAATTCTCCCCATTTTTACTATTAACAAAACAGAAAATAAATCATACCCAGCACAAAATATTTTAGATCTTCACATGTGGTTGTGTGTCACGATGAAAACATGTCGAACTAAGAATAATGTACCGTAGCTGTGCTTTGTAAAATCAAATCACATTGTTATGTAACATCTCAAACTGGACTGTGTCTAAACATGCAAGTGGAGCTTTTGATTTTCAGCTACTCCTACAGCACCTATCGGGAGAAAAAAGGAAAAAAGGTCTTTGCATAAATCTGAAAGGTGTGTCAGAATCATGAATTGTAATATGTAATGAATACAATGAATACTGTATGTAATGGCAATAACATCACAGATACTGCTTGATTCTTTATTTCAGAATACAAAATATCACAACCTAAGTATTGCCCCATATTAATGAGTCAAGTTAATTTTGCACTAACCAGACACACCAATGAAAAATTGTATAAAAAACAGTGTTTTGTATTTCAACAGACCTGAACAGACCTTCACACCTACAGGGTGGATGGGACACTGCCCTACTTTCTCATCCACTAGTCTGCTAATTAGACTAGTGGATGAGTGAATTAAAAAAATATTCTTCAAAACAGTCAGATCTCACCATGGTGTATCTTTCCTCTAAGTCATAAAATGAGTCTCTTGTATCTGGGACAGAGAACTGAATGGCTACTGTGGAATCCAGTCCTGAGCGGGAGTTTGTGTTCACAGGAGAATCATGCTACATTTTAAGATATGTTTGAAAAGCATTAACCCTTTTGGGTCTGGACACCATAAAAGGATTTATTTTCGACAAGCGATGACAAGCTGGAGGTCAGTAGCCTTTCTGAGCATGTTGCACAACTAAAGATCTAATGGTGATCCAGTAAGAAACCAAGAAGAAATTGATTTGATATTTAGCAAAATCTGTTGTTGTTTTTTTTTGGTTAAAAAACCAATTTCTTGTACAGTACATCTCAAACTTTCCTCCCCACTTCCAAACAGCCATATTTGTTTGCTTCATACTAATTGTACTTTTCTCTGACTGTTCACCTGTTCACACTTCCCTGCTCACCAGGGATGCCAAGAGAGTTTCTGAACTGCTGTAAAAAAAAGTTCCCTAGATAATTATTGTCCTTTTTGTGGCTGGTTCTTCCCACCACTCATTGCTCCAGGCCTATAGTTTTACTTATTCTTAGTCCTTGCTTCTGTATTCGTTCTGTGTTTGGAGTTTGTTTCTGCCATTGCCACTTATCATCTTACCGCACATCTAAATTTGACAGCAGCTACAGTATATCACCCTACAACTCACAACTGGCAGCCCACTGAAGCTTAGCAGGTGTGAGCCCGGTCAGTCCCTGGATGGGAAACCTCCAGGAAAAGCTAACGTTGCTTCTGGAAGAGGAGTTAGAGGGACCAGTAGGGAGCTCACCTTGTGGTCTATAATAATAATCCTTTCACTTACATAGTGCTTTTCTGGACACTCTACTGAAAGCACTTTACAGGTAATGGGGACTCCCCTCTACCATCTCCAATGTATAGCCCCACCTGGATGATGCAACAAAAGCCAAAGTGCACCAGTACGCTCACCACACACCAGCTATCAGTGGGGAGGAGAGCAGAGTGATGAAGCCAATTCATAGATGGAGATTATTAAGAGACCATGACTGGAAAATCTCTTGGATTTGTAATGACTACAGAGAGTTGGGACCTCGGTTTTAAGTCTCATCCGAAGGACGGTGCCTTTTTTATAGTATAATGATATGTGGTGAGCATATTGGTGCAATTTGGCTGCCGTAACATCACCCAGGTGGGGCTACACTTCGGTGGTGGTGGAGAAGAGTCCCCATTGCTCCATTGCGGGGTATCCGGAAATTATAAATTTATTCCCACAAAGAAAGACATATCCTTCTATGCAGATTTTTGCCATGGCCACAGGCTTCTGACTTGTCTTTACTTTTTAATTGTAAGTCAACTGTCTTTGGTCAACAAACATAATCTTTGTCTTCTCTTTCCTTGTTCATCTACTTTGCCACTTATGATGATGTCCATTGGATCCACTATCTGAGTTCCCTTAAGCTAGAACCCATTTCCACATTTCTTTTACTGTACATCCTGAGCTTGAGTTTTCACTTGCAGCCTCTCCTAATCTTCTGTTTTGGAAACTAAAAGCTTCATATCTTCATTCCCAGGATACCATGTGGATCCTGCCGGCATGTTGCCATGGGCTGTATTCTTAGCAAGCACATAATTGCTTAATTAATAATTATGTAATTCTCCGGTCTACTAAATGCTTTTTATCCTAGACTGCAGAGGTCTTTCTCCTCGTCTGAGTCAGGCATTCTGGGAGCATGCAGAAATTGTGCTTATCTTTCGTTCATTGCCTCAAAAAACACTATCCATACGAATAATCTGGCTATCATTCATAACAAGCATGTCACAGGTTTACATTAAAAAGTATTTTACTTTTCTTTCCCTCGTGGTTTCTCCAATAGCTCAGACCTCTCAAGCCCCCAGGTGACAGATAGGCGAGTCTCACCGCCTAATGTATGACACTGACACTCAGATGTTTCTAGTTTTGTGCAGTGAAGACTATGAGGGGACCTAAACCGATAATTCAAGATCCTCAAAAGCAATGAAAAGGACAACCCAGTGGATTTCTTCAGAATGAAAACTGAAACATGGACCACAGGGCCCAAATACAAACTACTGTACAAGAAGTTGCATTTGAAACCGAGAATAGGAGGGACTTATTTACCCAATGGATTGTAGGAGTACAGCAGTAGATGCCCAGCAGTGTTGGTGATCCTGGCATCCTGACATCTTTCAAAAAAAGGCTTGAATCTGGTATCTTTTACCTACCAAATGATCTAAATGGATTGATTTGCTTTTCATTGTTTATAACCTTTCTATGTTCTTAGGTTCAATCTCTGAAGTTGTGACTGTTGTGATCACACACAAATGCTAGCCAGTGAAAGCAAAGGTTTCCACCTTTGTTCACACAAAGGTACACACGAAGGTATACACAAAGTTATATATAGAGACCCATTTGCACTGATGAAAAAATGGTCTTTCTTATGAAATCTGCAGTGCACCATGCATGGTTTATCTGCACTGGAAGGCTCTCTTTTGCTCACAGTTGTGTGAAAAATGAAAGGGCTATAGGATGAAGGATAATGATTCCCTCAATATCATTTGAAAAATGAACTATGATATTTTACCTATTTTAGAATATCCCATATTATCCAAGACAGATTTCTTCCATATGTTCTCCCCCTCTGCCATCTAACTTATGTTCAGTGGTATCAAGGACACCTCCTGGCAAGGAATGTCTCCTCATGTGACCTGTACATCAGTTATACATGCGTGTAACTTAAATATGTGTATCTGTCTCAATAATTTCCAAGTGCCACTCACACACTCAAAAACCTCCTTATGGTTATAGCTCACATTTAATAATATACTGCTTATTTATGATATTTTACAGATAACACATTGTCTTTGTGAATGAGAACTAAGCTGTGACCAATTTTATTTAACAAATTTTAGAGTGATTTCTTCTTTAGCTGTAACAGATATATGAAAATATGCATCCTTTTTACTTTTCAATGTCTCTAAAGCTTTGCACATTATATCTTCTTCGTTCATTCACAGACCTTTCCTCACTCAAGTCCTTATGCAATTATGAATAAATGTTAACATTTATTTTAAAACCTGTTTTTCAGAAATTGGGATAGCCTCTCAGGAGAACTGCAGGTGAAAGAGCTTCCTAGATTGGTAACTTACGTCATCTGTCATTGGACATAACACCTATATAAGTTTGGAGCTGGAGATCGAAATGGTGTTACAGTAGCTGAAAAGGTACATACTGTAAGGTACCTTTGATACACACAATAGTGGAGCTGTTCTGTGGCCTGTTTCTTCAGATTTATCCACACAAGTTGTTTGTCCCCATTTATGTCTCTTTGTATGTCTTTAAAAAAACTTGTAATGCTTGGAAATATTTTTGATCACACTTGAGTGATACCTATTATAGTACTTGTAAGTGTGTTTGTGACAGAGGACTCTGTCACTAGGCATGGGTAGCACAGGAACATCACACAAGCACACATTTTCCACTAACCAGTTGCTAGCTAGTTCCTGAGGGTGCACACTCAGGGCTTGTCTGGTGACTGCTGTTGTGTGTCCATTCATTAATTTGAGGCACAATGGCACCCAGATACATACACACATACTGTAAGCATAAATGGTGATTGTATTGTCCATTTTTGAGCGCTCTCTATTTGTGTGGTATTTACTGTTTGTTTGCTGTTTGAGACTTCTTGGTTGTATCATGGTGTCAGCCTACAGTATGGTGTCTCCAAAGGTCCAAACCTAACCCCTAGGTCTAAAGGCATATTTATAGTGAGTAAAGGAAAAACCACATGCATGTTTCAATGGGAAGATTCCATTTTCTACTTTTACTTTGGGAAAGGGTAAAAGAAAAGATTTTTATTTCTTTTGCTTTGGAAATCACTGTGACCAGACTGAATGAATTGTGAAATATTTTGTGTTTGAGATCAAAGATAATTAAGATAATGGTTGATTCCGGGGAGGGGCTTCCAAACTATATAAGTTGCTCTTCAGGCTAGAAGGTTGTTGGATGTTCTACAGTGAAGGATTAAGAGTGTCATCTACAGTATGTATGCTGAGTTCTAACGCCTGAGAAAGTTTTGTTGGCTTGGAAGGGTACGGAACAAAGAGCAACGGTAGATTGGGTGTTATGGTTGCTGATCAGTATTGTTAAACACTTTCTATGGTCTGCCCGATGCGCCCAAACTAAGTACGACGTAAAAAGAAGAGATCGGGAAGTATATTGGAGAGTTTGTAATGAATTTAAACTGAGGATTAAAAGAGACATTTTACGATGGACATTCCACGCAGCAAGGGATAAGTGGAAGGGTTTAATTTCTTTACTTTCTGTTTCGAATGTACATTGATTGTTTCTGCTTGTTTTCTGTATAATGATTTTGGTCCATGATTGGTTTTGTATTTTCATAATAAAAAACAAAAAAAATGTATGCCGAGTTCTAGCTGTTTTTTCCCTGATTTCTTGTTGTCCCTGTTTTAAGAGCTGTTTTTTGTAAATCTTTTTGTATTTTTCGTACTGGGAAGCAGAGCAGTGTAAATAAATTGCACTTTGATATATCTGAGGATATTTGAGGAAAAGGACCAGCTTTGGCCACTGCTTGGGCCATTTTGTGTCATTGTTGTAAGAAATGAATCTGGTTCTTTAGAGTCACACATGGATTTGCAGATAACCATGTTGCTGATGTGAATGTACTAGGTGCTAAGGAAGAGTTTATTATTCAAACATTGCAAATTTTTCAGTGTAAAAAAACTGCTATTGGATATGAAATGCTTCTATTACACTAGAAATGTTAAATGTTAACTTAATGTTCTGTTTTCCTTCTTTTTACACTTTGTAACCTTTTTACACAAGAGCATGGGAAGCAATGGGACAGCCTGCATTTGAGAACTATTTCTGAAAAATTTTGCTATTGCAAAATACCAAATCTAATTTAGCAATTGCTATTTGCTATTTGTGCCCCTTTCCTTGCTTTCATGCAATCACTCGGGTGTCAGGATGATCATAATCAGGATACCACACCCTGTAGTCCAAAGTGCTATTCTGTTCATTCTGTGCCAATTTGACTTTCAAAATATTCTGGTGCACTAAGGTTAATTGTAGCTGCAGTTGTTCACATGGATATCGTGTAGCCATATTTTTACTTAGAAAGACACTATGTCATAAATAGATAACATTCAAAAGTTACTCCGGTGCCAGCAAAGAGATGCCCTCACTCATTCTGACTGGGCACCTGCTGATCTTTGTGGTTTGTGAATCTGCTGCTTGGCAACCAAAATCCTTCTGTCTGTGCTGATCTGAGAACTTAAGACGGTGCAAAATTGAAGTTTGACGTATCAGGGTAGAAAAAAAGCAGCACATGTGTTGTGCCTTTTCTTTTGTTAAAACCATTGATATAATTTCAAAATTGCATGTTTGTAGCAAAATCGGGTAAAATAAAATAAATAATTTCTCAGGTAAAGTCAGAGAAGATTTATTAAAAAAACATACTGAAAGAACAAATTTAAAATCAAATCTGGAACCTTTTATGTGAAGAAGCCACTACCTAGCTTTATAAATTTAACTCAGCACACTGTTTCGAGCATAGTGAAGTTAATGTTAAAGAGTCATACATGGTTAGAGGCTGTTAAGGCAATTGAAAAAGATTAAGATAGAATTTAAGACCGGGGAAACTTCTGGCAAATAATTTTTAATATAAACAAGTTCAGAGTGTTACATGAAGGTTGCAAAAACATAAGCTAAAAATATAAAACGATAATCAGAGAGCTTAAGTAAGCTGCATGTGGAAAAGATTTCAGTATCAATGTTGATAGGAAATATTAATCTTCCAGATAATGTGGGTAAGCAATAAAAATGGCAAACAATTTTAGGATATATAGTTCAAAGTGAAGAATTTAAATGAAAGGATGTTACATTAAAATCATACAATACACCAGTAAAACCTAATTTAGAATATTGTGCACCATTCTGGGTACCTCATTACAAAATTATATTGCTGTTCTGGACTCATGCCCAGGGAACAGCAACTAGATACATTTCTGGACTCAAAGGAATGTCCTACAGTGACAGGCTGAAATAACTAAATCTTTTCAGTCTTACACAGACACGTCTTTGAGAGGACCTGATTCAAGTACACAGAATCCTTAAAGGCATAGCGAAGGTCAACCCAGTGGGTTATTTCAGATTCAACATGAAAACAAGAAACAGACACAAGTTAAATGGACAAGAGAGTGCATTTTAGGCTGAGAGCGGGAGGTAAAAAGCCAAGTGTTTTGTGGGAGTCTAAAACACGCTGCACAGTCAGTGTGTTCCTCTGGCGTCTTTGAAGAAATAGCCGAATGAGATTGTAGAATCACTGCCTGGGCTAGATGGACCAAGTAGACTCCTCTCCTTTGCAATCCTTTATTTTATCATGTTCAGTTTTAGGAAGAATGTGAACTTTGTCAGCACGAAGCCACAATAGGAATTACATAATATCCAGAACAGATATACTATACAAATGTGGTATATTAAATCAACAGTCATGTTTTTTTAATGAAGAAACCCGATGATTTCCGAGAGTAAATAATTTTGAGAGTAATGAAGTTGTATAAAATAAGCATATACAGCATATTACTTTAGAGTACTAAAGTAATCTGTGGTCTGGAAGAAAGTCATATAAACACAGGTTTAAAGAAATGAATTATATTTTTGATTCTTCACACCTGAAGAAGGCTCCACGGCCAAAACGTTTTGTTTTCTTTCTTCTTTTTTTCAGCATGGAATAAACCTATTACTTGTTCCTTTGCGGCCTACGCATGCTGACGTAGCTACCCACCTGAACTAAAATAAGAATATACAGTGATAGACAGTTATATGTTTTAAAGAAATGTATGAAACAAGCGGCTTCCAATTTCAAAACTGCATATTATTATTATTATTAGCGTGAGAGACTTTCCAACATACATTTAAAAAAAAGGTCTGTACAGTTACAATTAATTATCATTACCTACTGTAAAAGAAACATGTTCCACTTTCCAAACTTTGGTGTAGATATGTGCTAATTAACAATTACAATTTAATAATTGGGAATGAGCTTAGCTATGACTGTTTGGTAAACTTTTCTATAATTTCTATAACTAATTATATCTGTGGTTTTATACAGTATGTACGATATCTAAGGTAAGGTACAGTAATACAGTATAAGAATGTTTTCCTTTTCTAACAAGACCAACAATGTTAACAATGATCAACTACAGTAAGTCACACTAACAAATCAGATTTTTCAAACCATCATGAAAAAAAAAATGAACTAGGAGGATTGACCTGAAAACGATTAGAAAAGAGTCCATAAATTATACCTAAAATAAAAAGCTGTATTTTTGCTTATGTACAGTATTTAGAAATACATTTCATACAATAGTTTAGAGAACTGACAGATTAATCATCCATTGTGTACTTCTTTAGTTTTCTTAAACCCTTCAATTCCTGTCATCTTTGATTATTCTGAATAATACAGTATATGAATACTTCTACCACTAGAAGTAATAACAGATACTATAAAAACAACAGAAATATTAGAAAAAACATACTTGCGTATTAATAAGTACAGAATTTTCACTTTACAGTACTAAAGTAATCTGTGGTCTGGAAGAAAGTCATATAAACACAGGTTTAAAGAAATGAATTATATTTTTGAGCGAGCGATTTGAGGAATGAAATATTAAAAATGAACAGCAAACGTCAACAGAAGAAAAGCGGATCTTAATGGCAATCAAATGCTAAGGGAGATTAGTTTCACCGTGACTGCCGTCTCTGAGATCTGGTCCCGATGAGAAGGGGAGCTGATTACTGAGTTTCACTGCCTGTCTATCAACAGAATTATTCTTGGGTCACCTTCTCCTATCATCACAAGTGATTGAGGGACTGTGCATGTACTGTATACGGGCGGTCCCTGTTGAAGCGTGATTCTCCCTGCTCTACATGTTTTACGGTATTGATGAAATTGAGGAACTGAACAGCGAGCAACGTAAGTGGCTTGTGAATTATTTCATTCCAGAAATGAAACCCAATACTGTGAAGAGCAAAATATACAGTATATATATAAAAAAAATCTTCTTCTTGTAGGGAATGAAGTTGCACAAGACTCACCTGTAAGATTATGAATCGTTATCTTACCACCACGCAATACAGTAGGTCACTGATCCAACCACTGGATCAAGGTTTAATCGCTGACTTCAAATACATGAACAGTGTGCGAAAAACAAAACACTTCCGTGAAGCAGCTAATGACTGTTTTGGTTTGATGAGACTACGATTTAAAAGGAGTCAGTGAAGCTGTTTCTATTTTGTGTTTTTTAAAGGTTATAGGTACATTAAATGTATATATCCATGTCTGAGTTTATGTTGGGAACATATCTCAGCCTAACAACATTATTCCTTATGGATATTGATTATCTTTTTTAAGTCAGTTCGCTATAAGTTGCATTATTTTAGGAATGTAACCTGGACTTATAACAAGACCCTCTGTACTGTAATTTATTTAGATACAGGTGAAACACTCACTCTAACATATGGTCCCTAACTCAACTCTATTCCATTAATTCTTAAGGGAAAAACCTCCCGTTTTAAATTGCACGGGCAAAGTTTATGCTTTTACAGTCCTGAAACCTCGATATTTACATTGTTCATATGAAAAATTCCCCTTTATGCATCATTTTGCTATATGTCACAACTTTCTGCTTCTTAACCCTGCCATATACAGTATCTGGGACCACCTGTATTGCAGTTGTAGTTGAATCAAGGTAACCTTTTACATTGGTAAGCATACTGTACGCATTTCATCTGTACTCAACATGATCTCTCACCTTGATGCTTTTTTTAGAAAAAGTTAGGAAATAGTTTAACACAGAAATTGTTGTTACTGTTTCTCTCCTGTGATGCTGGATGATGGATCTACAGTATGCATTGCAAATGCTGCTGAGACAACAGTGTTGAACAGCAACAATCTAGTACTAGATTTTATAACTTCAGTGACAGATTTCAGTGACAGGCTATTCTTGGAACATGCGCTTATCAATGTGAATAAAATTATTTTGCATCTATTTTGGATTCTTGGTCTACTTATTGGCACAGAAAGTTTCCTCGTTCAAAAGTCAAACATGTCAAAGTTTAGGAGTATGGTTTGTTTTTTCTAGAAATAACCTGCACTAAGCAAAATGTAAAAATTGAGATGTAATAACTACATGGGATATTGTAGTGTGTAATAATTTTGAGAAATGTTTTGAGAAATCAGTTTTACAGCCTGTCTTTAATTATCTGTTAGTATTTTTTGTGCAATCTCTGTTGCCATTCTCTCTAGGCTGTGCACTGAAGTCATAAGATAAGATCACGTTATTTGCCATTTACAATTTCCTGTATTACAGTAGGAATTTGTCTTCTCACATATCCCAGCTTGCTCTCCATGAGACACATGGAGAAGCTTGGGGTCAGAGAGCAGGGTCAACCATTTTTACAGCACCCCTGGAGCAGTTGGGGTTCAGGGTCTTGTTCAGGGGCCCAACAAAGTAGGATTCCTCTGCCGACTGTGGGATTTAAACTGGCAACCTTCCAGCCACAGGTGCAGATTCTTAGCCACAGAGCCAACGCACCACCCCCATGAATAGTTGGGTGTGTGGCCAAAGCTGAGAATCATCTTATTCCTCCCTGTTCAGGTTTGCATGAAGAAGTGATTTACAGACAATATGGGTTGACAGAAGACAGAGAATCTACCTGTAGCGTTACAGTGAGATCACAAATAGGATCTGCTGTACAGTATATTACAGTACATTGCCCTGGCAGCAGCAAATAACTGATTATATTAATAAATGAATAAGCACATAAAAATGAATCATAAATTGTGTTTTGCCTGTGTATGCTTTATATATTTTGTATGCTATATTATTCAATTTATTTTTAATAAGTAATATGTTACGTCCTAGTGTGTGGTCCATGTGCGTTTTGTTACTATGTTCCACACTTCCTGACCTTGATTGTTTTCCCTCCCCCATTGGTCCATCGTTACATAATTGTTTCCCTGTGACGTCATCATCAATCAGCTTCTCAGCCAATCAGAGTGCAGCTTATTTAGTATATAAGTTGGAGGTTTTCTGAATGAAGGGGGCCTTTTGTTTGACTTCGGTCCCGCTTGGCTCAGCTTTGCTTTTGGTTTTTGCTTCAGCTTCGTTTAGTTTGTGTGTTTTTTTGTATAGCTTTGGCTTTTGTTGCTTTGTGTTCGTCTCTGTGTACTTTCGTTTGTGTGTTTAACCTTGTTTTGCCATTACCTTGCCCTAATGTGTTATATGTTCAACCTCTGTTCTTTTGTATCCTGTTCCTTTTGTCTACTCTTGTTTTCCCTTATTTGTATTCCTAGTTCACTTGTGTATTTGTGTGAACTTGTGTATAGAGTTAGTTTAGGTTGTTGGGTAAATTTTGCACACATTTTTGTATTAGTAACA
The DNA here is from genome assembly GCF_055471065.1 of Atractosteus spatula. Classification (NCBI taxonomy): domain Eukaryota; kingdom Metazoa; phylum Chordata; class Actinopteri; order Semionotiformes; family Lepisosteidae; genus Atractosteus; species Atractosteus spatula. The sequence continues at coordinate 30,898,188 of NC_142713.1, read as the reverse complement.
CTAGTTTAGGATGGGTGAGGGCCGTTTGTCTTGTATGGTGTTGGGTAGTCAGTGAAGGTTAGCTAGGGTGTTTGAAGACGCCGAAGGCCGTGTGTCTCGAGTTTTCTTTTGTAGTTAGGTCAGCTTCCCTCACTTTCTTAGCCAGCTCCATTTCATTTGTTGTTTTCTTTTCATTGGCACCACTCTAGTTCCCTTACCCTGTGTGTTATTGTGTCCTATTACGTACCAGTTACTTATTCACCTTAAAATAATCAGTTTTGCACCAACCCTTGTTATCACGCTTCCCAAGTCCCTCACCAGAACCCATCTGCATCCAAAAACTATCCTAAATGTTACACCCCTTTACCCCTAGACACCTGGGGTCATAACATTTATTGGTGGCTCATCTGGGATCTGAACCCGGGACCTCTCGCACCCAAAGCAAGAATAACACCCCTAGAGAAAATATTAATGTTGATAGTACTGTATATGTACAGTATTGGCCCAAGAAGTGAAAAAGCAGATGTATGCAATATTAAAGGTAAGTCTTAATTACTTTACAAAATATTTGAGCTGAATAGCATAGTCTTTATTTTTGCAAAGATACTCCAAGCAACATCAATCGTAAGGAGTTACTTTGGTGCTGTTCTCAGTGAAATACTTCTACCCCTGTTCATTTGCCCTCTCTTTGCAGATTGTGAGCTGGGACTGAGGGCTTCTTAGTCCCATTTGTCTATAGTGGATTTCGACAAGCACCTTCCACATTTTTCCTCTTTTTACACACTGTATGATTCACTATTTTCAGAAATGCAAGTAGACATTTTTGAGTCCTCGATGAGTACTTCAAAACTACAAACTACTACTTCAAAACTTACAACTACACCAACACAGCAAAACAACGTTGTGAGCAAAGATTACAAGTTAGTGTTATTTTATGCAAGTGATTCTCTGTGATAAATCTTAATTGCTGTGCATACAGCAGGGTGTTGTTTTGTTGGTTGTGTGACTGGGCAAGGTAAAACACCTGGTGTTTTCACTTTTAGTATCATAAGTTGATATCCTCAAGATAACATTGATATTTAGAAACCGCAGCAGGAGAATGTGGCATGCAGGTGACACACCCCCTCCACCCAAAAAGAATAGGCACATAAAAATCTATAATGTGTAATAAACCTTCATGTTCAAAGGTTACAGCAGACTGCAGCTCAGTAATGGGGGACAAAGAGCCACAACCAGAGCACAGCAGACTTCCAATGATATGCAATTTCAGAGATGTATTGCCTTGTCAGTTCCATCATACCTGTTCAATTTAGCAGGGATGATGGTCATATAAAAGTGGTTTTACAAGATGGGGGGGGTAGGTTTGCAGCACTGTATAAATTCATATCAAGGAAAATAAAGCTGGGGCTGTTCGATCAGCAGGAAGAGGCAAATTCCAGTTCGGTTATAACCACGTATGATAGATGGGACTAAGCAGATGTTGAATACCGGCTTGATTCTGATTCTATTAGTGAGATCATGAAACCCAAAATAAAACATTTGTATTGTGAATGACTGCATTTTAGTATTTAACAGTACCATTTCAAACTATTTATAAGCTTTAGCATCTGGCCATACGCTTAAAAAGGATTAATTGAATGCACTTCACAGCAGTTCAGTAGTTCTACAATGTCATCAAAGAGACATTTTTTTCGCTGGTATGAAGCTGCTGCAATTAATTGTTCAAGAGTGTGGAAGGTACAATGCTTTTTGAATATAGTCGTATCATTGCCGGCAAAACAGAAGTCTCAAAATTGTTCAAATCCATAATAATTTTATTATTTATGTTTTAAATAATAAATAGCATTGACAAAACTATCACTTTTCTGATGCACAATGAAAATGGTGATGAACAACTTAATTTTTGCTTTAATAGCTCATTTGGGACCAACATTATGTTATTTATAATTTACACAGGGGGCAGATGTTTGTTGTTTGTTTGGGTAGTATTGTTCCTTGGGACAACAGAAACTTGGTTTGAAATTATGGGATATAATTATTTCATAAAAATACTAGATACTCTGTTTGGTATTTGATTAGAGCTAAAAGTGACAAAATCAGTTGATGGATGAATCTCTATAAATAGCCATTAAACCCCCATTATTTTAGCTAATGTAAGTGCAGTATAAGATGTGGCAATGCCTCACTTGAGTAATGAAGGTCGCCTGGTTACTACTGGAATGATGGAAGACAGCCTCTGGGATTTTCTGCTTCAGGAATCTGCAGACTAGACCAAAGAAGCCAGGAAATCAGATGTCTGAGTATATACAACATCCTGGAAGGCAGAGGTTCACCACACTGGCACAATGTCATCACATCTATCTGATCCTCCCATGCAGTCATTTTCAAACTACTGTGGCTACTGCAATTCCAAAATGAAAGAACCTGCACATCAGCAGAATGGCTTTAGCTCACTGTCGGAGCGAAAATGTTCTGCACCCCTGGATGTTGCTCAGGCGATAACACGATGAGAACACCTAAGGTGGCAGTAAATGAGTGGTGAAGTGTCTTATTCACCAAACAGAGCTAGGCACACCCGAGAGGAAACATGCGGAGATGTTCTAATAAGCATTTTTCTGACAGTCGTGTTGTTCGAGGTTCCGGTGCGGCTTTGGAAGTGTGAAGATACACCTCTGGTGTAGAGTGAGGGCAGCCTTGCTGCTTTCTGACACATTGACAAAGGAGGCCTGGAGCCAAGAGATTTTCCACTCCTGCACACCAATCTGGAAGTGCTGTTTTTACAGTGGGATGATGCAAGACCACACAGAACTAGGCTTGCCGTGGCACCACTTCAAGAAAACAAAGTGAAGGTTTTACTGGTGCCAGATGTTTCCCCTGGCCCGAGTCCAGTAAAACAGCTGTGGGACCAACTCTCCAAAACCACCAAAAGGATAAGATTGTGACCCACCAGTCTTTACCAAGCTGCACAGTTAGAGCGATGGAATGGCCCAAATCAATCTGGAGCATCCCACAGAAGATCAGTCTACAAAGAGGCTGAACAGGTCGGTGCTTCATTGCTGCTATACAGCAACACTATTTTAATGCTCAGGGAGGTCATACCTGAAGCACAGTGAGCAATGTTTTCATATTTACAGTGTCATTTTTCATGCTAAAAATGTATGTTTGATGTGTTTTTGCTTACACATTTTCTGTGATTGACATTCTGTACTGTATATGCTTGACAATATTTAAATAAACTGATTAGACCTGAGTGTTTTTTTTCTTGGTGCATCAGAATAAAATCGAAATCTAACATACAGTATCTGTTGTCGTGTTCTTTAATACGGAGCTCTATGGCATTTGAATTGCATCTGTCACATCTAAAGGGAACTGATACAGCAATGTATGGCTGCAGTGCAAGAATTCTTGCTGTCGTTCATCTGAGAAGGGAGAATTTTATCTGTACAGTATGTCGTTTCTGCACTCCAGAATGATGTCTTGAACAAGACTTGTGACCTGCGTCTCAGATGTGCTTTACTTGGAGTGACTGAAGCATGTGAGACATTCCTTCTGTAATAAGATGTAGGGGCACAAGGCAGGAGATGTATCCCTTTCAATGCTATTTCTTACCTTAGGAAGCAATAATCATTCAGGTCCATTTGTTTAACATGTTGGTGTCCTGTGATGACTTGTAAACAAACAAATCTAAAACAGCACAATTTGTTTAATAGATCCGGAAGAAGTTTGGCCAAAGTTACATTCATGTTTTGAGATACTGTATGTCAAACTCCAGCAACCAAGGAAAAGAAGCTCCTGGTTTTCAATATAGTGCTGAAAACTATTCATGTGAATGTTTTTAGTTACAACCAAGATTTTAAAAAGTATAATAGTTATATTTTTGTAAAAAAGTTTGTATTAATTTTAACTCAACATAGGCAGTCATCTCATGAACCCAGAGCCCAAGAGCTGCGAGACAGCGGCTCTAACTACCAAAGCACCGTGCTGCCCCTTATCTCCTTTACATTCTCTTTTAAAAAGCACACTGTCTGTGAACGTTTCTGACACTTTGAGCACTGAAACATCTGTAGCATTCCAGCACTCTAAACAAGCCTGGAGAAGAGAAATATATTAGCCTTGTGAGGTTTTAATGCCGTACTTTAGCCATTGAAGGTCTCTACATTTTTTAAATGTCATTATTATCATCACAGTTTTCTCTCGTGTTTACATATTCCACTTGGTTCATGTACTTTCTAGGCTATTTCATCTCACTTCCACCCTCCCACTGTGATGATCACTACAGCGGATGTGGAGTGACAACAGGACATCTGTCCAAAGCCTATATCACCCTTTAGATCTACATGGACAGGGAGACACGGGAAATTACCAGTTAGTGTATTTTTTCCTCTTTTTCATTCTTTTTTTCTGTGTCTAAAAAATATTAGGTATTAATTTGAAAGCAGTTCCCAAGAGAGATTGAATGAACAAGCTTCTAATAATAGTCCCTAACTTAAAATACCTCTGTAATGGAATGCAAAAAATTGGAAAAAACAACAAAACATTTTTTCCAATATCAATATAAAAACCCCTTATTGTAATGCATTAATTATACTAAAGGAATATCCTGAATATTTACCTACAGTTAGCTTTGTGAACTGATATCACCATCCCTGCATGTTTTTGATTTCCAATTGTCTTTATTACTCTTTTCAATCATCTTAAAGTTCTGCTGTTTTTAGCCCTTGAGTCTTATAGGTGCTTTTTTTCTCCAACTCCATACTTAAAAATGTCAGTTGGTTAGTTATTAAAATTGCTGTGTTTGCAGACAATATACAAAAAAATAGAGGATTAGCAAAAACTGTAGAAGCAGTACAAAAAAGTTCAATATAATTTAAATAAAATTTTAGACTAGTCAAACACATGACTGGTGATGTTTAAAGTGTCAAAACACACAATATTATATGAAGATAGAATAAACAAACTTTAAACACAAAATGTAAAATATTGAGTTGAAGAGTCGCCTTACTTAGGTATGTTCATTTTGATACATGGTTTAAATCGTTTAGACAATATCAAAAAGCAATTAAATAGTTAAAAGAGTGGAAGTTAAAACAAGTGATGTTATTTTAAAATTGTATGACACAATAGAAAGTTATCATTTAGAATACCATGTGCAATTTTAGTCACCATGTTACATAAAACATATTGCTGCTCTGGAGTCAGTCCAAAGAATAGCAGGCATACTGTATATGATATACATTTCAGGGCTTGGAAGAATGTCCCACACTGGCAGGCTAAAAGAGCTGAGCCTAGTCGTGAATAGAGAAGAACAAAGAAACCTGAACTAGAGAGCACATGTGGAAACTATGAGGAAGTGAATTTAAATCGCACAATAGGAGGCGCTTCTCTCTGCATAGGGTGGTGGGAGTATGGGTTGAGCTACCCAGCCATGATGTTCAACCCAATACCCTGGCTTCTTTCAAGAAACAACTGAGATCATCAGAATGGCAGCTAACAACTAGATGAACTAGTTTTCCTCGACGAACCGAATGTCTTCCTCTTGTTTGTAACCTTTCATGCTCTCATGAAGTTTAGGCTCGGGGGCTGTTAGCATGTGCGTCTATGGAATTAATAGACAGAACAAAGACTCTACAGGCAGGGGGATTTGCACAGCCTCTCTGGAGCTGTGTAACACAGGCCTGTTGTACATGGCCAGGTAATGGGCAGATGTAGAAGAGGCAATGGTGAGAATATACTGTACTGTACACTGCTCCACACACCCATAAGCACTGGCCCAGCAAACCTCTGCTGTTGCTTAGCATCTTCACCATCGGGTCTGGCAAATGAGCTCCCACACAACTGGACTCATCTGTGTAGTGCCTGTAACCACCTTCAGTAAAGTATCATTATATAGTAATCCCTCATTATACAAGCTTAATTAGTCCCTCAAAAACTCCTCAAATGTGAAAACTTGTGTACAGTAGCTGAAATTAAATTCCTATTTATTCAGAAACTATAATCTCTGATTGGTTCCAGAACTCCACAAAAACCCAAATGTCACCTTAATACAGCACAGAACGGTACCTAAGTATGAAAACAGTAACAGTCCTGGTTAGTTATTCGAGTAACATGCTTAAAGTCATTAGCTGAAACATAAACAATATGTAGGAAAACAACAAGACTCCTGCTCATTTACAGTATGGTAGTTACAGTCATTAGAAAATGCCTAAACATTAGGTACTATCCTGAACTATATACACATAACACACACAAACTTTTATTGTAAAAAGGCTAAAAAACTAAGGTTGCTGCTGGAAGAGGTGTTAGTTGGGCCAGCATGGTGTGCTCACTCTGTGGTCTATGGGGGTCCTAATGCCCCAGTATAGTGACAGGGATACTGTACTGTAAAAAGGCACTGTCCTTTGGATGGGAAGTAAAACTGAGGTCCTGACTCTCTCTGGTCATTAAAAATCCCAGGGCGTTTCTTGAAAAGAGTAGGGGTGTAGACAATGTTCCCTCTAAGCCGTGCGAATGTGCGAGTGCACACAGGTTATGAAATCAGCGCATATAGGAAATTGAACTGCACACAAAAAATTAAATTCCCCCAAAAATATGATAATAAAACAAACACGGTCGTCAATTGAAAAATGCTAAATTGACCCCGAAACTGGCTGCGAGAGGCCCAACTTGGCAGTGTGCATTATTATTGCTACTCGATAATCAATATCTATGCTCTTTTAGTCTTGTACCTCACTGCTCATACTCGACACTCAGGCTCTATGACTGGGCTCGTTGAATCGCTGTCCCAGTCTTTTGGATCTCTATGCTTCTATGAGAATGACTATATTAACAAAAAACATAATTTCAGTTTTACAATTTTACATACACTCAATTTAGTGTGCACAAGTTTTTGTCATTGGGGAAAAAATTTGCACAACTTGAACAGGCCATTAAAAATTAGAGGGAACATTGGGTATAACCTTGGCATCCTGGCCAAATTTAATTGGCCCTTACCAACCATGGCCTCCTAATAATCGCTGTGTGTGAATTGGCTTCATTACTCTGATCTCCTCCCCACTGATAACTGATGTGTGGTGAGCGTTCTGGTGCACTATGGCTGTTGTCTCATCATCCAGGTGGGGCTGCACATTGGTGGTAGTGGAGGGGAGTCCCCATTACCTGTAAAGTGCTTTGAGTGGAGTGTTCAGAAAAGCGCTATATACTGTAAGTGTAAGCAATTATTATTATTATTATTGAGGGGGTTACAAAATTACAGTCTGAGGACCAGTGTCTCTGCCCTTTGTACAATCTGTAGTTACACTGCAAAATCCTGCCACCAAAGGAAGCAGGTCTTACACCTAAACTGCCTGCTCTCCTAGGTGAGAGAGTAAATGTAGGTGCAGCAGCATAATTTTCTGCTACACCAACAAGTGAAGCCCAATTCCTTCAGGTCTTAATCAGCCCTCGTTTATCTGGTCCACCAGGGCATTTTACCCTCTCTGAGCACAGCAAACTATCAAACAGCCACCTTTCCAGCACCTGTGATACCCCTAAGCTGCTTTTCCCTACATATCTCTAACTCACAGAGTCACACAGATTTGTAAACCAGCTCAACCCATTACAGCTCTCAACAACATAAAACGCAGGCACAGTCTGAAACCCTTTTTCTCCTAACTGTTCTTATAGGCCTGTTAATGAGCCTATAGGCGTGGCAAGTTTCACACAGAGTCTGTCCTGCCATCTCCTTCCCCTCATGTGGAAGTTCACTCCCACTGAGGGTTAATTAGTAAAACACACCAGGAGTGCCTCATTCCACAAGTTTTTTCCATTAACATGTGGCGTCCTCTTACTACAGTAACTCACACAATCTAGTCCAATTTGTTTTTGATATCTGAGACTCTTACATGGGGCTTGTGTTTATGGTCATTTTCAGCGGATAGCTTGTTTTTATGGAAGACCAGCTGATTTGTCCTCCTGTAACAAAAACCTGAAATTTCTAAATACTGTAGATGTGCTACCTTTCTTAAAACCTCTATGGAAATAATATTTTCTCTTAAAAAAAACAGCAGAGTTATACATTTGAAAAACTTTTTGATTCTTTTTGCAAGGGGTGATCAACAAGTTTACATGTTTTTCCAGAAGTCAATATGTTCATTTAGTTCCTTTTTTTATTGTCTTTTACCTGTTACATGATGACGATGAGGGATTTTTTTTTTGTTTCCGTTGGTTTCTGTTTTCTACCTGCTCAGTTTGGAGTTGCTAATTGTTTAGGACTTGATTTCTTGACTACAACTCTCGCACGACACAGGGGGGAGCACGGACCATCAGATATGCTCTTCCAACATGCCCGCATCATTAGAAACACAGGGATCGACTGAGCCTTACAGGAGAGTTAGCACTATCTGGAGGAGCAGCACATTTCTCACTGGTATTTTTGCAAACATGAAGTTGTCCAGCAGATCACAGGACTCAACTGTTGTGCCAAGCACCAAGAGAACATTGACTGAATACATTGCACACACTGAGTCGGGAGACAGTGCTCGGGAGTCCCTGTCCCAATTAAAGAAGTGGCTCATTAAGCTACTCAGAAATCCAAAAAAGTTTTTCATGTTTTTGACTTCTTATTTCTCTTAATCCATACCTGTTATTACTTGTAACAGCAAAATCCAAATCTGTTCCAAAGTAACAAGATAAAGGACCCTAGGTTGTGCCAGACATTTGTTCCTATATATTATACTTATGGCAGATGGGTTAAGGGATCTAACAGGACTATTTAAACAATTAAAACGTTACAAATTGTACAGCTAAATACAGAGAATTTAAAACTGAAATGCAGATTATGCATATTGTTTACCCTTAATCACAAAAAAGGAATTATTTTTATCTAGTGACCATATTAGCATTATCTTTGGAAATCTTCCCATATTTTTTTTTCTGTTCCTTTGAAAGTAGACTTTGGACTGAAGTCAGCATAATGCTCTTTCATTGTTTATACTAGATTTCTTTTTCTGCTATTAATTGAGCACTGTAGATACAATATTTCCATTAGTACTAATTTCACAATTCCAGCTGTGTTTCTCGTCTAACACTAATCATCTAAATCTAAAAGAACAATTGCTAATCAAAATTATCAACATTATAGAGATGTCACCCATACCCAATGCTCATTTGGACCTAAATGAAGAACTAAATGATATTTTTTCTCTAATAATTGCTCAACCACAGAATGGACTTCCATGTAATTTCTGGAAATTTGTACAGATAGTGACTGAACACTGGAGAAGTCATGCATACTTTACAGCATAATAAGTCACGATGGTACAGATGTTACGGAATGCAAAAATGTTAAACCACAGAGATCAAAAGGGTAGACTTTTGTGTATACAATGGTATAATAAATCTTATCTTTACTTCCACAGTCTTTGAACTTAAAGGTTGGTCAGTCCAGTATATCTGTTACTTCTGTAGCACTGCTGATAAATAAACACGTGGTACTGGAAAGAGACAAGGAACTTTTCTTTCTTTTGTCACTCTCAGTCCTCAGCCTAAGGCTCAACGAGACTGCAGTTGAGGAGTATCACAAGGAAAAACCAGTATTACTAAATGTACATACTGCATACTTGTTTGTGAGGTAATATTTTCTTTCCATGTAGTTAACTACAGTATGCTTACTTCATAAAAACATAAAAACTAGACAGTAGCAATAGCTTACTTACTGTACCAAGCTCACAAAGTGCTTGGGAGATTGTGGTCTGCATTATGTACTTGATTCACATTACTGTATGTCTTTTTTTTAATAATGGGAAATGATTCTGTGCATTTTTAAATGTGCTCTGGCAGTCTGGATCCCTTCTTTCAATGCATGAATTCAGTTTTTCTTAAAGCATTCATTTAAATTGATGTTGCACGATGGCACAGTGTTTAGCATTGTTGCCTCACAGGGCTGTGGACCTGGGTTCAATCAGTATGTTTTTGGACTGAGGAAGAAACCCACACAAGCACAGGGTGAACATAGAAACTCCACACAGATAGTACCCAAGGTACAGTATGGAATTGAACAAGGGCAAGAAAGCTGTGAGAATGCAACGCTAACCACTCTTTCACTGTTCCACAGTGTCTCCCTCTTCTAAAATCAGGTCAAGCAATTTAATTGACCACAGGTGGACTCTATTCATGTTTCACATTGATATCACAAGTAAACTGATGCACCTGGGCCCTATTTGAAGTATCTTACAGAAGAGGGAGAATACTTGTAAAAACAAGACATTTCAGTGTTTTCCCCCCACTTTCGTTTAGATTTGACATTTTAGAATGAGCTGTAGAGATGTGACAAAAAATCCCATTAGAGTGTATTTCTATTTCAGTTTCCAACATAATACATTGTAAAAAACAAAATCCACCTTCTGATGGCACTGTATGTATTCACATTTCACAAATAGTACGAACTTTAAACTGACATGCTACACCGAAGGAATAAAAAGAAACTCTATGGATGTTTCTGCATAACTGCACGTCTGCGTGATGTATCGGATCCCAGAGACTGTGCACAATTTAAAGACCCTCCCAAACAAACAATGAGCGCAAACCTGTAAAAGTCTTTTGAAAACCCATTCCATTCTTTAGCAGCATCTCAGTGAAAAGCTTTTAGCAGCAGGACTTCAGGCTTTACCAGTGAATTGTTATCCTTGCAGTGACAGCCAAACAATTTCATTACGTAGGCACTCTATATTAAGAGCACGTCTCCATCTGCACCTGTTGTTGTACTGTAGACATGTGCGCTCAGGGCTGACAAGTACACTGTTGTCTTTAGGTCAGTGAAAGGATTTCCAGTTTAATTAAGCAGGACAAATCCTGGCACCTAAGAGTTTGGTAATCAGTTGATGAAAATAACAGTAAATAATATTCTCTATACTAAACCTTCACACATAAACTTCCTCTGTCATTCCATCTCTTTACTATAAGTGCTGTCTACCTTCCCAGTTCTCTACAGTACATACAGTGCAGTCCATAAGTATTTGGAAAGTTTTTGTTGTCTTGGCTCTGTACTCCAGCACGTTGGATTTGAAATGAAACAATGACTATGAAGTTAAAGTACAGAATGTCAGCTTTAATTAGAAGGTATTTATGTCTATATTGGGTGAACCATATAGGAATCACAGCCCTTTTTATACATAGTCCCTCCATTTCAGGGGACCAAAAGTAATTGGACACATTAACACAACACTGCTGCCCTTAGTCACCTGACCACATTGTTGGAAGACAATTGGTCTGTTGGAAGTTTAAAAACCAGGAAGTAGAGGCTTTCTGGATTAGTGCTGATCTGCTCTATGTTCCCCAGTTATTTTTGTGCAACCGTTGTTGACTTAAATTTTTGTAAAGAGTCTCAAAGTGAGACTGAAGTTTTGTGAGTTTGTTTTGAAGCTAGTAAGCAGCTTAGATGCTTGGTATGATGGTTAGGGACTTAAAGAAGTTAGCTGCTAAATCAAAAGCTTAGGCTTTTGCTTTGGTAGTTTTGTTTTCCTGGCACTGTAAGTAAACAGCACTAGCTTTGTATTTTACAGCTGCCTTGTGTATCTCTTTTATCCTAGACAACTCTGCTCCTCACTGTCTGGTAGTACCTGCAACACAGCCAAGGCCTGTCTTGTGTGGAATAAGGTACAGCCTGGGTTAAGGTTAGGGTTAGCTAAACCAGGCATCTTTAGGCTGTAGGACTTACTCTATAGTTGGAGCAAACACTTTTTTCTTCAGGAAGGCTCCACGGCAGAAACGTTGTTTTCTTTCTTCTTTTTTTCAGCATGGAATAAACCTATTACTTGTTCCTTTTCAGCCTGACGCAGCTACCCACCTGAAAATCTCACAACAACTTTCACCTCAGACTGTGCATTTGTTTTAATAACCTCTTGCTATGTTCTGAAAATCTTGCATTTTGCAGTGCAGTTATGAATTATGTTTTAAACGTTGAATTCATAAATATGTAAATGCATGTCTCAACGGCAGCACTTCGTAGCTGCACCGTAGCAGTAGATGTCAATGACCTAGATCTAGACCACTGACAAGCGAATTAATCATGTTCTTGATACAAAGCCTTCAAGGCATATTGGATGTTATCAATACAAACATAATGTGCAATGGCATTGCAGCACTGTGCTCATAACTAGACAAAGAGGAATAGTTTGTCTTCCTTTAACTCAAAATAAAAGACCAGAACTCTCCCAAAACATTGAATATGAAGGTGTTGTAGCTATCTTTATCATCATCAAGTCTTTATTTCTTATTTTATGGTTGTATTTCAATGTTTATATTGTTGAAATGATTGTACAGAATTTAAGAACAGAGTAGGTCAGGGTGGCCAAGTGCTCTCAGCTGCTGTGCTAGTGTCTTTGTCAGTTCTGGAGGTGCAGGTTTGCATCGCGTCTCTCGGGAGTTGGGAACAAGTTACTCGGCCATGTTGTTGAAGACCCCCAACTTGCACATTGTGCTTCTAATAGTGTACACATCTGAGGATGTCCTCCAGGCTTTTATGGAATGAGCCCAAGGACCCATCTTGAAACAGAGAACTGGACAGCTTGCTCCAAATACACACAGGCCTTCATATAGACCCATTCCACTTATTTATAGCCCTAAATGTAAATCCTTTTAATATCCTTTTGATTACATCATACAAAGAGTATTACTCTTTCATAATAACTTTTTCCAATGTATAAAATACATGTTAAAGATCCTGAGAAAATGAATTGAAATGCCATAAAAATGACTTTAAGGGTCTCCTCTTATAGTTGATTCCAGCAGGACATGGTACTGTTTTTAACCCAAACAACACGTATCTTCTAAAGTAGATCTTACTAGGGCTTGGCATAATCTTAACATAACTTTTTTAGGTTTAAATTCTACAGTTTTCAGTCTTCATACTCTTTGTATATGCCCAATGATCTTGTTCTTTTCAGAGACACCAAATGGCCTTGTCAGCTTGACTTTACTCCTGGAGAACACGCACAGTGAGACAGCAGTGTTTACCTGTTATTCCTTTTCCATTTTTAATTAACCCATTGCTTTGCATTATCTTTATAGTTCTGTTCCGCAAAACATGAGAATACCATAGGTTAAAAATTCCCAAATTTTCCTGAACATTTGACACTTAAAGAGAATCCCAATCCCTATCTGTTTTCAGCTCTTCTTTGAACTTCATGTAGGAAACATGGATCTTTAAGAGCATATTATTAGTAGTAGAGAAAGGTTAGGGGTTCATTATTAAATGTTGCACAGAGCCTTCCTTTCATTACAATGCACGGCATGCCAGGTCAGGCCTGGTTAACCCAACGTTTCACAAGACATTTAGCGCCATGTTTGGATAATCACTACACCGTTGTTTTTGATTGTGGACTGGTGTTGTGTGCACCTGCTGAAAATCATTTATAATGATGCCCAGTTAAAAATAACGTCAGAGACCCTGGGGGGAGGGGGGTGACAGGCAGAGCCCCTGGCTTTGGATTTCCTTCTGCTAATAGTACATACATACAAAGTACCAAGGGTACAACATCTCTGCTATATTTAGAAGGGAAATCATATAGTGCAGATCTAAATATACCGAAAAACAAAATGGTGGAGCACTTCTGTTCAATTGTATTGATCAAAAACCATATCTATTTTTTTTGTGTTTTGTTGTGGTTTAAGAGGCTTAAATGAAATAAAAAGATAATATCCACCAGAAAAGCTTTTATTGTGGAGTAGCACAGCCAACACAATAGCATAGCAAAAAAAGCTAATGAACATACTGTAGCGTAGTTGGTGTGGTCTCCATCATGGAACTCAGGCTCCAGCACAGAATTAATAACTACTGTATATACAGTACCTACTGTGAGCCTGTGAACTGTCAACTAACTTTACTGACTGACAGCTAGCATATTCACATCATAGGTGCTGAAATGTGCCTTATAATTATCCAATTCACATATAGTACAAGTAGATGGAAATACACAGTGAAAGCAGAGTTCACTATATAACCCCATCACAGCTGTGCTCTAAGTTTCTTTAACATGATAACTGAGCTCTGCTATAGGACTTAACATTACTACTAGCATAAGCTGCCTCATAACAGAGCTGGCACAAGTAAATACACTTAGCTTAAATAATGTATCTCTTTTAATTATCATGATTCTGAGCTAGATCTTTGTAACTTCAATATCGTACCTATGAACCAGCAATGCAGTCATATGAATAATCAATCAGGAATAAATTAATTAAAGATTATAACAGCTTTGGATGACAGTAAACCCCAGGATTCAAACATTTTCAATATTGTATGTGTTTTACCGAAAACTCAATTTGTCCTTTACTTTTTAAATAAAAGTTCCTAATCTAGATCTTAAAAGAAAATGGCTCAGATCCATTTTTCCCTCCTCAACATCTGATAATATTTTTTAGCACTGTTTGAGTTATTTAATCTTACAAACTAGTGCTCTGTTTACACATGCATGTGTTTAGAAAAATATTAAGATTAAAGATTAAATTTAATTTAGATACTGATTAAATATTTTGGCACCTTTTTATTGGTTCAACATTCATGACTGACCATGATACACTCAAATGCCTGCTGCATGTTGCATAAACCTCATTAGTGAGAGACTTGATTGAGAACAGGTGGTAGAGTGATTAATCGGTTGAATGTCAAACTCAGTGAAAATCAAGAAAGAATAACAATATGCTTTGCTTTTCAAGAGAATAAAGACCTTGGTACCTTGAAGGTTACACTTAGTTAATACACTGTTGCTTGCCATTTGAGGTGTACAGCAACTTCCAACCTGTTGGAAATGACCTAGCTAAATACAGTCTGTCATGACAGGCCACAATCTGGAATAAACTTTTTCAAATATGGCCACTAACCATTTTTTTGTGGCCACAACAGTGTCTCAGCTATCAGTGTACAGGTACCTTTGTAAAAGCCATTCATGAAAATGTTATGGTGGTTTATTATGGTTTTTAGAGTGCCTAGGATGTAGAGGTTAAGATTTTTCCTAAAAAGAATTTGGCAACATTTCCTAGTAGCTATTTTGCAACTTAATTCCCTCCAAAAACATTGATGTTTGATTCGGGATTTTTTTTTAACAAAATATCTAAAGGATACCTAAAACCTAACATGGACATTAAATGGAAAGATGTTTTTAAATAGTCCCATAATATGACCCTGAATCTTTATTCAAGAGGATCTATCTGCTCTTAAAAATAAAACTTGGAAGGAAGACAATCAAAGTTTTCAAGAGTAGGCAATTCCTACTGATTCAATGTCACTGTAACATGCACTATAGTTAAAAACCATTTCAAAGGCTTGAGGTCCATGCGGCTATGTCACACCATCCCCCATCAGAATGGCGGTCATTTCAACCACAGGCTACTCCCGGTACCTATCTGGCCTTAATCTCCTAGTGGAACAGGCCAATCTGCAGAGGTAACCCTCACTATCTACATATCTTTGTTCCTCTAATCCCAACTTCCCCTTCTCTAACCTTCCTTTCCTCACACTTCTCTTTAGTCTACCAGGTCTGCCAAAATAAAATCTCCTTTGTTTCAACTCTGGGTTCCTATTGAACTCCCATAAACAATGGCCAAACTACTTTCACAGGGGTTATTGTTCACTGCTTCATTACTCACATTGTCTTCTCTTAAACCTTCCTGCTTGTCCATGACTACATACATAACAATTGGTCACAATAGTAACAATTTGCAGGAATTATAGCCAATTATTCCACCTAGCATAGTGCTAGAACCCTTGTCCCTACATAGGCTATTGGATCTACAGAACCACCATTGGACCCACAAGACCAGCACAACATATATTCCACAGCTGCAATGTTATTCTGCAACCTGGTCTCAATTCCAGCAAGTATCGCTGTCTATCAGCTTCAACAAACAAAGGTCCCAAAAACAGGGGATCCCCAATGGACACACACAAAACAAAACAACTAGAAGAAGAAAACACTCCCAAGAACAAACGTTCTTTGGACGCTGCATAGTCCTACATTCTCTCCCGCGCTATCAATGTTACATAAAGATCTTCAGAAGGGCAACATTACTGGTTTCGTCAACGTGACACAGCGGAGATCCTCCGAGCTGAAACTCCGCTCGTCACCGCTAGAGGGCCTCAAAAGACAGGAATTCGGCTCAGCTCTCACCTCCCCAACAGCCACATGGGAATGCGATAACAAGACCATTGGCAGCAGCTGCTCCCACTCATAGGAGCAGGGATATACAGTAAGATGCTCATGCTGATGTCTCCTTGTCCATCCTAGAATCATACCTACGGCTCCCCAGCCGCAGCACAATTTTTGTCCTCACTTCCAGAGAGCAATTTGGATTAAATCCACCTTCCAAACTTCACAAGCTCACCCTAAAAAGGAATTTATCTTCCTCACACCGACCTCACATTGGCCTTCTATCTCCACTCTAGAGGTATTGACCTGAACCTGCATCTCCACCGGAACCCCTGTGACAGCCAAAGAGCGATGAACTGCTGCCCCTTCAATAAAAACAGCACCCACACCAGCCTTATCTTCCATGCTGCCACCCTCTTTCTTCCCAACGAGTGCTTACTTAGTCCCTGCCCTCCATGCACACTTCCTTCTGCTGTACAGTACCAAAAGAAAATAGCTCAACGAGGTACTTTGGTTGTCTTGTGCTTACGAAGACAGCATGTACCTGCACAGATTGGGTTTGTTTTCCATTTTTTACCAGCTGATCCCACTCTCCGGGGTCTCAGCCCATGAGCTAGAACTCCAGAACAAGAATGAGGGGTGGGAATATAGGACCATGGGAGTTAGGCAGACAAAAAAAACGACCATGGGAAACTTGCAGGCCATCATTGTATACCACATTCCTAGTGTTATGGTATACTGTCTTTTTCTGCTTTCTCCTTTGTTTCCTTCCCTTCGTTCTTTTCCTGGTCTAGTCTTCAAGTGGCACAGCACCATCACCACCACCATACACTTCACCCCAGAGCTTTGACTGTGTGGTAATTGACAAGCATCTAGGCAAACAATGTTGTCAGCCACTCTATGAACATTGCTACAGTACATGCTGTGCTGATTACACCAGGGCTGCAGAGAAACGCACTATACCCAACAAAAGCACAGTACATTTAGTGCACAACTCAAGTAAACATACTGTAGCTTACTGCCTTACACTCACTTCTACACTCTGTGACAGCTGCTTTTGAAGATGTGCTGCTTCTTGGGCAAGCAACAAAATTATGTTTCTGTCACTTAAAGGTTAAGCCTGTTAATGAAAAAGTGACTATAAAAAGGAGATCAAACCATATAATTTATTCATTTTACAGCAAGTTCAGCAGTGCCAAATTATTTTAATGAAAATGACTAATTAATTTGACTAAGAATATTTTTAATGCAGGTCACCGGCAAGTGGACCCACCATCTTTAAGGATGAATCATCAAGGTTTTTTGTAGACTGCATTGATGGACAAAGGTGAGCGTGAGGCAGAAGATTTATAATGCAGAACATTATGCTAATTGTACTGTACAACAGAACAGATGGGAAAATCTGAGTGTGATGGGCTGGGGAGGACTTGTAGTGATTGATGGCAATGTCATTTCAGGGCTCTAAAACGATCAAGTCCTGGGACTTCACATGCTGCCATTTCTGTAGGTTCATTATGACATGACAAGATTCCAGCAGGAAAATACATGTGGCAGCTGCTTTCTTACAGGATGAAAATATTATAGTTATTCTGTAGGTGCCCTTTTCACCAGACTGGAGCCCCATTGAACATTTGAGAGATGTGCTGGGAAAACATGTGGCATCTAGGACTTAGGGGCCAGTGAAAGTAAATCAGATTGTACTGTATATTGACAGAGCTGGTAAATTAAAACCACACACTTGTCCAGCTTCTGTGAGGGGAATAGCAAAGAATCCAACATTTCCAACCTGATGGAAAGCATGTAACACAGATGTATCACAGTTGTGTTGCTTCCAAAAGTAGCCACTCGTGCTACTATTGTGTAAGACAGCACATACAGTAGTAGACACCCCCGTCAATGACAGATGTTAATGAAAGTAACGAATCTCAGTCACGTCTGTTCAATAAAACATCAGTGAACTTTCTATACAAATTCCTGACATGAATTTGTTAACATATGAAAGCAATGTTTTTTTTTATCCTCAGTGCCTAGTTGCACAACTAAATATTAACACCAACCAATCCATTTGAGTACAGTGTTATGCGAGATTGTGCTATGATTGGAAAAATGTTAGCACTCACCTTCTCTTCTGCATTCCTTAATATCTCTACAGGTAAAAGAATACGAAGTGTGACAACACATGTGGATTTCAAGTGGGTTGGATTTAAAGTACCAAATTTTCTGTGTGTGCATATAAGGAAAAAGTTTGCCAGTTGTAATTATACTGTAATGACATCTCTTCGCTGAGAAGGTTGCTGGCAGAAAGCTTGTACTGAAGCATGAGGTTATGAGAGCAGACAGGGTCCAGCCACCCAGCCCTGGTACCACCTAACAGGATGAACCCCTGATCCAACTTGATCTGCTCTACTGTGTATAGTAATCCAAGAGGGATCATTCTGCACAGCACTGAGTGCAGATGGTAATACATCTGTCAAGGAAGACCTATAAACTGCTGTAGTCACCAGATGACTCAGAGTTTCTGAGTCCACAACTCAGAATTTCTATAAATGCCACTACAATGGAAACATTATGATTCAATGCCACTTGGCTTCATGGCTACATGAATGACTACCCCCTGGATACTGGTAAAATTTTTGTTTACTGCTGAATCTGAGTTCTGTGTTTCATTTGGCAGCAAACCGACCACATGTACAGAGGAGCTACCAAGAAAGTTCGTCTGATAACAGAGCAATGTTATTTTGTGGGTTTGTGTGTTGGGGGAGAGTCATCAATTTCCAGTGCACATTATCTCACTACACAACATTATGTTTACAAGGCTTATTTATCAACTATTGTCATGGCAATGCCAACATTACTACAATTTTGCTATAATACTCAACTTACATGGTAATGGTACCTTTCTGGGATGTGTTAAACTCGGATTAGTGTCATTTGTGTGACATGACTTGATGTGTGTGCAATGTTTCTGCCTATCACACCATTTGCATCCTGATTTTCAAGGTTGAGGTCTTGACTGGTGTAGGTAGATCCCACATATGCTTTGCTGTACTACTCTAACTAATATAATCCTTTGTACACAGTAATATAGAATGTTTTCAGTGCAGCTCTACTCCCTGGATTAACCCCATCAAACCACATGGGAAGATCCCAAACCCATATATCAGACATTAAGCAAATGTACGAAAGGAGAAGGTGTTAAATTCTGTCACCATCACTCAAATAGTGGTGCCTGCGGTAGACAACAGAATCTGTGCTATAATAATGCTGATAAACCAATATAATAAACCACTAGACTGGACTAACAGGTAGAAATATGAACCTCTGGTATTGAACCAGCCAGTGACACTGCTATTTTTCATTACTATTGTACATGAGCGGCCATGAACTAGACAGGTTTTTGAGAGCAAATTGTCATACTGTTATCATGTGTATATCTCTATTGCTGAACATTAAATTCTAGAATTATGCACTAAAGACACAGAAATAGTGGAATACCTTAACCTGAAATGCATTTTAAGAAATAGAGTACATAGGTCAAAATTCTCTTCTCATCAAAACAAAGAATACTAAAATATAGAATAACCAAGTTTGTTTATAATGAATAATAAACTCCTTTATTTAGCACTCTTAAAAACAATCATCACAAATCTCTTTACAATACACTGAAAGCACATACTGTATCACAATACATTTGAAAAACTCACAGCTGAAAACAAAGACAAAACAAAAAATAATCTCAAAAACGCCATTCAGATTCAAAGTAAGCACTATTATAAAGCATCCAATGTAGCAGAATTCCTTATTTCTTTTAGGATGGTGTTCCAGAGCTTTCAGTGACAGTAACAGAAGATCTGTTACTGTAGATCTGCGGTCTGTGGATCTGTAACAGAAGATCCACAGTGTGCAGATAAACAGTGGGAACATACAGTACTACATCAAAAAAAATGAAAGTAATTTGGTGAGAAGAAAAAATATTCATCCACCCATTTTCTAACCACTTTTTCCAGTACAGGGTTGCAGCAAAGCTGAAATCTCAGCAAGATAGGATACAACCTACAGTAGGTGGGACACATACAATAGACAGACACAAAATAGACATTTTCACAGAAGCCAATTAAACTACCAGCATGTCTTCGGACTGTAGGAGGAAACCCACATGAACACAGGGAGAACATAAAAACTCCACACAGAGAGCACCCCAGGTCCAGAAGTGAACCCAGGAGCCCAGTGCTATGAGGCAGCAATGTTAAAAACTGTGCCACCATACCACTTACTACAGTATATTATATATGCTTTCAGGACATTTACTATGTATTGACTTCTTTTTCCCCCCACACTTTGTGTAATAATAGCCATCATCACAATCAATCCATCTATCTTGGGTTATTTTAATGAAGTAAATCTATAACAGGTTTTTCAATGCAACTTTAATTCATTTTAATCCAGTTTATACAAACTAAACATTTGTATAATTATTCTGGTTTTCCCAAATGAAAAGACATTTTCACTGACATTTCCAACATTGAAAACAATTCAAATGGTCTAATTAGTATGTTTTGTTGGTTTTATTAACATCTGAGGTTCAGTTAAATAATTAAGAACTTGATTGGAACAAAACTCAGCACACACTGTGGTCACAAGGAAGTCCTAATTTAAAATACAGAAGTATAATTTCCACTTATTTAGTTTTGCGATAATTATTACAAAATACAACTTGTTTTTCCTGAATTACAAACCCTGATATATTACTTTAACAATCATTACAGGATCCATCGGTTTTTCTAATGGCTTCAGCCAATTCAGTGTAATGGGGGAATAGGGAGCCTATCCCAACAAGCAATGGGAACAAGGCAGGGTACACCCTGGATGGGACGCCAATCTATCACAGAACACATGATTACAATATTTAAACACAAATAATTTCCAATATTTTGAGTAGTGGCTAAGTTCCAGAAACAAAATTTCAACACCAAAGCAAAGCTGTAGTCTACTGCTACCACACCTTATAAATTCAAAGGAAAGTCTTGGGTAATGAAGGACAAGAGAAATGAATTTATCCCCAGAGCCATGCATGTTTACACCTTTAAAAATTGATGATGGATATTTACTTGATTATTGTAAATAATAACTCTTTACAGCTCAAAATTAAAATGGCTTATCAGTGTAAATTGAAAGCTGTAGTTTGATCTCACTCAAGAAATTCAGGAAATTATTTTTCAATTCAGCAAAAGTTTAAATGTATTTCAACTGTTAGTTATCTGTATTCAGTATTATTATCTGTAATATGTGTAATAAATTAACAGTATTTCTGCAGAAAATGACAATTATAAAAGAATACAACTCATAAATGCTTAGACATTAGATGGCTGGTTAACACAAGATTAGCACCTTAGAAATTGCCCTTGCTTTTATATCACAGCGTTAAATACTCACTATCCGTCACCTGTTTTTAATCACATGTATAAACAATGGCTAGGGATAAATGCTGTACTACAGTACAGCAATAAGATTTATGGTAAATGCTTTATTGCTAATGTCTGCTTTTAATGTTCAGTGTTTTTAATGTTCTAATACACGGTGTTAATGTTTTGATGCTTATTTTTCACATTGAACATTATTACTACATTCTGTTTTATTCCAACTTTTGTGATGTTTATGTTTGTTCAGTATAACATTAGTGTTATAAAATGCTAACTTTCCATCCTGATTTCACAGTATGTGGTTGTGAGCTGTGGTCAACTTGCATCAACTTACTAAAGAAAATTGGTACAGTATGCCTGTAGCCTCGGCACTGCATAAAGTATGTATGTTATAGCACATACTGTACCTATCTACTATAATGATACAGTATATCTTCCAAGGAATTCCTTTCAAAGTAATGGTGTTTTTTAAGCAGCCACAATTAATTTAGAGTGAATTTTGAACATACATTTTTGTTACCTACAGTACATCTGTTTCATAATGCTATAAAGCAGATTTGTCAGAGCAGAATTCAAACTACAGTTATAGACAGCTCTTACTTTAGCTCATCAATGTAACTCTGACCTGTGAAACAAGAATGTATAAAGTACAGTATATACAGTATCTTATAAGGAACACTGTTTAGAATGATGGTGCTTTTTAAGAGGAGGAAGTTGCTCTGGATTATGGGAATTTTAATATTAATTAGCTCTGACTATTTAACAATGCTAGAAAGCAGAATCTAAACAGACTTTTAACTCCATGTGGCATTAGCATGACATAACTGACTGTGACCAGTAAAACATATATTCAGTATCAATCTTCCAAGGAACAACATTCAGGGTCATGATGCTTTTTAAGAGCAAGCAGCCACTATGCATTATGGAAGCTACTGTATATATAGTATATTCACATTTCAATAATTAATATATGTTTGTCTTTCCTTCTGTCTATCTCCCAAACCATAGCAGCTCTGTTAAAGGAGTTAAGTGTACAGTATATTCAATAAGGGTCATGTCCAGAATATTCCCAGAGATCTCATGTTTTCATACCAGATGGCACCACTTATACTATGTGAAGTCACCTCTGAATTTTTTTCCTGTGTATGTAAGCCTGCAAAGCAGTCCAGATATGGAATGTTTTGGAAAATAGCTTTAACAGGAGAGAAAGATAACTGCCATGTCTAACTGAAATGGCAGCTGTACACAAAGCCTCTGAATGCTTGTGAGCTCAAAACCTTCAGAACAAAGAATGTACAGTACTTAGTGCTAAAATAAATGTGAAATCATTCAGAGAATTCTATTAAGGAGAACTTTGTAGTGTATAATACACAACTGTGACGACAGCTGGAATTCAAATTTTCCTGTTCGGCACGGTAAATACAAATTTAAGCAGAAAAAGTCCTTTGACTGGTCTTGAATAAAAATGAATGTTATTCCTGAACTACACATTGCCAGAAAGCATGTTTAGCCCTGTCATCTGTTATACCCTCTTAGCAGGCTGGATTTTACAACACCTTCTTAGACATTCGGAACCAGGTGTTAATAATAATAATCTTTTGCATAGCAGCAATGATGAGAACAATTTAAACTTACATGCCAAGATTCCTTATTAGGGTTTACTCTACCCTGGTTCGTGCCTGCAGTATATTTTCAAATCCTATTTATCGGGGTTAGATGGCTAACATTTCATCGGCCATGTTAGGTGTTTGTTTCTATGGCTACAGTGGAGGGCTCATACTGTTTGACTGTCTGACCCACACTGCTGTGTACGTGCCCCATGCATGTTAACACTTCATCAACAGGCAATACAAACTCACTGCCTTGTCAATACACCGACATTTGATATTTAACTGCTGACAGTAACTAAAATAACACACCTTGCATTTGAAGATGCTGTTTGTCCTTCCTGCTACAATTTGCTTCTATATCCTAGGTTATTATGACAAAGTACTCTTTTGCCTACTGATGTTGGGTTGTTTAACAGGTGTGCACACAGGCCCGTGACATTCCTACAGTTCCCTTTAAAAATGTATCTGAACATTGTTATTTCCAAGTTTCCACTTTAACTTTAATATTAATTAACATCAAAATAATAATTAATATTAACGTTAATATTGTGTCATCCAATAAAATGAGATTAGTGAATGATTCACATTTCAACCATTGCTCTTTTGTTTAAAGAGTTGGAGAAAACATAAACTAGGCCCATTGACCTTGAATAAGCTCATCTTCACTTCTAGGGCAATAAGATGAGGAAGTATTAAAAACAATGTTATCTTTTATTTGCCTTTTTAACAGGGGCCACATTAAAGCACTCTTATCATGTATTTGCTTTCAGCCCTGCTCTTCTGTGTAAATTCTAATTTAGAAGAACATGGTTCAATTCAGGAAAAACAGGAGAGGGTATTCATCACACATTGCTGAACGGGTTAGTTTTAAGCTTAAAAAGCAAAAAAGCACAACGCAAGACACGCTCATTACAATGCACTTTAACCTTGGCTTGTGAAAACCAAAACCCATCGAATGAACAGGGAGAACTGGCAATAAAAGCATTCAGAATACCCTTTTAAAGAGACCTGCCTCAATAGATGGACATCGTGCACATACTGTACCTATTGTTCACAAAATAAGCCATACCATTCCATTAGTCTTTGTCAATATAGTCATTACACGTAGTGCTGGGATTAATGATGTTTAAACTTGATTCTTTCATTTTATAGAATTTAATTAACTCAATGTTATTTGGACTCTTGCTTCAAAGTTTGCAGTTTTTGTGTTACCGAAAAACATTTTTTCAATATTTGTTTACTTCAAATATTTTTAAAAAAACTATTAACTGTTAACAGACATTTGAAAGCAAGATGTAATTCAATCTGGGCCATTGTGGCCCAGTCTCATTGATTTCCTGCATGATAGGGGTTTTGGAGCTGGTACTGTAAGTATATCAGTCCAAACAAGACTATGGTTCTAAGCCTCTGAAGAAGTAAAGCCAGCACTTGAACAGGCTCATTTAAAACTCCAGGAGATGTTTTATATGGTTTACATTAGTATACCACTGGTGGTCCTCTTTTATGTAGTCTCCAGTCAGATTTTTCTATTTTTTAAAGTGATGTGATTCTCTCATATTGCTGCAGGGCCACAGTAAAAACTTTAATTATGTCAAAATCCGTATAGACAAGCTGGAAGGAACATTTTCTCTAAGGAGCTCACTTTCTATTCTTTTTTTCCTTTGTGCACTTTTTTTAAATTGATAATTTATATACTGTATGTCACCCAAAGATGTTACATTATAGCATTCAAGTGTGGGTAATCCTTCATTTCATTTTATTAATTAACATGATTAGGGTTAGTCTCATCTCATTTATTCAGCGGCTCAGTCCTCCAGTTAATATCTTTTTGTGTCTTTGAGGATGTTTTGCTATTGTATAAGTCAAATTTTACCAAAACAGACAAAGATTTCAGTAAAATTAAATTAGAAGCTAAGTCTAACGTGGATTAAAGTTATTAACCTGGCATCTTTTCTGGGATCTGGGTTCTGACCTGGTGTGCTTGATAATTTGCAAAGGTCTATTTATAAAAATAAAGCCTTGGCTTAGTTTACATGCTGATTTACTTTATAAAAAAAAATTAAGAAGCACCTATTGAACATATTTACTGTAGCTCATGAGAACTAAGGCTCCTACTGAGGTAGAGTGCTTAATGATATAAACATTTGAATATTAGGGACATGAGAGAAGAGGCCAGAGATATTTAAAGCAAAAGACCATAATATAAAGCTGTCAAAAACTGAAGAATATGAAGAAATAAATGCTTCTCTTATGCTTTTCTAAGGCCTGTGAAGACATCCATCCCACCCTAAAACATTATCGCATGTTTTATTGCAGCTCTCATTGCTGTTTAAGTGTCACCAAGCCTGATCAATGTGATAGCTATTCTGTTCAGTGTTAAACATGAGACATGAGAGCATCCAGTGTGTTCGCTGGAAGAGCCTGAGAGCCAACAGATCTTTTTATAAGCACATAACTCATTCAGTGACCCTTGGGGCAAGTCACATACCCCCCCAGGACAGCTTACTGAACTATAAAACTGGATTCAAACAGGGCTTGGGTTTTAATTCTTATCTGGGTTTTCTCTGTAAGTGGTCTTGTGCTTGTGTATCTCAAGAGTCCTGCGAATTGATTGTGTCTTTAAAAAAACAAAGTTTATGACTTTTTTAAAAATATAAATACAATATATGCAAAACAACTAACTAACAACAATCAAAAAGAGACAAACAAATACAATGTTTTTTTATATACAGTAGAATCCTAATGTGTAGCATTATTAGCAAATGGTTCTGAAAGTCAAACACAATGTAATAAAAAATAGTGCCCGCACATTGATGGAAATCAGTAAGAATATTTTTGCCAATACTGCCGTTTGATTCACAGTTCAATGATATATTCAGTATTATACAAAAGAAGGGACATCTTTCAGACACACTTCAGATCTGGTTTCCCTTTGACAACAAGACATTCAATAACCATAGTCCTATATTAACAACTTCCATATTAAACCATGATTATGACTATTTTAACCCAACTGCAACTAATGTGTAAGATTATTACTGGCTTGCTCTTTTTTGGCTATAAAGTTAGCAGTCACATCGTTACAACAAATGCTTTTCTATGACATCTGGTTGAAACTCGTTTGAAGTTTAATTTTTTTTTCACTGTTCTGTTCTTCATCGCTTGTTTTAGTCTGTGTTTCTGCTGGATTTCCTTTGACAGCATAAAATATAAGTTCTGATCAATCTTTTTTTTAATAAGAAAATAATTAACAAATACAATCATCCCATTATGTGTTCTGGTAAATTAGATAAGACAAAAACAAGATTTGTAGTTTTTGCAGATGTACAGAAAATTAGCTTTCCATGGACACCTAATGCAATCTACCAGCAACAGCTTTTGTGAATTTGCATGACTAGCTGAAAGAGCAATATTTAACTTACAGTACATATACAGAAATGCAGGTATGATCTCTGTAGGCAGTCTGATTATGCAGATTATATAGACAAAACTTGAAGGAAATGTTGTAAATGTACATTGCTCTATGTCTAGATTTCATAACCACAGTTTTTGAAACAGCTTACCTGTGTGTACTGGAAGTGCACTTTAGGTTTAAGGATTTTATAGGAATTACTGTAAATTGGGCAAGGACCTATTGTATGCGTGTACTTGTACAGAGGTAACAAGTAAAGAAAAGTATTTCAAGACTTTCCAATTCAATTTCAAAAGAGAAAAAAACACCTAAAATCAATGCTGTAGAATTAAGAAGAAACTATTAATTGAAGCTAATTTCTGAAAACATTGACAGCTGAGTTGCCACTCTTTAAATTTTTAAATGGCATTTTTAATGAAAGTTCAGGAAGGATGACAGCATCCAAGTCCT
Organism: Atractosteus spatula; assembly: GCF_055471065.1. Lineage (NCBI taxonomy): Eukaryota > Metazoa > Chordata > Actinopteri > Semionotiformes > Lepisosteidae > Atractosteus > Atractosteus spatula. Next base: position 30,871,196 of record NC_142713.1, on the reverse strand, counting down.
CTTTCACCTCTGATTCTCTAGCTTCTAATTATCCATGGCTTTGCTTCCTGAAAAGTTATGAACTCCTTAGTAACCTCTTTCTATAATTCCTACCCCACTCCATACTCCGTTAATTCATTTCTCACTTTGCACGCGTGTCCTGAAGTCCTCTTCCTGCGCCAAAGTGGCTAACCCTGAGCCCGCTCGGCTGCCCAGTCTTCCCTTACTCATCCTCTCCATAAACATTCCCAGACACATTTTCTTCTCGTTACTCCTTGTGAAAATCAGAGAGGAGATATTGAATACATTATATTGAACAAATAATGCCACTGTAATGATACTGACATTGAGCACAGAGTTACTGTGTTACTCCTCCAACATTGATCCCCTGGCAGAGTGCTCCTGGACCTTTTGAAGCCAGGGACTGTCTGGTTACTTCCTAAACCGTGAACCTGTTTGGCTCTTTTAATTCACAGCTCCTGTCTTTTTGTTTTTTATGTCATATCTGATCCTACATCCATTTTGTCACCTTTTATACTTCAATAACAATACAATAATAGTTCATATACACTTTCATATGGCCTTATTTACCATTATAATAAGGCCTAGATACAGTTGTTACGTAGATATAAAATGACAGTGCACACACTGTGGATGCATAAAAAAATTACTGAACAGTCTGAAACTACACTATGTACACAGACAAAAACTAGTGGCTTATGTGACTCCCGCTGATCACCCTACAAAAAGATTTGATACGCACTGTGCTGCACATTGACTGCAAGTTAAAATAATTACTGACAGAAATCTGAATTTAAAAAAAATGAACAGAAGCAAAATATCACTCCATTTACAGTACCCCAGATACAGTGCATTTCACCCTGGGTGCAAATCAAAATAAATCACATTCATCCATTTTCTATCCACTTTATCCAATACAGGGTTGCAGGAGAGCCAGAGCAGGACGCACTCTGGATGGGATGCCAGTCCACTGCGGGGCAAAATAAATAACGTATTACTGAAAAAAATGTGTACGTGTTACAGATACTGTAGCACAATAATATCGAGCAACTGGGTCAACAACAGCTTTAAACATGTTTATTGATATCTCAATTTAAATAAGACTTTTACTTTGTCTTAACCAGACCAGATTAATAAGATCCTGAAGGCAAATCCAATACAGGCAATGTGTAAAAGTGCTAAGTGTGTGTGATGCATTCTAAAATATCTAAGCATCAACTAGCAAGAGACAGCCAACACTGGAGAGAGGCATCCATACTTTAATCAAACTTTGATTTCGTTTTACTGTTCAGACAGACAGTAATCAACGTTCTATACTTTTGTTACTGTACATATTTGGGCAAAAGCCCCCCCATCATCTTATTGCATCTAATAATCAGAAGTTTGGTTAGGTCCTAATGAACGTGATAAAGAGACAAAATACTGTAAGTCCAGGGTATTTGGCGTGACTCCCCTGGCTGTGTGGATAGGCTGCCCAAACCTCCTTCTCCCCTCACTATTGTGAGGACTGAGGTAGGGACTTTTGCTGTGAGGGTATAGATAGGGAGACAGGGAAATACGGGAGAGATACAAAAAGGTTGTCCCAGTTAATACGCTGACATACACAGGCAAGCACATGTGTGCAATATTAGGATCTAACCTTTCTCCCTACCTTCTTTTTAAACTCCGTCAAGCATGGTATTGGGATAAAAATGAAGACATAATTTTATGTGGAAAATGTAATGTACGTGATAGACATGGGGGTTGATTTTTAACTTGTTATTAACATTCCCTTATTTTTTTCCTCTTAAATCCATTTTTTAGTGAGGTTTCACCTGGATTGGCAAAGAGGCTGCCTTGGATTGGTCTATGGACCAGTTGTTGAGAAATATTGCTCTAGTAGTATTCTCTGTTGTACGTCATTTGCCACAAGCACCACCACTGACATATTTAGTGTGTCAAATCCCAAAATTATTTTTCTTAAAAATACAAAACTAAATCTTTGTAAGAATATTGTAGAGCCTCCACTGATTCTTCACCTCACTGTAAAACTGGGATTTCACTCACATTACTGAATACTGGTAAATTCAGAGCTGCTGTGCATCATTTTTATTTCAAATTGCATCCTTTCTCTGACTGTAATCAGACAGTGATTTCTATCATTTCTGTTACACTAAATCATCTGTTTTAAAGCTGATATTCAGCTTTATAAATACCAAATGATTACATAGCATTCATAATATGAATAAAGAGCATATAAAAAATAAAATCTAATAGTTAATAAATAAATAAAAAAAATAATCTAATAGTTTAAAAACATATGTGCAATCACCACAATTGAAATTTGAGTAGGCATTTGATACCCATTCACTTTTATCGATTATCATGATTGACTGTTTTTTGAACAGCAAAAAATTACATAATCAACAAATGCGGACAAATACTGTAATTAGTGATTCCAACACAAAAATCAATTTAAACTCTATAGTGTTGCAAACATCTTACAAGTAAAGTGATACGACTAAAAGAAGGAGAGATAAGCAGAAACATACTGTAGCAGAATGAGTCATCTGACAAAAAGGAAGAGGACAGAAACTATTGCAATTAGCTGCAGCTGGGGAACAGCAGCCATGATTTCTGCAAAAATCTGGAAGAGAACTCATATGCGTAGTCTTGAAAAACCTTCAGCTCATTGCATAAAATGTGACACAAGAACTGAGAGAAAATGGTCCCGACATTCATGAGTGAACAATTCAACAATACCTTGACACGCTGAATGGCCGCAGGCTGAAACGAAAAACCACACAGAAGACAGGTATTTCAGTTTCCATTAAATGCTTGAAAAATGCATTATTTCTTCAACCCAATCTTGTGCCCAGATGAATCTTAAACAAGCTTTTTTCAAACAATTGTATTGGTTTCAAAAGGAGGGACAAGTAGAATGAAAAATAATCGTTTCTTGGGCCCAAGGAGCAAGGAATGCCACAAAATACTCACGTTAAACAATTTGCACTCTCATACCATGTGTTACACTCTGTAAGGTTAATGGAATGGAGCTTTGTGTTTCAGAAGAACAACCACCCTATGCATTCTGCAAAAACTACAACACAGTTACCTTTGTGGTCGCCCAGCTTGGTTCCCCGACATGATTTAAATGGAGATCTTGTCAACTGACTCGAAGGTTCCTTTGGCAATGAAGAACCCAAATCAGTTGTATGAGAGAGAAAAACTGTATGTGATGAGGAATCTCCAGAAAGGTGTCAGAATCTACAGCAGTTTCAAAATGCAAACTAGACTGATAATGCGAATTAACCAATGTGTGAGCACAGATCCACTCCATGCTAACTGTTCTGTAGGCAATGTAACGTTCTTAGTGTGAAAAAATGAACAAGTGTTTTGACTGTGCTCACTCAGGAGGAAAGCATATTTCCTCTTTCACAAGCAGCAGTGCAACCAAGATTAAAACTGTGGGCTAAAGATTTATGTGAAACCTACAGTTTGCAGGATTGCAAGCCCTGGATTCTAAAGGTTTCATTTTGTAATAGTGTGGTATTAAAATGGTTTGTATGACTCATGTCATATCTAATCTGTTTCCTGCACCTTCTTTTTCTCTGTCTGTGCCCCATTTGCTTCTACCTATCTGTCTTTTTATCCTGTGCTGCCGGATGGTTGATGACTCTTAATTTACAAATAAACTCCTTCTGATCAATGTCTGTCAGACCCCTACAGCTCAGTACATACTGTACCTCGTCTTCTGTACATTGCTTCTACTGGCTTTGAAACACCTCGAACTGCAAATGTTGTCACTAGCCTGAAGTTGACCCCCCATCTTGCTGTAGCAATATTATTTTAAAAATATGCCAGTTTTCCCAGTTTATTGTCACTGGTGATATTTTTACAAGTTAGCTTTGTAGGTGATTGTACCACCTAGCAATTGTAAGGGTGCTACGACTCTTAGTAAGCCACAACAAGTTCTATTGCACTCGTAGGTCAGACAGGACAGTTAACCTATACAATTGCCCTTTTTACTACAGTCTATCAATCTACCCTTCGAACAGAACCCATGAGAGACACACACTCGCAGACCAGCACGTGAAGTCTGTGGACCCTGGTTACCAAAACCCAGAGGAGCAGTCCAGCAGTACTGTTCTCCAAAAAGTCCCTTCAGGGACCTAAGGTGCTTCCTTCCACCATATCGAAGAAAACTCTGTGGAGTCTTTCGGGTGTCCTAGACATTCTCTTCAGTCCCTGCTGTCCCAAGCAAAGTGCTCCCTTATGCTCTCCCCCTACTCTGTATGTCTACAAATCCAGTTTTGGGTAGTTGGGAGAGGGGTCTACAGGTACCTCTGTTTTCCTATATCCCTGGTGTCTGAATGGTCCCACACCCATTTTTTTCACATCATCACACCTGTTGCCCATATAGCCATCTCTTCAAATGCAACTCCTTTATCATGGCAAAATCTATATTTCTCTTCCACTTCTTATCTATTCAGGTAGTACAGGTAGTCAGTAGGCCGGATCTAATCTCTAATAGTGTATCTAATACCATTGTACTTACAGTAACAGTGAAGCAGTCTGAGACTGGAGACTGGATTCAGGTGTAGGTTCAGGAAACAAGCAAATAAGCAAAACCTAATCCAAATCATAGCCAGCAATAGGCAGAGCTCAAAATCCAGGAAGGCTTAAAGTGAAGTAGAAATAGCAAGCCAGGGTTGAAATCCAGAAGAATCATAAAGAACAGGACAGGGGCAATTCAGAAAAACACAGAGAAGTCCAACACATGAAAGTCTGAAAGTTAAGTGACTGGAGAATGCTAAAACTAATAACTAATAACTGAGATTAACCACCAGAAGATGAAAAGGCAGGTCTTAATTACCAGATTAGAGTCTGACAGGTGGCAATAATTGCCCTTCCATAGCATGTAGTCACGGTTACAGATTGAATGACAGGACTGAATTTGATATTGGTGAGTCTGGTGTGATTGTTCATGGTCCAGTGAGCACAGGTGTGACAAATATGGGTTCCTTTCAGACTTTTTAACAAAAATCCTAATAGCTACAACATGATGTTTTTTTTTTCCCTGCACGTTCTGATAGGTATTGTGGCCTTGCTTGAAGCTATTTCATCGAATAATGATAAAGGACATATCAATAAGAGTTTACTACCTATTATAATATTATAATATCCAGTCTTAAATGAGCACAGTGGTAAAGAGAAGATCAGTACCAGGTCAGGACTTACAGAAACAGGAGATTGAATAATATGGAACAATGACAGTCGGATTGAGTCCTGAGAGATTCCAGTATGTCTGTGACTTGGAAAAGTTGGTCCACTGAGAGCTGCTTCCTTGGAGACTTTAGATAGAGTAATTCCAGACTAAAGAAACAACAATGAAACAGCATCAGAATAATAACTGTATGTATTTTTCTGAATTCAGCAGGGCTTCTTCATTCTAATGAGAATTTTCTGCTTGACTGCAGAATGTAAATGTAATTATATTCAAAGCAAAACTGTTATTTACCTAAAGAAGGGTTTTCAGCTTTATAACGGTTTTCATGTAAGACATATTCATGTAACACATCTGACAATACAGAACCGAAACCAACATCAGTGCAATGGTTTCAGATTTTTATCAAAACAGCTGAAATTTTTATGTTTTATTTGTTGAATGAATATCAAACACATTATTATTTGACAAATTCCTGTTCACTGTATTATAGCTCTATAACGTGTACGTCAAAGTCTGTACTATGAAATGACTGCTAAACAAATATAAACATTTCTTTCTCTCATTTGAATGCTAGATTCCTGGCTCTGGTTTCAAAAGACATCTCTCCCTTCTCTCAGACGAGAAAAAACACTTCTGGTACACTTGCGGTAAACTGTACCTTAGAGTATCCTTCCCTAACTGACACGTTGCATGAAGAATGATCAACTGTAACTCCATAGTCTAATTCTTTGCTAAATTGGAATGTGTACTGCTTAGATCCACACATGTGACAAGAATATTGAAGGAAAGCAGCAAAAGTTTCACTGTGTGATTTGATGAGATTTAGCTTTTTAATTCAGCTACTCCGGCACAGAATCCAAAACAGATTTTTTTCTGCATGGCTGCCATCAAATAATTGCTGTATTGAATAAGTTGCTTGCTCAATCTTTTCCACCTCAGCTACCATCTTACGGCCTGCACCTACAGTATATACAGTACTACTGGTGCACGTAACCTTACACGTAGCACAGCTCCATCTTCCAGGACACATACGTGTATTTGACTTCTTGAAACCCACACTGTATATGAGCCATCCTGGCTCCCTGCAATCTCAATTCTAAAGTCTAGCTGCTCCCCACGCTCATTGATTGTAGGTGTCCACACCCTGTGAGCTGCATCCATTCTTGAGACCTCCCAATAAACTTTGTCTTCATAATCAAAGTGGCCAGCAACATGTGATCATCCAGGTCACAGATGCACTATCTGGTTTCATCCTTGTGGTTATGAAGAGAGCCACAACAGCCACTCCCACCCCCAGCTGATATGTCTGCTTAGCTTTAAAAAGTGTATCACCAATATCAATGTAAGAGTCTTCCCCCTTTTGTCAGGGCTATTATTTCACTTGATGGGTCCTGGCATATTGTGCATGATTTACAAATTGCACATGCCAGAGTGCGTTAAAACATTCGAAAGCTGAAAAGGAAAAACTCTGCCCTTCCTTAATACAATATACAGCACAAGCATTGCTTCATTTGCTACACTTCACCCTATAGAATAAACAATATCTGTGTTGTTGATTGCCCATATGAAAGGAAGCATAATATCTTTGTTTTTTCTTTCCTTTCCCTCACTCTGCAGATGTCCTGATTAGAAATGCAGCTGCTTATAGCATCTAATATACAGTACAAACTGCAGATTGTTCCAAAAAGCACAAGGCATTTATTTGGTGATGGGCTTGTTAGAAGTATAAATCTTTTTTTAAACTCTAGTATATAAACATTAGTGATCAGTAATAAATAACACTATAAATCACCACACACAAAACAAAGAAATCTCAATCTCTGGATTTCAATATCTCACCAGTTAATTTAGTATGTGCTATATTCTAAGCCATTCAAATCAAATTGCTAACCCTATAATATATTTTCAGTTTTAAAGATTCCAAGCATTATCTCTAGATGTGAAATGATCTCCATCATTAATATCTCTGATAAGGTCAAGCTTCTCTCTAATGAAATTTCTGCCCTACAGAAACAGACTCAGAAATACAATCACGGCCCATTTGATGTGCTGTGCATCCATCTTTATTCAGCAGGTCAGGATGAGGACTCCCAGACCTTTTAGCACAGAGGTCTTTTGCTCTATTTATTCTTTGTAATTCTGAGGTAGAGTGTAATGGATTTTAAAAATAAAACAAATGTTGCGCAGTAATGGGATTGTTAATGCCAGAGAAAGAACAACCAAAGATTCTTCTAAGCATATACAGTACTGCTGTGCAAAAGTATTGAAGTCTTAGTCAGGAGTTACATCAAAAATTTACTGAAAACCCCTGCTATTTTGAACTGTTCTGTCAACTATTATTATTATTATAGCTATCTTTAAATCTAATTCAACAGAAAGTTAGAAAACAATAACTAGAGATAAACTATACAAGAAAAGCTAGCAATTTTCCCACTCTTCTTTAATGTATTCAGGTCTACATAACCTTAAAGCTAAAACATTACTTTTGTGTACTAAGAATTCCCATCTTTCAGGACACACTATTATTTTAAAACAAAACTACTACAATGTTATTTGAAGATCAGAATAAAATGTGATATATGAAGACCTTTGACCTTTACTGACCTTTACACAATGGTGTACGTGTCAAGAGATGCCTTGCTTCAGTTATCTGTTACAGTATATATAAATGCAAAATATACTGTATACACATTTTATGTATCTTTATGTATCTTGAATCATCCAAAACAAGAGACAATTGTTTACTTTGTGTTAAACATTTATTCACTGTTATCACTTTTTATGGAGTTTCTGAACTGTGTTTCTCTTATAAAATCTATTTGAAATTCCTCTGCACAATGAGTTACTCATTGATGATAAATAAGTGCTTATGTTGCAGAGTACAAGGATATTAAATAAGACGGAAATGAAAAGGGACCTAATTAAATGATTTCTGAAAGCAAAGGGAGTTGCCAAAGATCTTTAGTGTGTCATTAGCCAAGGCAGTGGTGATTCTCTATTTTGATAGCATCAAAGCAATTATTTCTCCATCAAGATATGAAATGTTATACCTACAGCTGGCATGCTTCTTCATGGAGATAAAGAAAATAGCTTTGTGTCTCTTATTAAGAGGACGCATTAGTTTTAGTAGTGCACTATCCCTAGCCACAAAGAAAATTCCAGGAGATGTGTAATTAGGGGGACAACTAGGACTTTACAGTAATATAAAGATACATGCAACATGATGTATGTCATTCAAAAAGATTAACAGCTCCGGTATGTAAAAATAGCAAATTCTTGGCTTTATTTCTTAATATAATTTCCCTTCACCTAAAGCACATAGCCTCTTTGTACCTCAAACTAGAAGTTAATTAAACTCTTACCTTCAACCTTCAACCTTCAACTTCATCATTGGCAGGGCTCAAGAAATCCTCATTTTGGGACATACCAAACAGCACTGACTTCTGAGCAAATTATAGTGACTTTGAGCTCAGTTTTAGCTTTAGGCTAGAAGATTCAACTTTTAAAAATCCATAACGGTTCAAAGCAGTCTGTGCATCCTTGTCTTTGTTGTACAGTGGTAGAATGTGCATGAACCACATGTGTGACTGCTCCTCAGTGGCTCAGCAGATTAGCATAATATTGATCAGTAATTGTAAGTTTGTGTGGTATGTGATCAATCAGCAGTACGTCTCTAGACTCACAGAGATCACCATGACATGGAGCGTTTCCAGGATCAGAGATGCCACCTGCTTCTGCTGCTGTCTTAGTCTTGAATTACATGCATACAGTAGATGCAGGTTTCATTAATGCATATGAAGTATGCAATAGCGACAGTTTAAACACATTTAATTCCTACTTAGTTGCAGAAAATTGGAAACTCCCCTCATGCCTGGTCTCATGCCTAATGTTTCATACTAAAGTTTCAGTTATATCTGCGAAATTACCACAAGGATTGTTGGAGGTTGTTGACAGGTATCTTAAATATAAGGTTTTATTCTCTTTTAGTCTGTCAGTATTTTGATTTGAACAAATGAAAAGATAGCCTTTGGAAACCTTCCTTCACTCACACCCTCTTCAGTGCATTCACCCCTTTGACTTTGCTGGTTTTCTCTGCAAAAACCAAGATGATTGATTTGAAGAGTGTGAAGAATCTTCTTTAAGTCCTGAAAACTTACTGTAAGTTCTGGAAGTTAGGTTTTACTGATAACCTGGACCTTGAAACACATTCAGACAAATAACAAAATCTTAAGGTGTTCTCCACTTCAGCTGAGTTCCTTCTCCATAGTCCCAAATTTACATCTATTTTCATTAATAAATGTAGTTTTATTGTTTTTATTTCATTCTCATTCTAATTTGGAGCATATTATTAATACGGCTTGTTATCTTTTTCTTTTGTTTTCAACAACCAGACATGCAGAGCACTGGTTGTAAGGCAATAATGGTTGCACACTTAATCTAAATTAATTTAAAATTGTAAAACTGTTACAAATGAAAGGCCATTCTGCCCCACAAAACCATATTTGCTCATTTGTCAAACATATGTGAGGCTGAGAAGTGTGACAGAACATGAAAGTAAGGGAAGAAAGAGTATTTGAAGCAGAAGTAATGCTACTGTACATCTCACAATGCAGACTGATAACCAGATACTGTACATTCTGCTTGCAACAATTTTCATCGCATCTCATTTCCAACCGCTTGCTCCTGGAGAGAGTCATGGGGGTACCAGGGTGAGCAGACCAGCGGTGGCACTGTGACTAAGGATCTGCGCCTGTGGCTGGAAGGTTGCCGGTTCAAATCCTGCGGCCAGCAGAGGAATCCTTCTCCTTTGGGCCCCTAAGCAAGGCCCTTAACCCCAACTGCTCCAGGGGCGCTGTACAATGGCTGACCCTGTGCTCTGACCACAAGCTTCTCTCTCTGTCTGTGTGTCTCATGGACGTGCAAGCTGGGGTATGCGAAAAATACAAATTCCTAATGCAATTAATCGTATAGGGCTAATAAAGTGATCTGATCTTATCATGCAGGCTCACCACCCACAAGCCGAAGGATGGAGGTTGGGTGAGGGACAGAATAGGATTGACCCGGATGGGCTAGACTTCGGTCTGCAACAATTTTGGGTCACATTTATTATATTTATGGAACTTACTGTCATGTGCCAAGAGGATTAATAACTAGGATATACTGTAGGGGTGTTACCCCAGTGTCCAGGCCTTTACCAGTCATGGTCTCCTAATAATCCCCATCTCTGAACTGACTTCATTACTCTGTTCTCCTCCCCACTGATAGCTGGTGTGTGGTGAGCGAACTGGTGCACTTCGACTGCCGTCACATCATCCAGGTGGGGCTGCGCATTGGTGGTGGTGGAGGGGAGTCAAAAGAGTCCAGAGAAGTGCTATATAATTGTAAGGAATTACTATTATTATTGATTATTATAAGAACTTCTTGGTATGGAGTAGTAGATTTTATGGAGGGAATAAAGAAAGCACTCCTTGCCAGGATATGGCTTGGAATAACAAAAAGAGCACCAACCCTTACTTACTGTAGCAATGACGCCTCTCCCTCTGGCCCAGCTAGATGGTGGGGTCAAGGGATATAAATCCCTAAGCCATTTATTTGTGTCCACTAGTGATGTGCGTGTTGGCTTTTGTTTTACCCGCACCTGCCTGCGGTTGTGAGAAACCACCCACCGCACCCACCTGACCAGATCTAAAATCTTTTTTTTTTAACCCGAGCCCGCCCGACCCGCGGTTGTGAGTCAACCCGCGCAACAGTAGTGTCAACTTTACAACACCAAGAGTGTCACAGAGGAATAAGAAAACCATTACATTTGTTTAGAAACTTTAGTCAAATTTGGCTCAGCTGCATTGTACAGAAAATATTTTGTTACTTTTAGTACCACTCCAATTATTTTCAAAACAAGACACACCAGTTTTCATGATTGTCTCTGTCTGCAGACTTATTTTATTGAATCACTTCAAGAAACTGTTGCTTCTCAAATACATTAAAGCTTTTTTGGTGTGTGGGAGGTATCTAGACTTCACATTAAGTATCATAAATATGTATATCATAAAGAATTGTGAAAACAAAGTCTAATAGGGATATGAACTGCATTTAGCATATACTGTAAGTCAGCTCTGAAATACTTATTGTTTAAAGGTTATTGTTAATTTATCATTGATTAGTTATCTTGTATTGCTTTTGAACTTCCTGTTCACTTCAACTGCTGTTTACTGTATTTACTGAAAGGCTAACACAAGTGTACACTGACTGAAAGTAAAAAAGTATTAAAGCAATACTTTTAATAAAACAACAGTTACAGTTACATGAGAAATTATAAATATTATTATTATGACATATGAACCACCAAAATAAAAGCATCTTCTAAATAAATAACATTGATCATTTTCAGATTTAACTATTTTGCAGAAACTTTAACATTCTAAGAAGCCTTACATACAATATGCATCCACATTTCTTTAGTGTGTGAATTAAAGCATTTTTGTTGCATGATGAGGAGAGAGAAATACATGCCTTTTTTAATTGTCTTTTAAGTTTTTCTTTTATTTAAACGAGACGTGCTTCCTGTTTTCAGCACCCTGTCATTTCTCCCACCGATATTAACCAGATTTCTACTACTGTATTACTACTGAATTTGGGGTCATTCTGCGTTAGAGATAGCTTTGGGCTGACAAAAAAATCCCACATTCTGGTACTTATGCTATATGAATAATAATTATTGGCATTGGTGTTACTTTTACCTAGGCATGCATTCTAGTGTGGGATATCAATTTTCTTTTTATTATTACAAAAATCTGTAAAAGGTTGTATCAATTTCAAAACTACAGACAGTATAATAATAATAATTATAATTTATAATAATTACTTACACTTATATAGCGCTTTTTCTGGACACTCAAAGCGCTTTACAGGTAATAGGGACTCCCCTCCACCACCAGCAATGTTATACTAATCATACAGCTGATAAAGTAATAAGTCACCAATGAAAAAATGAATTAATTACTGTTTTGTTATGTGCTGTCAAGGATACTGTATGTCTATACAGTTTGTTTAATGTGTAATGTTTTTTTGGCAATTAACAATGAAATATTTAGTAGCTGTGGCCACATTTAGTTAATAGATTACTGCATGGAAATGTGGTGAGGAACTGTGTGATACAGACCTCCTGTATGATGGCTGGAATTTGAATCAATATCAGATAAGAGAAATCAATGAGGAAGAAATAACAATGTCTGCCTTGATGTTTCTATTTCCGTTGGTTTACCATGGATCCCAGACAGTGTTATGAGGGAAATGACAGGCTCCTACTGTACCTGTGGACAACAGTGAGTCACTTCCATCTGATTTTACTGGGACTTACACTCTTCTTTTTGGTTCTGGTCAGCAGGCCCTCCGAGAGCTCAGATGAGGCCCGGGCCATTTCACATTTTGAGGCCCCCTCATCGTTTGGGAAGAGGGGTAAACAATATTTTAATGTAAAGAATGGCATGGTGGGAAGATTAAGGCGGGCATTCTGAAACTCCTAATGAACAGTAGATTCAGCACTGAAAGGGGAACAGTCACAGCCACGGACTTGAGGTGAGAATCACGGTATACGGTAAAAGGTCCAAATTTGACTCAAGTCGGGAAACACAGCCAAAGATTCAAAGTGGAGGACCACGCACCCTTGGCTGAGGTGAGGCCCGGGCTATGTAGCCTGCTGGTCCCCCCTCTCCTGGGCCCTGCTGTTCAGATGTGCCTTCTGTTGATTTGGCTCAGACGTATCCTGGGATGCTGATGCCCTGACAGAACTCTGGCATGAATGAACCCCGAAAGTCTCATGGTGTTCAGGTGTAGAGAGCTCACCAGATTTGCTAAACTGCACTAAACAAATAAAAAAGAAAAACATAGTGCATAGAGCATAGTGGTATTTGTTTCTCTTCTGGTTAAATGTGGTTAAATGTGTATTCCTTTGACAGAAACATTGCACTGCATTGCTTTTGTTAACCCATTGCTAAAGAATTTAAAACTATTTATTATTCCATTGCTAAAGGCTGATTGATTGATTGGCTGGTTATGGGAAATTTTACAATGAGCTGTTACGTGGTGTGTGAATAAATTAAATATACAATGTGATCTTTTTTTGCCAAGGTAAATGCAATAAATTATATTTTCTTATTCATTTAAAGCACCATTCGTTTCGCTAAATATACCTTACTTGTTATTAAATTCAACACTCCGTAAATATGTAGTGTACAGTAAGTATAATCACGCACGCTGGGTCAAAGAGAAACACCAAGTTGCTCAGTTTTCTGAATGAAGCAGCATGTCGTCCCCCAAGCGGTAGAAATGTGAAGACATTATTTTTTCCTAAATCAGTTCCCCGAGACATTCCATGGGAAAAGAAACTTTTCTGCGGCCCTTAGAGAAATCTATTTTAAGAGTTTACGTCATGTGTTTCTGCTTCGCCCCCTAATTCACCTCATTTCAGTGATTTTTAAACATGTATGCCTCCCAGTTGTGGTAATCTTTTATTATTCGGTAAAATAGACGCGGTGTAATCAGGAAACTGGGTTCTGTTCATCAGTTTCTCTCGTCGCTATTGCTGTGTCCAAGGCGCAGATCTGTTTAGCTTATATATATATATAATTTATATAACGCCGTGAAAAATCTAAATTAATAATATATTATATAACTTGCCGCCTTAAAACATCAAATATACAGTACGCCATAGTTGAAAAAACGATATTTTCTGTTTTGCCAGTATACAAATGTATTTGTATAAATACAGTATGTAAAACGGACATTCAATGGACAGTGTTTTTTCTTTCTAATAAATAATAACAGTACAAAAGTAGGGCACACTTTGTGACAGATTTTTAATAAATGCTAGAAAATATTGAAAAATGAAAGTGTTCTTATGACTAAATGGCCAATCGAAATGTATTTTTTTAACTCTTTCAATAATTATGTCTCTTCTTAAAATGTTTGACAATAGCTTCGGAACCTCCGAACTATTTCCACTTGCGCCCAGTAGCAATGGATACGATCCAATTGTTATTGAAAAACGTACAGTATACTGCATGTAAGATTCCCTACACAGCAGTCAGCACCCTGTCCCAATATTCAAACTTTTTGCTTCCCCAAAGATATTTGTGCGTGATCGTGTATACTTTGCTTACTTGCTGTCACATCACACATCTGTACAATTACACACAGAAGTGACTGGCATTTAAGCGAACAAAAAATTCCCTACGTCTGTGACAAGTTTGTTTTTGCGCATAATGAAAATCGGAGTCTAGCTACTCAGAAATATTTATTAATCTTCAGTCTATGGCTTAAATGTGCTGCCTTCACCCCCTCCTCATAGCTGTTGAGGAATATGCGTCGTTACATTTTCTGCACATCAAGCCACAAACGGTTTCCTGTTACTCTGCCACATTTAGCTTCTTTTCAAGAAACAATCCCAGTTCTCAAAGCAAACTGCAAGGGGTAGGCAGCAAACTGACCAAGGGCATGTAGAATTCGAGACGTGGTCTAATGTAAATTGGAGATTTACTGTTAAATGCAACGTCCTTAATGCAAATTTAAATGCAAGCTAATTAATGTCGTCTAGAAATAGCCATCTAAAACGTCTTAATCTGGAAACAGCTCGATATTGGTTGCTAGAATGTTTTTGTATTAAATGAACAGACATCGATTGTTCATCTTTTATTCTCTACAATTAAAATTACCTGACGCTTAAATCAATGGGAAAGTTATCGAAATAGGTAAATGCTATTCAATTAGTAGGAAAGCCTAACGCTGTTCGTATAGTCTTAGCCTTGAAAGAAAAAAAAATGAATTCCCCAAATTAAAGGTTTGCACTTAAGATTACCCGATAGAAAAATGTTAAGGAGCACATATACATAGGAAGTGTAGAATAGGAGACATTGTAGCATGCTTCTAGTGTTTTGAATATCATCGGTATCACATTAAGACAGGCGTGTGCATGTATTTTTTGCAGTGAGAGAGCGTCTCCACGTCAGAGGACTTGGGGAGGGCAGTTCTGTTTAAAATGCTGTGAATGTGACAGCCAGGAGTCCAGACTGCCAATGTGAGGAAGGTGATGGGATAAACCGAGTACAACTGGAAAAAATGAGAACAAAAAGAGCAAGACGAATGTAAAATATAGATTTAAAATAAAAGTAGGAAACAAAAGAGTGTCAACAGAAGGAAATAAGTAAGGTTTTTCTATTCTACAAGTGACTCAGAACATCTGTGCCACACATTGAGGACGACGTACAGTATCCGGAGCAAAACGCAGACGGATCACAGCGAGGGGAGCTTTACCCTTGGGGGGGAAGATGACAGTGGTGCCCGGTGAAAATCTAGACGAGACTGTGGCACTGGCAGCCCTGTCCCACGATGTCTATGATCCCGAGCAAGCGGACCAGGAATGTTGTGAAAGGGTGGTTATCAACATCTCCGGGTTGCGCTTCGAGACCCAGCTTAAAACCCTCGCGCAGTTCCCTAGCACCTTACTGGGCGACCCCAGGAAAAGGATGCGTTTCTTTGATCCGCTGAGAAATGAATATTTCTTTGATAGAAATCGCCCCAGCTTTGATGCCATACTTTATTATTATCAGTCGGGAGGGAGGCTTAGAAGACCTGTTAACGTGCCTGTGGATATTTTCATGGAGGAGATAAAATTTTACGAACTAGGGGAGGAAGTCATAGAAAATTTCAAGGAGGACGAAGGTTTCATCAAGGAGGAAGAACGCCCATTGCCGAATAATGAATTCCAGCGTCAGGTCTGGCTTCTGTTTGAATACCCCGAGAGCTCTGGACCAGCTCGAGGGATTGCAATAGTCTCTGTTCTCGTCATTTTAATATCAATTGTTATTTTCTGCTTAGAGACGTTACCGGAGTTTAGGGAAGAGAACAGATTTTACGACCATCTGGTCTTGAACGGGACTAGCAGCGTCAAACCCAACCCGTTCACTGACCCCTTCTTCATTGTTGAGACGCTGTGCATCATTTGGTTTTCGTTTGAGTTGCTAGTGAGGTTCTTCGCCTGTCCGAGTAAGCCTGCTTTCTTTAAAAATATCATGAACACCATCGACATAGTGGCTATCATTCCCTACTTCATCACCCTGGGCATGGAGCTAGCAGAACATCAGGGAAATGGCCAGCAAGCCATGTCTTTAGCAATTTTGAGAGTTATTCGTTTGGTAAGAGTCTTCAGGATTTTCAAGCTCTCCAGACACTCCAAGGGACTCCAAATCTTGGGGAAAACCCTCCAAGCAAGTATGAGAGAACTCGGGTTATTGATATTCTTCCTTTTCATAGGTGTCATCTTGTTTTCCAGCGCAGTGTATTTCGCTGAGACCGACGACCCTTCCTCTGGATTCAGCAGTATCCCAGATGCGTTTTGGTGGGCGGTGGTATCCATGACTACTGTGGGCTATGGAGACATGTGCCCTGTCACAATCGGTGGCAAAATCGTGGGTTCGTTGTGTGCCATTGCTGGTGTGCTGACAATTGCGCTACCTGTCCCTGTCATAGTCTCAAATTTCAACTATTTCTACCACAGGGAGACTGAACACGAAGAACAATTTCAATACACCCATGTAACGTGCGGTCAACAGCAGTCCTCCTTCGGTGAACTGAAGAAGAGTGGCAGCAAGTCCTCTCTCAACAAATCAGACTACCTGGAGACAGATGATTTCGATGCAATAAAGTATACAAACTGTAGCCCGACAAAAGCATACACGGGCAAGCTATCTGATGTATGATTGTAGCCTGCGCGTAATTGGACCAGAGAAACATAACGTTTCTGTGAGTACATCCCCCCATTCAGCACTTTTGCTTAAAATATTGGCCGCCTGTTGTTTCGCGCATCCTTAATGCAACGAAGTGAGTAACGAATGTGAGAATTGAAATTCAGAGAAATTTCTAGCAATGGGTGACATACACGTGGATTGTGAGTGGTACGGTTTGCTTTCCCTTTTTAAAATTGTCTTCCGTGTCGTGTCTTCATCTTGGGCACTGCGTAAAATAGCGGGCTTCATTTTCACTTGCTCTTTTAACCTCCTGCCCCGCTTTGCAGCACTTTATTAGAAGTAAACCTATCATCACTACTAACCTTCTGAGATATTATTTGAAATTGGCATGTCAGTTATATACAGTATATATATATTCACGTACTGTATGTAGAATATACGTACAGTATATAGAGATCAAGGAAAGGACCAACTAATTCTGAATTACAGTGTGCTTACGACCTGCGGGCGGTACAATTAATTCTGCACAAGGTCATTGTGAGAGGTGACCTGCCTCTGTTGTTTTATTGTATCCATCTCCCGCGGTCACGTATTTTTCCGTGAGCGCCACTCCAAAAGCATCATTCATTTGATCAGATACGAGGAATTAGCCGTGTTAGATGGATTCTTGCAGCGATGCCATTGTCTTGTATAGTGGAAACTCTATCTCTTGTGTGTGTGCCCTTTGAAGACTGTACAGCGCCATTAAAAAAGCAGCTGTCACTGAAACGTGACGAGCAGCCAATAAGCAAATAACTTCTCTTCGCACAACAAATTATCCAATAAATCCTACCCCCTCAGAATTTATTTTTCTGCCAATATCAGTCATAAGCACTTTGAAATCATTTTTTTCTTTGTTAACTGTGACAGCCTTTAAATACCTAATTTGCACATAGAACGCTTCATTTTGTTTACATCAGTCGTCAAGGAATTTAATTCCTTCCATTCCTTTTCTGTCACCAAAAGGCTTATTTGTAAGTGCCTGGTATGATGAAGCAATGGTCGGGTACATAAAAGGCAGAAAAAGTACGATTAGTATTTCACCTTGTATGCAAGTCAATACATTCAAAATTAGCCAAGGGAACGTTTCCCCTTATTGTTTTACATGAAAATGGATGCTAATTTTACCAAGCTTTGCAACGCTTAGAGCGCCACAGAGCGGAGGAATGAAAGTCTTGCAGGCGTCTCTAGAGACTCACGTTTCTATAGCAACCTTCTAGACTGTTCTCATAACTTTTTGATTTTGGCATCAGAAAGAAATACATCGATTAATAATTTCACTTCAAAGGTGATAAAACTTAGTTGAATTTATATAATTGTTATATTTTTTTAAAGAATTATGCAACATGGGTTATCTTTTTTTAAATACAGAATTTTATATTTGTATACAACATAGCACTGAAAATCTACTTAACTGATGCTAAATAAAAAGTCGAACGCCGTAGGTTCATAACCAAGAATCATCATTTGTTTTCATTATTCCCATTTTTCAAAACTATATAATTTCTAACGCATGCAACGGCTTAACGCTAAAGTCATTTGTTTCTGGTGAAATTGTAAAAAGGCCGACACATTACCGGTCTTTGAATTTTTTAAAGAAGAAATGCAAACTCCACCAACAACAGAATTATTCAATAAACGAAAAAACGCGATATTGTATCATTTGACCGTGGAGGGAAATATAGACTCAAATGATGGCACAAACAAGACTCACAGAAGGAAAATAAAGCAAAACAAGAAGATTTCGGTATTCAATGATATGAACGTTATATACCGTAACTGAACTATTGCCAAATACTGTAGAAAGAAAGAAAAACAATTCTGGGGAATCACTATTCCTTCCAGCCACACACTTTATTTTTGATACAACAAAAGAAAATCGTCGGATGTGTCTTGGAGTCTGAAGCGGTGTGTGATAAGGACGAGAGATTCGGAGTCCCGTTGGATGGATGCATTAAATAGTCAGGACATTGGCAGTTGTCATACTGTACCAACAGCGTGCTACAGTACAAAGGCTCAATTAACCAATCTGAAACGGATATAAGACTTTGTCCAAGCGCTGGATGAAGATTATTTCATATTGACCTTCTTGTCCTCCTCCTAAATGTGGTGAGAGAGGCGATGTTCAAAGACTACACGAGCAAACCAGTCTGGGAGGTAAGTTTTTAACTCTGATTTAAACCTTCAGTTACTGTACATTGCTTACGCCTCTGTAGTTCAATCTTACAGTAAATGCACGTGTAGTTCTAAAAACGTGCCATGTGATTCTAACATTGTTATCAAAACAATTGTTGTTTTTCTCATTTGAAGGCTTAAATCCTAAATCTGTCATGGTCGCATTTTATTAATTTCTCTGATTACTTTTAAAATTATAACTTACCTTTTTTTAGGGTGGCTATTGAGTGATTTGTGAACAATTTGTTATTGTGTAAAGTATGTCAAACAAACAGTAAATACCTAGAAGCAATCTTTACTGTCCCCTTTGTGGATTGTTCACATTTATTCTGTTCTATTTCTCCTCTTTGCCAGACTTAGCTTGTTTTGGAAGAATTGTTTGCATTTACAAAAGTAATTCACTTTGGTAGACTTGCACATTTCAAGGTTTGCTGTAAACACTCATGTTCTAGTCCTTATTTTATACTTTTATTAATAAAATTGTATTAGTTAATTTAGCTAATAACTTAGTGTCAGGTGACTTTCATTCAAAACAGTTACAGAGCTGTAAAAACAGCTTCATGATGTAGAAAGCCATAACAAAAAGTTTAGAAATTAAAATAAATGTTTAACAGCATAAAACGCCGCAACTATAGTAAATAATAAGGAGAATTACCACAAAATACATATGAATATCATAAGTAATGGAATTAAAATAAAATAAAAGGTGGCTAACGTCTAATCCTTCACAGTTGGTATTCATATAGTAACATCATAGTAACAGTTGACATTTAAGGTACATTATTTACACGGGATACCCAGGATTTATACAGTAACAGGAAAAGTAATTGCAGGATTCATACTGTATGTAGAGAGCCTGTCTAGTTATCGAGAGATCTCATTTATTTCATTTAACACCGCATGTTCAAAGGAATATGACACTTAAAAGTAAATCTGGCGGATGTCCGTAATATTTAACTGTTCTGTATGTGTTTTACAGTGTCTAGAGAGGATTTTTGCTTCTTCTTTAGAATGCATGTCAGTCTTCCTTTTTCACCACTTGACAAAAATAGCGTGATCTGAGAAGTACAGTAAATGTTTGAAGATTCGTACTTTCTAAAATGTAATATCATATAAGCTTTCATGTTCGTGAGCATCATTAAAAAATATATGCATACAAAAGGCAATTTGGGTTTCTTTAATGTACAGTATGTGTATGTACCGCAGAGGTGAATGTCTTTGGATTTGTACTCTATACAGGTATGTGTGTTGGAGTAAGCATCGTGTGATGCTTACTCCAACAGCCTGCCTACTAAGGGCTTGAAAATCATATGCAAGAACAATTTCTTGACGAAGTACAGTCATTTTATCATTATAGATTTCTAATAAAATCTTCTAAATCTTTCAACTTTAAAATCTAAAACTGTGCCTATACGTTTACCTTTTAAAACTTAAATATACAGCTAATTGCAAAAGTTATTTACTTGATGAGGAGTTATCATTGGGTACAAGACAAGATTTTGACAGACACGAATACGCCATAAAATATCCTGTTTTAATTCTTGATCGACAGGCTGATTAGAATTGTCATTATTACCTGTACACCGAGACATATAAAAGAGTTTAAAGGCAGATCGCTAGATGGCAGTGTTCGCACATTTTTGTACATAGAGGCGTAGCGGACCACAGGATGTTTTAAATGTTCATCAATCGTGAACGGATCAGGCTTTGCTTGTTGTTAGTAACCTTCACGAGTAATTATATAACAATTTACACATAACCTCAAAATAATGTCAACTGAATATCTCATTCAACAATGACATTTAGTTTTGTTGAAATCAGTAGAACAATGCACATATTACTATAATACACCATTATTATTTTAAAGTTATTGAACAGAAGAATACTAACAGACTGAAAAAATTAAGTCTTCACTTTAGAACACTTTGCGAGGGCTGTGTACATTTGGCCATTCTAAAGTTTCTCACCTTTCCACCTGAGCACCTGCATACTGGGAGTTGAAAGTTGCACATTCTCCTGTATGAAAAGCACCTTTGGATCTTTTGGAGTTGTAAGAGCCATACAAGAGCAATTAATTAAACTGTTCATTCAACAAATTAACAGGGCATCTGTATAAGCAAGCAAAGGAAAGACCAAAGATCCAAAGGTTACATAATACGACACATAACAAGACGTTCCTGAACTTTAAATTATTTTGTGCTCTTATTAGTTTAAAATATAATTCAAAGTAATATTAAATCATATTTTAGACTGAAATGTGAAACATTTTTTGAAAATGTTGTTGAATTGTTCTTTTAGAATTCACAGTTGCGTTAGCTCAGAATATACTACAGAATCATCGGAAACCTTTGGCCTTTCAAAAGTCATTGCTTCTGGCGCCGTGACACACAGCACACACAGGACAGAAATAAAAGGTCACAAACCCCTCACAACCTACTGCTGTATCTTTCTGCTGATGCTGTGCGGCAACACATTGCATATTTGAATTCCCTTAACATGTATATTTAGCATTTTTGGAATTCAAATTATTCAGATGAGATGGGAACCTGTTTACTTCTTGTTTTATCTTTTTCAAGATGTCATTTGTGCTGGATACTGTATACATGGTTTCCAGCACCTATGCTATTTGCTCAGTGGCAGAAAAAGAAACGTATCAACAGTATATATACAGTATAGGGTGAGTTTTACAGCTTTGTGCTTTGTACAGCCTTGCTTTTAAAGCAGGTGTGAAAGTTTGAAGTTTTGAATTGAGCAGTAGAGAAAAGGTGAGTGAAAAGAGTGTTGAGTATACAAAACATGGATTGAAGACCAGAGCTTTGAAAGTTGCCTGGTTGGTACTGTATGTAACCAGGGAGTTTGTACAAAAATCAAAAGGTTTTTGTAAGACAAAAAAATGTACAGTATTTGGTATAAAAATGTGGTCTGCTCAAACACTTAATCAGACAGAAACTCAAAAGTGAGTGGTTCAGATATCATGCAGAAACTAGTTGATGAATATACAGTAGTATTACAACATTACTGTACATTATGGTTCAGTATAATCCATATTGCTTGAATAAAAGCTCTGCATCAGTTACAGTATGAAACACAAAGATTAACATTTGCTAAAACATGTCAGATACAACAAGATTTTTTTAAATGTTATTAAAAAGGTCAGGTCAGTTTTAAATTATTGACTGAGATCTTAAACTTAAGCATATGATACACTCAACTGCCTTTGATCATACAGTTATCTGTGCATGATAAAATCACACATTTTATTAGTACTTTAGTTGTGGTATCAGTCTAAAAATAAGCAAAGTAGATGACATTTTGCTGCAAAGGCCGTAAAGCATTTCAGTTCATGCCTTAGAATGAAAGGTTTATGTTATATTATTCTTTGGAGGTAGTTTCATAAGACTTACAACATCCCTCTCAGAGTGTACTGTCTCCTCATGATCTCAGATAAGTATAGTTCACATACACAGTATCCTGTAAGAGTCTGCTCTGTTATGCATATTCATATCACCAAGTAGCTTAATGTTTTGGGATGTGTATAAACCTGAAAATTGCCAATGATCCAGCATTAGGAGAAAAATGTGCTTATTTTTAGACTGATACCACAACTAAAGTACTAATAAGATGCATGATTTAAATTATATTATTATTATTATTATAATGCACAGAGAACTGTATAACTGTATAACTTTGATTTAAAAAGTTCACAGGAAAGGTTATGAAATTCTGTAAAATACATTGCTCTTAAAATGTCTGTCTAATGGCATTTATTTAAGTATGAAAGGAGAACTGGGAAGAACGAAGCCCCCTTCACACTACAAATGTTACTTACAGGAAATAACAGATGTGGAAGTAAAGAGTTCTGTAGGTTTACTTTGATAGTTGACCAAAGGCAGTTAAGTGTATCATTTGCTTAAGTTTAAGGTCATAGTCAATGTCATGCAGCTCCAAAGTTTTTAATTCTGTAAGCTATTTTAACTTAAACATAGAAGGGCCAGATCCCCCAAAAGACTATTTTACCGGCTTAGGCCTGAAGAAGCACTAGTTCTCTTGTGATACCACAAGACAAGTCCAAGGGGATGACACTAATACAAAGTGTCTCCCAGGCAAGAGCAAGGTATTCATTCAGTCTCTACAAAACCATTCACAAAGCTCAGATTTTCACTGGGAACCACAGCATGGCCTTAAGTTAAATTCTGTCTTTTTTCAGCTCTAGGGATGTTGAACCTGAGGCACCTCCACTATTAAAACAGAAAACGATGTTCACAATGTTATAACATCAGTATATTATGGCTACTAAGGGGAATCTAGCTTTGAAAGCAGACTTAGAGGATTCATTCATTTATGTCATGTGCCCACTAGGTGGCAGTGTAGCGGGTAATAGTTGACTTTTTTTTGTCTTTCACTTGAATGGGACATCAGGTCGTATCACGAGTAAAGGGATGTTCACTTTATCTAATGCATGCATTTTTAGTTCTGAGATTATAACAATAATGATTTCCTGACTTTTAAATGTAGAGGTAGGCATTAATGATCAGTCTTATCAGTATTACTGAATATATCCTTGTGTAGGCATACATAGCAAAAACATTGAGATGAACTACATTGAAATGATTGATTATTACTAGCAAAAAAAATATTTTCGTCATTCTTTTCTTGATTAGTACCATCAAAGCAAGCCTACAGAACTCTTTACTTCCACTTCTGTTATTTCCTGTAAGTAACATTTGTAGTGTGAAGGGGGCTTCGTTCTTCCCAGTTCTCCTTTCATACTTAAATAAGTGCCATTAGACAGACATTTTAAGATCTATTTTACAGAACTCGTAACCTTTTCTACAATCATTTGTTTGATTAAAGTTATACAACAAGTTGCTTTCATTATGCAGTCATACATTCATGTGTTTATACCACTCACAATAGTAAGCTGTATTCAAGCTGTATCAATTTGATACTACAGGGAGTGAGGTTAGACATTCTTCCATTTTGAGTGACCACTCTGTCCAATGTGAGCCAATTTGGCTGACAACTGAAGCAAGGCAGTATAAACATTGGACACTTTGGACAGGCTGCCAGGCCGTTGCAGGGCAGACTCACACGTTTACTTACGCAGATGTATGGAGAACAATTTAAAGACTTTAATTAAGCCCGACAGTGTGTTTTTTGACAGTGGGAAGAAAACCTGTTAAAAAAACTCAGCACGTTCCAGGCCAGAATCAAACCCACAACCCAAGATCTGTGAGGCAGCACAGCTGAACCACCTTGTAACCCACAGAGAAAACACTGAACGACACCACGTTACCTGAATGAAAACAAACCCAGCTGGCAGTTTTGAGACGTCATGTGCTGCGTTTAATTATGATGTCTGTCTGAATGGTTGAAGAATGGTTCTCCTGTCCTCTCACTGTCTGTGCTCTTTTTCTTGATCAGGCTAGGTCTATTTTTATAAGACTGCAGAGAAATGCATAATAGTTCAAATCCATAGTCCCAAAAGGCATTCAGGTCTGTTCCTTAGCTAAGGTTCACTTGTAAATTCAATAACTCCCACTGTAGGTGTTTTTTTTAAAATACCTTTAATTAAGTGCAGATATGGAGTAGTGTGTAACAACAAAATGAGAGATTTTTGTAACACTTCGACAGCAGGAAAACAATTATCATTGGTGAAATAAAATTGGTTGAAATACTGAATTATTCTATACAGAATGATTCTTTTGTCTTCAGCAATCAGCGCAGGTTCTATAACCTGATATACAGTACTTCTTTACAAAGTCACCTAATTCATGAAAAGAACCCGCCCCATTTTTTAAATTAATTAAGGAGTAAATTAGAGATCCTGAAAAAAGAAGAAAG
The DNA here is from genome assembly GCF_055471065.1 of Atractosteus spatula. Classification (NCBI taxonomy): domain Eukaryota; kingdom Metazoa; phylum Chordata; class Actinopteri; order Semionotiformes; family Lepisosteidae; genus Atractosteus; species Atractosteus spatula. The sequence continues at coordinate 30,846,188 of NC_142713.1, read as the reverse complement.
GTATATTAGGCCTGAAACACACATATACGTTATGTGCTTTGTGTCTACTGATCATTGATTCATCACTTATGCAATTGCTCTTTCAAATAAGCATCGCAAGCAATCATGATTTATTTTCTCCTTTTTGTGTCTTGCTGAAGCAATGTTTGTTAGTTTTGTTGGATTATAATGCCCTGGAATCTTTGGCTGACAGCCCAGGAAGCTCAATACCGCTTTAGTCTGACATTGCTGGTGTCGCCCTACCTTGAACCATATTTCTCTGTGCCATGTCTGTTGTGTGAGTCCAAGTCAGATGTCCTCAGTACCCTGTTTATCCGGCAGCTGCTTTGGGAATTGGATTGGGCACAGTAACCAGCATGCTTGATACACACAAACTCAGTTTAGCTGATACACACTTTTAACTCTGACACTCAATGGTTTCTGAAAAGACTTGCACATGCACATGTGTGCACATACTGTACACGTTTTTACCACCACAATTCCTGCAAAAGAGGACCAAGCCCTGTTTTAGCCACAATACTGAGTAAGCCTAACAAATAACAGCAGAGAGCCCAGCACGATCTTAATGAAAAGAGGCAAGAAAGTACAAAAAGTAGGACAATGAGGTAACCTTGTATTGCATGGTAATAATATATCTTGTTTGTTTAAAAATATTTTAGTAATAGTTTGGAAAAGAATAGTGCTCATATAGAGATATTTTAAGCAGAACTGCAGTCCCAATTTCTCAGACTAGTTATTAAATCTCAGTAGCAAAATAAATTAAATGATGACATGGAGAAAAATGACAAATTTTAAATTAAGCACAAATCATGATCTTTGTGAAAGTACTGTGTGTTCACCATTGTTGTCACTAACCACTGGTCTTACCACGGTTGAGAGTGAGAGTTTGCGAGAATGGTGATGTGAAGCGGCCCTTCCTGCTCACTAGTCACTGTAATGACTCATGTGATGTGATGTACGAGCAAATAAAAACAGGTTGTGCAGCAGACATTTCACTGCAGAAATGTTCAATGTGATCTGCATGTAATTAACAAGTAAGTAGTATCTGTTGGCACAACCGTCTTGAAGTTGAGAGCAATATTTCTATTGGATTGCAAGAGATGGATTCACAAGCCTGCTTGTTTACAATGTAATAGGGCCACTTCACCCCATTGGAAGTTTGGTTGCTCGTTCTGATTCACATACTATAATGGCAATAATGTTAAATTGTTAATTTGTCTATAATTATTATTAAACAGGTTGTTCATATAACCAAGCCAACTGTGACCAAGGTTCCCCAAGATGGCAGTCAAGGGTAGGATGGGATTAGTCAGCCAGGATTTTCTCAGTTCTCAGCCACATAGAGACCACGACAGCCTCCCACACACTTTCAGTGAGATTCTGTCAGCGAGGGTTGCCCCTCACCTCTGATCACGAGGTTCAGAACTGTGAGCAAAGATGTAGAAATCCCAATTGAAATCCCAACTGCGACGGACTGGCGTTGCTTGGCAAGATAGACTCAGGATCTCCTATGACCTTGAATTGGATTATAAATGGGTAGATGGAATGGATTACAATGTAAAACCGAGGTCCTGACTCTCTGTGGTCATTAAAAATCCCAGGGCGTCCTGGCCAAAATTTCCCATTGCTCTTACCAATTGTGGCCTCCTAATAATCCCCATCTGTGAATTGGCTTCATTATTCTGTTCTCTTCCCCACAAATAGTGTTTACCACTGATGAGCGTTCTGGAGCACTATGGCTGCCGTCGCATCATCCAGGTGAGTGGTGCACATTGGTGGTGGTGGAGGGGAGTCCCCATTACCTGTAAAGTGCTTTGAGTGTCCAGCAAAGCGCTCTAAAAGTGTAAGCATTTATTATTATTATTATTATTATTTCCCCTCCACTATTCTCTGGGGGTCCCTTCTCTGACTTGGGGTCTTACTCCTCAAGCTCTAGCCATGGTGGCAAACGTATCATCTCCCTCCTCTTCTGGGGGTTTGTGCCAATTCGCTTCGTCAGTGACTCTTGGGATACAGGCTGCTGCTCCTCCCTCACCTCTTGAGACTCTTGGGATATGGTCAGCCTCCTTCTTCTGGGTCTGAAACATCTTCACACAGGGCTTATCCTTGTCCATCCATTTCCCAAAACTGCAGCATAATGATCATTTCCAGGTCCTGGGCCCTCTGCTCCCTCGTGGCCTACAGGCCTGCTACTGTACAGTTTGATTCAGCTGAGATTGTAGCCAGTCGCCTTTCTTTCCAAGTCTCATCTTCCTATTTATCCAGTATCCCTCCTTCATCTTTCTCAGCTGCTCTTTAAAATCTTTGCATAAAGCTCACAGATTAAGTATTTTTATATCTTACAATTATTTTGAGTGAGGTGAACAATATTTTAAAGATTACAATAAGCTCAGGAATGTTACATGGTCAAAACAGACTACTGACAGTGTACAGTATGTCTCTTTTAGACATTTGTAAAAAATATTTTGTAAGCAAGTGTAGCAGTATTGTAAAGAAACAGATAAATCAGACTGCATGGACAAACCTAGGAATTCGTTCAGTCACAATTTCTGCAATATTTTCAAACACACGAACATACAGTATAAGTTATGTAACAGGCATTTAATTTCAGGTTTATTGAGCAACAGATCATACAGTACTTGTGATCTGTTCAGTTTTAGAGAATCAAACTAACATCTACAGCCTATACTGCTGTGTTATTCTGAGACTATGAGAGGAAGTTCTGGGATGCGACATGATGTCTGATTGGCAAGGTGGCGTGGATTGCATGTGATCTCATCAGTACTTGTGTGGACTGCTTCATAATTAGTGGTTGAAATGTCATGGGTGCTCTATCCCTGTGTCGGAGTCTGTCTGTCTGAACTCATCCAAAGGGCTTCACGTTGTGTAAGGTAAACAAATACAAACAAACATTAAAGTCCTGGGGTTTCAAAACATTGTGATGCCTATACACCACTTTCTAGCTGTTTTAGAAAAGTTCTAGCAAATATAATAGCTGTGAAGATGCAATACAGTAATCTTAGTTATAGAGTGAAAAAATGCAGAGTAAAACAGGAATTCAAGAGAATTTGGTATATATTTTGGCAGCGATTTCCTTTTCATTTCTCAAAACAGATGAATGACACCAGGGTGGAAGCTTATTTTTCTTGTTAGTGATGTCTACAGCTACAGGTTGCATCAGTGCAGCCTTGTCAAGGGAAGGGAAGGGTTCTCACTGTCCACAGATTGCACAGAGCAATCTTTGATGTGTTTTGGAGTTTCAATTGCATTTCAGATTTAAGCAGCATTTAGAGCTCTTTTCTTTTTTTGGTTTGCAGGGTACAGAAGAGAAGCAATTTCATCACTTCCAAAAATGAATCCACACTTAATATGGAAAACAAAAACAGTTTCACAAGAAATCACATGCTCTCTACAAACAAGTCTGAGATTTTTCTGACATGAAATGAAGAAGAATATAATTTAAAAAGCACAAACCACAAGGAAATGAAGATCAACGATACCTTGGAAATCCAGTATCTTCACACAATTACTTCTTGTATATACTGTATAGAAATTATTGGATATGCTGTGCTTTGAAGGTGCGAAACCACGAGTTACATGAAGAAACAACACGTGGGACAAAATATAAAAATTGATCCGTAACAAAATGTTAAATGTGCTATGTGAAGTTCTGTATGTACAGTATAATACTACATGGCTCTGAAAACTACATATACAGTACAGGTATGTGTTCTTGCTGATGAGCCTCTTGATGTACAGTAGTCAAGTCTGTTTAGTCTAAAGAAGTACTTCATATGCAATAGGAAAAAAACTGAACTATTAGAAAAACATTTACAGTATGTTCTGTACTTTGCATATCGTGTGCTATACCAAAACATCTATTACATGCTTGGAAACCAGGGCATTCAAAAAGGTAAAAGTTATACAATTTTTGTTCTATGTCAACGGCTCAAAATTGCTCTGACATTTTTATTATACCTTGTGGGAACAATTGATAGCTCATTATCAAAAACACCACTGTTCAACTAGTGAAGTTATTAAATCTATATTTTTTTAAGTATCATATATGTTTTATAAAAAGGGATCGGTTAAACTGGTGAATTATTTTTAGATTTTTAACATTTTGCAATGTAATTAAGTTTTTATTTTGCCTTTATATATATATAAATTGAGTACTGAGGGGGTTAATGTACCTTAAAGAGCTTCCTGTTCACACTGAAAACTTTTCTTCGGAGGAATGTTGGTGCAGAGAAATGCAGTACATTGATTCACTGCAGGTTTTTAATAAGTTTAATGTTTTTTGTTTTCTTTTTTTTATCAGAATGCTGTATCAGTGTAATTAAAGGCATCTACCTCAGTGTCCTCATATCCATCATTATACAGCTTTAATACCTGTTCATGTATAGTATGAACAACTATATGTTAAGGTATGAGTGATGTTTTTTGTTAAACAAACACAATGATTGATTTCTTATACTTGTAGAGCATATTGGCCAACATAAAATTAAATGGCTTTTTTTTTAAACTAATTCACAATTTTCAGAACTGAAAACTATTGTTAATTGTTGAGATTTTGTCTGAGGGAAACACTTCAAGATTTTATCAGCTGGTTGCATATGACAAAGTAGAGTGTACATGACTAAGAAAATAACACTCAGTTTTGCTCTATTCATCTGACAAAATGTCACTAAAATATTTTACATAGTAACAAGAAAAACCCTGGTAACATCAAGCTGGTTAAATTACCAGTTATCAAAGGAGATCAAATCGATCAACATACATTGACATCAAACAAAATTAAGGCACCACACTTTTAAAAGAAATCTTTTAACATTTTTTAAGCTGCATCTGCAACATACTTACAGTATGATTTTTTATGATTACTGATTTACACTGATTTGTTTAAAATCATCTTAATAGGATGTGCTTCTCTCAACTTTTAGCATGTTCTACAATGTTTATATTTCCAAATAGCATTCAGCTTCTTCAATCTACTGCATGTTATCAAACAAGAGATATCACTCATGTAATATCATATGGTTTTCTTTTCCATAAATTCCTTTGCCATCCACTGAGCACTGAAAGTTTGTGACATTTCATAATTATCTACAGTAGTTCAAATTCAGGAAAAAACTAACAATGTTTTTTTTAGTCAAAAACCTCACATCAGATCCCGCTTCATAAATATTAAGCAGAACAATATTGAGGCTAAATGCAAGGTGGTCATTAGTAGTTTTAAGTTTAAGTAGTGTAAGAAAAAGTGAGCACTATGTACTGTACGAAATACAGTATTGATTTTAGCCTTTAATATCCCCATGTTTTTTTCTTTGTTGATTTAATGAAATTCATTTTTTACCTATTTTTATTTTTAATAGACCATTTATTGTTATCAATATTTATTTTTTCACAAGAAAGCTACAGCTGAAAGTTGCGTTTTTCCTGTAATGGTAGTTGAGAATGGAGTGGAGATTGCAGAAGCATTTTAACAAACACTGTAAGACTGCTAACACTGTGACATTTCATTCTGAAAAACAGCTTCATTACTCATCTACCCTGCACGTTTACATTGTTTACTTTATATCAAAATAGTATAGAACTTCTGATTATGCACAGCTCCCTGTAACTTGTGTATGCCCCAAAGAAAAAACATCATCCCTGCAAGATCACAAGTTACACTATGGAATACAACACTCTTCTAGATGGAACAGGCATGTGTTTTTTCTGTCTACTTGATCCAGTTAGATCCATGTGATTCATTTGTTTCTTGGAATCAAACCAGGTGATCGGTTTCTAAAACAGGAAGGGCAGCTTTTTCTAGACTTTAAGGCAATTGATGACTTTATATATATATAGTATTTGGAAATGGGAATTTTCTGTTTCCATAACTCCAACTTAGACTGAACAAGTCTGCATTAACTCAACTCACTGCTGCTTTCCCTTTCACTATAAAGGGAAGGCTGACTAACTCCAGGAAAATCAGATTGTCAAGCTATCTGCTTTTTTTCGCAGAGAGTCCCTTAGATCCTACTACAGCATAACTGACATAGAATGGAGAACTGATGCAGCTCTCACAAGACATGCTAGTAAGTGAAAAAGTATACAGTATATACAATATATACAGTAGCCTTTTGTCTAAGCCAAACTTCATCAGCACTCAGTTGTGTGAATCTCTATCACAGCTGGCTGATGTGATAACACAGTGGTTCTCAAACTTTTTGGACCAAGTACCACCCCTGATCAAATCAAAGCATCGAAGTACCACCTACAAGTCATCTTCTCACAGGAACTACAGAAAATCTCATTGACCAACAAGCGCACCGTCACACACACTCACACATATAATAAAAATAGCACTGAGCACTTACCATTTCAGTGAGAGGGGTGAGCCTGTTTAGTCGAGCAAAGCAGTAGTGAATTCATTGGTTGAGCCTTGATACAATTCACAACTTTGACAGCAGAGTCTATCAGATTTTAAATCCTCAGGCATTTTCTTGACTGTCAAGGCCTTGTGGTGGATGCAGTGCGTCCACTTCATATCTGGAGTAAACTCTTGTGCAACTACATCGCTGTGTCAGTTATCACTCTAGCACCGTCTGTACAAACTCTGACGCTTTTTTTCCAGTCGATGCCATTCTCTTGGATAAATTCATTCAGAAGCTGAAATAAGTGCTCTCCTGTAGTTTTTGTTGGTAGCGGCTTACAGAACGGAAAGTCCTCATGGGACGTACCCTCAAAGTCGTATCTAGCATAATGAGCAAATTGGCCAAATCAACGGCATCTACAGACTCATCTAATTGCAGTGAAAAGCATCTGCTCATCTTAACGAGCTCTATCAGCGTACTTTTGACACCATCCACCATATCAATAATTCACTGAGTGACTGTGTCTTTTGGAGGGGGCAGCAGGTCGAGCTGTTTAGCAGCTTTTTCTTCACACATAATACGTGTCAGCTTTTTTGCCAACGGTTAACAAAGTTCTTCACAAATAGTGTGGGGCTTACCTGCTTCAACAATCCACAAGCTTTTTTTTTCCCCCGTTTCCATTTCAGGAGTACGTCTCAGAAGTTAAAAGAAGTTTTTATTTCATGCGCATGGGAGTGAAACACATTGACGCTCAGTGTATTTTTCTCAAATTAACCTAGAACAGTCCTTAAATATTTTTCTGTTATCTATTACACTTTCCTGTGCTCACAAGATTGCCAGTGTTCCAAAATCACGCACATTCTCCTACCTCCCTATTTGTTGGAGATAACTTTTTTTTAACACAATTGGTCACTTACGTTCATAGCACGCATTCCTATTCAATGGTATAGAATTACATAGTAGCTCTTGTGTCCACTCACGTACTAGCACGTGCTGTACCGTAGTATGTAGGCTGCGTATTTGACACATAAACACATTTGATTAAAATAGAAAATATGAAAACCCATCCCAATTTTTCAGTGCACACAACAAATTTCTAGGGTCATCTGGCGTACCACCTGGAGTCGCTCCACGTACCAGCAGTGGTATGCGTACCACAGTTTGAGAACCACAGTGATCACACATACAGTATGAATTGGTGATGTTTGGAATATAGAGTTCAACCTGCTCTCCAGAAAAGCACTTGTGCTGTTTTTTCCTCTTCAGATCACCCAAGTGCTCAAAGTTTTAAAGGGGAACATTTACAATATGTAGGAACACATTGTTTTGGGGGCTTTAGAAACTCTAAGATCAAGTATATCCTATCTAATCCAATGTTTCAGCAGATTATTTAGATCACTTTAAAGCACCAGCACCTGAAGTGAAATTAAATTGTTTGACTTGGTATAATTTACAGGACCAGAATTGGAAATCCTTCATGCAAGATTTTACTACCACCTTTTGTTTCTTTTTTCACTTTGAACTCTTTTAAAATAGTCAATGCATCTTAATTTAAACAGTCCTGAATGATTATCTAACTGTAATGCACTGTACCCTTTACTATCATCTGTTGTCCTAGTCTAGACTGCCAATCAGCTCTTTTAAAGAGCGACAGGACAATACAGTACAGTATATACAAAATATTAAATATTAACACAATTTAATTGTTAAAATTATTATAATCCTGTACAACACATTGATATTCTGGAGTAAAAGTTGCAAAACAAAAATGTTTAGAGAGTTGCCATTTTCTTACAAATCAACCCCCTATTATTCCACATTGAACTGTGCACAATGAAAGAGAGAGAATAAACATCTCAATTATGAACACAGAAACATTAGGTTCACACCCTGCTGTTGGAGGATTCCTATAATATTAACAGTTTCAGATAGTATTCTGATTATTGCCCTGAGAATAATAAATTTTAATTTCAATGTCAATTCCAAGACTGAAGCACCTATAAAAACCACACAGAAAATTGTGTCTTCCAAATGTCTTTGTTCTTTGAACTTCTGTTTTCATGTGATTATAAGTATAGGATATTTGAGGGTTGAAAATACCTTATTGACACAGCATGATAGAATTGCCGTAAACATCAGTTAGAAGCCACAAATACTTTCATGAATGACAGACGTCTTTTCTGGGTATGTTTCTTATAGAAAGGTTGATGTCCTTTCTCTCAAAGCAACATATTGTATTTTCCACATACAGTAGCAATAATTCTAATTTTTCTGACATTCACTGTATTTCCTCCAAAATACATGAACATTTGTTTTCTTTTCTGTCACTCTTGCACAATGGACAAAAACATTTTCATTTGAACTTTTTTTGTTTTTGAAACTTTTGTGACCTATTGACAATATTAAGTGCGGAATATCAGAAGGTGGGCTCAGGTGTTTCTAAATATGTAAAACATTTCCTAATACTGCATTAAATGGTATTTCGGGCAGAGCAGTGACACTGTGTCTAAGGATCTGTGCCTATGGCTGGAAGGTTGCTGGCTCAAATCCCGTGGCCAGCAGAGGAATCCTACTCTGTTGGGCCCCTGAGCAAGGCCCTTAACCCCAACTGCTCCAGGGGGGCTGTATAAATGGCTGACCCTGTGCTCCGACCCCAAGCTTCTCTCTCCCCATCTGTGTGCCTGTGTGTCTGATGGAGAGCAAACTGGGGTATCTGAAAAGACAAATTCATAATGCAAGAAATTGTATATGGCCAATAAAGTGATCTTATCTTACTGTATCTTAAATCTTCAACTGTGTAGTGAAAGTAGAAAGGTCCTGACTTAGATGTAGATAAAAAGGAGAAATGGGCACTATGTACAGAATAAAAAAAAATCTCTGAAAACAGTTAAATAGTTAAACTATAAGACATGAGAAGGAATGAATATTTTAATATTATCTGAGATCAGGTCTGTGTTCGTTTAACCAAATTAGCTGGAGGGACTAAATGGTTTCTCTGACTAGCAAACCTTATGTTCGATGTTATTTTACACAATGGCCAATCATTACATTTTTAAGAGGATAAAGATTTACTTTAGTGCAGGTTGTGAAATACCAAAAACAGTGCCTTATATTTAACAAATTAAGTTTAGTTTTTATTTGTATTATTTTTATGGGAACATAGACATATATAAGCTTATATGTAATTAAACATTTCTTCTTCTTTAGTATGTACAGTATGCATGTTAAATGTAAGACAAATTCCTGCGCATTGGAATTTCCATTACATATTGACCAAAAGCAACATGACTGTTGTTATGATTATTGTGCATTTCTTGAATTGCACCAACATTTATGGACTATGGACATCAGGAAAAGCACGCTTGATGGAATTTGGAAATTAAATCACCATCATTCAGAATGAATGCAAAATCTTCCTTGCCATGTCAAATGTCACTCCATTCATGCAAGAACATTGCTTGTATTAAATCTGAACTTTGACCCACCAGTCAAACACAGACCACAGATTTCATTGCAGATTTTCAATGGGTTGAAAATGAAAGTCCTTGGAAATGAAAAACGACCATTGAGCAGTTAGTAAGCAGCTTTAATTGGGTGGGTATGAGCTGTGCTTTAATCCAGTGTGTGTACAGTATGTGTGCTTTTGGAATTGCTCATTTTTCTTTAACAGCCAGGTGGCTATTGAAAAGATGGTAGTGTAAACACATAGTTTTCCAGGTTCTGTTCTCACTTCATCAACCAAAAAAGCACCTTTTCAAAGGTGAAGAAACTCTCTGCATAAAGACATGCGATTTGTAAGGTCATAATTGAAATAATGCAGAGAGGACAGCAAGAATACCTGTTTACAGGCTGGGACAAGAAGTAGAGGATTGCAGGTTACCATCCTTGGGAGCTGTAGCTCCAATGTATGTTTCTAGGCCTCTCAGGCCTCTGTAGACATTCAAAACTTGCCTTTACTCTCAGGACAGCTGAGAATGTATTTCAAATACCATCTTCTGTCAGATGTTTTGGGTGTTGTAAAGTTGCTTCCTTTGCTAAATGCTGCTACTGTATGTAGTATGTATGTGTAAGAGTAGTGTAAGGAAAGAAAAATGTAATGATCTATTTCTTCTATTATTATTTTACCTATACCTTCCCGTATACTGTACATCTACAGGTAGTTAAATAACTTGTTTTGCTACTATGCCCTTACATTAGCACTGGAAGAACAAGGACCACACATGCTTTGCTCAGAAATTTTCACCATCAGATTGATCTGCCATTTTTCTTACTGTGAACCTGACTACTCCTACAGCAGAGTCTGTGTGGGCTGGAGGGGTGATGTGACTCTCAGAGACAACACCACATGTTCACAGACACCTGGCAGGACATGGGGGTCACCATTATGTGACAAACTGAGGACACCATGATTGACTCAAGAAGGCCACTCATCCCTGAACCCTGATGCTCAGGGAGTCCCAAACACAGTCTGCTAAAGATTTACAGTAGCACAGACTTGAACCAGCAAGTTCTGAAATACTGCATAAGGCCCAGCCTACACCCCAAACAAGAGTCTTACTGATGGCACCACTCAAGAGTCCCTGCGGTCCTGCATTTTCTTTGCAGAGACTTAGGGTGATAATATATAGTGCAGATGTCCTTGTTCTTGTGAGATGTACTGTAGACGTTTCATAGTGCATCTGGAGTTGTCTATGATTTTCCTTGATTGAGGAAGTAAAATTTAATTCCATCCTTTTTACAGACCTTCCACATAGGTCTTCTTAAACCCTCCCCAGCATAAATTACCCCATCTCCCTCTAGACAATAGACTGTACAATTGAAGCACACTTCTGATATAAAGTAGATGGAGTGGTACCATGGAATGAGAACATTAACAGATGCATAGAGCATTTTATGTGATAGGCTTTTTTAAAATTTTGCAATACTTATTTGTCTTCACCCATGAGATTGTTGTTTATTGTTATTCTTATTTTAATACAATTGTATTTTATAGGTAAAAATCGATCATCTGGAAAAATCTTTAATTAAAAAGGTTACACATCTCACAATTTCTTCACATAAAAAAGTCTCCCAACTATGTGAAAGAGTATTGCTGACTGTACATCCCCTGCACAAATATTACACTTCAAGCAGCTATGCATTACATTGATTCAGTTGGTGAAACTACAAATCTCCTTTGCCATACACACTTTATTAAAGTTGTTTTAGCATTGCATTATATTCTGCAGATGGGAAAAGCTCTATGTTTGTGTCGCAATGAGTCCTTAAGTGTTATAAACTGAGCAAACTGTGTTCCAGTTTCATTACAAATAATAATATAAACAAATAAAAAAGTGTTTTGATGGGTGTTTGTCTTGAACCTACAAAACGTCTGTCTGCTATCCTCTGTTATTAAATTGACAGCTTTTTTAAGTTAATTTATCTGTGTGATTTTTTAAAATTGAATAATGTGTATTAAATTATATGGAAAGAGATGTAGTTAATATAGTAAGAGATAAAAAATATATACATTTATATAAAGATATAGTATTTATGAATTAGCTGTGACTCAATTTAAAATGTGGCCTTTTGTCTTTATTGGTATTGAGATGTTGTATATTATCTGTATCATACAACCTGTACTTATTTACCTTAACAAGGTAGTATACTTACACAGCCTAGTATCACTATATAAATAAATTGTGAAAACAGACCTTTTCTGCTTCTGATGTGATTTTGCTATAAATAAAAGTAAGACTTCCCTTCACAGTGGTCCACCTGAGAAACACGGAAAGCTGCACCTGGGGAGATGAAGAACCAACACTGTGCTGCCTCATGCTTCCACAGACTGCTAAGGAAATGTGTTTGTGCTGCGGAATAGCACTGCTTCTGTCACCAGGCAACAAATCTCTTTCCAAGGGCCTGGTTTAGTCCAAGGAAGCCTAGTGAAGATGAGCTTGTTGACACCAGAAAAAGGCTCCACAGCCAAAATTTTGTGTCCTTTTTCTTTTCCTTTCAGCATGGAATAAACCTTTAACTGTTCCTTTGCAGCCTATGCATGCTGACCCAGCTGCAGTACCTACTGTACGTGGCATAAACAGTATACATACTTGTATCTGAGAATACATTTGATGAAATTATATGAAACAGATTGAACCTACAAGGTAGACCATAACACATAACACATAAGTCATAGTCAATGTGTATTTTAACTCAGAGTTTATTAATTCTGATCTTGTAATCCCTGAGTGAACAATCAGCCTTTTGTATCACTGCTGACCATCTCACAGATATATTCTATTATGTTTGTTGTTTATAATGCACGTTTGGTTTTTTATTATGTTTAATTGATTCCTAAAAGTCATCAAGTACTCTCACAAATTACCGTCACCATTTCAGATTGTTATCGTCAATTAAAATCCCACAACACATCACCTACACCTACCTACAGTTACAGTACATGCAGAGAGTATTAACATAAATTACAAATACAAAGGGGGAAAGGCTGAGCTTGAAGAAATTACCTATGAAAAAAAACATTTTTGTATTCTAGACAATGTGGGAAAAGGCAAAGAGAATCTTTATGTTCACAGTTTTGTGAAGGTGTCTTTTTCATAAAATTCATAACATTCAGAACATTGTCTGTACACATCTCTCCCGATTTGATGCAAAAAACACTTTGTCTTTTCAGTGATGCAATGCTTGCCGGTGACTTCAAAGACATTTTTGATAAGTCTTCAGAACTGAGATGCCTGGATCTTAACCACAACTAAAATTCATGCATGTACAGTATCGTTGGTTTTAGCTTTCTTAGATTGGCTCACTGGGTTTTTCAGAATAATACTCAAAACACTGCTGCTCACTTTTAAGGATATGAATGGCTTGGTTCCCAGCTATAGCAGTGAACTCTTAACTCGCTATATGTCACAATGTTGCTTAGCTGTTCAGCCATCTTTCAGTTCTCAATATGAAGTTACCGTATTGGGAGACTACTGGGAGGCTGGAGCACATTCTGTTGCTCCAAGAGTGCAGAATGGTCTCCCAGCTCAGTTTCTGATCTTACATGCCAGACAACACTTTCAAATTCGGTCTTTAAACACCAGCTATCGTTTATACGGCAGCTTTTAAATCTGTTTAGTTAAGTGTTAATTTGTGTCTACTTTGTTTGATTGTTTTATTGTAAAGTGCCTTGAGATACAGTGCAGTCCATAAAGTGCAGAATGTCAGCTTTAATTCTAGGGTATTTATGTCTATATTGGGTGAACCATATAGGAATCACAACCTTTTTTATATATAGTCCCCCCATTTCATGGGACCAAAAGCAATTGGACACATTAACATAAACTTAAATCAAATTTGGCATGTTTGCAAATCCTTTGCAATTGATGACTGCCTGAAGCCTGCAACCCATAGACATCACCAGATGTTGGGTATCAGCCATTTTCAATTCCTGCTTGTTTCGGGGGCTTTTTGCTTTCAGTCTGCAGTAAGTGAAATGCATGCTCAGTGGGATTCAGGTCGGGTGGTTGACTTGGCCAGTCAAAAACATCCCACTTTGTGGCCCTGAAAAACTCCACAGTTGCTTTAGCAGTATGTTTGGGGTTATTGTCCTGCTGCAAGGTGAAGTGCCGTCCAATACGTTTTGAAGCATTTGGTTGGATCTGAGCAGATAAGATGCTTCTGTACACTTCAGAATTCATCCTGCTGCTGCCGCCTGGAGTCACATCATCAATAAAGACAAGTGAGTCAGTTCCACTGGCAGCCTTACATGCCCAAGCCGTGACACTACCTCCACCATGTTTCACAGATGAGGTGGTATGCTTTGGATCATGAGCGGTTCCATTTTTTCTCTCCACACTTTCCTCTTTCCATCACTCTGGTACAGGTTCATCTTCGTCTCATCTGTCCATAAGACTTTGCATCTTGTGGTGAACTCTCTGAGATTATGCTGGTGTATTCTTCTCTTTACGGTAGTCTTTGACACATTGATGCCTAAATCCTGGAGAGTGTTCTTCTGATCAGTTCAACAGTCGAAAAGGGTTTTTCTTCACGATTGAAAGCATTCTTCGGTCATCCACTACTGTGGTCTCTCGTGGTCTACCAGGTCATTTGCTATTGCCAAGATCACCAGTGCGTTCTTGCTTCTTAACAATGTACCAAACAGTTGATTTTGACACACCTAATGCTCTGGCTATGTCTTTGATTGATTTATTCTGATTTTTCAGTCTCATGATAGCCCACTTTACTGGCATTGACACTTCTTTGGTCATCATGTTAAGAGACAACAGCAACAGACTCCAGATGAAAATATCACATCTAGAATCAACTCTAGACCTTCTGTTAGCTCTCTTGTGCATGAACTATTGACGCAACAACACACAGCTGGCCAAGAAACAACTGAGCAGCCAATTGTCCAATTACTTTTGGTCCCCTAAAATGGGAGGACTATCTATAAAAAGGGCTGTGATTCCTATATGGTTCATCCAATATAGACGTAAATACAGTACCCTCAAATTAAAGCTAACATTCTGCACTTTAACCTTATAGTCATTGTTTCATTTCAAAACTAATGTGCTGGACTACAGAACCAAAACAACAAAAATTGTGACATTGTCAAAATACTTACAGACTGCACTGTATATATTGAAAGTGCAATATAAAATAAATATTATTTTTGTTGTACAATGTACTTGCAAAAACTCTTTTGAAATATTAATTTATGTTTTGATCATCACAAAAATATATATAAATATACTAAAAATATAGTATTCTGGAATCCATTGAAACAAGAGCAACCAGATGTATTCCTGGAAATAACAGAAACAGAACAGAAATTCCTGGATTACACTAACAGAATAAAAGAGTTACTGTATATAGTTTTAAACATTAACAGAGAGGACTGCAAGGGTACCTGATTCAAGTATTTACAGTATGCAGAAGAAGATCATGCATATGTATGTATTTTCTGTTGGCAGACAGACATGGGAAATGAATAGAAACTTGATGCACCTGCAGGTGAGTTCACTATGTAACAGGTCTCTCACCAGTAGAAATTTTCCCAGTGGCCTAGTTAAAAAAAAGGACAAGCATAATGCAAACAGATGACAATTATAGCCACACACAGCTGTTTGCTGAGCATAGCCTCAGGGGGAAACAGAGTTTCCCAGTTTCTGGTGTGGTGTGATTGCAGCTGACGAAACTTCCAATGGTACAGCATAGCTTTGAAAAGTCCTCTTTAAATTTCTGAGAATTCTATTCACTATCCAAAAACCCATCTTTGGTAACGGCATTATCCGTATAGGGTTAACGGGGAGTTGGAACCTAAACCAGCAGACACAGGGCACAGGGCGGGACTACACACTAGATGGGATGCCAGTCCACTGCAGGGCACACAAACAAACACACACCTATACACAGACACGTGGCGGCAATTGAGAGGTGACAGGTGAACTGGACTGCGTGTTTTTGGAGTGTGAGAGGAAATCAGTGTACCTTACAGACACAGGGAGATCAAAACTCAGAAGAAGCCCCAGGCCAGAGTCGAACCCAGAGTCCAAGATCTCTGTAGCCCCAACGCTTACTTCCATATCACTGTGCACAGATCAACATCAACTTACACAGTCAACAAAATGAAGCCAACAGTATATAGAAGTGATTATGACTTTTAACTTATCCACATCCCAGCTGGAATGCTGGAATTCGACTTGAGAAATATACTTTGTTTAAATTGCTCCTCCTTGAACAAAGCTAAATTTTAATAACCTAATAGATTTTAAAATAATAATTTTCGAATTATAAATTGCTGCATTTGGAGGCGTCAGAAAATTCAGTACTGGGAGCACGATCTTATTTAGGACATACAATGCCCTTGGTGAAAAAATACAGTTATGAGGAGCAGAATAATTCACCATATCGTGGCATAATAATAACAAAATATTATTTTCCAGCGAGGCAGAAATTTTATGAATGCCTGAAGAGGGAAGATACTCCAACCTCCAACAGTACATTACTGTTATGTAATAAGTCTATTTTTGGAAACGCAGGAAGGATTGCGTACACGTGATTACCCTTGAACTACAGTACATGAAAAGGCTGTCACGAGGTAATTACTTTAAACTGATATCCATAATACAGTAAATTCTTAAATGCATTTAAACCGTAAACCTGATTTTGTAAAAACACATGAATCATTAACATTAGCAGCTGAAGCAGGTCATTACGCAGCGCAGGAGCTTCGGGGAAGCCCCATGTATAGATGGTAGCGCCCGGGAAGAGAAGCTGAAAGCTGCAAACACGGTTCTCTCCTTTCTCGTTTCTATTTTTAGAAAAAGACATTTTTCGCCTAAGGGGGATTAGAATCTATTTTTGAAAAGACCTTGCTCGAAACCAAACCATTTAAGAAGCGAAGTAGGGGTGGTACTATTTAATTAACAAAGGGGAGAGACGAGCTAAATACTCGCCACCGCACTCCAAGGCAGTCAGGTAAAACAATCACAGTCCTAATTCATGGCGAATTCAGATTTAGTTAAACCA
Source organism: Atractosteus spatula (assembly GCF_055471065.1). Classification (NCBI taxonomy): domain Eukaryota; kingdom Metazoa; phylum Chordata; class Actinopteri; order Semionotiformes; family Lepisosteidae; genus Atractosteus; species Atractosteus spatula. The sequence continues at coordinate 30,829,314 of NC_142713.1, read as the reverse complement.
ATGAAATTAAAATACAATGAACATATAAATGAAACATTCGATGCATACATTTCCCCGGGTAGTTTACAGTTGTTCTTTTCCTTTATTTGTGGTAAAACCTATGAATTAACATTCATGACGTGCACGTACAGTACATGATTAGCACGTGTAACGAGATGATACAATAATTAGAAAGGGTTAGACATTTCTGTAGAGCTGTAGTATGTTCGATTAAAAAAATGGAAGAGGAGTCCAAATACATTTTCCCTTTACTAAATATTAGGTCCCACTCATTCTGCGCAATGCGGTAGACTCCCACGTACAGCCTCAAGTGCCTTTAAATGTAATTACAGTCATGTGATGTGGCCGGCTTTGGACTGAAAGGAATCTCACACACAATTAAAAGAATAAAATTGCTTTCTAAGAGCCAAATACAGCCAAAGACGGAATGATTCATTTTATTTTTAATTTAGCAAAGGGGCTGATATTTGCAGGATACCCTACATGTACTGTAATATTGTGGTTCATTGTTTACCTACAGTATAATTTAGCCCTTTATAAAGTTAACAGCAATATTAGTAACAAGGGAGTACTGCAGTGTATTCAACATGAAGACTGCAATTTTCCATGTTATTCTCGTTTATTTTTGTTATCCTGTCCATTTAGGAATATAACAATAATTCCTACATCAGCGGAATTCAAAGCTTCATCATCCCTGTCCTGTTTTCTTTAATGGATTGTAGCCTGTCATAAATAACTTTACATTGGTAGATTAGCATTATTGAAATATTTTCCTATCAGGCTTGGGTGTCCTGTAATCTGCAAATTGCATCTGATGGTTTATCGAGGTGATAAAGCCTGACGTATTTCTTTCTGGCGGCAGAAATCAGTCCTTCTTTTTTTGTGACTTACAGTAGTCTTGTCTGATCACCTCTGCTTCTCTGTGTTTTTTTCCCTCTTGTTTCTTGTTGAACTTCTGGCCTTAACCAGCTGCCTTACCGTAGGTTTACTCCCTCAGATAGACAGGTCCTCTTCCTGTTTTCACAGTTTCAAGACAGTGTTCTCCTCTGTCTGGACACATCCTCTTAGAGCTCCTGTCTCCCATCGAGGCTTCAATTTCTTACCATCTTTACGCAGATGATGCAAAGACCCATCTCGTTTTCTGGCTCCTTCCACGTCACCTTAACATCTCTCAGCTATCTCAGAGTGGATGAATTTGCATCTTAAGCCTGACCTCACTGAATCATATTCCCTCTTCTTTTTAAGCAGTTTCATCTTCTCTATCTTTCACATCTCTTTTTTTCTTTCTGGATTTTTTCAGGTTGTTCTTCCACAATGTCCTTGGATATTTCTTTTAGTCATTAAATGAATGTCTTTCTTGCTGTCTATTTGTTGTCTCTTTCTTAACAATGTCTAAATGTTTCCTCCTGAATGGTTTTATACTTTTCTACATACAGTATTTCTTACTACTACTTACTATTGCCTCTACTCTTTAGGATTGTGGCTTCCTGCCTCAGCACTGCTCCCTCCTCAGCTCAGCCAGTCTCTCTCTCTCTCAGCCTTACTACACCAAGTACACCACTCTGTACTGGACGTCCAGCTCTTCCTGATCATTTTCTGCTCATCTTCCCCATCTGTCTGTCCATCTTTTTGCTCACCCCTCTCTCTGTCTCTCTGTACTGTATGTCCATCTATACCTCCCTCTCTCTCTCTGTCCATCTTTTTGCTCACCCCTCTCGCTGTCTCTCTGTACTGTATGTCCATCTATACCTCCCTCTCTCTCTGTCTGTCCATCTTTTTGTCCAGCCCCCTTCTCTGTCCATCTACACCTCTGGTCCCTCTCTCTCTGTCCATCTGTACCTCTGGTTCTCTCTCTATCTGTCTGTCTATACCTCTGGTCCCCTCTCTCTATCTGTCCATCTGAACCTCTGGTCCCCTCTCTCTCTTTCTGTACCTTTGGTCCCCTCTCTCTCTGTCCATCTGTACATCTGGTCCCCTCTCTCTCTATCTGTCCATCTGTACCTCTGGTTCTCTCTCTATCTGTCTCTCTGTACCTCTGGTCCTCTCTCTCTGTCCATCTGTACCTCTGGTCCCATCTCTCTCTCTGTCCATCTGTACCTCTGGTTCTCTCTCTATCTGTCTCTCTGTACCTCTGGTCCCATCTCTCTCTCTGTCCATCTGTACCTCTGGTCCCCTCTCTCTCTGTCCATCTGTACCTCTGGTCCCCTCTCTCTGTCTGTCTCCGGCTAGTCTGTTCCTGACAGGGGCCCCACATGGTGCCACAGAGATGGAGCAAGCATGGCTGAAGTGGTGTGACACTGGTGCCCTACACAGATACGGAATTACCTTCTGTCCTGCAGCACACTGTCCCCCTTTTCATGATTTTTGTCCCAAAGGAGGGAAACCACTGGTTGACTGGGGTAGCCTTCTGTTGCCCATTCTCCAGTACTCATTGTTTGCCTTCTCTGGTGCACTGAAAGGTCTGACTACCTTTCATTTTCTTTGCAAGACTGACCCCCCTCAGAGTACATTTCTACTGTTCTACTACAGTATAACTTGTGTTCTCCACAGAATCACACGTGCTCTGAAATAACTGATTTTGTATTCATTAATTCAAGTTTTAGACTTTAAGTACAGGAAAAATAAAATACTATAAATGAGCTGTTACATTATAGTTTATATGTCTTATCTCATCCCTGCAAAGACTGAGGTTATTGCATTCCTAATATTAAATTACAAATCTTACAAAAGATATTAATAAGTAATAATATTGACATGCATGAATCACAAAATTTCTGTCACATTTACGTTATTTGACTAATAATTTTATAATACTTATTCCAGTAAGTATTCTTTGCAATAACTACATTTTGGATAACCTTACATTTGACTAAAATAAATGTAACCCATTTTTGTCATTTCCAGCTTGATAACCTCAGCCAAGGTTGAACAAATGACTATGTTGTATAGCGATATCCTGCCTGTCCATCAAGAAAAGAAACAGAGAAAAAAAGAAACCTAAAATCATGTAAGTTAGTAATCACAACTGAAATACATTTACAAAAGTATTATCAAGTCAGAAAGGAAAGCTTTCTTTTCTTTACAGAAATGACAGGTAAATGCACCATGTTGATTAACATTTGTCATCGACTGATTTTACCCAAAGGGGGTCTACTGTGAAAGTCACGGTCTTGTAGCATGTAGCTGTACCACTACTGGAAGCGAGACATACTTTGCTCCACTTTGGGGGTTCATACTTGTAGGATTCTGTCTTATTCTTGGACAAGTCTGGATAAGCCCTTGATACCAACTCTCAGCTCATTTCAGAAATGTTCAGTATGCTCAAATCTGCCGGCATCCACAACATAACTGCCTTATTCTCATCCTGCAAGAAAGCCATTCTCACATAAGCTGAATGAGCACCTGTCCCCGTAAACACCTGCCCCCCTGAAAAGGAAGGAAGTGAGGCCCCAGGACCTGATCAGTGTAGTGCTGTGCAGTGAGGTTGCCAACAGTCGCTATGAATGGACTTCAGTAGAGCCTACATGCTTCTGACCAGACAATCACACCTAGACCTTACGATCAGTCTTGGAAAGGTCTCTCCTAGATGGTGGCCCGACACTGATGGACTGTGCTTGGCTGTAATTTAGCTTGGTTAGAAATTGCAAGCTTGTCTCTGGTTCCTGTTCTTCCATCTCGATTTTCGCCAAGCTTAACATTTCAACAGATTTCAACACCTCATTACCTACTCACCACCAATTCTCTCACTGATGAAATGATGTATGCTGAAGGTACAGTAGAAGAGTGTGTTATGGGCAGTCATGAATGATGAATTGAGCGAGGTACGTTTCCTCAGTTCCTTGTTGAATAAGTGGGGACCAGCAGTTCTGGGGTACCCGAGGGGAGAGGAGATCCAAAGGAGATGTGTGTTCCCCAGTTCTAAGTCCACTTAAGGCTACAGTAACCAGGGTGTGGCCTGATAAATCAATGTACTGTGGTGTGGGCTGTGTCTTTGCTTTGTCATATATACAGTACTGTATGTATTTATAACACTTAGTGTATGTAACTGTGATATTGTACTGATCCTCCCTTTTGTCCTTAAGCTGTGTTGGCAGAGGGGAGGAGAGAGCAGGACAGCAGAGTTGCAAGCTGGAGGGGTTTTATTGCCCTTAATAATTTAAAGATGCGTGCCAATCACTAAAAGTGCTCCAAAGATGAAGAAAGGTTTACCTACCTCCTTTTTTTATACCGGGGGAGGGAGAAGAAAGTGGAGTTGTGTGTGTGGGGGAGGTTAAAAATGGTTAAAGAAGTATCCCCACAGTCCCTAACCCTAGCAGGAGTGGAGGGGTTGGGAGCAAACTCTCCAATCGATAGCATTGTCTGCAAGCAGGTTCCTGTAACCTGCCATCCTGCTGAAGCAAGAGCTGCGTTGGCAAGGAACAGAACTTTCAATCTCCCTTTACACAGCAGAAAATTCAACCAAAATAGCTTAGCTGGCCAGTAGTCAAGGCTCTTGACAATGCCCCAGGTAACACAAGGAGAACTCCACTGCACAGGTTAAGGAGAGAAATAGAAACATCAGTAAGACATGAATGCTGCTGGTAAAACCTGGAATTTTAGTATTTAAACAATTCTTTGATCTGAAAATGAATGCAAAAGATACAGTACCATGGTAAAAAAAAGTGTGTGGCTCCTTGCTCTGTTTCTGTGATTATATGCAAGTGTGTTTGCATGTCATGAAACTGCAGGTATTCCATCTAAGAAAACCTTTTCCTGTGTTCAGAAGCATTAAAGATGAGATCCGAAACCACGCAGCATCCATCAATTATTAAAGACAACTGGGTCAATGATTCACTCTCCTTTAGAAACAAGCAGCATGGAAAACAAAGCCATGCTTACAGCTCTGCTAAAATGTTAATGCCATCAAAAAGTTATGCAAATACACATGCATATATTAAATTGAGATTGCTTCTCAGGATACGTGGCGTGCTGTCATTATTCCTTGGGAGATCACAATGACAGTAAATAGCTTCAGTGTCACATACTGACTGCTAATATCTGATGCACTCTAAATTTAATACATACTGTAGAAGAAGAAAAATCACAGACATTTTGTTAAAATAGAACTGCTCCATGTCTAACAGCCTACAGCTACTGAAAAAAAAAATGTTCCTCCTGTTTATACACAAACCTTAAATGTGAGGGAAATTGATGAGCAAAATGATTTGTCTGATTTTTACAGTACAGTACATGGGAAAAGCTGGTCACAGCTCACAAAGTGAAAAGAATTCCCTGTGAGGTTTGCTGAATACTAACAAGGCACATACCCCCAGAGAAGGAGAGCTAGGCTAAAAGTAACTGGAACAAGCAGATTTTCTAATAAAGATAAACTACATTAAAATAATATAGTTTTACATATATATTACAGTGTATGACATTGAGAGTGAGTAACAGCAGAACACCAGGAGGCATTGAGATGCAATACTTTGCATTCTTGCTTTAATATCTATATTACAAAACCATATTTAGATTTAATAAACACAATGTTTGTTAGTCCGATGGGTTTGTCTTCATATTAGAGCTTGAGAATTACATCTTCAAGAGGAATTCTAACCTGCAGATTATGCGCTGCTTCTGTCATGATTAAATCTGAAGGCCTGAAGCACTTATTAATGTAAGTGTGCTTTTGCTTCAGTGGGTTGCATTAAGTGAAAAATACAGCTTTCAGTTCTGGTGAGTGATGCAGAAAAACATGTTGGCGTGACATGTTTGTTGCTCGGAGTGCCTGGGGTCAGCCACATTCATTTTGCTGTTTGTTGCCAGTTGTTTTTCGTTTTTAACTGCGGACAGTTTAAATCTATCGCAAAGCTGAGCTGGACAGAGCTCTAGACTGCACGGTGAATTCTGGGAACTGCTCTGAGGCTAGCTTGCTGGATAGGCTGAAAATACAAAAGGATATTTTTTCTCTCTAGGTTTTGCTATTTCGTTAAGTAAGTGTTTTGTTTTTAAATAATAAAACCATCAGTATTAATCAATGAATACTGGAAAAAGTGGCACAAAACATAACATTCCCATTTATCCTTTAAACACCACACTAAAAGAACAAATCAGCATTTTGCTCTTCTTGCCCTACTGGTCCAAATTCCTGTCCATTTTGCTTCTTGTGTCACCAGTGTTTACTGCTGCTGGCAGCTGTGAGTATCCTGATCACAATCTCTGTAACACAAGACACAGCTTCCCTCGGTTATCAACGCACAAGGTTCACATATATGTCTAAACTACAGCAGAATTAATTATTAATTGTATTCATGTATTGCTTTCCATTCCAAAGGATCCCAAAGCACTTTACATACAGACAAGGACCAGCTTCACAGATCACTGAAGTGCAGAACCCACCTGGGTGCCGACGGCAGTCTCACTACAGAGCCGATCAACTGGACAAGCTTCACCAATCGATTTAAGGGACACTTTAAAAAGGGCACAATGTACAGCCCAGAGTGGAATTTAGCCAGAAGAAGGCTGTTAAATGTGAAAGCAGTGACCACCTCCATTCATTGTCTTACCTGAATGATAGCCACTCCTGCAGCAGTGTCCCTGGTCACCACACTGAGGTAGTGGTAAGACTAGTCTGGTCCAAAAGGTAGAGCGCCACCATCATCACTTACAGCAACCTGGTGTTTCTCTGAGGTCTCCCATCCCAGAACTGACCAAGCCCAGCCTCGCATAGCTTCTGAGATCTGAAGATGGGAAGTCTGCCAATACATACTGTGTACTGCATAACTGCAAAGAATGCAAGAGGAGAGAGCAGAATTTTTTATTGACTTGGATTAATATTATCAAGTGGGCAGCTGCAAAAGAGTGTATTGGCTGTAAAGGAGCAAGTAAAGATTAATTCCACACTGTAATGCAAAAAGAAGAAAAGCAACGTTTTTCAAGATTTCTTCAGTTGTTAGGCCCAACAACTCCTGCACCTTATACATTTCAGCACTGAATGAACCTTTACCTGTTCATTTACACTAATATTATGCCAGGTAAGTCAACTATGGGAATAGAAGAGGTGACACAACACATGGTACTGTAGGTAGCCAAGAGCATCCTGGAAATAACATCCAGGAAGTCTCCAAGAGCCCTAGAGTCACAACAAAGGATCTGCGGGCATCTACAGCTCCGGCTAATGTCTGCCTTCGTGGCACAACTTTCCATCAGGAAAGAACAGAGCTAGAGGGGTTTTCATGGGAGCGTAGCTATGACTGATAATTAAACAATCAAATATATACAGTATATACTGTACATTTTACCAGGTCATCATTGTTATGCCTCGCCCAATGAGTCTTAAGCCTTGCCCAATGAGGACCCAACACTCTCCGCATTCCAGTGCAGTTTCAATTAAATAATACTACTTTAACCTGCCTCGCGCTCATCTCTCTGCTCAGTATTGGGTTCACACTTGTCAGGGCCTCGGCTTCCCCTCTCCTGGTCTTCTTGGCTTACAACCCAGTTTTGTTATCGACTCTGATTCCCTTCTCCTGGACTGTGCATTGTGGAACCCTCTGGTCTGACCCCTGCCTGTTGGACTCTTCCTCTCTGACCCTAGCCAGGCTACAACCTCCATCTCTGGATTGCTTTCTGCTCAGCTGTTAACTTTTGTAACAATCATGGTCTTTTATTAGAACTTGTATGAAGATCAAATCATGTTTTTAGGTCTACAACATACAAGACTACAGACCAACCTTTGGGGATCACAAGCTTTTTCTTGGCACTGTAGATGAACACTGATGTATGATTTTCTCCTGTTTTGGTGCAGCACTTCTTCTGAGATGAAGGACCATGCCTGTCTGGATCATTAAAAAGAAAATTCATGTCTGTGTCACACAAACACCTCCTGTGTGGGTAGTGTTGGCCGTAGGATGTTTTGTTCACAGAGAGGAAAAAAATACACGATGGCAAGTCAGCACACAAACCAAAAGGCCAGTTTTATTGAAGTTTATGCAGCTGGCCACACAAACACTCACTGGGTCTCTTCACCAAGTATCAAAATAAATAAATAAAGGAACAATCTTTTTAAAATATCCACTCACACCTTGCTCTTATTTCTAAACCCCTAACTCACCAGAACCAACTCCTGACTCCCAACAAACCCTAGTGCTCACCACACCCTTAAAATAGGATCTGGGCTGTACCGTTATAGCTACACTAGGTGTAAAACATAAAATTCACAAGATTAACAACACATAGCTCAGTAGTCAGGACTACTTGGACAAACAAATACTGTACATGAAACCCTTAACAATACACAGGACAGACATTCATTAGATCTTCTATACCTGGTTGCCATTTTTAGCAATAACATTAGGCTCTAATAACTTCCCCTCTCATGCATTCCAGCAATGGTATGTTCCACTAGCTACGTTTCAGGCATATGACCAGTCTCCTATCTGTTTGTAACCTTTTGACCTTTCTGAGGACCCCTCCAAACAAATAGGCACTGGCTTCTCCTCTCATGCAGTGCTGTTAAGAGGTAAGCTAGTGGCATTCTATACTCTGCCTTGTTTCTTTAGTGCCATTTCTCTAAACATAGTGTTCTCTACCATTAGTTTCCCCTCCTTTCCACAACCTGCGTTGTGAAACAAACAGGGTAAATTGCTGAGAACTGACACACTCTGGTGTTTTAGAAAAACAAAGCTCCATTAACTTCTGCCACCCCTGTCCTAACATGTTCCATTTGCCACAGTGACAGACTGCTCCGTCACTGTTTGTCATTTTCACTTTTCACCTGAATTATCTCAGATATAAAGCAACGAATCTGTGCCTTCACTTATTGGGCATGGACATGTGTGAATGTTAAATTGCATGCAGCACCAAACGCTGATACTTCATAGCAAGTTAGACATGTGAAGAATTTAGTCAAAGACGTGCTAAACAATCTCTTAGTGAATTCATTTTGTAACATTGAAAATAGAATAAAGTATAGTTGCATATCTACAGTGCGGATCTATATTATTCTTAAAAAGTTATAGAGATGATAAATTATCCACTTCCTTACACATTTCACACTGAAAATTAGCTACTAGTAAAGGAACAGTGTCATAGATTTACTGTAATTTTGCCTTCTTATGATCAGTCTTTTGTGGCCATAATGCACCCTTTGACTTAGTGTTTTATAATTTCAAGCCTTTGATAACAATATAGTAATGGGTTGGATTTCCATCATCCCTTATTGTCTTCCTGCAAGAGACAATGCTTAAAAAAGAAATTAACATCCTGTATGCTTAATCTTTAAACAGCTAATTTTCATTGTGGGTTATCTACATGGTTAGTAGTGTTAGTAGCTCAAACAGAAAAAGTCTCTGATGTTAAGATTACATTTGGAACATTTCTAATCACCTTTGTATATCAGTACTTGAATTCCTACCTACTGTATATCCTAATCAGAATAATGGAAGTTCCTCTCTCTGTTGTGTCACTTATTAATTTTAATTTATTCTCATGTGCCAGAAATCCAGAAGTAGCTCCCCCTCAGCTCTGAACTTAAGAGAGATCCGATGCCCTGAAACACAGTCTCAGTTTGTCTTGAAGGGATGCCTGTGACTGTGATGTGCTCTTGTGTGGATAACATTTAATTTAAAGATACAATAGAGGATCATATTCTCTGTATGTGCAGATTATCCAGCTTTTCGTATACTGGATAATACATACAGAGCCATATCACCCTGCAACTCACAACTGCTAGCCACTTCAAGCTAAGCAGGTATGAGCCTGGCCAGTACCTGGATGGGAGACCTCTTGGCAAAAATGTTTTGCTGCTGGTAGAGGTATTAGTGGAGCCAGCAGGGGGTGCTCACCCTGTGGTCTGTGTGGGTTCTAATGCCCCAGTGTAGTGATGGGGACACTATACTGTAAAAAGGCACCGTCCTTCAGATGAGACATAAAATTGAGGTCCTAACTCTCTGTGGTCACTAAAATTCCCAGGGCGTTTCTCGAAAACAGTATGGGTGTTACCCTGGTGTGCTGTCCAAATTTCCCCCTGGTCTTTACCAATCATGGGCTCCTAATAATCCTCATCTATTAGTTGTCTTCATCACTCTGTTCTCCTCCTTACTGATAGCTGGTGTGTGGTGAGCATTCTGGCGCACTATGGCTGCTGTTGCATCATCCTGGTGTACAATAGTGGTGGAGGAGAGTCCCCATTACCTGTAAAGTGCTTTGAGTGGAGTGTCCAGAAAAGTGCTATATAAGTGTAAGGAATTATTGTTGTAATTATTATTATAATTATATAAAGCAGCAACATATTTGTAAGTGATGCAGAACAAGTCAAGGATGTAACAAGCTTTTCAGCATGGTTTGTTGATTACTTTCATAAATTAGGCTAAACGTTTTGAAAGCTCATGTCATCATTGACAGGATGGTCCTAAAATGTTTAAAAAAGCAAATCATCAAGCATCTGAGGATGGGATCATTGAGACTGTATGACTTCCTGTATGTTAAGATGTTTACAATCGTACAAATAAATATGTAGACCATTTATTTGGAATTGGTTATGCCAATGAGCATACTGCAACAAGAATGATTAAGAGGTTAAACATTAGTATTGTTCAAAAAATTACCTACAGCCTACAGCTGTGATTTCCAGGTTGTCTTTGCTTCCTTTGAATATTTTCACAGAGACCTCCTGACATTTAATGGCTGCATAATATTAAGTCACTGACAATCTTAACTAGGTTAAAGGTCCTGTAGTGTTACATCACTCAGGCTTTTCAAAGACACTTACAATTCCTGTTTCATTTTTTGTGTCTGTGATTTTCTGATACTGTCTATAAAGTAATTTTTTTCCTGAGATCTAGGTTCTTGTGCACTTAAATGGTAAGGGTTGTGTGATATAACATAGGAAGAGAATGTTTGAATCCTAAGGACAACAATGAAAGGTGTAAAGAAACTAAATGCAGACGGAATGCATGCTGCCAAGACCTCCAAACTACAGTAAGTGTTGAGCATCAGATGACAAGAGCATGGGCCAAGACTGGAAATAAAATTACATGAGAAAAGACGTTTACATAAGGTACTTGACAGTATCCACTGGTGCATTTGCAGCTGTTGCTGCTGCTCCCAATTGCAATTCAGTTATGCGTTCCCATGTGCAGAGGAAATATCCTGTGTAGATTTACAGTACACTGCAATGTCTCAAAAGGATTGTCCCCTCCTGTCTTTCCCATGAAAGTGAGATCTGAATGTTTCATTCCAAGCGGAGAAAAGTAGTGAAATCCATTAGATTACTGCAGACTGGAAAGGTAAGGGTACTAAGAGAGTTGAATTTTAAACCCTCCACCCTACTTTGGCAGAATCTGGTTCTTAAATTGTCTTACATTTCAATTTTCTATCTGTCTAACATGCTTTGGTAACCCAATCTCAGGTCAATTATACATAAAGTTCCACTTTGAATTGAATCACCTCCCTGTATCACTTAACACGCACACAGGATGCCAGAGCAGGCAATAGCCTCTCTGTACCCTCGATCTATTGATTTTGTCTCTTGAATCCAGGCTGCTAATTGAAGGTTAAATTAATCTAATTAAGGGAAATGCCTGTTTGTCCAATTTATACCAAACTAAACACACACACATGAGAGTATAGAGACTGCAAATTCACAAACATAATTCATCATAAAAATCTCATTATAGTGATGTACAGTACATACAGTACCAATGGCTTATTTGTATCTGAAAGCAGATGACTAAATACAGTATATGGCTTTCACTGCATTAATCAATTGATAATTATGGCATTGGATAAAAGGAATGTCATCATTATGTGTTTGAATTGAAAGCTGTAGTTGTAGTATCTATTTAAAGAAACAGCGTTCTACCTATCACACCTGTAGATTTGAGAAATAATCGATGTTTTGTCCATGATGTATAAGTCCACTGTGAAAAGACGTTTTCTGAAAAACATGCCACTTTTAGATTTGATACTGTACATTCATTTCAGATTAGTTACCATATGGCCTTGGGAAGTAGAAGTGCTTATCAGAACTAAGAAACTAAGGTAGTGTCGTTACTGCTTCTTACTGTCTGTTGGCTGACAATCAGGATGCAAATTAAGCTGGTTTTGTAAATTGTTTTATTGGACCAGCAGATGGCACTCTTCCTTCTAGATAAACCAAAATGCCCCACTATTTTTTTTTCTTTTAAAGGAAATCCTACAGTACATTGTTGGCAGAGTTGCATTCATGTTGAGACATGAAGCAAACATCTTATTAATAATGGGAGTGCTGGGAGTACTGTTTATTCCTAGGGTTATGAATCTAATTCGAGAAACACAACACTTTACAGGTAGATAATACACACCAGCAATGGGTTTAATTTGAGCTGCTTTGAAGATCGGTGTTCGTTGGATTTATTAATGTTTTGTTAGGTCCCATTGTTATTTTAGGTTATTCCTACTATTATTTTATGTTGGTCAATATGGTCAAATTGTTTGTGATGCTCTAGAACTGTCCCGTTGCTGCAATATATAATTCCGTATGGCAAAAGCGTTCTGTGGATAGATCTGCTGTCTTTTTTCAGATTTTCTTCTAAAAAAGAAGAAAAGAAAAGGTTTGATATCTTATGAGCTGTATTTCAGTTTGTGTATTTGTGAATGTGAAGTCAAAAGCACTAGGTTTTCATCCCAGTAGAAAAGCTGTATCCCCGTTGCCATGGAGAGACATGTTCTGCATGCTACTATATATACAGAAATTCTTCTGTTTGAAGCTTCCTACCAACATCATTGATCACAGCACATCTGCAACAGTGCCAAATGTTCAGAAATCAACCAGTGTCTTTTCTCTTTCGATTCATTCATACTAAAATACCATGTAAAAATGCCATTCCAAGCATATCGTCCTATATCAAACAATTCTTACTACTGTACTATACAGTATATATCCTTATTTGACACAGACAGTACAGAGTCTTATTATTTCAATAAATTCATTTTGCAGTTCTTGAAAATGAGATAAAATCTGATGATTTTGATGGATACATATATTGATGCAATATTATATTCATCTTAGTTGATGATTTGTTTTGTATCCTGTGTGCACATTTATGTGTTCTGCACACTCTGTAGTTCAGATTTGAATAATTTATAAATATGAAAATGTGTGTATCTCTAGAGGAACACTGTGAATTTGATTCTTATATCTGCTCATGATTTAACACTAGACAATGTGCTCTCTGAGCAGAAATGTCACATTTGAGATCCACGCTATTCTGTATCTCAGTTAGTACTCTTTCACTTCCAGAGAAACAGTACTGAGACTAGAGATTCTGTAACGGACTAGAGATGTTTCTACAAAATCCATATTCTTTGAAGTCTCTCAAGATTTAATCTGAGTTTATCCAAGATCATAGATCACAAAAGCAAAAGAGAAAACAGATCAATGCACTGAAATTATTTTTGGAGGACGGGGTAAGAACTTTGAATGCATTTGGAAACTATTACTGGAATAAAGAGTGCTACAGAGCTCAAATATCTTAGCTATAGTCCATTCCTCTAAGACTACTCCTTTTACAATGGAAGAATGCATACATTATATTTATATTGTAGATGCATGTAAAATACAGGACTTATGATTGAAATAAAAAACAAAACATACTGTGTGTAACAATGTTCCACTGAATGGAGTGAGTATTGGCTTTTTAATGGGACTAACTGTGCCTTTAAGACCCATGATCCAGTGCAAGCCTCCCCCCACTCTCCCTGAGGTGCTTTACTTTGTTAATGACTCTGAAGGAAAGTGGTAATGGACTAGAGATTCTTGCTGGATTCATTTCTTATTATCTGTTCTCTAGCACCGCCTGTCTACTGTATCCACTGTTGTCTGCAAGGGATTCCTCCACTTTATTGCTGTAGCATAGAGTGGCAATATTACACTGTACATAGCATCTGAATCAACGAACCATGCAGTACTACTCAATGGAGCAACACAATTGTAACACCAGATTTTATGATTCAGTAACTCTTTATTCAAAATTAAATCAGTAGTTAGTAACAGGACCATTAAAGATGTACAGAAAACAGTACTAAACTACAATATACCAGTAATAATAGTTGACTAGTGCACAATGGAACCAGCAAAAAGCATTTAGTACTTAAATATATCAGTAATACTCTGAACTAAAGATCTTTTAATTGTATAATGCCGATGGGCAAGAGAATGTGAATCTTAGATCCTGTCCAATACCTTAAAATAAGTACAATTAAAAATAAAGATAATTAAATAGGAAATTATCAAATTAAATCATTTTCTATCTGCAGTTTAATAACAAAGGGTAAGGTGAGGTATTGTGAGTATTGTAATAATTTATATGATTATATGTTTTATAATCATCACACATGGAGATGGGGAAAAACCATCTGTTTTTTTCTAAAGAAGCCCTTTAAAACATATATTATATGTATACTGTATAACTGATGGGCTGCATATGTATAACAATCAATGGTGGTCTATTAACTCATGAATATCACAAGAAGTGAAATGCATATTACAGTATATCAACATGGCATGAATACTCATTAAAATCACCTTCTCATACCTGACAGTGTATATAGATGCTATTTATTGTGTTTACTGGCAAAGGTCAATTTATAGGCTGCTGAAAAGTGTACTGTCCATGGTGCTGATTTTTCCCATTTTATTAGTTCTAAACGTTTCTCCAGTTACTCTATGTTGGGTTATTTAGGGTCATCCTGCTAATATGGTCAATTGCATCGTAGACTATTAGAATAATTTGGAATTAAGGCCATGCATCAATGTCCTGAGCAACAGCATGAGCCATCCTTTTCACAACTGAACAATAAATCACATGGTAAAATTAGCTTGGTCAATCGAATAATCAATATGCTGTAATTGAAAACAGACAACTGCTCATTTTTGTGTGCAAAAAGGTGATAAAAGCCATGGTTTCAGTGGCAGAAACACGTTGAATGGGTGCCAGACCACCACCTGTGGAATGGCCAAAGACTGAACTGCATTCCTTTAATCCCATTCTTAAACCAAAACATCCACCAAACCTCATTTTCTATACATCTAATTGGTTAAACAATATTTTTCAAGATATTTTCACTTTTCAATCCATGCATGGAAGAAGAACCTCCCAAAAATGTGAATAGTTTCTGACTTTAAAAGTCCTGATATTCATAAAATCACTGGATTTTGTATGTTTCAACGCTGATTTTTTTTTTTACTTTCTAATATACACCATCATAAATTACTGTAAATATCCAGTTTCTGTGGCATGGTGTAAGGTAACACGATTGTTGCTTTCAATGCCAGTTCCAGTAGTGGAAGTATTACAGTATCTGAACTATTTAAGGAGATCATGCTAAACCTGCTGATTATAACACATTTCTCTATTTATAGTTGTGTCCTATAGGTGTGGAAATTAGTGATCTTAAGGAAATTAAGTATTTCATCTGTATGCTACAGTATGAGCTGGCCCATTACTTCTGACCTTTCCATTAAAAATATTTTTATAAGCCTCCGGGCTTCTGGAACATCATGTTTGTGTACAGTATATGATGAGTACATGTATATTTAAGGATTGACCTACCAAGCTACTGTATATTCCTACTGCACACACACAGTAGAAAGAACAAATAAAAACAAAGTTCATTGTACAGTACCTACTGTATGGTCAATAATGCTGGATGTTCCCTAGTGCTGCTTTAGCAAACTGCAAGTAAAACTATTCTGAAATATGCTGCTGTTTTTAATTAAATACTGATAAAGCATGACAGAATTGTAGTAAATTAAAATAATAAGCCTGATCTTTGTCTGTGGGAGAACATACTATAAATAGTAGTGAATTTACTGTCTTGATATATTGTACAGTATGTTGAACTGGGGTTTGCATAACATGATAAAACGTCCGTAGTAGTATTATATAAACTGTATACTGTATCTCGGTTTATTTTACGTTGTCGTAATCCCCCTAAAACTAATCTTTATTTCATACATGTACTGTATTTAAATCCATGTCCCTCCACCTTTGTCATCGTCGAGAGTAACATACAGTACACGGTGTGACACCACTACAGCCGCCTCGGTGATTCTACAAACCCATATTTGTACAGCAGCGCTGTCTTGTACTATGCAATGTTGTTTTTTTATGGTGTAGGATGCACTAGTGGCAACGTGTGTTTAGCACAGCCGGTCTGCATTGCGTCTAACCCCCCTCCCACCCCCCTCCCAACACACAATTTCACGCACTCTATGCCTCGCTCACACACAACTCTTTCTTTCCTCAGTACTTTATAGTACAGTATACAGTATGTTAAGTAATGCGGTAGACTGTCTTTATAAATGGCTTTTTATTTTTTTTATTTTTGCTCTCAATCCGTTCCCTTTTAAAGTCCCGCTTTCGTTCACCTTCTGAAACTGTACTGAGATATCGGTGTACAGTACCTTGGGACGTTCGTTATCATATCTGCACCAAACAGGAAAAGCTCTCCAATTTCTGCTGATGCTGCAACGTCAAGAAATGGCAAAAGAGTTCGCTTATTGCCCTTAATGTATTCAGCCTTCCCAATCGCACCATCATCACTTCTCTCGCTGTATAGGACATTATGCTAAAATGGTGCAGCTGGGCTGAGGTCAATAGATCCAGTGGATTTCGTGTTTGGTTTTGTCTCTGCTCTCTCGTCTGTCTCTCGGGCTTTTATATTGCCTTAATGTAAGATGCAACACTTCGATACTTTTACCGGTGAGGTGGCTCGGTTGTTCTGATTAAACTTAGAAAATAATGACGTTAAAATGCCGTAGACATGTACTAAGACAATATAGTCTATTAATATTTCAGGAAAGCTCCTAGATAGCGCAGTGTAAAGCGATAGCCATATTAAAACAAAGCAGGGAGTGCAAAGTTCTAGCTTTGGCTTTCGGTGTCCACGGAGTCGACGCATTCCTGCACAGTGTCTTACAAGATTAACCGGAGGTAAGGTGAATTAAGGATGATGACGAAATAATAATAATAATAATAATAATAATAATAATAATAATAATAATAATAATAATAATAATAATAATAAACGCACAAAAATAGACCTTACTTCTGTACTACCCTGAAGTCCCTAACGATGATGCAGCTGTTTGGCTAAAATGAGATGTTAGCATATGCGGGATTTAGTTTGAGGAGTGTGGGTGGGCTGTAGATCTGAAACTTGTGCAGAGCTCTATGCAGTAAAAATAAGCACGGCTCGTTCCAATGAACTGTATGGGATTTTGAACGTCTTTCAAAGAAGAAGAAATAAATGTTTTTTTCTCCGATTTTTTGTATTCCGCAGCATCCTGTACAGTTTGCGCTTTGGCCACCTTAGGTCTACAGCATAAAGAAAAAAAACAGGCAGCCGAAACTGCTGATCTGGCAAAGATCTCTTCTGTTCGATCCATTTTTTCTCCTACTGGGTGACAGTAACAGCAGCAGCAGCAGCAGCAGCAGCAGCAGCACAGAGAAGCAATGGTCGAGTCAGCGCGGATAGCTGGGGAACCGCACTGAAGCGAAGCAAAGCTATCCCCTAAAAAGGGGAACCCGCAAACAAAAGAGCAAGTCGAAGAAGACACATATAATAAAAACTGGAAGCCTGCTGACGCGGGCTGAACAGAAGACGTATCTCCTGCAGTATTAAAAGATTCGAGAGCCAGGATGACAGTTGTGGCAGGAGATAACATGGATGAGACGTCTGCCTTGCCCGGGCACCCACAAGACAGCTACCCACCAGACCACGATGATCACGAATGCTGTGAGCGAGTGGTTATCAATATAGCCGGGCTGCGCTTCGAGACTCAACTAAAAACACTTGCCCAGTTCCCCAACACCTTACTGGGTAACCCCAAGAAAAGGATGCGGTACTTCGATCCCCTAAGAAATGAATATTTCTTTGACAGAAACCGTCCTAGTTTTGACGCCATCCTGTACTATTACCAATCGGGAGGCCGGTTAAGAAGACCGGTTAACGTACCTTTGGATATGTTTTCGGAAGAGATAAAGTTTTACGAGCTCGGGGAGGAGGCAATGGAAAAATTTCGCGAGGATGAGGGTTTCATCAGGGAGGAAGAACGCCCTTTGCCCGAGAAGGAATTTCAACGCCAAATCTGGCTTTTATTTGAGCACCCGGAGAGTTCTGGACCAGCGAGGGGGATTGCTATTGTATCTGTAATGGTGATTCTGATATCAATTGTTATATTTTGTTTGGAGACTCTACCTGAACTAAAAGACGACCCTGCAGGGAGGATACAAACTATAGGGAACAGTACCTTCTACTACAAACCAAATATCTTCACTGACCCTTTCTTCATTGTGGAGACTCTCTGCATTATCTGGTTCTCTTTTGAATTGGTAGTTCGGTTCTTTGCTTGTCCCAGCAAGGCGGACTTCTTTAAGAACATAATGAACTTCATTGATATAGTGGCCATTATCCCCTATTTTATCACGCTTGGCACTGAGATGGCAGAAGAGCAAGACGGGAAAGAGCAGAAGGGAGAGCAGGCGACGTCTCTAGCAATCCTCAGGGTGATCCGTCTGGTCAGAGTTTTCAGAATCTTTAAACTCTCCAGACACTCCAAGGGACTTCAAATCTTGGGACAGACTCTCAAAGCCAGTATGCGGGAACTGGGACTGTTGATATTTTTCCTTTTCATCGGTGTCATCTTGTTCTCCAGTGCAGTGTATTTTGCAGAAGCAGAAGAGAAGGATTCCTACTTCTCCAGCATCCCGGACGCTTTCTGGTGGGCTGTGGTGTCTATGACAACCGTGGGTTATGGGGACATGTACCCTGTTACAATTGGGGGTAAAATCGTGGGGTCGCTGTGTGCCATTGCCGGAGTGCTGACGATTGCATTGCCCGTGCCTGTAATTGTGTCCAACTTTAATTACTTCTATCACAGAGAGACGGAAGGGGAAGAACAGGCACAATTGCTACATGTTAGCAACCCGAACATCGCATCTGACACAAATTCGAGTCGCCGTAGTTCGTCTACTGTCAGCAAGTCCGAGTACATGGAAATCGATGAGGACATAAACAATAGCATAGACAATTTTAGAGAGGCAAACCTCAGAACTGGCAACTGCACCGTAGCCAACCAAAACTGTGTTAACAAGAGCAAGCTGCTAACTGACGTTTAAAAGAAACATTAGCAGCTCGGACCCAAGTGACACTGTCACTTTGTAGATACTGTAATCATATCTGAATGCTTTATTTACCTCGTTAATGCGTTCTTGCATTGCGATTATTATGCTCAGCGATTTAAAGAAAAAGACAAAAAAAACAACAACAACAAGCTTTCAGGATACGTGAAAGATTAATATTTTCATTTATTTTTAAATGGGATTCTTCAAGTTGGTATATACAATGGGAAAATATTTTAACTAGGTTTATTATAAGAAGTTGTACAACCCTTAACAAGGACTTCCATTATTTGCTCGTCAAAACAACGTGATCATTTTAAAGTAAGTTATGCATGGATTACAGTAAATTTCAGCAAGTTGCACAGTGCATCCAGGAAAGTGCATCAGAATTCTCAGTTCTGCTGAAACATGCAAGCATCTGCAGTTATCGATCTACTTATTCCCTTGTGATAGGTGATGTCATTACTTGAGACATACCGACCAGCAAAGCACCTTATCCGAAAAAAAAGACTGGTCTGTTGCTGCGAATTTATAGCATAAGAAGTCTCCAGGACATCTGCAATGCTGCTATTTTCCTGCAGATGCTGTAACTCAAATCTTACAAAATGGGTACAATGACATGCCCTTTAGATGCAAGACAGCACAATGGAAAAAAAAATGAAATGTAAGCATGTTCTGATACTCTTCGTTTAATATTGGCATGCGTGAAACATTACCTCATATAATGGGAAATAGGTTTTAGTTTGATCCTGACCTTCTGAGTTTTTTTTCCTCATTTGCTTTCACCAAAAGTGCACTGGTTATTGATTATTTAAATTATAAATAATTTAAAGAATTTAAGTGCTGAATGTTAAACCTTATGGGAACAGTAACTTTTGGAGATCATAGCATGTTAAAATACTCAGCATTATGGACAATTTGACTAAGGTACTATGTATCCTAGTATATTTAATGCATGACGTCAGAATTAAACAGCTTGTTGTAATAGAGGAACTTCCGAAGGACCGGATGATTTTCCTGCTTATTGTCAGGGAAATGAGTGGGTTCATGTCCTCACTTTGTCTGAACTGTGGCTGTACATATCCTAGACTTTCCTGGGACTGCAGACTTTTTTAATGAGAGAAGAGCAAATCAAAACACATATACTCATAATTGGCACTACTTGGTAAACTACATTCAATATTACTTCAGTGGTGTCGTGCATGGACATTCTCAGAATGCAAAAATTAGATATACTGTATTATGTAAATGATGCATCCATATTGCAATTGATTTTACAGTATTCATTAGTTCAATATTTGAATTTTTGTTCCCCAATACACTTTGCAGAAAAGAAAATGGCAACATTACTTGAGTTAGTTGCTAGTGCCTTTAACCCTCTTACACAGTGGATCATTGAAAGTGCCTCCATGTACAATAGGGGAAAAAAAGCAAAGCAGTCCTGTCTCAGTTTCTTCTTTAACTACTGTATAATGCACTATAGATCCATCTATACCCTATAGAGAATGACAGAAATAAAACAGTACATCCACTCAACAGTTCTGAGAACAAAGGCCAGAATTGATGAATGTGTCGTCTCAGACGCGTCAAGCATGAGACAGACAGGACACAGGATGTCTACACACAACACAGAACCAGAGAGAAGCCAAGGGCTGGATTCAGGATCATTTGAATGGCTGACTGAGGAATCCAGTTCGATTTTGATTACTTAGCATGTTGCGGTGACTGTCATGCGCCGTTTTACTGACTCCTTGTATATACTGTAGGCCTAATTAAAACAAACATACAGTAAATGCTCATGTGCTTACCAGCATCCACCCTTTTGATTTGCATTGTACCATTTTAAGCCTTTCTGTTGTCTACCTCAATGTGGTTATGAATGACAGTGCAGTGCATGTGATTCTGCTTGGTAAAATGTAGAAACTGGGTTCATCAGTGATTTTAATCACTTATGTTTCCTTTGATGGCCAAGTGCAATTGAACCTATGGTTTACCCAGAATATTTAATTTAGTAAGCACTTATCCAACAATTATTAACATCCCCTGACGGAGCACAGTGAACAGCTGTGAGTGATAGAGGGTAACCTGACTTGTGATTTCGTGTCTGCTAAGTGATGATGAGTATGGAGGTGAAGAGAAAAAGCGAAAGAAAATCACAAACCTTTCGAATGCTTGAAACTACTGGATAAAAGAGGACAAGAGGACAGTTTCACTGAAAAATCTCCAATAAACCTATGGCCTAGTTGTCCACATATTGGGGAAAAAACTGAATATTGGAAAAAGCATAATTTTTATTTGATTTCCGCGCTTGATACAATAGTTTTAAAAAGACCTGTCAAAAGCTGTGAGAGCCGTAATAATCTCTCACAAACTCTTGTTGGATTAAGTATTTAATTGCACCTCAGGATAGGCTAGAGCTGGCTGCAGCTGAATAAGAATGCATTGTGTTTGGTGCGGATATGGATATGGATAAGGAAATCCGTAGAAGACGAAGCTGTAACTTTTTCATACATTTTTGGCACAGGAGAAAATGAGACATTGGTCATGAAATAATATGATTCTTGTGCACAACAGGCATGTATCTTTGGTTAATCAGTGGTGGCAAAAGCGCTGAACAATTGCACTACAGAGGTTCAAATGTTGCAGGGACTTAAATGTACACCTGATAGATGTGTGTAAAACATTGGTAAAGGACAGGGCAGCTGTGGTATATTAATAATAGAAGCACTATTTACCCCATAAAGTGTTTTTAATTCATAATGAAGTTAAGGTTTAGAGTAAGATACGCATCTTAAAATTATGTACAGTAGTAGATATCCATTTCTGAATAACTAAAAGTTATATTACGTAAGCATTTAGTTGTTCATTTAATCAAAAGCTTAAAATGAAATGTACACTATTAACAATCCAAAATCCAATTAACAAACCCAAAGACATTGCAAATTTACCCACACTTAAAAGAAATAAAATAGTCAGAAACAACAAAATAATATTGTAAGTAAAATATTGCACTTGAATTACAACCTATTTTAAATTTTAATATCAATGTTTTGTAAATTATTCAATCAATTGCCCCTTAATAACGCACTGATATCAATATCTTCCACAAGTTGGAGCTATCAGGTGTTTTCCTTTGCAATTTTATACACCACGTTTGTCTTTGTATGGGTTTACCTATTGATATGGTTCCATCACCAAACTATTCCAACTTTAAAAGAAGCCATTTATTTAGGAGAGCCTTCAGTGCAGTAGATTTAATGGGCAAGCATTCTAAAAAGTATTTGACATGTGTACTATTTTCCACAAAATATACTAAAATGTAACATTTGTACACAGATGTCCCTTTTAGTCAGCCTAGAAATGTTTAGAAAGTTTACAGAGTAATTCACCTCAATATAATTGACCATATATTCTGCCCAAGAGGACCCATTCCCCCTAAGAATACCTTTAAAGTCATGCAACTATAAAGTTATAATATCATTATGATTATCAGAGCATTATGCCATTTAATTCACAGGATTATAGATAATTTTTACATAGAGATACAGTATATACATATCTGTGATATACAGTACAGTAGTATATCCCAATATTTTATTACAATAATGTTTATTCTGATGTTAATTCATTAAATTATTTCTGGTTGTGAAAGAAGGTATTAACATTTTTTAAAAAGACTGATACTGAACAGATTTTTATTTTTTAAAAGAAAATACAGTCTGGGTTAATAGTTTTATTTTACCATAATTCCTACATGTGTAAGGTACAACCATAAAACCTGTAAAAATGAGTTAAAATGTTGATTTAGATAATTCATAATGACTTTAATTGTAAATATATGAAAGGATTATCTTGACAGTGTATACAGTATGAGTTGGGATATAATAAAGCACAGAATCTCTAATGTTTTTAAAAATTAAAAATTATAATATTCCAATTAGTAAAAATGGAAACAACAAAATAGAAAATGATATAGAACAATATTTTTATATGTTAGTTACATTTTTATTTTTGATTATTAGAAACAAATGTGAAAAATGTTACATAATAAGTAACTCAAAACCATTGTATTAGAGTAAAATAAGATACTGTGTACTGAGAGACTGAGAGGCTTTAAAATGCAACAAATGAGTATTGAAGCCAGTAACATTTGTTGTGTTTTCAATACACCTCTTAGAAAATATATGCTTGCTCAGCTGAAATTGAAATCCAGCATATCCCTTTACATTGAATGTGTTAAAAGCTTTTAAATATCACAGTAATGATTGTGTCTAACTTGTATATTCTGGGTTTTGAAGAAAGAGGATTTTGCAAAGTGAAAATGTTACATTTCCATATTTCTGTAATTTAATTGATGGCATTTGGTTACTGAATTGTTTAAAAGATGGTGGTATGTACAGTTGAAAAATTGTGATCAGCAGAAACACCAAAAGCTTCTGTTCTGTATTGTAATTTTAAAGCTATGCCCATCACAGACCCTGTGCATTTTTAATGTCAAGTAAAAAAGCAGACAGAGGTTTAATTTACATGTGAATGTTCATAATCTAATTGCTGTAAAACCTCTCTCAAGCCTGTCTGCTTCCTTTTGTCCCTTAAGTTATAGCTGAAGCAAAGGTTACATCTAGAACAATTTTAATTTTCATTGTATATTCTTATTACATATAACAACTACCCATAACCACTACTTTTTTATTCAAATCTTAATAGCATCCTGCACATTGTAGAACTGCATGGCTGAAATAACACTGCATGCGATTTTCTCTCCAAAACCAAGGACAGACTACAGCTGTCAACTGTCAAAACAGTTACAGTTTCTCCTTACTGTAATTCACTTTATTATTATAGCTAAAAAAATATCTAGAATATTTCCATTATTTTATAACCTTGCTGATCTTTTCAAACCCCAAAAGCAAGACTCCATCAATTTTCCACAAACATGGTACAGTCAAAGATTTTTTGAACTGATGGCGATATGATTGTTCTGGGTCCATATAAATCCATTTAAAAAACCAAATCCTTTCTAAAATAGCAATGCCAGGCAATTCAAACAAATAATTCACAGTGTGTTGCCAGGGAGCCTAGAGCACTTCAACTGCAGGAAATCTGTACCTGGTGTATTCATGAGAGACTTTGTAAGTTATTGCACTTTCTGGGAGGATGTTAAATATTTGTACCTTTTATCTTATGTTGTTTTTTCTACATTCAGGAAACTGCAATTTAAATGAGTTTGTTATATGTTGTTGAATGCATAGACTAAGATCTATGCAAAGGTAATCATTGTTTTTGTCACTTCTAATTTCTTCTTAAAGAGCATCCAATTAAAGACATTTTTAAAGATTGATTATCGGGTCTTTTAATTCCTTCAGTTCTAGGGTACATTTGACCACTAACTGCCTCTACAACCCTCGAACCCCAAAAAGCAGTTAATTTGATTTTCCCTGATGCCCATTTCTTTGGATTAGATGGATTTTGATCTGCTTTTTACACATCTGAGATTTGTTTTACGAGAATTTGCTACTTCAAAAACAAACACAAATTACACCATTACTAGTATTCTGCAGGTGTTAACAAAATAGTGTTACTAATGGTGGGTCATGAAAATGGAGAAAATCAGGAATTGACCAAGCAGATTAGTCAATAAGAAAAATAAATGATTATAACTTGTAAAGATTTCTGCCAATAATATACCCTAGTGGTTGGTATAATTAGAGGCATTTGAATTCTTTATTCTCTGATACACTGTAACTTTAGTGAAAAGTGTAATAATTTAGCCACACTAGCCTAAACATATATTTATTAACAATAACAATACAAACACTACATTGCATACAACATACACATACAACACACAAGCTACTGTATTTACAAGTTTACAGACAAGACTTTTCAGAGATCTACGTCTAGACCACCTAGAAAACCCCAGGCTGCTAAAAAACATTTGACAGAATAACTTACGCTTAAATCTCTCTCTCTGACTCGGATTCCACAAAATAAACGGTAGCCTATCCTAGCCTATTCTAAAATGCACCCACTGAGCAAGAGAGACAGTTTTAAACCAAGGGATTCTTCACTCAGGAGCTCCAAGTTCCCCAAAAGCTACAGAACAGCGAATTCTCTTAGCAAGATTCAAACACTTAGTTCCCAAGCTAAGTGGATCATGATGAAGCGACTCTCGGTTTGCACCAGTTTCAAGTTCCATTTGCTTCTGTCTCCTCATTCCTCTCCTCTCTTGTGTTGTCTGACATTCTTTTTAGCTGATCCCTCTTTTATTTGTCTTGATCTGATCTTATATGGTGTCTTTCTGGACTGATCATTTAGCCAGAACTTAATTAACTACGGTAGACATTATGATTGCTTTGATCACAGACTCTCTAAAGCTCCCTCTGCTTTAAAGCTTGAAATGTTTACATTTCCAGGTGTTATAAACTTTATTTTGATTCTTAGACGTGTCCATTGTTTTAAAAATCCATGAATTTAAAATTTTAAATTAATAATCCCTTACACATATACCTTATAGTCCTTTACTGAACACACCACATAAAGAGCTTTACAGGTAACGGGGACTCCTCTCCACCACTGTGTAGCTCCAATCTGGATGAAACAACGGCAACCATACACCAGCTATCAGTAGGGAGGAGAACAAAGTAATGAAGCCAATTCATAGATGGGGAAAATTAGGAGGTCATGATTGGTAGGGACCAGGAAGAAATCTGGCCAGGACACCGGAGTTAACACCACTACTCTTTGAGAAATGCCCTGGGATTTTTAATGACCACAGGAAATTAAGTGCTTGGTTTTATGTCTCATCAGAAGGACAGCACTTTTGCTTTACAGTATAGTGTCCCCATCATGCTGGGGCATTATGATCCACAAAGATTGCAGGGTGAGCGCTCCATAGTGGTCTCTCTAACACCCCTTCCAGCAGCAACCTTAGCTTTTCCCAGAACATCTCCCATCCAGGTACTGACCAGGCTCACAGCTGCTGAGCTTCAGTGGGTTGCCAGTTGTGAGTTGCAGGGTGATATAGCCGCTGGATTCTTACTTTAGTATAATATGTAATATAAATATGTGTGAAGTCATTATCTTCTTTTTTATATATTGATTCAAAACAGAGCTAGCAAACATTGAAATAAAAAAATCTTTAATCATTGTAATTTCTATTCTAATAATAGTGATCCATGATTTCATTTATTTTGTGTTGAGCAACACCCAGCTCCAATAATGAAGCTTCCTAACACTTCTCTTTGAGATCTCAATGTGTGCATATTTGACTTCTGTCTTAGGTTGTTTTATTGACCAGTTATTGCACATTAACTTGAAGAGACATTTTCATTGATTTAGATTCCTAAAAGTTGCAGGTTGCAAGCAGAAGCATAAACTACAACTGATTACTGACCACAACGGTGGAAAACTCTGCTCAGGAGCTGGTCTCTAAGCATGTTCTTTCAGGCTCCTGTCTAAGGAGAGGTGCTCAGAGCCTGGAAGTGGCCGAGATTGAATCCTGCCAGGGGCAGGCAGAGGTACACACATTACACTGATTCAATGCATTTCATGTCACGTCTTGCATAATTGTATGGAAGAAAGCCATTCTCTGTTCTGATCCTACCAGAGTGTTTATATGTTATGAACAAATGATAGGAGTTTCTTTTATGTTATACTGTGTTTTATTTAACCATTTGCTAAATGCACACATTGCCCCTCCATGAAAAAAATAAGAGGCACGATAACGGGATGACACATTTTTGTAAGTCAGCACATGTGGTGTTTTTGGGTCCTGTCAGTGGAAAATGGCACAAACAACACGAAACACTCTGAAGATTTCCAAGATGTGATGAGAACAACACTTCGTGGGTGAATCATACAGAAACATTGCAGCTCTGTTTCATGTGCCAGATTCCATGTATGTGATGGTGTGGGTGCGGGGGACTGAGGCTGATGTGGCGTGCTGTCAGCACACGAACCTGTAGCAGTGGCCATGCAGTGCTCCACCAGCATCTGTAGGGAGCTTGGAGAGTGAGGTGAAGGGACCCCCAGTCCCCAGTGTGCTGATGGGGGTGTCTTCCCCCAGGTTTGTGGAGTCATCATATTGAGGGGAGATGGTAAGGGGCTGGCTCCCTCCATCTGGGAGATCTGTTGATGTGACAGTCTGGCTGTACTCTGCACGTGCTTTCTCCATGTTAGGTTATCTCTGGTGTCAATAAAGGTGGCACACATGCCTTTATTTTGCTTAGAGCTGTGTCTTATGTACTGGATGTCCTTAGAACCCAATAAAGCAGCAAGCTCTGTTACAATAGTACTGGGGAAAGTCAACAAGAGCTCTGTAGAAGAGATCATGCTTAAGAGATGTTCTTTTCTTTAAAAAAAATAGAAAACTTTGATAATTACAGTATAACATTGTGTACTTGATTTTTTAGCCTTTGAGGTTTCTAATGAGAAACTTGTTCTTAATCTAAAGACAGTGGGACATAATGGCACACCCTATAAATGGATTTAACTTGTTACAACAAGACTATGAAACCAAGAATATAATAAAATCTCTATGTTTTTAACCATGGATTTCACAAAATCCATATTAATCCTAAATATTCCAGTTAGTTTGTGAAAATCCTGGTTATTGGAAATTCTCAAACTCCCTGGTTTCACTTTCTTACTGTATCATGTAGTGTATATGGTTGATAACATAATTCAAGGTGTCATTAGCAAAACAGTCAAATTTGCCAATAAGCAAAAGTTTGGGACACTCGGGATGTAATTAGTTCAGGAGTAGTGAGAAGTGAGCAGATGCATGGGAAATTAAATTTACTGTTAGCCCCTGTATGCCTTTACTTGCTGCATATAGGACATGGTTAAACCACAGGATATACACAATTAAAAAGCACACAGGAGGATAAAGGCCTGGTCAGTGGGAAACGTACAGTACATTTAAACTGCAGATACTGCAATAAATCCATGGGATTATTACATGACATTTATAGGAATGAAATCTCATTTGACTTTTTCTGTTTTTCAGTTAGGTTTTTTTTCTGGAAATCCAAAGGACAATGTTTCTCAACCCCTGTGTTTTAGCACAGTGCTGTGCCCTCAGACATTATTGGGTGTGACATGAAGTTTTGGAAAAATCAAATACTGTATGAGCAAAATAAAAAAATAATTAATAGAACATTGATTATACAGTATATTGTAGCCTTCCACAGTCCCCCCTAATAATGTGTTGGTCCTTTCCCCATGGTGTCTCCCTTTATACCTCAGCTCACTTCCTTTCCTTAATAAAAATGGAGGAATCTTCTTTCTTTTCCCTCCTCTGCATCTGCTCTTTCTCTCTCTGCCTTCCCAGCTATTTCCCTGCTTTGGAGGCAGCATGTGCCACTGAAAGGGGCAATAAAACTGTCAGGTAGCCTGTAGAATCGTCTCCAGCCCAGTCATTCCCCTCGCCGCCGATACAGAACTATGAGCGTTGGTTACAATATGTCAGTTTTGTAGAGTAACCAAAATGTCGTGCTAAATGTGTTGTATACACACAAGACAGAGGCCACCTCCTGGAAGAATCTCATCTGGTGCGAGGGTGATGAGCATCAGCTCTGTGCTTTACTGTCATTTGTTCCTACCAGGATAAGGTGACTGCGCACTCTGAGGCAAACTCAGCATAAACACCGAAACAAGTCTTGGTCATCATATGACCCCGAGCTGGGGTTCGGTGACATGGACGTGTGGGGGGAGGGAGTGGTGAGTCGCAAAATCCTTATATCTGGGTAAGTGAGCTGTGGGAAAGGAAAGGCTGAGGAGCACAACCAAGGAAGGTGAGGGCTTATTGCAACACAATTCCACATCGGAGTGAGTCTCCACTGCGGTATGACTAAGATAAAAACGGTATTTCTGTTATGCCTTTAAAGCAGAGTTAAACACGATAATAAGCTGAGTATATACAGTGAATCCAAGCAAAATCAAACGATTGTTATCACCTTTGTAGTAATTACTGTTTAAAGAAAAGACCTCCTTCATTCCAGTTGTTTTTTCTTTGCTTAAAACGATACTCTTAGTTTAGATGCCACTGAGCTTGACAGACTTGTCTGGATCCTAAAACTAAAAACCGAAGCAAGGCCTTACAAATGAGTTAATTAAAGTTTCAATAGGAAGGAGTGCTGTGTAACACTTATCCCTCCCTGGGGTGTTGAATCAATTACTTGTTAGCCTCCTTGGATACCATGTTCTTTAACACATGAGATGCTACAGGATTTTGGCCCTGGAAAACTGAGCACAAGCAAACCAGCTTAGTTTCCTTCCTACATTTCCTGGGGGCAGAACTGTTCCAGGGGTGTAAAATGTACTCATCGTGACTGGTGCTGTTTGAACATGTTAGTCACTTAGAAACTGTAACTATTTAAACTCTAGTAACATAACCACGTGTCTGTGTGTCACAACTGCCTACATTTCTTTGCTCTGGAGCTGAGCTACTGCACAAGACATCAGACTGTGCTGCTGCACAGGACTTTGAAATGCTTTCCCTGAAATTTCCACAGGCTCATAATATTCACCAGAATATTTTCTCTAAATTCACAAAGGCGAGAAAATAATCTTTGCATGTAGCTATGTTTTATTATAATAACAACCCGCAATGGACAACCTCGCAATGTACTCTATATACTTTTGTCCTGGTTTTCTTAAGCAATTGTGTCAAACATGACTTTTGATTCAAGTTACTTACTGATCATTTGTTCAGTATATGTAAACTAGTAATATAACTGAGAATGCTGTCCTGAAAATCTTAAATATTTAGTAAGACACTAAATTCAATTTAGATAAAAACACTACAAAATTACACTGACCACATCTCAGTAGTATTGACAACAGCAATACCACCTTAAAACCCGAGTTCTTCAGGTATCAGAAATAAAGTAAGGTTGAGCCTGGTTAGTACTGGAATGGGGACCTCCTAAGATTTCTGCCGTAAATGGGGATCTGATCTCACTATGGGCTATAATGACACCTCTAACTTCAATATCAGTGCGACCTAATCCCATTCTTGCCAGTGTTCATCTGAGGGTCACATTATTGGTCATGGATTTCTGTACTATCTTCCCAAAACTGCCACGTGTCGCATTTCTAAATCTAACCTCTCTTTAGTAAGGATCTATTTCTAATTTGGTCTCTTGAATACTTGATTTTAACAAGACACAGATTCTTAATGAGTTTATTTTTGACTGCAAAATGTCTTTTGTTCCCAATATACTACTTTTGTGATCCAACAGGATTTCAGCCACTGCTGATGGTCCTTATTTACCATGCCACTTAAATTACTAATATGTTTTTTCTTGTGTTATCCGATCTACTAACTGTTTTGCGCAATTCATTCACCCAAACCCAGACATTTATTTCCTGAGAATTTCAATAGACATACAGTTCCTTGTATTGTCTTGGTTTTAATCATCATATTTTCTTCCCAATACATAAAAGTTGTAATACGTTAAACTCAGTTGTCATGGTATGAGTATTTCCAACATACATTACAGTATTACACTTGAATTGTACACTTCTGGCCACAAAGCTGCTATTACTGGATTTCACATTCCCTCTACTTTCCATTAATTGTAAATGGAATACAGCCAACAGCAGAATTAATTTTGTTGAATTCAACTAGTTTGGTGGAGATCACAAAATCTAAAGTTTGTCTCATTTGTGTTGTTCATTCTTTCCCTTGTACAAAAGGGAACTGAGCTCTGCGATGGCA
Organism: Atractosteus spatula; assembly: GCF_055471065.1. Lineage (NCBI taxonomy): Eukaryota > Metazoa > Chordata > Actinopteri > Semionotiformes > Lepisosteidae > Atractosteus > Atractosteus spatula. The sequence continues at coordinate 30,798,447 of NC_142713.1, read as the reverse complement.
GCAGGGCATTGTCTTGAGAAGTGACTTAAAGATGGGGCTTGCATTTCATCCGCAGGATAGTGAACAGCAGAAGCAGACCTGTAGGGATTTCCCTATTCCAATCTTGTTGAGAAGGATGATGTCCGTTAATTATCCACCATCAGTAAAAAGCTCAAACCAGTAAAACACCTACTTTGGAACAATATAACACATTCATGCAATTCTTTCACAACAAAATGCATAATATTTATACCAGCTTCTGACCTCAGCTCCTGCAGTCATGACAACTACACCCACTCCCACTCTTACAAGTTTGAGATTCACTCAATTTACTGTACTGCTGTAGATGCAATATACTGTATGTGACTGAGTTGATCACTGAAATGAAAACTAATACCTGAAACTGGCACCGAGCATTTTCTACATTCAAAGTAAAATATAGATTCTCTGTTCTTTCTCCATTTGTTACTAACATCACCAATGACAGCAGTAACAAATAACCCAAAATCTGGTCTTGTAGCTGAAGATTTAATGTCTGTTGCTATCACACTTTTGTGTGCCTAAATCTCAAGTACCTACAGTAACGACTACTGTTCACCTTTGTTTTTTTATCCTGCATTTCTTAACTGGGAAATGACACCACAGTTAAAATCTCATATTTTATTTAAAGAGCCTTTGAATCTTTCTAGCTGGGTTAAGACAAAGAATCTGAATCAACTGTTTTTAGGTACTGGATGATTTGCTGACGATTTCTCACTCAGTTACTTAATATTTTCCTCCTTCTGGATTTGAGAGCAGTTTCTGTTGCTGTAATTCAAGACATCCTACTGGAGCATGTAAAAAGGTATGTAAGCATCCCCAGTTCTTCCATTGGTTAATTTCCCTCCTATCTTTCTAATAGGAGCTAAGATATAAGTCTTGACTTTTTTTAAACCAGTGTTGTCTTTGTCAGGATGTTCCGCAGGTTTCATGCTGGGATCTTTATTATTTAGTATTCTCATCTCACCTTTCAGCTCCTGTGAACTGTTTTCACTATGCTGATGATGCTCAGATCTACTTGCAAAACTAATCAGATACAATTGCTGTGGTTTTCTGCACTTTACAGATGTTTGTCTAGGCCTGAGATACAGTATACATGCACAGGACTCTCTTAAGCTAAACTGTGACAAGAATGAGGATACAGTCACAGACGCCCTACACCATTTTTGCAACATTGGTGACTTCAGTGTTGTTATTGATGGTGCTTAGAAATTAAGCCCTTGAGAGAACCAGAAACCTTGGAGTTACTTTTGATCCTGTGCTGTCATCTGAAGCTCATGTTAGGAAGGTCACAAGGGTATTTTTTTCCATCTGTGTAACATTGCTCACTGAAGGCCCTTTCTCTATTTGATACGTTCCTTTATTTCATTAAAAATTAAACTACTGTAACCCCTTTGCTGGGGTATACTAAGGCACTTAATACTAATCAGTATGTCCAGAATTCTGCTGTTCCTGTGCTCACTAAAACCACTTTGCATTAACATGTAAGTCCAGTCCTATGTACAGTCAGCTCATGAATTATTGGCACCCTTCATGAAATTGAACAAAAATGAATGTATAAAATAAACAACACATACAATGAGGCTTTCCATGAAATTTAAAGTGAACGTTACGTCCTCCTATTTGTTTATAAAGCAGAGAATAGTTTAGCTACAGCGTATATTAAGTTTTTATTGCATAGATATAATTCAGGAAATAAGATACACTGATTCAGGCATTCCTTCTCTACCAAAGACCAGACTCCAGATAACATGTGACAGAGTATTCTCTTCTTCAGCACCGTATTTCCCCAAATACCCAAATTCCTTAGAATGAATGCTGTTCAACCAGAAGCCTTTTGAATGTTCACAATAAAATAGCACAAGCAGTCGATAATGATTTGGCAGCCATGTTGATTTACATAGGGGTATGCTTGCTGGGCAGGTTCTGGCCATGACCCTAAATTTAACGAAGTGGTTAGAAAATGAATGGATGGATTATTGTATACTATCGTAATTACATTTTCTGCAGGATGATACTTATCAAATATGTTTAAACACACCAGTTAGAAGCTTATTTTACAGTCTGATACAGTTTCGACAAGAGAATCTAGATCATCGATATTGTAAAAAAATAGGGATAGAAAAATGTAGAATGCTGAAATAGAATGAGTAGTATAATCAATAAGTAAATGAACTAATCATACCCCCAAATTGTAAAGATTTTCTCAAGAATATACCTGAGTGGTTGGGAGAATTTGAGGCACCTGAGTTCTTTGTTCTCTGACATGGCTTTGGTAAAAAGAAGAACACCGAGTTAAACAAATATTTATTACTAAAGACGAAACATACACTAAACAACACACAAATAAAACATACAAAATATAAGTTTCACGATTTACCAACAAAGCATTCCAGAGGCATATTTCCTGACCAACCAGAAACAAAACCCAAATATTTAAAGATCCTATATAACACCTACACAGGCCAGAAAGGGAGACAAACCCATATTCTGAAGTAAACAGAATACAACCTACAGAAAAAAAATTCTCTATATAAAACTAGAAGCTATAATGTGAATGGAAAAGCTATCTCCCTGTTCTAAAAATGCATCCACTAACCAGAAGAGGACATTTTTAATCTAGGGATTCTCTTTATGGGAAATCAGAGTTTTGTAAACAGCACAATGGCAAACTTTCTTAACAATGTACAGATACTAATAGCATGTGGTGGCCCTTGAAATTTTTGGAATTAGGAGGTCTGCACACTTGGACTAAATGTTTTTCTTTATCATATCGGCATATGCCCAGCTCAGTAACCTGCAGGCAAATACAATGTATAACCTTTTAATTTGATAATTAAAGGTCCCGAGGTCCTGACTCTCTGTGGTCATTAAAAATCCTAGGGCGTTTCTTGAAAAGAGTAGGGGTGTAACCCCAGTGTCCTGGCTAAATTTCCCATTAGCCCTTACCAATCATGGCCTCCTAATAATCCCCAACTATGAATTGGCTTAATTACTCTGCTCTCCTCCCCACTGATAGCTGATGTGTGGTGAGCCCCCATTACCTGTAAAGCACTTTGAGTGGAGTGTCCAGAAAAGCACTATATAAGTGTAAGTAATCAATAATAATAATAATAATTATTATTATTATTATTATGAGCAGGACAGGAAAGTGCAACATTGTTAATGAAACCTGTTAAGAAAGAGTCTCACAAATGAATAATAACCAACATCACAACCTTAGTCAACCTACTAGGATCTATGACCTTTCAAAGCTTTAGTTGAATGATATGTGTGGCTGTATAAAAGTTTATCATTCTTGAAATTATAAAGAGGCTGCATTTCTTTATTTCCATCACATATTCAACATTTTAAATATTATCTGCTGGATAACATTTTAAAATAGCAAGGCATTTAACAAATACAGCTGTCAATAGCGAGAATGCAGCAGACATCAGAATTGTCCCAGAAGTGTATTTCCTGGCTACTGCTATGAAATAACCATGATAAATAAACCATAGTATGTAAATAAACCATAGTAAGTGGCAGAACATCAGGTCTGCCACTTACTGTATACGTTAGCCATAAAAACTAGAGAGCTAAAATTAAACAAACCAGAATAAAAGTGATAAAAGTCAGTCACTACAGGTTTTAACCACTGCTTTGCTCTGAAAAGCTATATATACAGTACAATATATTGTAACGCAACGGAGGCTCAGGCGGGCGCCCTTGCTGCATTAGGTCACCTGCTCTGGTAAGCCGGCTCTTACACAGTACCTGTCGGCCGTAAGCGTTACCTCTCCCCCGCTTAGCTCGCCGTCCCCGGCGAAGGGCTATCCCATCCCACTTCTGACACCAATGTAACGCAACAGGGGCTCAGGCGGGCGCCCTTGCTGCATTAGGTCGGCCCCCCACCGTCGGGGGCTCGAACCCGGGACTCCCGCATTGCTCAGCAGGGACCCAGCCCGGTGAGCTAAAGAGAGATCTCTCCACAGCCCAGGGGCTGTGGTCCTGCTATTACTGGGAAGGGCGGTGACGTCACCTGCTCTGGTAAGCTGGCTTTTACACAGTACCTGTCGGCCATAAGCGTTACAATATATTAAATTTAAGATCAAACTCAAAAAGCCCAGCACACTGTTTGTGTGTTTAACAAACAAGCAGGGGTAAGGAACAGTGAGATTTACTGAGGTAAATTGAAGGGAGAGGATGAAAAATAAGGAATTTGTAAAACCACACTGCATCCTGAGTTTTAATGGGCTAGGTAGCCAATGAGTGAGTAGAGGTGGGCAGCTGCACTGTATTTGGAAGAAGCAGTGGAAAATGAAAACCTACTGCAGAATCCCACAGAGCCACACTATGTTTTCTGGCATGGTTGGAATGGAGCCAAGCTGGGCAACTGGTGAAGTACTGTAACACCAGTGGAAGCTACTGTCCAGTATATAGCCAGAGCAAAACTTGGATGGAAAAGTGTCATAGAGGAGGCAGATTGGAGTAAAGAAAGCAAGGCCCTGCCATAATGACCGATACTCAAAGTACTGTCGCCAGGGCTTGTTGAACATCTACTGTAGAGCAATGGCATGGTATCGTGCCGCAGATGGACTGTGGATGGCGTTTACGTCAAAGTGCAGAAGCGTCATTCATAGTCGATGAAACTCATGAAATACAAGGAGATCAGAAAGAATTAACCTGACCCTGGCTACAGGAGTGAGAGAGAGGGGGTATTTTCTTAGATATAGTTGCATTGTTGTGTGAAGGTGAATTAAATTAAAATGTTGGCCATTCCAGGAGAAAATGTAAAAGTTACACAGCGTGGTTTTAGAGGTGGAGGACATTGATAACTTCACCTTATCAGACCAGATGGTTAAGGTTGAAACTCCAGGAAACTGTGACAAGTAACAATCAGTGGAGGCTGGAGGGATCAAACTGCACAGGGATTTCATTTTTGGTTTGTGTTGAAGTAAGCAAAGATCCCTTCTTAAGAATGGCCATAATTGATTGAAATGCAGACAAAAGTGAATTTAGAGATGTAAATATAAATGTTCTCATCAGTTCAAAGTAACCATGTTTCAAAGAGTGAAACCAGATATTCTCACTTTTGTTGTGATGATAAATCATAAAATCAACACAAAGCTGATTAAAATAGGCCAAACATTCTGAAATTTCAAGTTAAGGATATTTACTATCATAGTATCCATCTTTATTATGTTTCGGCTCTGATTTCTGTCATTGTTTTTCAATATACAAAAAAATAACAAGCACTGACCTTAACAATATGTACTGGACGGTCGTCAGGTGAACCTGCAGCATATACTGGTTTTCTTGGTCTATTTTCAGTCTGTGAAAGGGTTTCACAATTTCTGCAGCAAGACTGACATAAGATCCCTTTGTTTACAGCTCTCCAATTCCTGTTGAAGACTGCAGATGATATAAATATACCCTAGTATAATGTGTTACACATTAAATAGAAATGTGATATTTGAAGAAAAAGTCCAGTACAGATACAATAGATAACTGTATTTTCAAAATAATCCAAAAATATTAGTGAAATGTTATATGCTGTCTCAGTTTTTACTTGCAGTAAAACTTGAAATTTAAGAAAATATATTAAAAAAACAAGAATCAAAGTGAAATAACTATTCAGAAAGCTGGGATGAAATACTGTAGTCACAGTATAAGTACTGTACTGCAGTTTGGCCTAAATGTAGAGATCCTAAAAGGTAATCATATGAATCTAAGAAATAATAAGAAAATGAAATGACCTCCACTGATGAAAGACTTAAAAACAGATTTTGTAGTTTAGCCTTTATATTCATATTACTGTTATATTTCCATCCATTACTATCGGTCACTTATCCTGGTGACAATTACAGCAAGGCAGAGCCTATAACAAAATCAAAGGACACAAGGTGGAACGGAGAGCATATGACTCCCTACTCCATTTAGATTGCTGTTTAGACAGAATAGTTTGTGATAATTTGTCTGGGATTGCTTGACTGTTTGCTCAGCAGAGCACTGCTTATAATTTCTGTTCAATTTCCACACAGTCATGCATTGCTCTTTATGTTTTTTACGCATATTGCAGCATGCAAATTTAACAGGATAACTGACATTGTGATACAACTCTATTCTTCAAGGGTTTGATTGTTGCCGTTTTGCAGATATTTTGCAATCAGCAGCTGATTAAGTTGCAATTTGACTTCTGATCCAAATAATTAGTTCAATTAAACATGAATATCAACACTGGGACAGCACGTTAAGTTCAGTGCAGTGGTTAGCATTGCTGCCTTGCAGACTTGGAACCCTGGGCCCAGTTCTTGACCTGGGGCGCTTGTCATTATACTTACACGGGTGCATAGTATAGTGAAAAGTGTTTCTCATTAGTCTCTCAGGTGCAGTATAGAAATAGAACAGAAGACAAGACAATGGACAGTAACACAATAACAATAACAATAACAGTGTAAACAACAGTATGGTGCCAGTGCAAAATAGTCAAAAACTGTGCAAATACACAAACAGAGAAAAGTATTCAAACAGGACAGAAACAATGCAAAAGTAATACAGCGATGAATAAATATTACAACTTGTACAGTTTTAAGTACAATGTTTGCTTGCATTCAGTTGCCGTGTATGTAGTGGTGTTGGAGTACACTCATTGTGGGTACAGGAAGAAGAGGAGAGATCATAGTATGATGGGAGGGAGTGGGGGCGTTGCCAGCTTGACGGCTCTGGGGAAGAAGCTATTTTGGAGTGCGACTGGAGCGTCCGGAACCTTCTACCAGATGGTAGGGGGACAAACAATATTCTTCCTTTGTTTGCCTGGGTTTTTTCTGGGTGCACTTACTTTCCTCCCTCAGTCTCAAAACATCCTGGCAGGTTAACTGGCTTCTGGGAAAATTGGTCCTGGTATGAGTGTACACTTGTCTGTGTGTGTCCTGTGATGGAATGGCATCTCCAGAGTACATCTTGCCTTGTACAGGACCTTTTGCTTGTTGGGATAGGGTCTGGATCTGGCTATATACTGTAGATTAACTGGTGTCTCTAATTTGCTCCTGTGTGTCTGTGTGTTTAAGGTGTGTGTACTCTGCAATGCACTAACTTCCTATCCAGGGCGTGGTCGCATCATGTTTCCTGTGGGATAAAGCCCGGGTTGCCGTGACCCTTAATAGGAGTGAATGAGGTTCTGATATTAGATTGTTGGATATTTAAATGTTATTACACTTTGCTTCTTCACCTGTTGTACACTCCACTGAAAGAGGCGCCCATGTGATATGTATCATGTTAGACTAATGTAGTTCTGATGTTCTCAGGATCTTCGCTAATACATCTGAGAAAACCTGCAGGATAACATTTCTGCATAGTTAATTTGTTGCACAGCAAGTTTTTAACCAGTCTGCCAATTGCTTTACATTTCCAAGTGTCACAAGTGACTTCCTCTAAGAGCCCAGCTGAGCAGTCTGTTCATGCCCACGTTGGAAGACCTAGAAGTTGGATGTGGGCGTGTATTAATGTCATGGGGCTTTTAGAGTAATGTTTTCTGCTTCTTCCTGAGAAATCTGGTGGCAGTACATTTGTCACATTACGATGGTATTTTCAGTTAATATGAACATAGCTCTGTGTTTTGTCTGATCTGATCTGTGAATAGCCTGTGACTAAAAAAGGGTCTCTCTACTAAAATTAGAGACAACCTACTGTACTATATGTCATCTCTGTATGGCTGAGAGGCAGGAGGTATACAGCGTATACATGTCCATTGCATCTAATACACAGGTAATTTTATTTAAACCTCACACCATGACTCTTTGGGCCAGAGCTTATTCTGGTTTTGTAAGGCATGAAGCAATCAGAGAGAATATGACTCTGCTCTGGACAATAGCAATGTCTGCAGTGGGTACTTGGATCACAACTCATAGGTTATGACTTACCTACTATGTTATGCTGACCCCTATTATAAATAGAGGCATTCTACATCTCTGCACTTCATGAGTTTTCCCAAAACACCACCAGGGTTTCTGTGTGCAACCAAATCTTTATACGCACAGCTCATATTCCCTGTTTCTCAAATTAATTTGGTGGGTCACACTTTTTAGAAATTCAGGGCTTCAAACACCAGTTTTGTACATTTATGTAAATCATGATCCAGTATCTCTATCTGTACACTCCATCACCTTCTTCCTTCTTCTGTCGCTTCCACAGAGCCTCACACTCCTAGTTTTCCAGTCATTCTTTACAGTCCCTGCAAATTCCTTTTTCTACTACCAGTTACTGTACATGCATCTCAGACAGCTATCCCTCCCAACTCGCTGTTCTCCGACAAATGGACAGTTAGTGACTTGCCACTGATTCCCGAACCACTCTCTTGACGTGTCAAGACTTCAGCACTGAGTGCTTTCCTTGCATGTCTTGAATTGGTGCAGTATCCTTCACTACTCATCTAGAAATCCCAATCTCCCAGTCTAGGAAGTGGTTTAGATTATGGGATCTCCCTTGTTTATTTTGGGGATTCTAGCATCGCATCTCTGTCCAACCCGAATCTCATACATTTCCACCGATTTACATGTACTGTGCATAAGATAAGATAACTTTATTGGCCATATACAATTTCTTGAATTAGGAATTTGTCTTTTTGCATATTCCAGCTTGCTCTCCATGAGATACACAGATGGGGAGAGAGAAGCTTGGGGTCAGAGCGCAGGGTCAGCCATTTATACGGTGCCCCTGGAGCAGTTGGGGTAAAGGGCCTTGTTCAGGGGCCCAACGGAGTAGGATTTCTCTGCCAGCCGCAGGATTTGAACCAGCAACCTTCCAGCCACAGGCACAGATCCTTAGCCACAGTGTCTGGGTTACTCACTTGCATATTTGATTTTCTCATCACTCCCTCTGATCAATCTTCTGTACTGTACTAGCTCCCAAGATCATCCCTCATCAAATTAGGGGATCCAACAGCCCTGTCCTGGCTGGGTTGTCATTCTCCTCAGTGACTGGAATTACCTCAATAAAGCTTATTATTTCACTCATGCCTCTTCTCCATCTTCTCCAGAGTGATACATGTCTTTTAATGCTGACTCTCTGTGTGAATATATATTTTTTGCAGAACCACATTGGCGTTTTATTAACGCCGTGGTTAAAATGGTCACGGTTAAAATTAATACTTTGAATCTGGTGAAAGCCAGTCTAGCTGACTGCTCCATGCATGATTCTTAAACGTGTGATTACAATTGCTGTGACTGCTGCGTTAATCTACCGACCTCCTGCTAGTGTAATTGGGGACGTGCCTGACACAGTTTTTAGTCTCCCGTAATTGACTCCTACAGAAATTACTTGATATAATCCCAGAGCTATTAGCTGCTTTTGAATAATCTGCTGAATGCTGGTTAAATAAAGGAGTATTCCTTTTGTTTTTGTTTTTTTGAGTGGTTTGCCTTCGGTACCAGTCACTCTCAGAGAACAGCTGTTGAAGAATGACCACAAATCGATTTAAAGGTTTCTCCCTCAGTTCTCTTTAAACCACTCATATACAATTTAGATTTAAGAGACTAGATTCCATGTTTAATTAACCTTTTCATGTGAGTCAAACACAAAGAATACAAACAAAAAAACAAGAAATAATAAAAAAGTAACTGATTTTTAAAAAATTCACAACTCATGTTGATGTGATAATCCCTCATCATTTTAGCAATGCACTCTTGGGGGTCAACAGATATGGTACGCAAACAGCCTTTTCATTAGTTGCCTTAGCCTGTTGGGAATCTATACTTACAGGCTAGTAAGGAAGATGAATAAACTCTTTGGTATTCAGTCTTTTACACCTCAGGTGACTTCAAGTATGTTCATAAGAGTTTTAAAGTAACACAAAAGGCAACAATCAAAATTAAAAATTGCGTGATTCTATTACACAAAAGTGTTTAAAATTGGTTGTTTAAATAGCTAGAAGTCCTGACTTTATTCCTATTGATGGTCTGTGGAAGAACTTGCAAAGCCACTAGCCATAAGTGATCCCCAGGTTTAAGAGAGCTTGAGCAAAGCTGCCAACAAGAATAGGAGAATATTGCATCAAGCCAGTTAGTACAGTAGTTACCCAGTTTACAGTAGATACTTACCCAAAATACTTCAGGTTGTAAAATTGTTGGGTAATGAATATTTATGAATACAAGAACACTTATCAACATTTTTCAGCATTTTTTTTTCAGTTTTTGCCTGGTTTTACGGTAACATATCTCAACTTTTGAATAAAATATGAAGTTTAAACTAATAATTTTTTATAATTATAATCATTTGGTAATTTCAGGGAATTGGACCCTGTAGGAAGGACCTGAAACACTTTGCAAGGGAAAGGAATTATTTGTAATTTATTGTGGTCTGTAATGCATGTTAGGATTAAAACACCACCAATGGAAATGTATCCTTGCAAGTTGAGTTCATTTCAGTTTATTTAGCAGTGCTAAACATCGGTATGTAAATATCCTGAATCATATACAGTACATTTTAAGGGAACCCAGATGACGTTTTACAGAACCACAGACAAAAATCTGTATGTTAGATGTATCCTGCTTACATGTTTTTTTCATTGTATGTTAGCAAGGATACGAACTTGCATAATAATGCTGTAATTAATATTTTCTTAATAACTCATGAATCCCAGCAATTGAATTGAGTCTCCTTACAGCTAATCAGAGAATTTGTTCCACTCTCTACTTCAGTTCACATTTAATTAATCAAGTATACCAAAATATCAGCAAACATACACTTAACTGAAGACCTCCTCCTCTCTCGTTTAATATTGTTAAAAGTTTAATCAGTTTAATCTCACATGAAAAACAGATGCATGCATATACAATTATTACATTCTGAACTGTAGGGTGTTTGCAAGCACCCACAGAACTGGCGCCCCTGAAAACGGCAACTTCCACCTCACCTGCTTTGCAAAACAATGTTCGTGAGAACAAAAGCCCTGAAGACCGGGTGTCTCATGGGAAAAAAAAAAACAACCCCCCCCTGCTGTTCATGCACAAACCTGCAGCAGTGTGGCCCTGTTGTGCCTGTGCCGACTTAACAGCTTGACAAAACTGCTGGATGAGCTATTGAACAAAACAATATTTAAGGTTATATGTGGGAGGGAAGCAAATGATTCAGCTTGATGCTGAAAAACACCCCCCCCCCCCCCACCGGCTGCACACAGACAGAGATTGACATCAGCGGTTATTGTGCACATGCCTGAAGTTATGGAGACTGAGATGGAATTCATCTTAATGCTGACAGAGTTTTATTGTGCTCTGTGAAATTGAGGCGCCATGGTAGCTCAGATGGCAAGGGCGTCTAGCTTCCTGACTGGAAGGTCCCAGGTGCAATCCCAGGTAGGGGCAAGCGATATAGCTTTAAGATCATTCCTTCCAGGCAGGTCCCAGGTCCACTCAGGTCCTGCTTTCCAAATGAGTACTGGGGGTTGGTTCTTCTGGGGGTAATATGCCAGCCGGAGTGTGATGCTGACCACATCACCTTCACCTCCAGTGTTGGATGTCCAAGACCAATGGTGGCCCTTTCCTGACCCCATTCCCCCATGGGCCTTTATAGCCTGAAAAGGGACCTACCTCACTGTGAAATTCTGTGAAAAAGCAGCTTACCTTAATGGACATTAGGGGATATGGTGTCTCTTTATAAAACACATTTTGTTATCCTCAAAAAGACTTAGCTGTACGTGTTCTTGAAATCATGACACATATTTCTTGCATATATCATGGAACATGTTTGTTTTATATAACTACCATTAAAGCCATGAACACACTATGGGTTGTTTAAGGGGAGCACTTGTAACTAACAGAATCTCGTAACATGGTGATAGATTAATAGTTTTATAAAAAATACTCAAGATGACTTCATTCATTTTTCTAGTCGATAAATGTTATTTCTATAGACATCCATTGATACCTATTTAGTTAACAAAAATATTGTTTGTGCCTCTTTTCATTAGTGCATTTAGCATCTTTTTTTAAATTTAAACATCCATAACTATTGGCAAAACCATTACCATACCACATAGACTAACTGTCGTAAACCACAGCAGTTTATTAGGAGCTCAGATTACATTCACCAAGAGCCAGAGCTTCGATGAACACAGAATGAACTATACAACTTGTGCTTAAAGTTTACTGCATTTTATCAAAAAGTGAACATAAGGCATTGTATCTGGTAGAGGTTTTAAGAAATGTTTAAATTCAAGAGTTAAAATTTCAGCGGCCCTCAGATTAGCTGGCTGGAAACCCATTACAATTTTTCTGCACAATCTCATTAACTGAGTAGCTACCTTGAGAAACTTTTTTTAGAGCACCAAATGATCTGAAATTAATTTGTAATGAAAATCATTTCAAATGTTCCCAGATTCCCAGAAGGAGCTGTTTGAATCCGCAGAAGACATTTGACAGACACACAAATAGCTACAGTAATTTTAGATCAGTTTTACCTAGCAAATTCACTCTCAAATGCAACTTTGAAATATGTGAAAGTACAGTGTATGCACTGCAGGATTTACTGATGTTAATATTTTATGGATAATTAGTGCCAAAAAGGTACTGTAAATATGCAAAATTAGCTTTAGATCTTACTTTTCATATGTGAATTAGAGAAAGTAAGAAACTATTATTTTGGAAAAGAGGGCTAGCAATGAGGTTTGGGAAGGTGCCATGGTTTCTAATCTGGAGAGACATACAGTATCTATTGAGAAATGAATATGCAGAACACAGCATAACATGGTCCATCACAAAACAAAGCAAGAAAGGAAATGTGCTCTCCTCCCTTAAGATTTGCACCTTCTGTTTCCCTTCTTTGTATGAAAGCAATTGAGTGGCTGAATACCTTGCCACAGTAAACTTATTTGTTTTGGATTTGAGAGGAACAATATAACAGCGTGATATCAAAATTCTATAATAATTGGATTTTCCAATCTGGGATACAGATGTAAAATTAGTTGATGATTCAATGTTTTACAATGTATTTTAATACAAGCCCTAATGTGACACTAGATCACGTCACCAAATCATACAGTCTCATCCCTAGAAGCTGAGCTTGGTAATGTGGGTGTAAATGTACTATGTGTGATACGAGATTTCCCTTCAGTTCCTTTCAGAACTGTACACTTTGAAAGGGTATCTTCCTTGGAAGACGTACTGTACATGGCGTTTTATGAAGTGATTATTCCAAAGGAGAGAATATGGAAATGACAGATGCCAATACATCAATGTTTTGAAGGAAAGAGAGTAGTAGAAAGTAACGGTAGGATTTTGGATCTTGTTCTTTTGTGATACGCTCTCAATTATATTTAACAAATATTTTCCACTTTCCTTTGTTGATGCTCTGTTATAGTGGGGGGCTTTTCTGGGCTTCGACCTGTTCTTCAGTGATGACGGCGTGAAGCAACTAAAAATGAAACCATAAAGACCTTCATCCTCTGATGTTTCACAAGTATGTTTACTAGCCACATGCCAACATTATGATCTGAAAATATTTTTAGAGCTCACACATGTACAGGTCTACTGTATTTCTAAGTAATTGTGCTCTGTGGAGTATTGTCAGGGGTACAAAGAGCAAAAATTCTGGTATCCGCACTCTCACTTTCACCCCCCTTCCCCCTCCCTCCACCTCCCACACACTCCCCCTCCCTCCCTCCCACTGTCCCTCAGTGAAGAGGACCCCTGGTCCACTTCACAGCTCAACTCCTGGCTTTTCTACCCACTCACTTATTACATAATCTCTAAACATACAGCCTGCTGTTGCAGGCGAGACCTGTTTAATAATTGAGAGCACTTCCATCATTGTATTGTTGAGATGGAAATCTGTGAACTGATCTTCGTGAAACTCAATCTGGTATAAATTTGCTTCTCCACTGCTGGCTAAATATAGTAAAATAAACACAGAAAAAATGCATTGACATATGATAGCCCTCAACAGTTGTTATTTCTCTGATCCTATAGAACAATAACAGTAGATTACTATCTAAACTATGGCGAAAGATATTTGATTCTTATGGTAAATAGTCACTTTTCTTTCAAGGTGATTTAAAGGCCAATGGAAGAAGTCATAAACATGTCAGAAATAAATTGAGGAGTATCTTTCTAATTTTTTATGTATGTCTATCTTTTATCTAGCATCAGTAATTTTACTGAGTTTAGAGAACAGTAACAGTAGGTTTACACCATATTAAATGTACACCATTTGTTGCAAATTCCATAGCCATTTTGGCTTGCTCTTAAAACAAACTGCCATGACCCAGAAATGTGTTTTATGTAAGACATCTATCAACTTTTGAATTCATTCTGGAATATTCAGTACTGTATAGCTGAAATTAGTTCTTCTGACATACAGTAGCCTCTTTCAAAGGATGACACCAAACAAGATAGATAGGTCAAACAAGGCTTCCTAGGAATGTGAATTTGAAGCCTTGTTTAAAGGTGTGATGAAGTCAGCTTTGTTGTGACTCTGCAGTAAAAAAAGAACAGCAGCATTTAGTACACAAGGCTAAACTTACTACTCACAACTTGTTTTAGTTATATGTTCTGCTGAAAATTCAGGAGGAAAGCATTGCGGTAATACAGCAGTTGACAATTACTAGGTTTACCAAATACCAATTTAGTTGATGATTTTATCCAAAGTAACTTACTGTACATTTCCAGACATTTACATAGCTGTATATTTTAGCAAAACAATTTGAGTGAAATACTTTCCTCAAGGATATAACAGCAGTTTCCTATCTGGGATTTGAACCCACAAATTCATGTTCAAAAGCCTAACTACTGTTTCCCTTGGTATGCATGTCATATAATTTGGATATGTTTAGAAATACTGATTATAAATCATTTGCTGACCAACTACATAACTCTAGACTAAGCCTTCTGGGCCCAGGATCTTTAAGGATTTTGTGCAATGGCTTTGGGAACTATAACGGGACATAAGGCCTTGGAGCGCAACTACAGGAGAACACCAGAAAGCGGTGTAGGAACAGTCCAAAAACAGAGATCAGGATAAGTCAGGGTTCACATTCCTCATGAGTAATACAGAAACTGGCTTCAGCTGTCAGCCAGCTGACTTCACACTATAAAAGAGACTAGAAGCTCTCATTCGGCAGGCGGGCATGACCAGTGTGTGGCCTCATGCTTGGTTCTGAGGTGAAGCTCGCTAGTTTCGGCACAAGACCAAAGTAAGTCTGTCGATAGGTTCTGGGGCAAGAACATTACAAGTTTGCTGGAACTCAAATAACATCTTGCCAATACTGACTGCTACTTCTGTCAGGGGCAGAAAAATGACAGGTTAAATACCTGTCCCTGGGCAAACAATGTCAGACGGTTCAATTAAGGTTATAGTCCCAGAGAAAATAGAATAAATGAGGAGCATACCAGGGATGGAAGGTGTGAATCAATACTGTTGAAACGACCTTAGCTGAATAACTACTTTCCCCACTTAAGAAAATCAAAGTATTATTTATGTAGGTCCTCCATATCTCACTATCTCAGTTGGAGGATCTGCAACAGGAACAAACTGCTCAGTCTGATAATGACAGGCATGTGCTATATTTAGTAGATGGACTTCAAATCATGGCAGGTGCTTGGTACTTCCGGACACTCGTGGCAAATGTTCTTTGCACAGGGGAAAGCAACTAACGGTTCTTTTCATCCAGAAAAGCAAACGCCTGTGTGGTACAGTATGAGGTGGTGGGTTTAACTCAGTAGATCTTCATGCGCTCTTTGGTAAATGAAGCAGGTCATTTCTTCCCCTGGTCTACTAACGGATTATTTTTATGATGCTATGGTGCAGCGCTGATTTACGAGAGAAAGCACTTGCAGCAATTTTTATTTTGTTAAAAATCCACTGGAAGTGGAGTAGACAATTGTGTGTTTATCACGTCTCAGCACAATGCCTTTGAGGCTAGGATCCCTCCCGCCTCGGGGACAAGAGATTGCTCCACCCTGCCCACCTCAAAGCCACTCAGAGCCCAGAGTTTTATATCATCCTTTTTTAACAAAATAATTTTTTTTACACATACTTGTTTCAAGTGACATCCTCACTACACTACACTCCAGGAACTTAGACTGAGCTATTCTATATATTTTTCAATTTTACTGTATATAAATATGAAATATTTATATAA
This sequence comes from Atractosteus spatula, assembly GCF_055471065.1. NCBI lineage: Eukaryota > Metazoa > Chordata > Actinopteri > Semionotiformes > Lepisosteidae > Atractosteus > Atractosteus spatula. Next base: position 30,782,318 of record NC_142713.1, on the reverse strand, counting down.
AATATACACATTTAGCAAAATATGTCATTCTAAAGAAAGGGGCACAGTTTTAATATGAAACAAAGAAAAAACATCTGCCTCGGTTGCCTTAGTTAAGAATATCCAAAAAATAACACTCAAAATAAAATAAATATAAAAACAAAACACTTGCTGTGGTCTCATATGTCACTTAAACAGTGCATCCTGATTTCAGTTTTGAATGACTAATGGGAAATACTAATTGCTCCTCGCTAGGAAGAAATTACAGTAACTCCACCTTTGGCCACCTTTGCCCCTCTATCTAGTGTGAAAAGTGACAGCTAAGAATATCCCTGTGGAGTAACAGTGTACAGTATACTGATCCCCCTAGGTCACATTGTTAAACAAAAGGGGAAAGAAGCTTATATTTAATCACAAGAAGGTCATGTGTTTATGTACAGCTATTTTCAAGCTTGTGTGCTCTTCAAAAGGTTAATACTGTCAAAATGACAGAGAAAACACTTGATCTTTTGCCCTCCAACAGTCCTAATACACAAGCCAGGACTGGAAATCTTATAACCATGTACAGTATTAGAATTTTTCCTCTTTTCTCTCTTCAGTGTTGGCAAACATTTAGAATTATTATTGAAAAGCTTAGCAAGAAGTCAACATCACTTTTTTTTTTAAAAAAAAGCAAATGCTCTTTTATATTCTTCTTATAAAGAATTGGTTTAAACTATGCCTCGGGCAGATTCATTATAATAACACTATAACCAAGAAATTATAATATTATGTTTTATGATGTTATAATAATGTTTTGCTTTTTAGCACAATTGTTATCTCCACATACTGTACAGGTATACAACTTTACTTTTTTCTTCTAATGTATATTGCTCTTAAGAATTGTTGTTGAAATATAATCAGTCAGGACTAGCTCCATGCTCATGCAAAACTGTTAAACACAGAGGTGTTTCATATTGGGCTGTTCAACTGCTGGTTAATGATTTACTGCAGCCATTACAATATACTGCTGTGTTCGGAACAGCCATCATCACACCATGTAGCATGTTCTTGGTGTGTCAGGGAATCTTGCTCACTGACTGTTAAATGCAAAAAGCAATAAGTCAATGATCATCCCTGGTTTATGTGGGCAGTCATCATTATGAACTCAAATAAGGTCTGGGCAGATTGCATGACCATAAGGTCTCACTACTGGATGTCATGTAGGAGGAGCAGTGAGACGTTCTGGGTGACTGCTAGTGTAAGTCTGCCTTTACATTTCTTTTGGTTGTATCCTTCTTTATAAATCTGTATGCCTTCCCAATATGGAGTATTTCTTATAAAACTATAACAGAAATGTGTCTGCCCTTTCACGCAATTGTTAGTATAATTATGACAGATTGTTCAACCATCCATCTTTAAAGCACTACAGGAACCTCAAAGTCCACACATTTTTCCAGTGTTTCAGTCATTCTGTGCCTTTATTCCTCTAAAACAATGTGCACATTTACCATAGTGACAATGACGAAGGAGAGACATTTGTTGTGTTAATATGTGTGATAATATAGGGTACTGAGTATCAAGATTGAGTCTTATGAATATGTATCAGCTTTCCTTTACTAGATATCATTTGCAGTATTTTTTAATGAAACTGAAATTGTCAAGCACATTGTGTCAGTTTATTATCTGTGTTGTTGGCAAAGCAAGTGACATGCCAACATCTACAGTCACCAATTTCTATTAAGACACACAAAGGTTATGCATCATCCAGAGTTTAAAATAATGCATTGATCCTGGGTTAGCTCTAGACCTTTCTTGCCAGACAATCTTGGAAAATATTTGTGGATGACCGGGAAAACGAATTTATTTAAGTTCAGTTGCAACTGCTTGAATTGAAGTAAAACTATCTTTTGCCAGATTTTATTTTTATTTTAAATGCTGCTGGGTTTATGAATGATTCATGTGACATTAAATGCTTTTGTGACCTTGGATATGATTTTTAATGATTTTGCAAAGATGGTCTTTAATGAGAAAAAATGCCTTGAGGTGTAAATTGTGTGGCCACATTTTGATGGGTCAGAAATTATTCTGGAAAGGCAATGCACTAGCTGAATGGTCTTAATACTGGTTAGAACCACCTTAGGGTGGAATAATACAGTAGGTGTCTTTCATGAGCAGTTCTTCATCCAGACAGAGAAAAAAAAAGTTTGTTTCAAGACATCACGCAAATGACGAGGGCTGGGAAGAATGTTTGAAGTCTCTGTAATGTGCTGTAATAATAATCATGAGAAATTCAATCCCCATTCAAAGACACAAGAGTCATTGCGGAAAGAACACTTTTCCACAGTGTCCTTGTTTGATTGACGCGTCTCCTGCAATGATATGTAGCCCAGCCAGAATCTTCCAGAATGTAAAAATCCCTCTAGTGTGAACTGTGGCTACAAAATATTGGATCCCCTCATAGGAGCCTTTTCATGAAATGTAATTCCTAAGATCACACTCACTGTGTGCTCCTTGTGGGTAGTTTGGTTGGAAGAAAATGTGTACTATGCAGGGCTAAGGCATTGTTTGATTAACAAATGTCCTGTAGCATACAGTATTTGTTAAATGTGCAAATAATCCATACACATCAGTGATCTTGGTCTGATACGTACAGTATCACCTACTGTATACCTTTGATTATTCATACTCAAATGAAATTTAACAGGTTGGAAAAGGCAATGAATTGTCCATTTTTATACTTTGATGTGACAAGAGCATATGTCCTGTATACATGTGTACAAGAGAGCCCTGTGTAACACAACGTCCTACATACTGTACAGTACTGTACAATTGTGAGAAAACATTTGTGAACACTTTGGAATCATCTGTGTTTCTGCGTTAATTGCTCCTAAATTGTGACTTCATCTAAATCATAATAATAGATAAATACAATCTGATTAAACAAATAACACACAAACATTTGTACTTTTTCATGTCTATATTGAACACGTTTTAAAACATTCACTGTCTATGATGTGAGTATGACTTGTTTAGGGGACTATGACTAAGATGAAGATGTACATCACAGAATACACATTTGGGGTAAGAAAGATGTATTGTAGGTATTAAAATTGACTAATCATTTTATAATTTGTGTGTGAATGTTTACACTAAGCTTTTTTAATGAATAGTTAATATGAATAATAATGATTCTGAGACTAGTTGAAGAAATAGCATGCTTTACTCAGATCAACCTTACAGCAAGCAATTAATGTTTTAGAAGATTCCTAATGAAATACAAAGACATTCTGTAAAATGGAGCTGTACATCCTGGAAAAGACATTTATATCCTAGTGGTCAGGGTGCCCTGTGCAGCAGTCAAGAGCACCCTCTGTGAAGGTTAGGTAAGACCAGCAGGACCCAAAGAAACAAGCACTGCAGGTGCTCCTGACATATGTCTCCCTTCAGCAGATGAAAAGACAGTAATTTTGTTGACATAGATTTTGTCTGTAATGCCAAAGACCTGGGTGCCAATATGAAACATTTCTGTGGGATCTAGCATGTGGGATTCTGAAAAGAAAAGTCTTAGCCAAGAAAATACTGAGATGTCTCTAAGTGATATACACTAGGTGACAATATTAATAATTAGGAACAAGTAGGAACAACAGCCAAAATGTTGTGTTTCTTTTCTTCTCTTTTCAGCGTGGAATAAACCTTCACTTGTTCTTTTGCCTTAGCATGCTGACACAGCTCCCTACGTGAACTACTTCATAATAATATTAGTGACATTTAGTGCAAATGTCTCCTCAAGCTCTGTTACATTATCTGAACTAACTTTGGTTTAGTGCTACAGAATATAAACACTAGCTTGGATCTCACACTTTATGGTACCATTTGCATTTCTTGGTTCTCTGTTTAAGCTTGAAAGATGCCATAAGTGTGAAGCAGCAGGTGTTGATGTTGCTCACTTCTACTATGGTATATTAATTAGACAGTAAAGCAGTGCAGCTCTGTGCATTGTGGGATTTTTTTTACACAGTGAATTATTACGATACTGGGGAGCCAGAGTCAATCCTGGCAAGAAAGGCGCACAAGGAAGGATACAACCTGGATGGGACGCCCTGTCCATCACAAGGCAATTTCCAAAACATTCTGCAACTTAGTGAAGGTAAACAGGGAATATACAAATGTATGAGAAGAGTCGGGGAAAAGCTTTAGAAAACATAAGCCAAATTTACTATGTTACAGTTCCTATATTACCTTCATAATTAATCATTTTTAATTAGGTTATAATATTTGGTTTTTGAAAATAACCTCATGATGTCTTATAAAATAATATTCACTCTGTATCAAAACACAGCATGCCACTGACCCAACAAAATAAATCCACTTTAAGATTCTAAGGGGAGTGGGACTATTAGTAACTATACAGTCTCATTACGTAATGTCAGGAGGTCATTACGATTTATCGAAACATCTTTGTGGTAGCATGATTTTGCAGACTGTCTTTCTAGTGGATTACAGTGCTGAAGATAGTGCTCTCTCAAGTGCTTTCTTGGATTGGTAAGCAGCCTGTTCTGATTCATCGCCCTCGGTGATTGAACACCTGCTTGAACTGAGCAGTCTACCTGCTGAAGCGTCAAGGCACAGCTTTGTTCAGGTGCTGCAGTCACTTTACCTGACTGTGTGCAACAATGATTGAGCTGGAGACATTCGAAGGAAGGCACAACATCCTGATCACCACAGATTTCAGCGACAGCATTGCACTGAAGCCTTTTCACTGCAAGGGTCGGAAAACAACTTTCTTTTCATTTTTAAGGCAAACTGCTTTTCACTTTGCAACTTTTAAACTTTCAGATGTTGGTGAGCAGTCAAGAAATAAAATTCTGGGTTGTGCTTTAGCAGCCTTTCATAAGATGGTGTGCAAAAAAGAAAATGCTGCCATTTCAACTATACTATTGTTTCCTACAACCTGTTCCCAAGGTACATACTGTATGTAGGTGTTGGTGAGCGGTGGAAGGGTCTGAGTAAATAAACATTTAATGAATGCATTCCCATAGAAACAGAAAACATGTCTTGCCTTTTAAAGTGGGATTTATTTTGGTTGGTATAAGAAGGCTTCCTAAACTCTAGATGAATATCCCTTTCAGATTTTTACCCTTTTTGATTTCTAGCAGTCTGCTGACTAAGGATTAATGCTGCCAGAATTTAGCAAGATATCCATATGGTGTAACAGCTTGCAAGATAGGGTAGACTTATTTCATTCACCTTTAGATACATTGTCAGAAATGCACTGTGGGTATTTTTCATGTGTTTCATATGCATTTGGGGTTTGCTATAATTAAGCTGAAATTGGTTAATTTTGTTAGCAACCCACAGAGAAGAGCAAATTAGTTTACGTTCTTCCAGCATGGATCTCATAGTGCGTTGACTGCAAGAAAAGTGCAATGCTCACATTTCTTTTTCAAAAAAGGAATATTATCTGGTCATTTCAATGGACTGGAAAAACCACATCCCTGTCTCTGAGTCACATTTATATTGCTGTCCTCTTGAACAGGTGCAGGTAAGATTGTAATTACAAAAGAAAGATTACAGAATTTGGGCCATCAAGCTCATTTGGTTGAGTACTTTAGCTAATAGATCTGAGGATGCCATCCTACAGCTCCTTGAAAGAAACCAGGATGTGTTCCAGAGACTGTACTATGACTTTTGCCCAATTTATTCTGGTTTATTGTGTTTTCCAACTTTTCATCTTCGCTGTATGATACCAAGCTATGGAACAGCAATCCATAAGAAATCAGGGATGCCGCCTGGTACTATGAACTTACATTTCCAGAAAGTTCCTTTCTGTGATTGTTTATCACTTCTGATTGGTTGTTTTCTTGCCTTTGCAATCCTATTTACTTTTTGCATTGTGCAATGGAGTTTTTAACAACTGAATCATTTTCGAATGATTGCTTTTAAAGGTGCTATATAAAATCAAATTCATTATCACTGTTACTTATCATCACTGTCATCTGTTTTTATACTGTACGTTTTCCTTAATGTGGACAATAATTGTATTGCAATTGATTTGCTGTAATGCAGAATTCATTGAGGTTTGACTTGCAGTATGTAGCATGTTATAACTTGTAACATTTTCAGGATAAAAGACAAATTCAGAGTGACCTTCGGTATAAGCAGATCATACTTTTTCCCATTCTAACACTGAATTTGAAGTATAATGTCCCGATCATTTTATGTAAAAGCTTTTTTTTGTTTATCTCTTTAGACCTAGGAAACACAATGGCTTCTGTTTGTGTAAATATAACCACTTGTCCTACAAATGAACTGCCGGGGTGGCTGAAACTTTCCCCCCAAGTTTGGGTGTCTTGTTTCTTCTTGCATTATATTTATATGCAAAGTATCTCAGACCTGAAGTTCAAGTGACATCTGATGCTTCTCATACCTTTACCACCCATGACCCTCTCCTGTGAGATACTACACGGATGACTCAAGGCTTCTTGAATTTCTGTACGTGGTATGGAGCCACACCAGGACACTGCAGCCAAATCTCACTGAACCTAGCATCTGACCGTCTGGGTGGAAACAGCACCTCACTTTCACCGTCTGTCACAGAGGTTCCCAATAGAGAATGGGAGTCTCATCTTGCCATGTGTTACTTCATGTTGATCATTCACGTTCACTTACAGTAATACTGTATACAGTGAGCAGAGGGAGAGAGCCCAGGTCACTCTACCTGTGTGTGGTTGAGTGGTTGATAGTCATTGGTGGAGGGACTAAGACTTTAACAGCATTCTTACGTCACACCACATTGATACACCAGTAGCTAAGGTTGTTGCTGGAAGAGGTGTTAGTGGTGCCAGTAGGGGGCGCTCACCCTGCAGTCTGTATGGGTCTTAATGCTCCAGTATAGTGCTGGGGATACTATACCGCAAAAAGCTGTCCTTCGGATGAGACTCTAAACTGAAAATCCCAGGGCATTTCTTGAAAAGAGTAGGGGTGTAACTCTGGTGTCCTGGCCGAATTTCCCCCAAGCCTTTACCAATCATGGCCTACTAATAATCCCCATGTACAAATTGACTTTGTTACTCTGTTCTCCTCCCCATTGATAGCTGGTATGTGGTGAGTGGTCTGGTGCAGTATGGCGGCATTCGCATGATCCAGGTGGATACTGCACATTGGTCGTGGATAGGAGTCCTCATTACCTCTAAAGTGCTTTGGGTGGAGTGTCCAAAAAAGCGCTATGCAAGTGTAAGGATTTTTTTCTTCATTAAGAAGTTCATTTCTGCATATTTTAACTGATAACACTTGCTTTGGTAGTTTCTTCTGCTAAGGACACAAGGGTAATTAATGTATGCTAATGAATGGCAATGAAGGCATGCCAGGGTTGGATTGCCGGAGTTGAGAGAAGATGCTCTGTGAAGTAGTGAGCCAGTATGTTGGCCATAGTATGACTACATTAGAGCAAGTGAGCAAGTGTTGGGAAAAACTCTGGTCAGTCAGACAAAAGCTCTTCTCAGTGACTTCAAATTCCCAGGATGGTCATCAGACCCATTTGCAAGATCAGCAGCTGTTCATCAGATGTGAGACTGATTTTTTTCTCCCTCATTCACATGTAGCAGGTAGTATTAAACATCCAGTACAGGACTAGAATCAAATCTAGACATCCTCACAGACTGATGAAAATCCTTTTAAACATTACCTTGGGTAACCCACATGTGACCTTTACACGTAGTGTTGAAATACTGAGGTTTTATTCCTGGGCTGTAACACATCTTCTCGCTGTGTGTCTGTTGTAAACCTCTCAGCTTTCCTGAGTGCAAGATTTTAACACTGAGCATTGACAGGAGCCCATGTGAGTATCGGTTTCTGAACCTCAATCAGTAAAGCAATGTTTCTTTCTGCTCAGGAGTTAATTAAGACAGCTAACAGTGTGATTTAAGCAACATTCCATATTTACAAAATACAAGTTTCTTACTCTCATACTCTATCCAAATAAATATGATACATACCGCAAAACTGTTCACCATTTAAAAGATCTGCCGAGAATACACAGTATTAATCAAAAGAATTATTGTAATAATCTTCCAAAGATTTGTGCTGTAATGTGAATTGTTTGTACATTTTATTGAGTCTCAAATAGAAAATTAAAAACAAATGGTTCTAGCAATGACAGGTCTCTCTGAAGATCCAATGGAACAGGAGTCTCTTTCTAGAACCAATGAATGATTTTGCACATAAACAGGAACACGTAATCAATGAATTTATTGCTTCCTCATACAGTATCATTTTAAGAAGATCACTCCTCTGTTAAATACTTTATTACTCTAGTGTTTACATAGAAGTATACATTGATCTTCTTTTCAGTTCCATTATTTAACATTTAATGTTTCTAGCACTTACAATGCTTATACACTAACTGTTTATCATTTTAAGCTCGTTGGACCCGTCTAGTGATTGTCCTGTATGCATTTGAGAATTTGAACATTTTGTGTGGGCTCTCTCTTGTCTTTCACTCTAGGTAAGTTGGCTGCTTTCTCATTGAAATGCAGTTCTTCCTACCTGTAGAAACATCATTTGATTCAAATTAAAAGATGGAGGAAGTACAAACATAAAAAAGCTAAAGTCATTTTTAATGTTAATGCTTTTTCTAGGTCTGCCATAAATTTGGCCTGCTGAGTACATGATAGAGCACTGGTTATATACTGTATACAAGAACAGGTAAACAGTTAGCAGCAGAACATCCCTGAATTTTGTCTTCTGTAAAGTTTCTGGATTGCCTTTTCTAATATCATCCATTCCCACGTGGATGAAAAGATCTTTACTTAATGTGGATATTATAAAAAAGCAAAAAAGAAACAAGCAGTTCTTGATGCAGTGTCATTAATAAACAGAATGCTTGACTAGGACTTTTACAGGTGAAAGACATTCATTGGATTCATGCAAAACACCAACCCAAGAGAGTTACGCTCTACACCAACTCTAATAATAATTTAACAGCTTGCATTTGGACAGAGATGATCATCTCAAAGGGTCCAAGGGCACTTCACACACTGGAGGAGATCCACTTCATCACCAACGCAGCTCCCACCCAGGAGACCCGTGAGAGCCATTATGCACAAGCAGCCTCCACTACACGGCAGATCAGGCGGAGATGAGAGAATATTCCTTCAGCTGAATGAAGGGTAAACTTTAGGCAGGCCCAACTGAGCAAGCTAGAACTGGTGAGCCATAAGCCTGACATCCTACAGGTCAGTTCCTAAGCACAGTCTTCCAGTTCGCAAATTGATGCCTGTCGAGCTAGAATCTGGAAGCATCAGCTAGGGCCTCGTTTCAGAATGATTGAAATTTGCGTTGTACCGTGTAATCGCTAGTTGAGGCCCTAAGTCATCTAATTCAGCTTGTGTCTCCTGTAAATGTAGCCAGGTCACCCTTGCCTTGTTGAAAACATGTCTCCCTTCTGTTTGCCTTCAGGTTAGCACGTCTGCTCAGCTGTTTCCTTTCCAACTCAAGGGACGGAGGCAAGCCTGAGAACTGAAGGGACATTGTATGTACTGTAGGTCTAACTTACTCAGACACTCAGAAACAAAGGTTTGGCTATAGAACATGGAGACTGAATGAAAAAAGAGATTTAAAATAAATTAATAAAGACAGTTGTGTCATTATGTAAATACATAATTTCATAATGTTAGAAGAGCTTTCTACCTAGTGTTTTTTACACTTTAAGAATATACCATGCCTAAATCCAAAAGCAATTTTATCATACACCTTTGTTTTTAAAAGTGATGCATGGTAACGGATTAGTTCCTCCTCGAAATTGCATTGGACTAAATCTGTTTCAGGAATGATAAAAAAAACATAGAAAGTTTTTTTTTTTCTTGTCTGCTCCTCTGTAGTTGGCTGATTATAATTCATTGGCTGGTGTAATATAAGTACAGCTGTAATGAGTCTGAAGAGAACTGAGCACATATTGATTTACAAGACTGGACGGACCCTGAAAATGATCCACAGTGAAATAGCATTAGTGTCACCCGACTGAACTCGCACACCCACGTTCTTTGAGCATTGTCTAAATGCTAAAGTTGAAAAGATCCATGGGAACTTATCATCACCTGCCTGCTCATGTGATCATGGTGCTGTCATTGTCACACTAGAGTACATTTTCCATGGTCTAGCCTTTGTGAAGCCTTTCAGTGTACGTCTCTTTTGTCAGCTAGTGCTAGACCAATTACAGCCCTTGGCAAAGTTCTGCTGTGTTGTCTTGAAGCAGAAAAATCTTGTGATAGAATTTTTTTTTCTTCTCTTGTAACTTTATCATTCCAAAATTGCCCTTCGTGAAGACAAGGAAGAAATCGTTTGGAGCCAAGACAGTGTCCTGGTAGGGGAGGAGATGACATTCACTTTCTCTACCTTCCTATTCTTTGAGATACACAATGCCGCCCACCCAGACATGTGAGACCAGCTGAGATTACAGTCTCATAAACACAATACATACAAATATACAGCACTTAATATGTCATTCAGTGGGACACCACATTTTAAAATCATAACTATTACAAAATTAAAAGCGCAGTTGAACGACAGACATTTTTCCAAGATGGTTTTTCAGATGTAGACTCACAGAGTGTTCACAGATGTCTTGAATAGAAATACATATTTTTACAAGCTATTAGTGCTATTGGCCATCCATCCATTTCCTAGCCTCTTCATCCAATTCAGGGTTGCAGAAGCGATAGGTGAGGCTGGCGTGGTCTGTACTAGAATGGATGACCTTTCAGACAAGCTAATTGCTACTTTAAGAGGTGTTGGTGAGCCAGTAGGAGGTGCTCTTCTACTGGTCCTGAATTTCCAAAACAATACCCTAGTTGGCGACAGGGGACAAAAGAGAAGCTGTCCTTTAGATTAGACATTAAATAGAGGTTCTGACTACTTGGCTATTAAAGATGCAATGGCAGTGTCCTTAAGACGAGTGATATTAACTAACACAAACCATTCACTTTTACCATTCTGTGTTATTTTTCTGCTGTAGCTTGGATAGGTTGTGCTCCTTTTTATTCTGCATCAACTCGAAATGCACTGCAGAAAAAATGTTAAGAGTCAAATTTACTACAACTCAATTTCAGGCTACATGCTTGGCTGCAGTTTCTGTTTAATAAAGTGAAAGGGGCTTGTACGAGGAAGTGACAGTGTTTAAAAGTTATACAGTATAAATCCTAATTGAGGAGAAATGCATTGTGCAAGGGAACAGGGAGCAAACTAAGCATGTTAATTCTAAGAACGAATATCGGTGAAGAATGATAGTATTTAACTTTTGTCTTGAAAAACATGAAGTAGAAAATCCTAGACATCCAGAAACTCACCTTGAGAGACTATTCATGTGCAACGAAGACAGGTAAGGCCTAAGCAAAACGACGTTCTAATACACTGAGTCATTCTTGCATGTTATACATTTCTGATCGATGGGGAGAACAGTCCTTAAGTGCTTGCAATCACATCCCTCTCATATCAAGTCACCTGGGGAGAAATTCCATTTTCTTGAGAACCCGGAGTTGACAGGACCATTTAAAACAGTGATCTTGCCTGAAGGCGGGGTGCTGGGAGGACGGAGGATACAAAAAGGCACAGCAGGCACTTTTGCTCTGCTTTGCTATACTGTTCCCACTTTGCCCCCCCCCCCCCCCACCGGCACTCCCCTCCTCTGGACCAATAAAAAATGTCCGTTGCCAACAAAAAATTTCCAGGAGCTGTAAGTCAGGGCCAGGAAATGGAGGAGGTGACCCACTGCAAACAATGAATGAAACTGAGAAGGGCAATGCCCGATTCCCTGCCGGGTGACAAGAAATGAGACAGACTAATTACAGATGTAATTGTAGCCTGGTGGGAAGGCCAGTTGAAGGTATTTATGATAACAGGGCATTGTACTGGAATTAAAATTTCAAGGAAGATCCGTGGGTCCTATTTAGGGGTAGAAAAGAGATGAAAGTATTGCTGGTCTGAAGGCAGACATCACAAATGTTTCCATTCTCGTGTGGGTACTTTATCTGGCTCTTCAGTCTAATCAGGGATTAGACTAAATACATAGCATAAAAGCTGCAAAAGCCTCATTTTAATAGAAGGAATTCTTGTGGGGGAAATGTGGGATATCACTGCTCTGAGGTGCTGCTCTTTGCAGCTATCCAGTCAGGGTTCATGATATTTGATTGGTCTCATGCAAGGCTGGGAGACTTCAGCAAGTAAATTAAAAATGTTAAAAGCTTGGCAAACTTTCAATTTTTTTATGCGGAATTAAAACACACAATTATAACAGGGATTGTAAAGGTAGGCTGTCACATTCTGCGCCCCTCCATAATGTGAGCCAGTGTTTACAGTTCACTGACTTTCTTACTTAGCCATATTTTTTTCAAGGGGAGTCTGGGTCAGTGATGCAGATTCCTTGCAATCCTTGGCTTGAACTGTTACATGTCACAGGGAGGAGTCATTAGAAACGGCTGTGTTTGAAATCTACTCAGCAGTGTGGATGGGTCCCAGCATTCTGGAATTCCGGAGTAGCTGGGGGATCTCCGTGTCTCAAGGCCATTTAGCACATTGTACAAACCTGCCATTGCAAATGTAAAACATATCCAACAGTCAGCACAAGATTTCATATTTAGCAGAAGGAGATAGGTTAAACATTTTCTTAAAATAAGAGAAGTAATTCAACTATATAAAACGCCATTGTCACTTAGAAAAATTTGTTTAGCAGGTCACTGGATGGAAATTGTTTTGTTGCTCTCTACTGTTTGTTTACTTTAAGTAAAAAATTCGCAGACCAAGCACTTTAATAGATTTCTTTGTTATGTAACTACAGTACACTGCTTATGTTTTTACTTCTATATGTAATAAGCCTCCAGCTTTTTCGCACAAGAATACCAAACAAATGCCAAAACTGGATAAAGAAGAAGAAAAAGAAAGGGCTGGACTCAGGATGAAATGATGTGGAGACTTTCATTCGCTCCCATACTGTACTTCTTAATGATGCAGGAATGTCATGGTGACAAAGGTAGGAGTGGGGTAGCTTTCTGGAGGCTATATTTACTTTAAGAATGCATACAAGGGCCATGGGTCCTGTCAGGAGTTGGTGTGCTCCTCCTTTAATCAAGGTCTCCAAGCCTTCCTGGTGAAAACTGTGAAGCAGGTGCCAATCCCCAAAGACTGGATCACATACTGTTTCTCCAAACATCTTTTAATTACCACACAATAAGCGCTTTACATGTGGGTTTGCAGAATGGGCTTTACCAGACCTGGAACACGGGGACAGACAGGAAGCACAAGAACATTTGAGATAGACATGATTTTACATCCATCACTTTGAAGGCGATACAAAAGCACTCTCACCCAAAAATGGAGACAATGATGGAAAGGCAAGGCCTGAGAACCCTAATCTTGGCCCATATTTGGCTTAATTGGACCATTTTAACAACTTCTGCCAGTTCTTCATGTACTGCTGCTTTAAATGACCTAGAAAACCTGCAGACACTCTGGTTCTCCAGGACCAGGATTGAGGACGCCTAGGTAAGGGTATACAATGAGCCAATCGGCTCATCAGACAGATCCTGTCTTGGATTCCATCATGTGCTCTTACAGAGCACACTGAGCCCTCCATGCCTTCGTGCTCCTGCGTCTCCATGCACCTATATCTCCCTGCATCCTGTGCACCCCCCATGCTGTTTTGAATTTCGTATCTCCATGCCTTTCACACCTGTGCACTCCTCTATGAGCTCAATGCCTTTCTGCTGTACAGTATGTGTCAATACTTCCTTTTCCACTTTCCCATAAGCCATGTGATCTGCTTTTACTGGACTCCCGTGCACTCTGTAAGCGTGCACTATTGAGTGTCTCCTGCATGATCTGTGCTCCCTGGGCAGTCTCCAACAGCAAGACCAGAAGCAGACAGGAGGCTTCTGAGGAGGAGTGGATGAGGAGATTGGATGTGTTGAGTAAGGCCCCTTTCTTGAATTGTCTCAACCCTGTTTTTCATCATGTCTAGTGCAGGGGCTTATGGTGCTCACTTTACTGCAGAGAGCAGAAGCATCAGGAAGCATTTGCTGCCTCCCTTACTAGCTTTGCTTCAAACTTTGACAGCTTCAGGATAAATTGTGCCCAAAGTTAAGTCTGTTCTCCCAGGCTCACGATGCATGTATGAATGGGGACTTTCGTCAGTTTCATGCTTGTGGCCATTAATTGTTGATAGGATACAAAGTGTCGGTGTAACGTGTATACGGCACCTCTATGTTTATAAATGACAACTATTCTAAAATCTGTGACTCATCCAGGATTCACTCCATTGCCTGAAGTCATAACCCTGCTCATTCTGCAGTCCTTTCTAGATAAAAGTTACGAATTATGTTCTCTGAAAGTGTGACTGCTACTCCCTGTATGTGCAGCATATCAAGATTATTGGGGAGTCTTTGAGAGCCCTTTTCCTCCGATGCACTTGAGTATCTTCCTGTTTGATGACATGATGAGGTGACTGACTCCCTCACTCAGGCTCCATTCCAGCCCATGCCATCTTCAGAATTGTGTATTTTATTTCTTGTTTCTTCCACAAACAATGACCTCCAGCGTTAAAACACACTGTTCCTTATGTGAGGCCGGACTCAGGCCATATTGTATATTAAACAGCTTTTTGTCTGCTATAGCTTTGTTGAAGGAACACCTTTCCCACTTGATTGTGGATACAATTTCTCCAGCGTGTGAGAGTCCTGCCCTGCTCTGAAGGAGAACAGTGACCACTGAGATCCTTGTAAAACTAGGCTGCTCCTATGCAGGTTCATCAACAAAAGAGCGAATGATGGAGCTGTGTGGAGGCTTACTGGCTTACTGGCAAAATTAGTATAAAGCACCAGTCCTCCACAGCTTCTGGGCAACTGTATTATGAGCAGCTAGATCTTTTCCTCATTTTTACACTGGAGTTGGCTAATGAGCTTATTTACTTGGTCTCAGGTTCTTTTCTAAATAAATACATTCAAGGACAGTCATACTGTAGATATGCAAAAAATAAATTAATTTTACTAAAAAAGCTTTATATTGTATTAAGATACAAAGCTAAACAGGTAAATACAGTAGTTTCTATTGCTGAGGTCTTGTTCTTTCAGACATGCCTGTAAAATATCGCCCTCGCCTTATTGAAGAGCTGAATTCCTCAGTTCTTAAAAATATTCATGAAATATTTGTTATTATTATATTTGCTTTATTTAGAGTATCATAATTTTAATGCTGCCTACATGTATGTGTTATTAATTTCCTGTTTTACTCTATCTTGTCTGATAAGCTCGTTGCACTTAAAACAGTTTAGCATACGTAGCCTTTATTTTTGCACATAATTTGCAGAAATATAAGCATCTTCTGAGCTACCTTTTTTAGAAGAAAGCTTTTTTCAGTGCAGTCCCTGGTTAATACAGTAAGTGTAGGCTTTGCTGAATGAGCACAGAGTGGATTTTCTTCATGAGACTTGAGACTTCATTGTTTTCATTTAGAAATATATGTGCCGACATCGAAATGTAAAGACAGGTGGCTAAAAAAGACAAATATGGCAGGTAATAGTGTTAAAAAAAGTAAACCAAACACTGAGTTTATTGGAATAGATGATAGGACTGAAGAAAGATAATAATTGTTATGAACTACTGTGCTCATTAGTAGTTATTTCAACCACCTCATACAGCCTTTTCTTGCATAAAACCAGGGTATCGGCTTCAACAACATAGCTGGATAGCTCGTTCCATACTCACACAATTCTTTGGTTAAAGAAGTGCTTTCAGTTCCCAGTTCTAAATGCACTTCCACATAGTTTCTTCTCATGCCCTTGTGAATTACTGAATTATGCAAAATTAACATAACACTCCTTTATTTAAAATCTATGCTTTCACTTTTTAATTGCCGCCTCACATTGTTGAAAATGGACAGGTTGTTGTTAAGAGTTAACGTAACTCTTAAATTATTTTTCTTATTTAAAAGAATCACTTATCACTCATCAAAAGTGTTATGACATGAAGTGTTTAGTTCACACAATTACTAGTAGTCTAACTTTCCCATTGGTGAGTCTTTAAACTCCTATACTTGTCTACCTTTGAAAGTGAACCAACATTTCTTTGAGACGTTCTATTATATATCCTACATCGCAGTATAAGCATGAAGAATCTTTACCATAGTTGACTTACAGCATTCTTCATGTTTCATGTTAAGTCTGTTTAATAGAAAAGAGTCACTAGAGGGTGATTCCCTCGGACCAACGGGAAATAAAGAACTTTAAATAGGGCTCAAATTGGTAGAGGAAAAAGTCTTGACCAGGATGCACTGGAGCCTAAGTATCTCTGGAATGGCATCTCTATTTCTGTCAGGCTTTTGCTTGTATAAACCAGCCCCGCCGATCCAGACACACAAGAACAGGATACCGCAGCTTGTTCTCTGCAGAGTATAAAAGGACCAGAAAGCTCCTGGGAAGTTCAACTCTTTTGTCGAGTTAAAGGCAAAAATCACTTTCGTCACCTGTCCTTTCATAGTTATATTTGCAAATTAAACTAAAAACTCCACAACAACAGTGTTTAAAAACAATAATTAAAATAAATAGTAAGTCACTTGCTGATGTGGGGACACTACCGGTCAAAATGCAGTTTTGCCTAAATATTTCAGAAAGAGAAGTAATAGTGCCTGAAAATGGAAAAAAAAGGTAAATTATGTGCTGCATAGTACCTTGTAGGACACAGAGATAACAGAATATAGAATAGCATCCATATATATATATATATTCAGGCATTAATGTAGAATCTTAAAATGTAGTCATACACACTTATTGTCTCTTGAAGAGCATACACCTTTGGAATTAAAAATAATTACTAGCCCTTAAGCTGCAAAAGCTACAGTACCTGCTTATGTAATGGCTAGGTTCACTGTAATTCTTTTTATTACACTGCTAATCCAAAAGGTGGTCATGGGAAGTTATGATGTTAGGGTGTCAATTTCTAAAAGGTGAGGAGTTTCAGTTGAATCTTATGCCTGCTACCTATCTTCAGCTTTGGACTGTGAGAGCTCCAACAGAGCCAATACCACCTTCCCTTTCCTAACAAAACAAAAAAAGCAGTGTGCTACATTCATCTAAAAAGGCTAGTATTTTCTCTTCACCTATCAATTGGCATTGCAACATTAATACCTAATTAAATATAAGTTGTATTAACAAATGGTAAAAGCATCCATAAATAAAACAAATAAGGTCAAGGACAAAAAAGAGGCCAATCTAAAAACACACAAAGAAGTCTGATATAGTTAAAGATACGCTGTTAAGATGTTGCAATTTAATAATCAAACCTCATGGTATAAGTAAGAGTGCAATGATGCCTTAACAGCTAGCATTGCTGCCTCGCAGCTTTGCTGCCTCGGGTTCATGGTGTTCTATCTGTGTGGAGTTTGTATGTTTTATGTTCACATGGGTTTCCCCCAGCAGCTCCAGTTTCCTCCTACTCTCCATAGACATACTTGTGAGTTAACTGACTTATGTAAAAAAGACAGTCCTGGCTTGCGTGCGAGTGTGTTTGTCTGTGTATGTCCTGCA
Source organism: Atractosteus spatula (assembly GCF_055471065.1). Lineage (NCBI taxonomy): Eukaryota > Metazoa > Chordata > Actinopteri > Semionotiformes > Lepisosteidae > Atractosteus > Atractosteus spatula. The sequence goes on along the minus strand of NC_142713.1, from coordinate 30,764,791 downwards.
CTGGACTGGTGTCCCATCCAGTGGTGTCCTTCCGATTTGATGCTAGATGGGTTAGGTGTTTCCTGCAACATTCTACTCAATATACAGTATAGTCTAGAAAATGTACAGATGGTACAAGTACATTGGAGTAGCTGGAGTTACATAGCACTGGTATTGCATTTGATGCAAAACACAGTACACAGAAAGAAGTCCAGTGAGGTGCTTGAAGTTTCTTGTGTCCATTTGCCACTATCATCATATCAGCCTTGGGAATACTGAGCTGGCAGCACTAAGTAAAACAATATGTTGACAATAGGTGGGCCTGACAGATCCCTAATTTCAATAACGTTGTGTGTTGTAAGTGCCACTACATTAAATTGCACAATTTGTTTTATTCAGAAAAAAGAGTAACAGGGAAGAGAAGATATGATGAGATGAGAATCTCAACAAAACTAAATTGTGTGCATGAAAGTTTCTTTTAAAATAGTTCCATGGTTTCTATAAAAAAGCTAAATACTGCACTGCAGGGAGATAGATACTTTTTGGATTATGGAAAACAATGACTGGTCGACAGATCCATGGTTTTAGGAGCTGTTGCAAGAATTCTCAAATAACACAAGAACACCAGAAGACTCCAGGTCTGCTGCTGTGTTTTTTTTTCTTTCACATCAAAGACATAACCATGGTGCCAGATTGTGCTGAGTGCTTACAGATTTCAAGGGTGTGGGGTGATTTACCCTTCTGTTTTGTCCTTCACAACCTACTGTAGGTGTCCATGTGTGTCAGTGAAACCAGACACCCTGCTGTGTAGTATTGCATGCATAATGACCTGTGCTAAACAGTACAACTATGTGGGTCTCTAAATATCAGAAAAAGGGCTAAGCTATGTCCCCAGCTGTGAAATATTCAAAATATTGGAAAGAGGAATAAAAGCTTGTGACACGTGGGGGATATTTGTAATTTTTTATACTTATGTTTTGTCTAACTATTCTGTTTATTCTTGCCATACAGAGAAAAAGATCCTCTACATATATTAAAGAGGAAATTTTAAGAGATTCTAGGCAAATGCAGGACTGTTTACATCTCATATTTCATGGTTTGGAACATGAACAGTTTGTTATTCCCTTGCCGAGAGCATTCAAGTCATTTTTGTGATGTTAGGTAAACGTTCAGCCATCTGTCCAGTCCTTCTGTGAAGTGGTACTGGAAGCTCAAGTGAACAATGCAGAAGAGGATGAAGCTGTCGTTAGTAGAGGTTTGTAGGGGTGTCTGCTGTTCGCTACTGGAGACACTCAGAGCCAGGGGCAGCTCAACATAGGCCCAAGACCCTCTGCCATTTAACACAATTGCTGGGTTTGTCGCGTATGTACTGTAGTACAGATTAGACTATGATCCACGGAAGTCATTTCCTGAATACAATTTGACAAAAAAATCCCAAATAAAGCTTTAACAGCTTCTGGATAGCCACTAACACCCCGCCTGCCCAAGTAAGGATGACTTCAAAGGGACTCTTCTCCTTGGTAATCAATTCTGATGAGGATCTCAAGGGGAACAAAGAATTCAAGTACAGTTACTTCCAGAGGCACCCACTTCAACTTCTCCTGCAGTACTGCGCTGGCCAAAGGTGACCCTCAAAAACTGTGCAACACCTTAGGGTGCATGACATCAACCATGAAAAAAAACAACTCAAACGCATCGCATTAACATGGCACCTATCATTACAACTAAGGATCAACAACAAAACTGCAGCAGTGTCTTCAAGCATTGACTGACATGTAGGGATAACCTTTATTAAATCAGGAAGTCAGTTTATTAAGTCTCTTTTACAAAATGGCTAAGAGGATAGCATATACAGTACAGTGAATACATAAAAATACTTTGGTCAGTCAGTTTGACTCTGGCTATGACACCATATTGATGAAGATACCCTTTCGCTAAAGATTTTAACCCTAAGGTCTTTAATTTTCATAGTGTGAACTTTTGTTTATGTATCAACTGAAGAGCTAAAGAATGTCCATGTCCCACGAGACAGTTACTCCCATCATCACAGGAGTGCATAGGGAAGGGATTTCTACATCCTACAGAACTACTGTACTAGCACCACTTCCAGCATCAACTCGTCTTCCCCACCTGCTTCTCATTCAAGTCCGAACCAGTACAAGATCAGACTTCAAGTTGACTGAAAGTGGATCTGCTGAAGACAGAGCTTTTGTTGCCTTAGAATTATAAAGCATGATTTCACACGTTGAGGGATTATTAAAGGGGCACAATGCAAGATCGGGTTCATGGCATTCAGCTTCTTAGCTGTTGCTTTTCCCACTTTCTGGGCTTTTTTGTCTGTTATTCTCTTCATTTCTGCACAGGATGGTATATCATGTTACCTCAGCCAGCAAACATACTTTCTGAATAGACCACACACAACATAAGGACAGTGGAGGGTTAGAAAATAGCAGTACACTATGCCTTGCTTCAGATTGTGCTTCAGAACCTGTACACTACTCCTTGCAATTTCTGACTTTTCTGACTTTTGTTAAACCGATATTGTTGTAAACACTCTTATGGAAGATACCTACTGTAATATAACTGTCGATAGGAAAACAGCATCAGAAGGAGCAAAATTATCTTGGCTGCTAACATAAATTGCAATGCAAGCTGAATGCATTAACATACTTAATGCTTTCACAAGGGTGTGTGCGTCTTTACAAGCTTGCCTAATCAAATGCATTGTATTGTAGCAGGTGCCCATAAGCAACATACTGTCAAGACATCCAGTTTCCTCCTTCTGTGCGTCAGAGCCTGGGCACAAACCTTGTGAAGGGCATATGGGAACATCACGATCAGTTTGTGTGATGAACAGGGCCTGCATATGTGTCCATCATAAAGGAAGGAAAGGTTCACAAATCTATGTTAAAATCTAAAGCAGCTGTAATACGTAAATAATGTCCAGTAAGTTAAATCTATACCAAATCAGATGTAAACACTCTGTGTGTTTACGCATGCTAAAGCAGCCACCCACCTAAACTCTTTGTGTAGGAAGCATCCTACTAAAGTATTAATATATTTTAACCTTTCACATGTAACTTTTCTTAACTCAACATGAATGTTTTTTTCAGACTGATAATATCAATCATGTAAAATATCAAAAGCTATAAATTCATTATGGATTTTTGAAAAGCTGTCACATTCTGATATGTGTTTCACAAATTAAGGCTGCTACGGGTTTATTTGCTCTTGAATTAGGCACACTTCTTGAATATCACATTTCTTTTGTTTGCAACACTAAAAATGCTCAAATAAAAAAAGTTTTATCTAATCATGACAGACTTTCAATCATAATAGAAATACTGTGGTTCCTGACACTTACTGTAGCAGCATCACTTAAAGGGGAACTGCAAATCATGAATTTTGTGAAAGCACTGTAAATTGCCATGTTGCCGCAAACTCACAATCGAGTTCCCATGAATTGCGACATGATTCGGCCCTTCCTCCTCACCAGTCTCCCTAATGACTGATGTAATGTGATGTAGGAATAGATAAGTACAGGTTGTGCAGCAGACGTGTCACTGCAGTACTGTTCCAATGTGATCTACGTGCAGAGTTAACTGGTAAGTAATGTTTGTCGGCAAAACCGTGTTGTAATCGAAAGCAAAATGTCGACTAGATTAAAAGAGATGTATTCACAAACCCGCTTGTTTACAATCTAGCTGGGCCAGCTCCGTGACGTAGGTCTCCCTTCAAACGGTACAAACGGTGAACCCCCCTCCTTCGTAAGTGCTGCGTTTGTGCCATTGAAAATAGCGTTTATGCTGCTTTCGTTTCCGAAATATACTGTAGCACCCTGTTGTTTTGGTGTAATCACGTGACTATCTACAAGGACGTTTACAGGTACCAACACACGGTAGTTTAATTACTGGATGTAATGAAAGTAATGGATGCAATTTGTTTTCTGAGTCTGTCTGGTAGGGTAGGGTGGATGTTTTACATTTCAGTATAGCGCCTTCTTTTTCTGGCTGTGACGTCACTCTGTGACGTACAAGCACAAACTTCTTTCAACGGCACAAACACAGCACTAACGAATGAGACCGGTTTGGTTCCCCTACGATGATTGCGGTGGATTGCATACTGCAATTTCCTGTATCACAAGACCATTGTTGCAATTTGTTTCAGTGCAATCTTCTTCTCCCGAATTGCAATATAAATTTTATCCACAACTGTAACAATATTTTTCAGGTATCACTAGCATGTGTAACAGTCTTATTATAACCTTCTCCACAAATAAAGCTTTCAAAGAGGTCTTCGCTGGAGATGCAGAAAATATATCAGAAATCAGTTCAACTTTGGGGTCATCTTATCAAAGAAAGATCTGGTGGTCGTGATCTTTCTGTATTTGTGTCATACTCAAATGGAAGATGCTATAGTGAAATGCAGACAGTACCATCCACGCCACTTGATTAAAAAAAAAGCACGAAATGCAAACCCGTTGTTTTCATCACATCGAGTAATTTAAAGTACCGAGTGTGTTGGTACCTTTAAACATCCTTGTAGATATATGTTCAGTTATTTTATCTGAAAATAAAACATATTTTCTAATATTGTCGTGGTCTGTGAGTTTGAGATGGTAGTTTCCAATTTTGTTTTGCAGTTGAGTTATGAACTACCTGTGTCAACTACAGTAAGTGTATAGTGCCACCTTTTAAAAATCCTGGGTCTTTTTCACATTAACGATTTTTTTTCTTTTTGCATAAAAAATACTTCAAAACAATGGTCTTGTGATATAGAGAGCTGCCAATCCTAACTTTTTTAAATGCGTGGCTAGACAGGCGGGTCGAATCTTTACACGTCCCTTGGTGCGCATGCTATTTAAGGAGACAATGAGAAACTGATGACTTCTTCAAGCTTTTAAAAAAGGACACAGATACGAAGCATTAAGACGTGCTAGTTAAAGCCTCTTTGTAAGAACATACAATTGTTTGCTAATGTTCGCTTTTTAAGGCTGCACCTTTTCTGATAAGGGTATGATTTGGGTGACCAATTTAATTTTCCTGTTCACACAAAAACACAGAAGATACTTGCATCCCTGAATTGGATAAAGCTGTTAGAAAAGGGATGGATGTACAGTATAGAAATTTTGTCTAACACATACACATATACATATGATAAGTGTACTGTATGTGTGAAGTGTGTGTATTTTTAAGAAGCCACATTATCAAATAATGTATTTGAAAAACCCTTCTTTCTGGTCAGTGTGGTCAGTCAGTTTCTGGTCAGTGTGTGCCTCCTTGTGTCCCACATTATGTAGCTGATCACCTCTTTATGACACCAATTAGCAGCACAGTGAATACTTAGTAACTATTGCTTTTTTTTTTTTGCATTTGCATTTGCATGTTGTGTTTTGAAAAGGTAAAGAAGGAAAGACTACAGGCTCTTGCATGTCTGTCTCAAAATGGAGCCAGTATGTGAAAAGGCTGTTAACATACATATCAGAGAGAAAGATTTCCTATCAAGATTAAAGGAGGCTTAAGGCAATCTGAGAATAAAGAACATCGGGGTTTATACAGTAGCTTCTTATGTAATGTCTTTTCTTTCTTTTTCCTTCAGTGTCTTATAATGGCACATGCAAGTCCATTGACCATGGATTATTTTTTTCACCAAATTAAACAAAACATTTACCATTTCTTTCCAGGACGTTGAGGGTGTGTACCTGTCACTAAGTTTCTATACACTGGACACAGGACTAGAGGAAAGTTCGAATAAATCACATTAGGATTAGCATTAAAGCATTCACCTCAGCATTGCTTTGATGTGTCTCTATATACAGTATAGAGCATGTGAATCATATTTAGTGAACACCTAACAGATATGATGTTGTCTACCCACGCCTTCTAAGCAGAGTAAGTTAGAAGTCTTATGCATAATGAACATTTACATATATTCTCCCACAATAACAAAACATGTTTTTAGTTTTCGAAGCTGTGATGTAAACTACTACACTGTTGAATTAGCATGACAGAAAAAAATAAAACATTTCAGCAGTGGCTTAAAGGTTCCATAAGAAGAATAAACTCTAAATTGCCCAAAAAGATTCATTTTTCATGTTACATGTTTTAATGGTAGGAACTACACGTTTGTAAATGGGACGGGACAGATTGAAAGGTAGTTCTTGCAATGACAGTTTTGAGTATTGCAATACAGGTCTTATCTTCAAATTGGACATATATATACAGGTACTGTACTGGGAGGGGAATCCTCAGTGTAATGCTCTGTCACCCTGTGTTCACAGCTAGAAGTCCTTGGGCAAGGGAACACAGTGTACAGCCGGGAGCATTCGGTAATAATAGCTCGGACTATTATGGCTCAGCCATTCAATGCCTTTCAAGTCAACAGGGAGCCTTTGTATTCTGCTTTTTCAGGAACACAAAACCAGAGCAGAGCAGACACTGCAGGAGTAACACACAAGATTCAGGACTGAGACTGAGTAGTCTTTACAATGAAAAACCTTCCATGCATTCCCTATCATACAACCATGGATAACAGCTTGCCCTCCCCTTTTGCTAACCATAGTGAGTAGAAAGATTTTTCCTTTTAAAGTAACAGTACATATAAAAAGGCCTATTTCAACTGGAAAGCTCAGAACTAGTGTGATTGATACAATGAAAGACATGTTGTTTTTCAATGATAAAAGGATTCCAATCCTCTTCCCTCACCTTACCACAGACCCAAAATCTCCAACATCAAAGCTGGTTAAAAAAAGGCTAAGATTTCATAGCAAAGGAGAAAGAACAAAATAATCCCAAGCACAGACAATGCTCCCCATTAGCATGTAACTCATTTCTAGCAGCACTTAGTATTTAAATGACACCTTATTATTCTTAAGAGGAAGCTGTTGGAATATAGTTTAATTAACGTAAGCCAACAGATGCAACCACCTTCCGCTTTTTTCAAAATGAGTCAAAGCACTTCACAAACTGCAAAACTATGAATAACGCATTACCTACCCAGGCTACAAGCATTTCCCTTTTGATAGTCTAAATACAGCCTCCTTGCATCTCATTTGTTCTGCTTTTCCTTAGTTTTGCAATTTACAGTAGCTGGTGGAGCCATCAATTGTATGTCGTATGGTTTTAATCATTAGTCCTATGATTTTGAAGTTCAGTAATTTTATTCCAAAGCATTTAAGACAGGCTTTCATGGACGAAACAAATAAATACAAGACAAATATGCAGAAACGCCTTAGAAATGGGACACAATTATACCACTATTAAGTCTCCACACTCAGTTGTGAAACCTATTTTTAGACAGGTGTTTTAAGAGGTGTGACGTGTCTTTGGAAAATGCTAGTGTGTGTGCCCTCTTTTCACACTTCTTGTTAGCTCTGATTTATTGAATGACAAACAGTGTGACAACAAGGGTGTTAAAGGATTTATGTTCCTGACTCTGCACACACAAAGGGGTTGTTTGCATGTACAGTATATGCGATTCATAGTTATGCCCAATATTTAATGTCATGGCAACAAATCCACAGCTCAGCAAAATACAGTACATAAGCATCTGTAGTAGCTATCCCAGCTGGGTGCCATGAAGACTCATAAACATGATAGTAACATAATAGTAACATTATAACTCAACATCAATAGGCTCTAAAACAGTTACTGTCACATCAACATGAAGAGCATCCCTTTGCATATTTACAAGACCTGTCATTTACTGATGAATCTCAGTTCTGTGCCTCATATGATAAACTAGTGGATGTGTGTGTGTACACAGGTGAGACCATGAAAGATTGGCTGAGGCATATACTGTATAAGAGATGACATTGTTTTTGTTAACACTGATTTTAGGTGTAGGATTGTTGTTGCCACACCATTACTCTGCAAAGAATTAAGAGTCCTGTGGGCCACTTGTTACAGCACAAAGGTACTCATTCTTGACTAAAGGTAACCTGCTCTGAGGTCAGTTAGATGGATTCCAGATCCCTCAGTTACCTGGTGAAGAACTAGGGATACTGTATGTATTCCCTTGCCTCCACCTCTCACTTTTGTCACAAAGCGTCTTTCTGGACCCTATGCAGACAGCACAATCTGGAAGGGAGTGAGAAAACATGGGGAAAAAAGACTAGGATAGGGACTGGAATAATAACAGGGGGCGTGTCCAAGGTGCGCTGGTGCTCGGTGGGGTGTGAGTCCAGGGCAAACAAGTCCAAGGGAGTCCGTTAGAATATCCTGGGAAAGCCAATGTCCAAAGCCAGATGATCTATCTTTACACAGACGAACGAAGTTAAAAGTTAAAAACAAGGAATGGAGCATCCATTGGAGGGGTTAACAATCATGACAACTATTTAAGGACTTTTTTACGGCAGCATTTCCAGACCTTCGCTTGTGGACTCTGAGCTTTAGGATGCTGCCAGGCTCCACTCATCTGTGATGGAATTATGACTGAACCCTGCCTCAAACGTCCTCCAGCATTTGGGAACCCTGCTGTTCTTAACCTCCACCACCTTGCAGGGAAAGGATTGAACTACCAGTCTCATGTTCTATTCAGTTTAAAACCTACTTTGACCTACCAGACATGTCTCAATGTTATGAATGAGATTCTAGTGCCTCATCTATGGTGCTAAAATGGTACCTTATGAGAACTGCTGCTCCTATAGCCTAGGTAAGATTGGGGCTCCCAACTTTTGGAGCCACCCCTGGAGAGAGCTTTCCTTTTCTCCTCCCTCTGCTTACTTTCAGAGCCATCCAGCTACTCAGTATGCCTTCCTTGATATACCCCAAACCAGTCCGTCTGCCTCTATAATTGAGAACCTATTACTTTACTTTAATCTCAGTATATTATTTGAGACGTATACCCAATTACTTTTCCTTACTGAAATGCCCTCCAGAGTTTGTAACCGAATATGTTTGTGTTCCCCACCTGAAGAACTTTGATCTACTTGTCCCCTACCAGGGAACCTTTAAATTTTCTCCAGGATTTAGAACCGGCCAATTTCTAACTAGTAACCAACTGGTGGCACTGAGGAAGTGGGCAACAGCACCTGGGCATGTAGATGGAAAAGAAACAGAGGCAGTGTACCATGACACCTGGCAATTAGCAGGCTGTAGCACAGGAAGGGGAAGTGCGGGGAAAAACAGGATGAGCCACCAGTTCAGGGCTGAACTTAGTCCAGAGGGCATCTCGGCATGCTCCGATCCAGGGCAGTCCGAATGGAGGGGACAAGGATCCGGTCAATTCAAGGCACACATCTGGAATGGTCTTTGGAGGAGACCCCCCTGAGAGTCTGTGTCTAGAATTGCCTTCTTGTATTGCTGACAGCACAGTCTCCTGAAAGGCAGTCCTCCAGGGAAGCACCGGGAGCAAACAGAACCGGATACCCAAGCCACCTGGACCAAGCTGACGGACACGTCTGCGGAGGTCCCCCCTCAGCCTCTGGAATCCTTTGGATTCAGCCCAGGCATAGCCTGATAGAACTAGAAACCACGAACAAGAAGGGTTCTGCTGGGATGCAGGAAGGTGGCTCAGGAGTAATGAACGTCAATGCCGGATCATCGAGGAGAAACAGCGGAGGGTTTAAATGCCCTCAGAGCACCCGCTGCAGTGAAAGATCTAACTACAGCCAGGTGCTCAGCATCATCTGTCTCCACGGCGATCAGGGCAGAGCGGAGGCGTGGCCACAGGCCACTGAAGCTGTGACGCACCCCACTGGAGAAGAGCAAGGGCGGGCATAGACACGCCCCATTATGAACAGCGGGCCTATTGTACCAGAAAGTGCAAAAAATCAGTGTGAGCATCTTGGATTGACACAAGCTACAGTAGCTTATTGATGAGCAACAATATTCATGCAAGACCAGTTACACGTTGTTATGCCATGTTCAACAGCATATTTTCGTTGCCATTATTTAGTTGTTAATCAGGGAGATGGTGCTTACTGGACTTTGGTGGGAACAGTGGATTTAATGAAAAACTACTCTTTAGTACTGCTCAAAGAAAAATTATACCACAGCTGAAGACATCAAAAGCCGAGGCATTTTATTGAAAGAGGTGTATCATGGGAGACAGGCTAACACTACATCTTTCTGGCACAGATGGAAAGTCACAACCAAAATAGACTGACTGCACCCATGTGTGCATCTCATAAGGTTACAGTGTTGCATTTGAAATGCCACAGTGATCCTTCCTAGAATACTTCCCCCTTGCCACAGCCAAGGACAACACAAGAGGAGAGGGCGAGGGAGAATACCCTTCTCACACAAGCAACACACACTGCGACAACACTTCCATCCAAAATGAAGGGCTCAGCAAGACAGGGCTCGAAATGCTAATGTTTCGTTTTAATGAGATTTCGTTATTAAACCATATTTGTACCAGCACTTACTGAAAGTCATTATATTTACTATTAATAACCGCAATAGTATTCTTGCGTTCAGATTTTTTTAGGTATATAATCAGCAAATCTGACCTGCAAAGACACATTTTGACAGTAAAACTACAGTATGTGTATCTAAATAATTGCAGATGCATCTATATTTATCACAGGTGTAGAGGTTCCCGTTGGTATCTACGCCACTGCAATCTCCAAAAGTTACACTGGCTGCAGGTTGGAAGCTAAGCAAGGGTTTAAACCTACAGTCCCAGTTCTCTCCAGGATGCACACCTGAAGATTGGGGAGGATCAATTAAGGGCTGCTTAAAAGAGCACTGTGGTGGTGGACTTTTTGTCTGCCGTTGGCTGATTTAAAGAGGAATTCCTTGTGCTGATTGTTTTAATTTTGAGGCTTGACAACTATTGTTGAGTATCTTAAAGGTTTTCTTTACAGTATATGCTGTACCCAAATGGGCCTTTTGTTTAACCAATAAAGAAGAGTAGAGTTAATTGGGGAGAAATCCCAGATTGGCCATATTCTGGTCTTTTTGCCAGCTGTATTTATATGAAAGCAGTATTGTCTGAAAAGGAGTGCTTTCCTCTGCAAATCCCCAGGAGTAGTTCATTATGTATTCAGTGTAGGAAATGATATGGAAACGGGTGACAAAGTGGTTAAATAATACAAATTATGTTCCATTTGAGCAAAGATGAGCAGAATACATAATTACAGAAAGTAGTGTTGCAAACTGGAGTGTTGTAGCTCTGGGTGCAGTAAAATGAAAATCAGAGTAATTCTTTTTATTATGTCTCCAGGTGAACCTAAATTAATTCCACCGCTGATGCCAATCTTTCACCTCTCTAACTGATCTGCTGGATTGTGGGGATCCAATATTTGTTATAATATTATAAATATAAATATTATTCTGATATTTGTACTAATACTAATAATAATGTTATTATCGCATTAGTGCATTATTGCTACTACTACTATTCCTCAGCTGTATTTAGCTTTGACAAAGCATGTACAGTTCTGTAGTAGTTCCACACTACAGCTTGGAATATCACAATTTATGACAGAGCAATGGCACACCTTACCTTGCTTTTGGGGTGTTTTGTAAAGTTTAAAGGGGATCTGAGTGCCATAAACCACTTAATTTCTTGGCAATACAATGTTTTTTTGTTTTCAGTAAGCCACAGGGAAGGCAAAAAGGGGACGTGTCTTAAATGTTCCGCATACGTATTACAATGTCTCATAACATCCTGCTCTAACAGGTCATTCTCCTTCTGCTGCATAATTAATCATGCCTTTGTGAGCCGCCCAAGAGGAAAAGGACAAAGAGTCTGCTGCTGTTGCCACCTAGTGTAGTCTTCGAGAAGCCCCAGATGGTTCCCTCTACCTCGTGCCAGAGACTTTTCTAATGTACAAAGGAAAACAGGTTACCTCATGAATATGGAACAGTAAAATTGTACTATTTCTTTTGTTTTTAAGCTATTGTGGAATAAAGACCAAAAAAATGAAATTACATTTCAGATGCATTAGTCGCAGTGCACATTTTCTGCATCTTTTGGTTCAATACTGCCTCTCAGTGGCCAGTTTAAGCATCTGTTGATAATGGATTTTTTGTACAGCTGAAAAGGAGTCTTTTTTTCTCATATCAGAGACTGCAGATCATACAGTACAATCACCACTAATTTCATTGGGTTTGGTAAGGATTGTCAAATTATTATCTTGATATAAAAATGTAAATTTATTATCAGGACTGAAACATTTTAATAAGATATTTTAGTAATTTTGAGAAAAAAGGTTTTTGTTAACAGGCAACAGAAAAAAGCTAGAAATGAAGTGACATTTACAGAATACCTACATAAATGGCTGTCTGTTACTGTAGGAAATGATATATTACTGTTACTGTTCTTCTACTTGGTTTACAGTTTACGTGATCAGTGATTCATCATCATCATCATCATCATCATTATTTTTTTTTTCTGGACAGCCCACTCAAAGTGCTTTACAGGTAATGGGGACTATCCTTCACCACCACCAATGCGTACCACTTGGATGATGCGAAAGTCAGGGCCTCGCTTTTATGTCTCGTTCACAGGATGGTGCCTTTTTACAATTTAAGATGATGAAGATGATGTTTCCATTATAAGAATATAATAAATTTGAAAATATTTATTTATCATATCTTTATATACTGTATACGATAAAGTAGTTTTGTGTATATTAGTTGTGACCTATTCACATGAATACATGAACTTATAGGTTGTATCTCTTTAAAATGGGTAATTTGTCCCTTCACAAAATTACTTAAGAGGTAGCTTTGCTACTGTAACTGTAGAAATAAGAGATACAGTAACAAATCATACAGGATATACAACATAAAGAGATGCCTGTATACTGTAGTTACAGGAACCAAGAAAGAGAAAAAGAAATTGGAATGGCATGAGGCTGTGGAAATTTTCACTGCTGCCTCACAGCTCTTGGGTCTGGGTTTGATAGCAGCTGAAAGTCCTTCCATGTGGAGTTTGCATGTTCTCTCAATTTCCAGCTTCCATAGGAGCTTTAGTTTCCCTCTAAAGATGAACTAGCTGGGTTATTTGATGTCTCTAATTTGTCTGTGTGTGTGACTGGTGTCCCAGGGGTGCATCCTGTCTTGTGCTTAATGCTTTGGTCATACACTTCAGATTGTTGTGATCCTTACTCTTTTTAATGATGTCTTTTGCTTTTATGGCTACTTATTTTGTATTTAGTACACTGTAGGTAGCTTGTACAGAGGAAATGGAAAGAAAAGAAAAAGATGAATAAAATGAAATAAATCATTAAGTATTAATTACATTCTTAAAGTCTGAATAAATAATTTTTACAGTGCACACCACATCAGATAGCGAAGCACAGTATTACATTAAACTGCATTAAAGTTACTTGAACGAATGATCACATACAGTCCATATCTGTCTCCAAACTCTGTTCTAGTACCAACCTGGCCACACCTTACTGGCATTTGAACCCCTCACCACCCACTGATGAGCTCCAAACCCTAACCACTCTTCCATGCTTCTACCCTATAGGCACTCTATTTACATTAACTACACATTGTCATTTGATTGAACGTTCGCATTATATGCAGTTATCTGGAATCGTACAACCAATTCAGACTTTCCACGGTCCTGTCATCTAAGTAACAAATATTCAACAAAGACAACTACAGTGTCTTCGACAGTGTCTGTGAAATTTGATCATCTCCAGGGGATAATTCCATTCATGATCTTTCTCTGCAATGTGAAGGTGTGGCTCCCAATAGCCTCTCTATAACAATCGGAGCTCTTCAGAGTCCTAATAAAGGGCCTTGAAATAGTTTAGGTGCACCTGTCACTTCCAGTATCTTTATTTGTGATTTAATGGTTCACCTTGTTATAGCTTTCATGCCTTGCAGTGTAAATGTTTTGACAATTAAACAAGTGTTTCCGTAGAAGCAGGAATGAGGGAGATCCTTTAGTCATAACAGTGTTGCTAGGGAATGGAAAGTGCATCCATATACACTGTTCACACACAAATGCGTAATAAAACACACCTCTGCTCTTTGATGTCTTTAAATGCTTCATCAAACACTAATGATTCTGAACAGACAAAAAAATGCTTCTAATAATGCCGCTCTGACTTTGAGGCAATGGATGTTGTTCCCTATCATTTTTACAGTGCCAGCTTCAGTTCTTGCTTCTAAGATTTAAAACAATGAGCTTTGTCAATGAGGTTTGACAAGTTAGCATACACAAGAGTGTGAGCACTGACAAAAGCAAAAGGGTTGCTTTCAGTTTGTTTTTTCTTCTCTAAAACAAAATGGGGAAATCAAAGCTGTCTTGACTATGAGCTGTTAATAATGATACAGGGAAGCTGTGTCCAGTGATTAAAGCTTGTTACGAAAGCCTAAGCTTTCAAAGGAAACCTGTCATGTAATTTGCATTAGTGAACTGATGTTTTTCACTAGCGACAGTATTCTTTTTTTGGAACATTATGTGCCCGTATTCAGGACTCCTTTGAGGGAGAAAATATTAGTTTGTTTCTTAAGGACTTTCTGAAGAATTATTAAGAAGCATTTGTTAATTGGTTCAGATTCCAACATAATGGGTTGATTAATGCAAATGACTTCATTGCGATTTTCAACTCGTGATGCTCAGAATTTGTTGTCGCCTTGTATAAGACATGAGGTGGCACATACTAAATGATTTCCATTCTTGGATGTGTCTGCTTATTTAAGAGTTGTCTTCAGATGTTTACAATGTGAATAGTAATCAGTCTAAAACAAATACAAATCCCCTAAAAAATATGATACTTGCAATTGAGAACAGCTTTTCTCTGGGTCTTCAGAATGTTTTTGCCATCTTGTCTGAAGATGAGGTGGCATTTTTACACAGGGGTCTGGTGTTCCCTTCCTGAGATTTACAAATATCCCGTCCACAAACACACCCTCTTCCTCATCAAAAATTGTCCTTATTGTCCTTTTTTGTATCTCCTGCAACACGATGTACAGTATGTTCCTTCCTCTGGCTGTTGATCATAGCATTATCTTTGAGTTACATAACATTTTTTCTTTAACTTCTTATTTGTCTACATATACACAGGAGATTCTGTTAGATGTTTCCCATGGCTATCAGATTGTCTAAGCCCTTGGCACAGTTTAAATCCTCCTGACTCCTGTCACTTGTTTCCTTTCCTGAACAGAGCACTTAATCCAACCATTACATACAGTACAGTATCATTTTAGACTGTATTTAACAGTGGGAAAAACAGATGAGTATTTGTACATTTTAAACAGCCTGTTATGTTTTTCCCCTGAGATGTAAACCTTTATTAGTTCAGCCTTTTGTTTTGATTTTATTTTTTATGCCAGTGTGCAGCATGAATTCCCAAGGCAATGAGCAGCGGAGACACTCCTGTTTGTACGCACTTCTGAGCTGAAATTCTCTGTGTGGACAAACCATAGGAGAAGGAGAGGAGGGGGAGGGGGAGGTGATTCTCTGTAAATGCTGAGAGGGGAAACCCTCATATGGTAACAGCCTGCCTTCAGGAGCTGTTTCAGACACATGATCGCGTCTCGGGCTGCGATGGAGGTACAGTTGGCCTATATGCTCTCTTAGCAGAAAAAGAGAGACACCGTCATTATCTTCAGCTTTTATTGGCCTTCACTGCAGTCTGTGCTATTTGAAGGGTCATGAGGGTGAAGAAAGGAAGCCCATTTTATGCCGTATCTTTGTGTTACAGGTGCCTGCAGACCTCATAATAGGGAAACTGACATGTACTGTACTGTATGTTTACTGCAAATGGAAAACAATGTTTTGTTCAAGCTCTGGAAAAGCATACTCTACTTCAACCTAATCTTTTCTCCTGAAAAATATGATATTTTTATTGTTTTGATATTTTTATTGTACAACAGCTTTCATTCAGATATTTTAAAAATTCCCATTCATGGGAAAATCTTGTCCATTTCAATGAAAAATGCAAATTCAAATCAAGGCAAGCAGATAAGACCTTATACAGTAGGTGGAAGAAGTCCTGCTTTTTTCATAGTTTCTTTTTAAAAACAAAATGTAAAAAATGGCAGCATTGTTATCTAAATTACAGTGAGATGCTTACTAAATTACAGTGAAGTGGAATGTGACGTAATATAGAAAATAATGCTGTTTTGCTGTTGGCGTTTCCTGTTTTAAAGAAGTAGAATTTTTCTAGATGTTCACGGATGTCTGTGGAGGTTTGAGATGAATCAGTCAGTACTGGTTGATGTTGGGCTGCTGTGCTATCTTTAATTTTAAAGAATGCTTTTCAAATAGTAGAGAGTACTGAATATCTTCGTAATTATGTGTATTTTTTCAGTTTTCATGTCCACTGCCACATACTGTAGATTCCTGCAAGAAAAATGTAAAAAGGTTGTGTATTCTGAAAAGGTAAAATGTGAACCAATCGTACTAATTCCAGACCTGTGTGCAATTAGAAATACAGTATAAGACTGGTACACTACGCAAGCTCAGAGCACCAATCAGAATGTACTATATGACCAGAGCAGCCGTTCAGAATACAAGCCAAATGTTTCTGCTTTGAAACTGCTGTTTAAACAGTTACTCTTTGGTCAGGACACACAGGATACTAAGACTTTGGGTTTGTGGAAATTGTATGATTCGTAATGTGTTAAGGATGGTGAGTGGAAGGTGTCTTTGAGGAAATAAAGCACTGTCTCTAGAAGCAGAAGTGTAGTGCTGGATCCCCATTAAAAGGCAGCCCTCATTTAATTTGTCCATCCCCTCCCAGGAGGTCTAAAAATTGGGGGCATCTTTACACATCCCTGTTGTGCATAGCTATGTGGCAGATTATGTATCGGGGACATTTTCTAACCCCCTCCCCAAAAGTGCTAAACAGAGCAGATCTGAAAATTAGGCTCTGCCACAGTTACAGTACAGCAGTCAAACTGCTCTTCTGCCTAACTAAGCAAACCAAGCAACCCCACTCTTGCACCAGCTACTGTCCCTCTGCATCCTGCGAGCTTCCAGACATCACTGTGGCTCTGTCAGCAGGTCTCCAAAGGCCTTGGAGAAAGTGCTGGGGGGTGGAGGAAGCTTGTGTGTGACATCTTTTACTGTGAAAAGATTGATGCACACTGGTTTCCACAAAACATGACAGAACTAGAGTCCAATGTGATGGAGTCCATTACAATGGAGTTCTCATTCTGCTGCAGTCTTCATATACCAGACCAGGGGTTGAGAACATCCAAAGTCTAACCCCTCATCCTTGCCATGAAACCTCAATTGCTAATGGCAATACTTAAGGTCAATAAGTAATGTAGGGTCAGTATTGACAGGGTTAAATATAGTAGGACTCCTTCAGCCCTGGAGCTGCTTCAGTTACTGTGAAGGCCTATGAAGACTGCTTCAGTTACAGTGAAGGTCTGACTGCACCCTACAAACTCAGAAAACAGGGCTCTGACCACTAAGCCCTCAACAGGAGAATAAGTGAAAGATGTACCACCTGTAATATTGATAAATTATCTCAGTCTATCAGAACCAGTAACGTAAAGCTGAAATTTCTACAATATGAATCTAAATCTTGAAATTATGCAATGTCTATGTTTAAACAGATTTTGGATTACTGTGTTTCCTTTAATTGTATGTACAGTATTTAAACTAGTAAAACAATTTACAGTGGCAAATTAATGATTGTTTTGACATGCCCCTTTTTAATAATTGTTTTATTAACCTATATATACAGGTATATACCGTATAGGTTTATATAGTAATTATAAGGTTTAAAGGACTTTGCTTTAATGGACTTATGCTGTAACAGGCAAAATCTGATGAAGCAGAATTCTGTCTGTAAAATCAGAAATAACAGATTTCCCAAAAATAACAAGGAAAACGGAAATAATAAAACTAGGTCAAAATAAATACTACATAGGTGCAAATCCATGAATACCAATATTCCTGGTCAGTAATGGACCCCCTATTAGTTTGTCGAAAATCCTGTGAGTTGTGTGAGCAAAGCCTGGTCGTGCAGTCTCCCCTGAGAGGGAACAACTAGGAAGAGCTCGGAGTCCAGAGGGGTTCTGAAAGACAAAGGTGACATGTTGGCTGTGCTGGAGTTAGGGAAGTGTGTATTTGTGGCAGAAAGACAACATAAGTTTTAAAAATAGTGTAATACTGGTGTTTGACGTCCCAGTTTTCTTTTTGGTGCAGAGAATGAGTATGTCTTCTGTTGATAACTGAGATCCCGTTTCCAATAAGATTTGCATTGTCATTATAACCAGTCTTCATTACACACAACCACTGCTACTGGATCTTTAAATAAATGTGACAAATGTAATCTGGGTTTCCCTAAAGCACTTGCTATCAAAAACACCTAAATACTGATTATTCGAGCATCTGCTGTCAAGACATTTTTAAGTCAAGAAATGTTTTTCCTTCATATTCTTCTACAGCCTGCTGTATTGAAAGGTAGTCTTTATCTCATACTGTATGTGTTGCTGTGTTAGTCATTTGGTTCATGTCCTTCAGGTACTGTATTATTGCAATGAATCACTGCTGTCAAGTTTCCTTTGTTGGATTTGTAAAGTATTTTTGCCTTTGATATGGTACTGCTTCATCCTGTTCTTTATTTATGAACAACAGGGATTGGTTGTCATCAGTGCTTTCCTTAAATATTTCAGTGTCATGAATTATTTAAGGGTTTTTTTCCTTTACAAGCAGGTAATCTAGGCAGGCAATTGTGCAAGTTCATACTAATAAAAATGTAAGACATTCAACAAACATCAAATCATGTATTTCCTAGGAACACTACTCAAAGAAATATTTTTTCTAAACATGATTTCTAACTCAACAGCAGGGTCTGGAAATTGAAATAGTGCAGATGTACAGTATTACAGGAGCTCGGTTCTGATTCCCAAGCAGTGTTATACATCAAAACTGACCAAGCTAATTCATATTCATAATCATTCGGTCCTTCAGCCAAACCCCAATTAAGATTAAGTCAAGGCGTGATTTGAATTAGTCTGCTTTATTGACTGAAATTGCCTGGCTGAGGGAACCCCCCTCATTTCATTAGGGATGAGTCAGGGAGCTACTGCAAGGGTGATGTTGGAGGGCAGGGAGGGAGTTGAACTGATACTGTGTGAGTGGATACTCTAGAATCCTTATATTTTTAAGTAAGTGGGCAGAAGTGGGCAAGGTTAGATTTTGAATTCCTCCCAGGTATAACTTCAAACAAAGAAACTGCATGTTTGAAAAAAGCTGCCATAACCCTGGAGGAGGCTCCTTTAAGCATCCAGTGGGTGCAATCGTACCCCAAAGCATTAAAGCATTAAAGCAGGCCACCTCTGTCTGGGGCAGCTTTGGAAGGCTTTAGTAAAACATCTTGTGCTGGATGGTGCCCACAGTCACACACAACTGAGAGCTTTCCGAAAGGCAGAGCGATGTGGCGAGATCTCAGCTACCCACGCTGCTGTCAACAAATTAGATTAGTTTGGAGTGTTATTGTTTCACGGTTCTTTACCCTTGTGACCTTCTGTGGCTAGATAATATAATCAGAAGAAAAATGCTTTTTCGCTGGGTTTGTTTTTCTAAACCCTCTCATCTTCATAGTTTGCATTTTCCATGCCTTTGCCATTCAGGATGCTGTACAGTACATGTGCACAAATGTATTTTGGCTTCCATAGAAACACTCATATGTTAGTTCTCAAGAACCTCCCTTTTGCATCATGTTTCTGTTCATACTGAGTCTTCCTCCGAGCTGTATATGTTCTTAAAGCTAGTTAACGCGTTTATAACATGAATGGAATAGATTATTTTAATGTGCTTCTGTTGTCTATATACTTACTCTGTATGTTAAAGCTCTCCACATTCATCATCATATATTAATTTATGTACAGTATTAACAGGCTAGCCAAATCCAATCCTATTCTATAATTAGGAGATCTAATTTAAATGTCAGTGCAAATGCTGGTTGTTATCGGTTACCTGTTGTTATGGTTACAGTACCCTTCTGTGACTGGTAATAAGACCTAAATCACCGAGCCTTTTTGTGTTAGACACAAAATATTTCAGCAGACAAGACAGCTTGGCAAAGTAGTTAGCAAACAGAGAATCTACTGAAAAATGCCAAAATATTCAATTGAATTGACAGGAATCAATGTGCTTAATGGTCAATACACACAGATAAAGAAAAATAGGCTTGTCGGCACCCCAATTTACTTCCACTTTTCTTATGCCTTGGCAGCACAGTGGTGCAGTAATAGCATGGTTGCTTCGCAGCTCCAGGGCCCTGGGTTCAATTCTGCACCTGGGGTATTATCTGCATGGAGTTTGCATGTTCTCCCTGTGTTTGTGTGGGTTTCCTCGGGGTGCTCCGGTTTCCTCCCACAGTCCAAAAACATACTGGTAGGTTAACTGGCTTCTGGCAATTTGGGCCCTGATGTGAGCGTGTGTACAGTACAGTATGTCTGTCTTTGTGACTGTGAGTGCCCTGCAGTGCACTGGTACTTAATCCTGCCGCCATAGGCTCCACCTCCCCCGCAACCCTGAACTGGAAGAAGCGGTTAGAAAATGGACAGATGGACAATAGTCTCACACTATCAATTCAAATGAAATCTGAAAAATTAGACTTGGCTAATGATGCCTTTCTCGTACGTGGTTTGTCACTTCTAGCATTTTCTAGGGAATGCCTTGTATTGACTAGTCTTTTCAGAAAGTCAAGATATAGCGAAGAAAACCAAGTTGAGAGAATAATTAATAACCAGTATGGTATTATGTTGAGTTAATTAAGTGTATACATGAAATTCAAAATTAAGGTTTACACTTTAAGGAAAATTAGAGGGTATGAAGAGTATGAAGGAATGAGATGGGAAGCTGAATGAGATGGGAGAAACATGGAATAAGTTGAGTATAGTTAGCAGCAGTTAAAGATATTCTGTTTAAAGCACAGAATACTGTAGATTTATCTAATTTTTATGTACAGTGAATAAATGTCAAGAAAACAGTAGTACAAAAGGCATACTTAAAAAAATGCAAAATTATATAGAATAAGAACACACTCTATAAAATGATTTAAAAAACACCATATATTTAAAAGGGGATATAATTAATTACAGACTCAGGTAATAGGCAGTATTAGAAAGGTCAATGGAGATACAGCGAAGAATTCTGTAAAGGAAGCTAAATGAATGCCCATCTTCATGATTACAACTGCCTCCATGGTTCATTCCTCCTAAGTGAAGGAGATCATGACAGATGTAATTTCCTCAACCAGGCAAGTTAAAACCACATTAAATACACTATTCCTTATAGTCATTATTTTTTTATTATTCCAGATGTGGCAATAAAACCTACAGTATAATATATTGTTTTATATTGCTACCTGTAAAATATGTATATATCTTCTTTCTTCAAAATGCTATGTATGTATTGGTAATCGTGGCTCATGACAATGGTAATGCATTTTTACTAACACTGGCAAAAGAATTCATGACACAATGTTTTATAAATAAAACATTTACATGTTTGAAAATACAAATCTTTAAGTTTCATCAGAAATGATTTTCTAAATTAATATCATATTAAAAAGTTCCAGATGCAAACATTAAACCATTTTCACAGGTGTCTTATAAGGCAATTACTTGCTGCTTTACAAATTTACCACCAAAGGTGAAGAAGATAATCAAGATTAATCCCAAGTATAAGATTAGTTTGGGATTAATGTAGTTTATAGGCAGTGGTAGCCTCCTAATCTACAATTGCTAAGAAACTAATCTTATAAAGAGGTCATGCATCTTTGGTATTATGTTTCTTTTTCTTATATACAGGGATGTAGTTTCTCCCCAATGCTGCTTTTAAAGAACAAGACTTTGGATTTCATCACTTATCTGCCAATATCTTCATACCTGAGTTTGTGTCTCTCTGTGGTGCACGATTACCAAACATATAGCTAACACTGACGTAAATGGAACAAAGTGGCACAACTTAGTGCTACATTCTAGACTGTATTGTCTAAAATTTACCTCATTTTGTTCATGAGTTCTTATTGCATAAGTTACTTTCTTGCTACACATAAAGACATTAGAATTGAAAACTTGCTTTTGACATCCAAAATGTGGATACAAATAAATTATTCTCTTTTCTACAAATCAGTTGAACCGATTGGTTAGAGCACAAAAAATCCTTGGATACATATTGTCAAGTGTAGAATTTAAAATCAAACGAACAAAGTTGGGATTATACTGTAGATTGCACTGTCTATACCTCACATACAATACTGTGTACAGTTCTGGTTGCTGTACCACACTATATCTGCTATACTGAGCTATATCTCTGCTCTAGGAAGAGTTCAAAGAAGAGCAACTAGAATAATTACTGGTCTGAAAGGTTGTCTCAAACAGGCACAAAGGAAATTAATGTCTTGAGAATAGATTATGAGACATTAAGAAAAAACAGTGGGTTTCAGCAATAGAGCACAAAGATACCACAAAATGTTACAAGAATGTGCATTTAGCACTGAGAACAGGAGGCACTTTTTTATGCCAAGGGTGGTACGTGACAATTCTTTGGGAACATTCAAGATAGAGGTGGATGAGTATCTTGATCAATAACATACTAGCAATCAAAGAAGCAGAATAAGTTAAAAGTCCTTTTCACATGTGTAACCAAATGTTCTTAACTTTGGAAGGAAAAGGAATAAAGTTGTTTATCAGAACAGACCTTTTTTTCACACAAGGGGTGTACAGTTATATTAATTAGCCTAACAATCCTTTTGTCTAGAGGGCACTTTAAAAGTAATTTCATGACACAAAGACAGATTGTTATTCAAAAATTGTTTTCAAATTGACATTACATAAGTTTGTCCACTTCAAAATCTTTCCTACACCTAAACTTAATGGGTTTTATGAGGCTAAGTATTTTATGCAAATGCCAATGCAATTTAAAGGCTACCTACTGACATGCAATCATGTCAGTAGAGACATAAAGCTCAACACCTTCAGTTGACATCAACTTTCCTCGTATTATGAGAGAGTTGCTAATGGAGTTACTAGCATGTCAAAAGATGAATGGCTCTGATATGTACTTTAGGTGGGTCCAATGAGCATTTTATCCCATCATTGCTGTCCATGTGCAGTACAAAAGACTCTCTAATAAGAAGAAAAATATAGAAAATTGATTCCAGATTGGTTGGGCATAAAATGAGAAATAAAAAAAAACATTTGTATAATCACATGATAATACTTATAGTGCCGTTCTAAAGCATTCACCTTCTTCCAATGATGTCCCATTTTGTTACGTTACAAATGATATATACACATTTTTAAATGAATAATTTTATTCAAATCTTGAATGCTCACATTTGTTCAAAAGTTAGCAGAACCTGTGGCACAAAGCCAGCTAGTCCATTTGATAGTTAAAAGTTAAGTGATCAAAGAATCTCATCCAGCCATTTTTGAGAGAAGCCAGAGTATTGGGTTCAATAACACAGATAGGCAGCTTGTTCCAATCTCCCACAACACTTTGGGGAAATGCCTCCTGTTCTTGGTTTTAAAAGCATTTCCAAGTAGTTTCCACTTGTGTCCTCTGGTTCATATTTCACTGTTTATTCTGAAGTCCTCTGGGTTGACTTTCTCAGGTGATTTGAGGATTCTGAATGTTTCCCTTTGTAGTGCAGGACATTCATTTAAGCCTCTCTGTGTTGTTAGAAAAACATGTACTGTACTACTGCTTTAGGGAAACAAGTACAAAACCTTACTATTCAGTTTGTAATATGTGCTGCTATGGCTAACAATAAAGAACAATGCTATGTAAAGCACAGCTGAAATAGCATTACACCCAACTAATTATTAAGTGTAGTTTTTAAGTATTCACGAGAGAAGGAAACAAAAACATGATTTCAACCAATGGGCTTCAGAAATTACCCAACGTGAAAACATACTCACGAGTTTATCCAATGACAGCTCCTCGCCAGACCAGGGGACGATTTTACTGTCAGCCTGAACTATGGAAATATGGACAGAATGTATGCGCGCATATTTTATTTGCCTCGTCGTCTGTTGCGTGGGGGGGTTGGGAGCATGCATATGACTCATACTGTAGCTGTTCTATCCTCTTTTGAAATCAGTTTCACAAAGAGTTAACCCGGAAACCTCTTTTTAAACGCTAATCCCCGCAGCCCGCGTCCATATTCTGATGAAAACAATCAGCAAGCGAGGCTGGGCTGGCCTGCTGACAGCCGGCTGCTCCCGGGGAGATCCCTTCGCCTCAAGCGCTCTAATTCCCTGTGAGGATTAGGTTGACACGAAACAGGACCAGATTTTTCCTCCTTTCTAGCTCGTTTTCTCTCGACGCGATCTTGATCATTTTCATCCCCTCCCCCTTCAGAAATAACCTATACAGAAGATGGCCTACAGTTGTTGTTTTTTTTTAGGAATGTTTATAGCTTAGAAAACAAAATATTCGTTTTAGAAAAGCAGGACGTTCATATACGGTATAAAGTTGTATGTTATTCTGAGAAGCTGTTTTTTTTACAGTTTTTTATACCATTGTGTAATTTTGAATGAAAAATATATTAAAAAGCTCAATTTAAAATGTTTTGAGCACTCCTATATTATTCTGCTCATTTGTGTCCATTTATATAGATATTTGGTTAAACACTAGTGGGTAACATTATGGTATTCACTATAGTGTCACAACATTAGGGTTCTGGGCTGGATTCTAGCTCGGGGCACCTGTCTGTGTGGAGTTTGCACGCTCCCCTGTTTTGTTGTGTCTTATTGCCAGGTGCTCTGGTCTGCTCCCACCTCTCAAAGGCAGACATACTGTATACTGTAGGTCAAGTTTGATTGTCTACTATAGCTTGTTCTTTTCTCTGCGGCTACAAGGAGATCTGTTTGCTTGTTGGGTTTGTTCCCTAATAATAGTAACATCAATTTAAATGCATAAACACCTTTGGGGCATATTCACCTATCATACAGATATCTAATGGAGGACCATATCATTTTTCTAGTACTATGGGACATCCATTTATTTTAAATTCTGTCGTATAAATGATTGCGAATATGACCATCCACTAAATAAAGCACATATTCCGTATACTGTATTATGAAACCTTATGAAAACAACCTTTTCTAAGGATGCTGCAAGCAATGTTACCATATATTTAAATTAAGAAACAAATCAGAATTTAGATTTATATCCATAATTTGTATTTTTGTGCAGACTTCCATAGGGTATAATGAATTAAATACAGTACATACTGTACATTCAGACGTGCAGTTTACCAGTGACTAAGCCCCAGCTGCATGTCTAATGTGCCACAGTAGTGTCACCTGGGTGTTGAGTACAGTCTTTTCCAAGTAAAGAAGGAGACAATAGAAGTAAGGTGCACATTTTGAGTCTTGTGCTCAAATGTTTTTAGGATCAGTGTCTCTCGTGGAAGGAATTACTCACATGTCAGCAACAAAATCCTACTGAATACAGAGGAGCAAGACATTAAATCTGTTGTAGCATGATCTTAAGGTGATAGTCAGTCTATTGATTCCATATACAGGTATCATCTTTTGAGCCAGTGATGCCTTTGCCAGCTACTGTAGGTGGTGGGGTGTACAGTATATGACAGAACTTTTGGCAGTGTAAGGAAATGTGGCAAACGGAACTGTCAGGACACTCCAATGTGTCCCTCTATCAGCAGGGGATCTGCTTGCTCTGTTCCATCTCTTGAAAGGTAGACTTATGACAGGTGACAGGTGGAGCTCAGGTGGACATTCTTCCAGGATGGGATGCTTGATGTTTGACAGATTCAAGACGTGGTTGCACCTTGGCTGAGCTGAAGGTAGAAAATTTGAGCTTTTGCAGAGCTGGGGAAAGAGCTGACACACACCACTTTTCTTTTCTCCCAGAGTGGCAACCTGATAGAAATGTTGTACTGCACCCTGCTTTTTTAATACTGGAGAGTTACAGTATTTGTGAGTGGTTCTGGGAGAAAAAAAGTACTGTATATTTCTATTCTCATGACTCTAGTGTTGCAAGTCAAACTGCTGTTGAATGAAGTCGGTGGTGCAGGAGTACACCAGAAAAACCCAGATATTTGGGCTGATTCCAGATCGAGTCCTCAGCTCACACAATTATTTATGCCATTGTGAATGCACTGAACCTCAGCTAAAGTACACCAAGCAGCTACAGGAACTGACAGGCTCCTTTAAATCACTGACAATTCATTTCTAGATGGAAAATAATTTAGATAATACAATTCACAGGCATTTCTGAGAATATCCACCTCCATTTAGAAAAGTATTACAATTATTATTGATAATTGTCAAGACCAACACATTCACTGGGAGCTTTTCCAAATGTTTGACAGTGAACAGACTGCCACTGGTCTAATATCAGAGTGTTATTTATGAGTGTGTATGGAAAAAAAATTAATGGATTTCTCTTTGCTTGATCGGAAAAGTATACAACATAAGCCCATGGGAATGTAAAATCCAGTTAAGAGAAGCTGAGCTTCCCACGCTGAATTCAAATTCAGACATATGGGACATTTGTTTCTTTTAGTTTTTAAAACATGGCCCGAGACTTCCAAACTGGGATTAAAACAATCATTTTTACATTTCAGATAAAAATAGATTGAATATGTCAGAGAGTGTTTATTATTTTGTGGTTCCCAGCAAAAGAACAAAAATGCCTTTTTGCCTCAGCTGTGTCATGGATCTGTTTATATATAACGAGCTTCAAAAGAAACTTAATGGCTCTATTGGTGCATGCATGTTTTCAGAAAAATAAATTATGAGGGTTTTGGATATTGATTAAATGTTTTTGGAATTATTTTGATTAATTTATAATTCAAGACTGACCAAGATATACTCGAGTGACTTTGTTGCTTAAACGCTGAATCACCTCATTATTGAGAATGATGATCTGGCTGGCACTCATGCTGAGATGAAAACCGCAAAAGAAAATAAAGAAAGGAAACAGTGTACTCTGCTTATCAAGAGAATAACAACGTTATGCCATTGGTATGTCAGAAATCGGAATGTCACCTCAGATGGATTTACCAGGAATGAATTCAAGTACTCTTTAGGGATGAGCCAAGGTGTTATGTACAGTAGTCCACCTGACAGATTTCAGTGAGACTTGTGCAAAGGCTCAGAACAATACGCTAATCATTGTGTACAACTGACTGTTCCGGTCCCGGGACCTCACCTGCTGCCCTTCCTGATGCAATGAAGATACAAATCAAAGAAAAAATATGTAAGCCAATGATGATGTTGCCAGTAAACGGTCATGTATACTAAATGGACACAATCTGACGTTTTCTAACTTATTTTCTATTATTATTGTTGTTGTTGCTGTTCGTTTCGTGGTAATTAAACTTCATAATTCGTATATTTTTCTCACACACGCGATTATTTGCTTTCTGTAACTACAGTACGAAAATACATCACTTCTTAAAATATTGAAGTACCGGAGCCAGAAAAATCGCTTACATTTTAAAGACGGCTGGGACCAGACACAGGCAATGTCAGACATTATTTATAGACAAAATACTTTATTTTAAGATGATGTAATTTTATATTTTTATGTCATTGTGTTGTTGGTTTCCTCCATAGTGAAAATGTAAGTCGAGGGAAGAAAACCTCACGATCAAGGAAACAGAAATCCAGAACTGACAGACAACAAGATTTTATGTACAGCAGTTTACTTATGAAGGATATTACATATGTAACCCCAAGGGTTTTTTTCTTTACATCACAGCGAAAACAAGTCTGTTGTGCAATTGATTTCTGGAGCTGATTTAAGAGACGCGTAAAAACGCACCGACGGGGTCTCCTCCATTCTGTTTCAACTCACCTCCTTATTTCTGCGTGAGGAACAGATTGCCCGACACCACAAGACATACTGTATTCAAAGGATTCCCTGACAGACCTGGTCGTTGAATACCTCTTCTGACGTCAGGAATAATAATTACTTTTTCATCCGGGTCTCCACTCTCCTCTTATGGTATTATTTACTTTATAAAGACGCGGGAGCTTGCACTGAGCTTAGTTTTATATATGTATATTATTTCGAGGGGAGGAGAGTGTTTTGGATTATATCCAGTTTAATCTGGAGTTGATCTGTTTATCTGAAGAAACGTGTAGACAGCGAGTGAGAACACAACTGCTACTACTCAATTCTCTAAAGGAGATGAATAATTAATGGATTCGGAATGGAGATAGCCTTGGTAAGTTTTGAAAACGGTGGGGCTACTACAATAGGGAGTGGAGGCAGCACAAACGCTCTCAATCTTCCCCAAGCATCATTTGTACAATCTGGGCTCAACGACGACTACAGGAAAGAGATCAACACTTTCAGCAGCTTGCAACAGGGCTCCTGGAAAATGAACGACATGAATAACACTTTCAGCAGTAGCGAAAATGCCATTGATGCGCTTTTACGGGCAGATCACAGCCCGCATCTATTCGACGAGGATGTGCTGGATATGGATTTGGACAACGAGAGCAATGAGCGGGTCCTGATAAACATTGCTGGACTGAGGTTCGAAACTCAGCTGGGCACACTCAACCAGTTTCCAGACACTTTGCTGGGAGATCCAGACAAAAGGATAAAATACTTTGATCCACTCCGAAATGAGTACTTTTTCGACAGGAACCGACCTAGTTTTGACGGAATTCTTTATTTTTATCAGTCGGGCGGCAAAATTCGGAGACCAGTGAATGTCTCCATAGATGTGTTCGCCGATGAAATTCGGTTTTATGAGCTGGGGGAGGAAGCGATGGAGAGATTCCGAGAGGACGAGGGATTTATTAAAGAGGAGGAAAAGCCTCTGCCTCAGAATGATTTCCAGAAACAGGTATGGCTCATTTTTGAGTATCCAGAGAGCTCCAGCCCTGCTCGGGGAATTGCAATTGTTTCCGTTCTTGTTATCCTCATATCTATCATTACCTTTTGTTTGGAAACCTTACCGGAGTTCAGAGATGAAAGCGAACTGCCTCACTCTGCTAGAAGGAACAATGTTACTCAGGCTCCGACGTCAAACACGCTCTCCGACCCCTTCTTTATCATTGAGACTACCTGTGTGATATGGTTCACTTTTGAGCTTATTGTGCGTTTCTTTGCCTGCCCAAGCAAATCTGTGTTCTCAAAAAACATTATGAATATAATAGACATCGTGGCCATATTTCCTTACTTTATCACCCTCGGAACAGAACTAGCTGAGCAACAAGGCAATAATGGGCAACAAGCCATGTCACTGGCTATTTTAAGGGTCATTCGGTTGGTTCGGGTGTTCAGGATTTTCAAGCTTTCCAGACACTCAAAAGGGCTACAGATTCTGGGGCAGACTCTAAAGGCCAGCATGAGAGAGCTGGGTCTTTTAATCTTCTTCCTCTTTATCGGTGTCATTCTGTTTTCAAGCGCTGTTTACTTCGCAGAGGCAGATGAGCCTGAGTCTCATTTCTCCAGCATCCCTGATGCTTTCTGGTGGGCTGTGGTAACCATGACAACTGTTGGCTATGGAGACATGAGACCCATTACCGTTGGAGGGAAAATAGTCGGCTCCTTGTGTGCTATTGCTGGCGTTTTGACCATTGCCTTGCCGGTCCCCGTTATCGTGTCCAACTTCAATTACTTTTATCATAGGGAAACGGACCAAGAAGAGCAGCCAGCTCTCAGAGATGACCCAAGCAGCGGCCATGCGACCCCTTGTAATGAAATGAAGAGGAGCCGGAGCAGAACCTCTCTCAACAAGTCCTCGGGAAACCTCGATAGCAGTGATGGGATTTCTGTTGGACGGACTGTGGAAAAAGCTAATTTAAAAGCCAACAGTAACATGGACATAAAAAGATCCCTGTATGCCCTTTGTTTAGATACAGGCAGAGAAACAGACCTGTAGCTAAACGAGCCTTTTCTGTTGTAGTGACCGGCTTAGTTGGTGTTTTGCTTTTGAAAGCATTTTGTTGTCGTTTCTCTTTATGTAAAAAAAAATGCCCAGAGTGACTGTCAATCTATACAGTATTTGTACTTAAATATGACCAACACTTTGTTGAAAAAATAGTTTGAAGAAGTTGACTCTATTATAAAAATCACAAATATTATTCCAGGCTGTGATAATCATAACGCAAAAGCAGTATTTCGAAGTTCTTTCAGATACATACCTTACATAAATATGTGATACTTTGTATCAAAACGAAATACGTTAGACTACGTGTAATAGACAAATAACATTCAAGTTTACATTTTTATAATTTATGAAGAATTCCTCGTAATATACGGGCCTTCATCAAGAAGTATTACCAACTAAAATGTCGTTTACATAAGATAAAATATAATTTGAATGCTGTAGGCTAATACAAAGTTATCTTATTATTCTTGTTATGCCCCCAGGCACTTTTTATTTCTCGGAATAAGTCAGTATTTATATGTAAATGATATATATAACATAATCTAAAATATTTAATACTTTATTTAGAAATATTATTTATTGTTTAAGCTTTGTAAGAAGAACCCTGTTAATTTAATAAGCTTTTTTTTTTTAAAAATAATTTCTATTCGATGCTAGTCATTAGCCCTTTATCCGTTTTATCATTAGTTGATTTGTATTTTTTCAGTCCTGGGTGATTTTTACAAAATAAACACATAACACAGGACGACATTGGACGGTTTTGTTGAGAAGTTCCCATCATTGCAACGCAAGAACGTTGACATATTTTGCGGGACCTTGGATTACGGAGTTAAGGTCTACATGCAAGGTTCTGCCCATTTGAAATTATATACTAAGACAAAGATTCCTTGTAAAATTGTACTTAAGAGCACTTCTAAATTTCGTAAAAACTGGAATGGAAATGACTAAAAAGAACATCGGAGCAAGGGATTTGCTGGAGAAAACTCCTACACATTTATGGAAGATTCATATTTGCGAAGGAGGACAACTGAGAAAAAAAAATCAAAGAAAACGTCTTTTGAAAGCTTCCTCATTCTTATGACAAACACAAAAGGTTAGTGTCATATTAAGTTCTTTAATTTTATTAGAAATGTGCTTCAAATGTTTTGTATATACTGTATGTACATGAAATGTTAAAATTATTTTTGAGGTCTCCATGGTCTCATCGATAGCTGTCTTCTGACAACATTATGGTTAGTTTTATGTACACCACGGGTACATGTTTTGCGGGTATTATCTGGATATTTTCCGCTCTTAATAAAGTTACCATTGGCCATGCTGGTAGGAATTTATGTGTAAATCCTAATTTTGTGGCCATCAATTTAGGAAGAAATGCTTTAGACTTTCAAGACTTTAGAGGAGTCTGAATCTATTTTCCCCATTAACCATAGCTAGAAAGATTGTCAAGGAGAGGAGAAACGTGACTTAGCTTTAGCAATGAAAGAGTGAAATGGGTCCCATCACTCGTTCAGGGCCGCTTGCGCAGCGTACAGGTAAGACGCACGGAGCTGTTCTTTCAGAACCATTAACACACCCAGCTGCAGAATGAATGAGGGCGCGGAATTAGTCTTGCAACCGCCCCTTGCAATTGTACACGCACCGAATCAGTAAAGCTGGGTTTATCATACACTTTTAATGCGTGTTCGTGGCTGCATTTCTCCTGCTAGGCTTTGCAGCATTTTAGCCGCTAGAACTTCAGCATCTCATGTCATTGTATCGAACAACAACCAGTGAAGACATTAGAATGTACCACGTCTGTTTTTGTTTACATTAGAATAAAGAGAAAAGAAGCGTGACCACTTGAATTTAGAACTATGACAACCCTGGCCCTCACATGAGTCACTCAAATCTCTTAAAATCGCCATTCGATGCCATACACTTTACATTGCGTTACCGCAATGTACTGCATGTACAGGTATGTAAAAGCAAAAGCGCGGGAACTGGGTGATTTACGATTGCTTCTAGATACAGTACTAAAGATGAAGCACAGAAAGTTTTCAGCAGTATATTTAGTACGCACTGATGTAACATGACTCCATTTGAAACGCTTCAAGACAGCGTTCGCAAAGAAAAGATCCGTCTATACTCCTTTTGAATATAGATTTTGAATATTAGGATCAAATCTCCTTTGTTCTAGACTAAAGAGATTTAGTTCCTTTTCTCCAGCTGCTCCAGCTTCCCCCTGGCTGTGTTAATTAGTACCTCTAAATTATTCCTATGCGTGTGTGCCCTGTGATGTTGTAACAACCTGCTGTACACTGTATGCTTCTGGGGTTGGCTCAGGGCTGCCTAAGCTCTCACCAGGAAAAAGCAGCTTTCTGGTAGATGGATGAATAGATGGTTGGGTGCATAACCTTGTGCCATACTGTATAATCGCCATTCCTTATTGTAGACTTGCTTTAGGGTGTACTTTGAGATCATGAAAAAAAAGAGCCATACAAGGTAAAAATTAAAAGTGTTTTTCTATTGTCAACATGCTAGTCCCAGATTTTGCATACAATAAGAGTGGTATGCTAATTGCATCACCATTGTGTACAGAAAAAGAGGATCATATTCTGACATTAAAACTTTTGTTTATACAGTAGTTGGTGCTTGTCTAGGTCAGGTAAGAAACATCCACAGGACTCCCAGCTCCTTCTGGAACTTTCCCCATGTGAGTGTAGCAAGTTCAATCGCGAACCGTATTTCAAAGTTCCCCCCGAAGCGCCTGTCTGTTGAGGAGATATGAGATGAAAGCAACCCAGCCCCCATCCCCCCGCTGACATGAAAGCAAAAACTTACAGAAGTCATGGAGAATTCACATTGGAGCTCAATCCATTAAGCGAAGTTAACGGCTTAGACTTTTTGCTCGTTGAATCTTTATTACAGTAGCTGGTGAAATGCACCTGCAACTTCACAGTTGTCCACAAACTATATCTCTCTCTCGTGATCGTACTTTTAGTAGTACTTAAATATATGAATTCGGAGTGTATTCAGTTGTACAGATAATTGTTGTATTAATAACATTTTAAAACAAAGTATCTAATCGGTGGCAATGTGGCTCCTCGGAAATTGCAATTGTTAGGATTTTTTTTTTTTGCAGCTTATTTCTTATAACCAAGCATTTTATTTTTTTACAAGCAGAAACTTAGTACAGTATGTTGCCCAAAGATAATTAAAATGGAATGGTGAATTTAGTCTTGAGGAAAAAGTTACATGCACAATCTAGTATGCCTGCTATTGGAAAAAAAATTACATTTCACAACATACAGTAGGATCCATATGTTTCTAAGGCTGGTGCATTATTCTCTACGGAAGCGCATTGCTGCCATCAGTTAAACAAATCACGTGTATCTAAATACAGTACGTGAAAATTGTCATTATTACAGCATGGTACATTATCTCATTATTACGAGATACAGTAGTACGTTATCGCGTACTTTTTGTGATAATCGTCATAATCACGTGATAGCACACTTGTCATACGATACCTTTTATCATTAGTTGAATTTCAGTTTTAAGCAATGGAATTGATTACACGGTACAGTCTTTCTTGTTTCAGGATAAGGTCTGAGTGTGGCCGTGCTTATAATCATTGTTGACATTAGCTAAAAAGTGTAACATTTCATTATGACTAAACCCCAGTCTAAAGTATGACCGTGCTGCTCATTCTGCAGCGAAGGACATTGTCACGAACACAGTTCAAGCCGAGCTATCGGTAGCTTCTAGGCGCTGTCATTGCATAATGTAATAGGTTCTTCATACACTCAAATGATCATTTGCATCTCGTAATTACGCAATGAAGGACTATCTCGTAAGAACAAACTAAATTTCTCATATAACGAGATACAGTACAATATTTTTTTCCTTGATAGCAGCAATGCACTTCCGTAATTCCGTAATATATAAAACATAAAGCAAAGCTTCACTCATATTGCTGAAATAATGCAATCATATAAAATTGTTACTTTTTCTGATTGTTATTAGAAACTACTTATCCTCTGGATGTTAACAGCAAAGATGTTGCTTGACATAATTGCACCAGTCTGTAAAAGTGTTTTTGGAGTTATGTAATCTTGTGTGGTGGCGCATTTAATTCAGAACATCTTCTTTATTAAGAAATGTAATCTGTAATTAGCATAATTTTTCAATAGCTTTTTTCTTATCATACACTACAGCCTTCATGTTGTGAAAACTAATAGGATTTAGCTTTAGAAATCAGTGCTTTAAGATGCCATACAGTATATTAAGTTTATTAATTGACACGTATCCAAAGTTCAGTGGTTGAGGCAGACATCTCTCTTTCTTTAGAGAGTCTCACAGTCATTTCATATGACAACAAAGCAGTATATTCAAGGCAGGCCCCAAACACAATGTGTGTTTTTGACTTATTCCAAGTGACATCTTGATTAAGCCTTGAAGATAAACTACAGATAAATCACTTTCACAGAAACTGTTAACACAAAACACAGCTTAATCCTTTCCTGCTACACCATGAAATGTGGTGTTAATTCCTCTATTATTACCACACAATTTCACTCAATATTAATGTAGTTTTTGAGCATAGTTGTTTTTAAATATGCACTGTTACAGTATATTTACAATGTAAGACTTCTTTCTACCCCACTCATCAAAATATACAGTAGACGTTGCCAAGGATAATTTTTTTGGATGCATGAGATGCTGTGAATTGTAGGACAACAGAAGACTACTGACACTTTGTGTTTCATAACAATTTTTAGTGAACAAGGTATTGAACAGGACGTTTGATCAATTCCAGCACATGCTTTGAAATGCTGTTACAGTATATAAATCATAGAATAAACTTACACAGTTGTAGACAAAACTAAAAGGAGACAGAACCTACCAGTGAACTGAGCAGATATGTGAATAGCAGGGGCATGTACTGCAACCCTTTAAGGTGTTTTGTCAAGAAAGTTGGGAGCAGTGAGACAAAAATGTTTTTAAGCTTAGTTTCTGGAGATGGTTTGGTGTGCAAGAGGTAACAATAGCAATACATGGATAACAAGGCAAATAGATACAAACAATGTTTTTGCAATTTTTATTTTTGCTCCTTTTCATTTTAAAAGTACTCAACATTGATTTATACAATCTAGTGGTCTAGTAGTTTTAGGCGGTGTTAAAATAGTCTTGAATGTCTAGTGACCATCCTCTTTTATGGATGTATTTTACAAGTGATGAATAATTGCCCTCTCAAAGTTCTTATATAACATCGATGTTGTTACTCTCCTTTAATGATGTTTATACTTATGCTTCATGTATATAATTATTGAACTAATAAATCCCTGTCATTCTGAACTGTAAGAATCGAGGAGACTGCTTGTAGTTCAGTGCAATAAAACTTCACAGTGCCTTGCAAAAGTATTCATTTTCCACATTCTATTGCTTTAAGGCTTGCACTCATGACACTGTGATGTACAGTATTAATTATTTTTTGTGTATTTATATACACAACCCACTCCACATATTCAAAGCAAAAAACAAAATGAAAGAATCACGCAGATAATTAATATGAAAGCAAAATGGAATCAATCAAATGGTGCAGACAATTGTCTTGACAGCCACATGCTCAGTTAGTTGAGTGACCTTGTCTGTCTGCAGTAATAGAGGTTCACATGATGTCAGAATAAATATGCATCACTGTAAAGTAATGTAGTCAGGTAGATTCAACCCTGATGACCAAGGAGTTTTCATAACAATTTAGGGAAAAAGCTGTGTTACAGTTTAGATCAGGAGAAAAGAAACATTTCAAAGACTGTTAATACCTCTGGGAGCATGGTGAAATGAGTCATTGATACTGTCCATGGAGGCACACACTAGATCAGCCAGGTCCTCCAAACTGAGCAGCTGGGCAAGGAGGAAACTGGTTAGGGATGAACACTGTGAGACCAAAGGTAACTTTAAAAGAGTTACAGAGTTCTGCTGCTGAGAAAGCAACGTGGCAGAGAGTGAGCAAATCTGGCAAGACGAACGAGCAGAGTAGCAGAATAGCAGCAAAAAGGTGTGCAATGTTGGTACAGACTTCAGCAGAAATGCTTGCAGTTGTATTTGCACCCCAAGGTGCTTCTGCCAAATACTGTCATCACGAGTCTGAATACTTACTGTACGTTATTAATATACTGTATTTCCATGTTTTCTTCTTAGATTCTTCAGAAATGTACTCTTTTTCTTTGATTAAGCTACTATATAACTTTTATTTAGTATTCTTTAGTTTGGGCATTTAGGTTTTGAATTAAATACGGGGTTTAAAAAATGCGTAAGCATCATTATGTAATTTCATAAAATGGCACACTTCAGGAAGGGTCTGAATACTTTTGCAGGACTGTAAATCACACAGCACTGCATGCATTGTCAAATTATAATGTGTAGTTGAACTTTGAACTATTTTGCTTTCATTAAACATTCCAACATATTATATGCCCCATTTCCTATGCACATCTTTCTATTTGTTTTCTCATTGTCTTTTGTGGCTTCTATTTTTTGATAAACTATTTGTTGAATCATGATTTTCCGTCTAATGTTTAAGCACTCTTTGGTTTGGCTACTGTAGCTATTTGTATATCTCATGCAAAACACTATTACATCCAGTGTTAAATTAGGCACTGCACTTCTCAATATAGATCTTTCAGTTTTTGAAGTGACTTTATCGAGTAAATAAACACAAGAATAAAATGTTTGTTTTCAAAAATGTAATATAAAGTCTAGCTTATATTATATATTATATATTATATATTATATATTATATATTATATATTATATAGCTTAAGGAATATGTATTGCACAGCTCCTTGTCTTCTGCTGTATTTCACCTGAAAAAGAAGAAATTTGGAGTTGCTTTTGTGGACAGGAAGAAGCTCGCTCCTGTGAATTTTCACAAAATGCTTCCGCAACTGTGCCCATGTCCTCCTGTACTGAATTAACTTTAAAGCAACCCTTCACCAAGCATCCCTCTGCAGCAAGGGATAACAGATTTCTCTGGCAAGGTGGTGCAACAAAGGGCAGCTTAGGGCCATTTTGCCTCCACTGTGCCCTGGCAATGTGTCACTTGCATTACATCATGCATGTCTCACTTCTGAGTCATCCTTTGCTATAGCTCATGGTTCTCTGGATGCTAGCCTTAACAAGATCAATTAGGCAGCTAAAATGGGGTTTCCATTTGCACTGGGACAGGATCCAGTACCTACTAATTCCTCCTCGGATACACTTGGACCTGGTTCATGATTGCGTTAAGTGTTTCAGTAAAATTCAGTTTTAGCTTTTTAATCAGGTGTCTCACTTTGAAAGTCACTGTTCCCCATACTGTACATACTGTATATAACGACAATGACAATCTTTGATTAGCATGAGTCTGACTCAAGTAATGACTATTACCTAGAATGACTTTTTTCTTGCAGGCTGTGGATTTCTTTTCATGAAATCTGTTTTCTGGCAATAAAAGGAAGCTGCAGGGTAAATTGTATTAATCCCAAGAAAAATGCTAGGAAAGACTGGATATTGGATTAGTTCAAGTAGGGAGCTGTGTCAGCATGCGTCGGCTGCAAAGGAACAAGTTAAAGGTTTATTCCATGCTGAAAAGCGAAGAAAGGAAACACAACGTTTCAGCTGTGGAGCTTTCTTCTTCAACCTTCTTCACACCCGAAGGCGAAGAAGGATGTTAAATGTTGATCTGAAAACACTTTCTATTTATTCATATGCACAATACTAGGTAGGCAGTGAAGTGTGTAACGACGTTTTCATTTAAAAAGCAAGTCCTGAGTTATCTTTGCAAGCATCCATTTTAGAATTGCTATTGTTATCTTTCATTTTAGATGGTATTGTGTAATTATCATTACTGCACTCTAAATTTTATGTTTAATTTGGGAGGCTGGGTACAAATCTTCATGCATTAATTGCCTGTGCTTCGTGGTTGAGAAGGATTGTTTCCCATGGACCTGAAGGTGGCTGATAGATTGAGAGCTGTACACTCTCTGGCAGGCTGAGTAGGTGTTGTCCCTGGAGATATCATGTCATGTTCAATATAATCCGGTCAGGGAGAGCTCTTGTCACTGCTCACACTTTGTTTCCATGTTCTGACATCTTTGAGTCTTACAGTACAGGGTATTTCTCGAAAAGAGTAGGGGTGTAACAACGGCGTCCTGGCCAAATTTCCCATTGGCCCTTACCAATCATGGCCTCCTGATTGGTAATCCCCATCTATGAATTGGCTTCACTACTCTGATGTCACATCATCCAGGTGGGGGTGCACATTGGTGGTGGTGGAGGGGAGTCCCCATTACCTGTAAAGAACTTTGAGTGGAGTGTCCAGAAAAGCGCTATATACTGTAAGTGTAAGCAATTATTATTATTATTATTATTATTATTATTATTATTATTATTATTATTACCAGGCTCCTTTCAAATTGTTCTTCCTCCATCTGGTTCAATCAAGGACTAGAATCGCCCAGAAGTTCTTTGCGTTTGTTTTCAGCCGTTTTATCTTTGAAAATCCCTCATCCTGCGTTGTGATTGCTTTGGCTAAAATGGAAGAACAGCACTGTTATGGAGTGCCTGGACTCTGACATGCTGACAACATGACCAACCAAACAGAGCTGATGGCAAATGATCATTGTTTCAGTGCTTGTGGTGATTCTCAGAGAGAAAGGTGTTACCTCAAACACTCACTTCTGCAGGTGGAAAATATCTGCACTTGGAGACTTCATTTTCATCAAACCATGTCTGTCTTTGCAAGCATTAGTGATATCAGTCTTCTCAAGTAATGTAAGCATGTTTCTTCTGTTCTCGGTTAAGATGGTGAGCTTTTCTCTGATGCATTCTGAAGAACCTTCTCAAAAGGGAGGATCCTTCAATGCCTGGGTGTTGATTTTCTGTGGACATGGCTTCTTCTGCAAACAATGATTAAGAGCAAGTTTGATAAACATAACTGAACAGATTACTGTGAAATAATTTAGCATTATTCTAGGTAGTACGTCTTCTACCAGCTGTTCTAGAGCCCTGCTGGCTAAGTATGGAGGAAGCAGTAATTCTAAGAGGCCATCATGATAACCAAAGGTATTGTGCAGGACTGAAGGAGTCCTTCCAAACTTCTGCCTGTCAGTTCTGACACTACATCACTCATTGTCCAGGTTCACAATAAGCTGGTGAACTGTGTTTTTTATCCTCTTACAAATTCAATGTTTTTATGAAGCAGCATTTTCTGTATCAAACATATGAACACTAAATAAACATCTAAGAATTCCCTAGAGTTTCTGAAGCTTCCTCCTGGAGATGATGGTTCTGTTTTCTATGAAAAGATTTATAAATTGGTAGCATGAGGTTCTGGGAAGAGTTCCAGTGGCTGGCAGAGTGGACACAAAGAGCTGTTCTGTACTTACGGTTGTGAGTGTTACTGATGCCGTCAGGCACTCAAGCGGATGACAGGAACAGTCCTCCTTTTATCTTAAGCAGGATACCATTTGTAACACAGTGTCATCTGGCGTCTCTCACTCTGTGGATCATTTCTGAAATTGAAGCAGAACATACAGTAGGTACAGTATGTGCACTCATACCAGTCAGCTTTATGGAGTAATACTTTGCGAATATTGCAGCCACCAAACTTTTGTTTTCCTAGAGCACAACTAAAAAAACACTTTATGTGAATTCAGCCGGTACTACAGTGAACACTAGAAACTGGTGCCAAAGTTAACACTAGATTAAATATAGATCATTTCTATATTTTCTATACTGTTGTAGTGTGCTCTCACGAGACACCAGTTCTGTAGGGTTTGGGCATTTACGGGGACAATTATTAATTGTAGCCGTAAGTCACAAAATGATTCTTTTAATGGCTTTAGAATCCAACCTTGCAGTATAACTCAAACAACGCACACACACAGGTACTAATACACAAGAATACATTTATTAATACATAAAATATGCATATAAACCTAACAGATCTTATCGTGAGGGTTATCAGAATACAAAAGATATATATTCAGTCAGTTACGAAGAGTTACACATATCAAGAGGACATACGCTCGGTATATCATTCATTTAGACCGTTTCGTAAATGAACTTGATTATAACTTCTACATTGGATACTCAAAACAAGTACATAACTCTTCGGAATTAAATTGATATCAACTGGTTGGGATAACAATTGAATTCTCGAGCTGTAATGCATTGAAGTTGAATACTCATCCAATCTCTGGGGATTCAGATCTCCTGCGGGCACAAAGAAACAGTTGCAGGCTGTTGCTGTCCAATCCGCGCTCTCTGGCTCTGTGCCAGGCTGTGCTGTGCGGCTTGCGACGGTGCGCTGCTGATGCTCACTGACCGGCTAGTTAGTGTTGGCTTTAACTAGCAAAGTTTGTGCACAGGAGAAAAGATGACTGTGGGTCCCAGCAAGTCAGGAAGAGGACCTGTTCGTTCCTGATGAAGCGCTAGTTCTGAATAGTGATTCAGCTGTCCACAGTTCCGACCTGTTCACGAGGCTTGCTGCTGATGCTAACCTCGGGTGGATCCTTTGGTTACTCTCTGGCAACCTCCGCTCTAGACTCTTAGAACAGAGGAAAGTTCTGGCACTCGGACACACTGTGGACGTGGTTGTCCGGGCTGAGTCTCAGGATGGTCAGGAGGCGCGCTGCGAGAATGTCCTGCCCTTGGGAGCCTTTCTGCCCTGGAATTGTTCTTCCCCTTTAGAATAGTCTTTCGAATTGTCTTGGAGCTCTGTGTTGCCTGTTTTTACCTGGAGGAACTTCAGCTCATTCATTGGCTGAAAGTTCCATGGGCATCAGAGTCCCACGTGGGTTACTCGGCCCTACCAGTCCCTGATTGGTTGATCAAGGTGAGATATGAGTCACTTACTCCTGACACTTAGGAATGCAGTCCAGATGTCCATCATACATCATACAGCAGACAGATAGGCGCCAATGGATGACCATTGATCATGATAGCCAGGCTTAGCTAAGTGCATCCCCATTTGGGAGCTGTCCCTTATCAAAAGAAAACATCTTTAAATCAGCCTGCATGAATAGCTTCTCTGTGGCTGCACCACAGAGATGAAGAGAGAGATGGGGCCTCATTTGGGAAAGCACAGCAACACTTAATTCTGTCTTATTAATAAGCATTGCCGCTACACTGTCTAATACTTCCTGCTACTACAGAAGCACTAGCAGCAGCGATATCGGCTAAAAGACAGAACAGCTAAAGACAGACAGAAAGGCATAAAATGATTTCAGTATTCACATCTGAGTTATCAGATTTTCTGCAAGTGTGACTGATAAATGAATTTACTATGTATTAGTTGTTTGAAAATGATCCCCATTAATTTAATTACAATACTTCACATCACAGTTTATGTAAATTGCAGTAGCTGCAGCATTGCTGTAAAATACTTTGTCTTCCATTTAAGACATTCTGCTTTGAAAAGAACTGGGATGCTTTTACTGATCTTATTTTGTAAAGGTCCTTTTTTTCATTGTAAGCCATAAATGCATACGAAACCTTCTGCTTGGCAGATGAAAATCAATTCAAAACATACAGTATATCTTTCATAATTATTCTCTGTTAACTGAAGCTTTTTTATATTTTTTGTCATTCTTCAATGCTGTCTTCATTTTGAAGGGTTGTCTCAGTTGAATGTCACATTTTAGCTTGAATTAGAAATTCCACAATATAGACTTTAGAATTTAACATAACTAAAAGGAATTTCAATAAAACACATTCGATATTTTTCTACATTCCTGTCTCTATAGCTTTGATTTTTCTTCATTTTTCTACAGTCAATAATAATGAGAAATGAACTCAATCGTTTCTTCCCAATCTGGAGAAAAATAGTATGAGCAAAATCACAAGGAAACACTGGCAGTTTATTACTGTCTCTACATTACTTATATAACTAAAAAGGTGAAGATGTCAACACAGAAAAACATTAGAATGGTGATTCAGAAATATTCTTCCCCCATCACTTGTATAGGCAGTGATTCATTCCAGTACTGTAGCACAGCTCTGCTGGAAACTGTCTGCTCTGGTCAGGCTCATGAACGTTCAGAAAAGTCTTCCTTGGCAACCTCTGTCTAATAAAGAAACGCCCATGGGATATAACACAATTTTTTACACCCAAACTGAGTTTGATTTTGTTACTATTGCTCCTCTGAATTTTTCAAAGGCCTATTGTTTTATGATAGAATATCTTTTTCCAACACCAAAAAAGATTTGTTTGGGTGTTGGAGTTGGGTAGTTTTCCCTCATTAACCCTAGAATGCTGTGCATAAAGTCAAGCTTTTCCCCTTAGTATAAAAGACAAAATAAAGAACAGATCCAGTATTCAAAACCCAGTCATTATTGTGGATATACTGCACAACTCCTATAATGCAATGATTTTAAATGGCTTCCAATACAGGATAATGGGGGAGCAGAAGCCTATCCTAGCAAGCAACAGGCTCAAGCCAGGACACACACTGTCCATCGCAGGGCACACATAGACCCACACATAAACCTGCACACACTCACACCAGGGCCAATTTTTCTTAGAAGCCAATTAACCTACTGTACCAGTATGTCCTTGGACTGTGGGGGGTAACCAGAGCACTTGGTGAAAATCCATGCAAACATGGAGACAGCGTACTGTACAAAGTCCACACAGATGGCACCCCAGACTCAGACCTGAGCCCAGGCCCACAGCACTGCAAGGCAGCAAAGCTGATGACTGTATCACCATGCCAGGCAACTCCGATAATGATCCTTTAAACTGGATCTGACTGCCTGCAGGTTTTGAATCTTATGTGTGACCAGACAAGACTGTCCAACAGAAGTCATGGACTGTCTACATCACCTTTAACACTTTACATTTGGGGTTGCAAATGCTCATTCTAAAATGGATTTGAATAAATCAATGCAGTGTTAGTCAAGTGATTAAATGTGATAGCCAACCTGTTCTATAGATCAATTGTATACTAGCTACAGAACTTCAACCCTACACCTGATTAAACCATACCCCTAACTAAACAAGATGTCATCCTTACTTTTCTTTTTTATTTTAACTAAATTAAACAATAGTCAGAGCCTGACTTGTCTCAATGTATTGTGTTATTCTAATTTTAGGCACCATGTGCTAAGGACTCTGGGTGCATACTGTATATTTAAGGATGGAAGACCAGACAGAGGAGCTTTCATGAAAAAGGTTTCATGCTTTTTAGGGTGTTGCTGCAGCTAAATTTAATCACCCAGAAGTAACCTTGAAATTTACATGCACGGATTCAAAAGTTGCCAAAAGTGAAAGAATGTTTATAGTATAGATATAGATATACATTATAGTACACGTGAATACAACAAGAATATTACAGTCACGAATGCATCAGAATTCCATATTTCTTTTGATGTCACACCTTTAAATATAAATAAAAATACTGTACATATCAAAATAAAATCTCTCAGATGCCAAATGCCATCTGAAACAGCAGAGCCACTGATGCTGTTTTCATTGAACTGCATTTTGTTATTTATCAGGTAAGCATTTTAAAAGGATTGACATACTGTAAATGTTGGAGATTTTTTAGCAAAATAATCTACATAAATATATTCTGTTTTGCCAAAGCACTATTGGGGTGTGTTTATTCAAGTATGCAATCAAAACTAACCTGCAGCAACCGCTGCCATTAGAGACAGCAGTAAAAAAAAATCTGTACAACAACAGAACATAGAACATGCCAGAAGACATTTCTTATGGTAATTAAAAAAACACATACAGCTTTAAATGTAGTCTGAGTGGTCCCTTAGATGTTTAATATTTGAACAAACTGTATCTGCTCTCCTTATTTTTGCATAGTAGCTTTAAGGTATTTTTGATGTAGTGCATTAAGTTAAGTTTGTGTACCAGATCTCCTAGATTTGAATCAAATGCAAGGAATTATTTTTGTGAACAGTTAGATTTGTTCCAAGGGGAGTATTGTATGTTTCATATGAATTAATATGCTTATTGAGCAACCAGGGTATATATACTGTAGAGTGGTAGAATAATACAACACTAGAATAATAACACAGACCGCAGGATGAGTGTCCCCCACTGGTACCACTAACACCTCTTCCAGCAGCAACCTTAGTTTTTCCCAGGAGGTCTCCCATCCAGGTACTGACCAGGCTCACACCTGCTGAGCTTCAGTGGGTTACCAGTTGTGATTTGCCTGATATGACTGCTGGTGTATCAATGTGATCAATGTGATGTGAAATAGTATTGCTGTTAAAGCCGTAGTCAACCACACACAGGTAGAGTGACCTGGGCTCTCTGCTTTGCTGTCATTCTGCTGCTAGAATAAGAGGAGTATAAAACCGTTTTTGTTTCAGAAAATATAATGGCACTATCTGTCCATGTTCTAACAGTTTTTTCCAATTAAGGGCCACAGCAGAGTCTATTTCAGCAAGTAACAGGTGCATGGCAAAGTGCACCCTGGACAGGACACCAACCAATCACAGCTCACTCACAAACACACACACTCGCACCAGGCCAATTTTCAAAGAAGCCAATTAACCTGCTAGTATATACACTGATGGAAAAAAGAGATGCAACACCACCTCCTCCACAGTCTGGCCATCCCATCTGCATGGGACAGGCTGAAGAGTGATTCATCCATGAAGATGACCTGCTGAGGAAGTCCATCACAGCCTCTGTCTGGCCCAAGCCAGTCGGGTGTGACGTCTAGGAGGTGTGAGCAGAGGGCCTCTGACAGGTCGCCTTGCTCTAAGGCCAGGAGCATGGAGCCTCACTGTCCTGTCACTGATGCGGGCATTGTGTCGGCCGGCAGTTTCAGCAGAAGTACAG
This sequence comes from Atractosteus spatula, assembly GCF_055471065.1. Lineage (NCBI taxonomy): Eukaryota > Metazoa > Chordata > Actinopteri > Semionotiformes > Lepisosteidae > Atractosteus > Atractosteus spatula. Next base: position 30,720,206 of record NC_142713.1, on the reverse strand, counting down.
GTGGCAGATCTGAAACGATCTCTCAGATGGACCAGTCTGATGTGTCAGTCCTGCTCTGGTGTGGTCACAGGAGGGCGACCGGATCTTGGACGGTCATCTGTCCTGCCGGTCTGCTGAAACCTTCTCTGTAGCCTGGACACTATGGAGTGGCTTACTCCATAGTGTCTGACAATGTTGGCACAGACATGCCAGCCTGCAGCATGCCAGTGGCCCTCTCCCTTGCTTCTGGTGACATTCGAGGCATTATGGAATGCACAGAAAACTGACTCAGTGTAGCCTTTTTCGTGCAGTGACCTAAGCTTTGAATTAAGGCCTTTTAAAGGTGACCTGATCAGGTATTGTTCCATGGGGACTTCGTTGGGTAAAAGTGCACCTAACAAGCTGTCGTGAGATTGACAAGTTGCAATGCCTCACTGGATAAGCTGTATTGCTGGTCCGAGGGCTTAAAACACGTCGACAACTTTTTGTGAAACTACATAAGCTATAACTATAGTATTCTCATTCCAGAAAATGTTGCGTTTCTTTTTTCCAACTTTATATTTGGACTGTGAGAGGAAACCCACACAAACGTAGGGAGAACATATGAACTGCAATAAAAGGTGCACCCCAGGAATTGAACCCTGGGATGCAGTGCTGCAAAACTGCAATGCTAAACATGGAGCCACCATGCTGCCCCATTATTCCACCTTTTTAGTTAATTATTAAAATAGAAATTCAGCCTGCTGCCAACTTTTTAAAAGAAAAAAAAAGATCTTTAAATGGTTAAATGGTAAGGCATTCAATTTTGTAACTAGATACAAATTAGATACAAGTTTATGGTCAGCCTATTGATATGTTTTGTTTTTTGTTTTTAGGCTATTCTTTTGGACTATAGTGTTGATGATATACTTACAATTATAATCTAATTCAATCTAAATTTCAATCTAAATTTAAGCCCTAATGCAGCAGGTCTGTACTACAGACAGAAATAAATATCAGGCAGAGTAGAATATGAAATGAATTCCGTATCAAGTAAAACCCAGTCTTCAGATTAAAACCGATACTTTTAATTGTCTTTACATTGTATTTCAAAACAATACAATTAATTATGTGCTGTTTTATAGTATGTATGAGAAAGGACATTGTTCAGGTACCACTGTAGAGGTATATACTGTGTCTTGAATGTTCAACATCAAGTGTATACTTTTTAAATGTGTCACAGGATATTGTTTATTAGATTAGTGAAATGTTCTGGGGGCATTTTTGTAAATAGTTGATAGATGAGGGATGACCTACTATAATCTGCAATTTTTGACTAAAAAAATATGGTTAACTAAGAAGGTCATACACTGGAAACTGCATTTTGCCTTTTACTATGAAGATTTAAGGTGATTAAAAATAGAAGGGATGGTTATGCAAGCTGTGTATCTACAGCAGTTTGACTGTTGTTTTGCCCTGAAAGACTGGGCCCACGTGTTAGCATACCAGAGGCATGATGGTATTTGTTCTTTATTTGTGTGTTATTTGTGTGTTATACACAGCATTTTGGGGGTTTTATTGTACTGAATAAAAGATTAATCTGTGATTTGGAAATTTTTGGAAACACATCAGCTCCTTGACTAGGCTCTTACAGTATCTTAATCATTAAAGGGCTTGTGCCACACTGCAGGCAGGCAACATACATTACTGAGCATTGCTTCCATAAACAGCTGTGCCAGGAAACAGTAGCCCTCTGATGTCTGGAGGAGGTCATTATTTATGCATGCTTTTCTGCTGGCTCGCTCTCTTTTTATATTAATGTGACCTGTTTCATGATGATAACGATTATTAGTAATAATAATGAGACTGATAGTACTACTACTAATGATAGTGATAATTACTACTAATGCATCCAAAGTAATATTAATTGGATCAAAATACAAATTCACTGAAGAAAGAGACAATGTTGAGCCATGCTCTTTACATATTTGGAGGTTTTGGAAGGGAGAAAGCTTCAAAGTCAGTCTGTTATTCATTCCTTTTCTGAACATATTCCAGCCATATTTCTGTCTGTTATGTAAAGCATTAGGGCATTTTAAGATTGCATAACACCTGAAATTGTGAAATAAGGAAAGCAGAGAAAGGGTCAGGTTTGTCAAAGATGAAGGTTTTGTCATATCATTCTGCTCACAACGCCTAAGACTGTTTGCTAATTTTTATTTATCTGCTCTAAATACCATTAAAATATCTATTCTACATCAATTTCAGCTAAACCTCAGTATCTATATTAATTTTATTTAATGTTTCACTGCTAAAGCTGATCAGAGAGAATTGCCTAACATAAAGGAAAAAAGTATTTTACAATACATAATGATTTTTGCATGAATGAAGACTTAATTCATATTTGATTAAGCATGATGTGAGGTGGCTTGGTGGGTCAAACAGCTGCTTCACAGCTCTTGGGTTGGCTGTCTGTGAGGAGTTTGCATGAGTTACCTCTCGGTCCTCCAGTTTCCTTCTGTCAGGCCAAAGACCTGCTGACCACCTTAATTGGCTTCTCTAAGGCGTCCTTCAAGAGTGTCCAGCCCTATCAGGGTGTGATCCCACCCTGCACCCTGTCCCTGCAGAGTTAGGCTCCTCTAAGTATGAATTGAATATGGGTGGATAAGTGTAAACGTAAAGTGCAAGTTAGTCATAGCTACATTTCAAATAGTTTACCTTGGCAAAGACATGGTTTAGTCTTAAATATCGTTCAAGAACCAGTGATTTGGTCAAAAGCCTTTTGTTTGTCAAAAACATACAGCCAGTTTTCCTTCTTCCTTTCCAATGAAAGTGCTAGCATTGTGGCTGTAACAGTATATACACTCCAAGTTGCATCCAACTAATGAACTGGGACCAAAGAATTTTAGAGGAATAAAAAACTTTTAAATTAATTAAATAACCAAATGCACTACTGAGACAACTCATCCTCAGATCATACTCAGAGCACACAGATTCTTCATATCAGAGTATACCAACTAAACACAGCAAACCACAGGACAGGATTCATCTTCCAGGTTTATATTACTATATGGTTTGCTTGGAGAGCATATAAAATAAAACTTGAGCTTAGAACAATTAAAAATGAGGTATGGAAGTTGGTTCCATGTACAAGAAACAAAAAAAAATAAAAACACAAACAAAAAAACATAAAATACAGTTTACCATCTTACTATTTAATTAACTATAAATAGAGTACATAAGGAAAAATGTTAATGAAAGGAATGATACAAGCAAGCAAAATGGGATATTCATGTTCTCCTGTAATGCGTGGATGTTAAAACTAATTTAAGACTAATTACTAGAGTTATGCATTATAGCTATGACTTATATTTTTTAAAAAAGGCTCAGTTCATTACAACATATCCATAATTATATCCATAATTATAGTTGATGTCTGAAGAAAGTGGCTATATATAAAGATATGCATAATCTCAGGATTTGCACTGTGCACAGAATAATTGAAAGGATTTCCCTAATACAGCCTTAATGGAGTCTTTGCCATTGTGTAGGATATACTTTCCTTTCACAAATTCAATTTTTAATACGTAACATAGCATGAGAATGTAAGAAAAGATGCCAATGAGAGGAAGCTATTCAACCTTTGCAGTGCTTCACTGTGTTAAATTTATAATATCCTTTCATGAGAATACAAACCTTCCCATGCAAAACCATACACACCCTGAGACAAAAACAACCCACACTATGTTTTCTCTCATGGTGTCATGCTATTTAGAAAAACTAGGGGATATCACATTTCAAGGCAAAATTAAGAATATTTTTTGAGATGGGGGGAGGGTTATTCTAATTATTGTGTTTGTCTTAGATGTTGTGTGGCAAAGATTACAGGAAAAATAAAACATAAGTCAGAGCTGCACTTGCACTTTCTCATTGCATTTTTTTGCAGTGATAAGTTATACAGAAGTGCAAGAACAGATACAGTATAAAAGCACATTCACTTCTGATGTGGCAGCTACACACAAAGCAAACCTTTGGCTTCTAATAGAATTGTAGAATAATACTTTTACATTATGGCTCTGTCTTATTCTCGCACTAGAGTGGTATGAGAATAAGACAGAGTAATATAACTGAGTTACTGTAGCTCAGTGTTGGTCAGCTGCTGTTCACAGTCACTTTTGTCACTGACTTGGTGGACTCCAAAATGGTGGACTCATGTCTAAAATGATTTTCTGAGGAAAATCCACATCTCACTGTTTCAAGAGGAATTGACTCATGACCCAGGATGGATCTGAACTCCTCAGGGACAAGAGATGAAGCTCATTACATGGGTCATGACAAATGACTTGTTGCCCCAAAATATTGAAGGTAATGCTACTTACTTCATTAAAGGACGTTTCGAACTGATACTTACAATGTGCATTCTAAATGAAACATTGGCCCACTTTTCTGCTGTTTGGAAATTACCTGAACTGACCCTTATTTTTTGTAAAGAGAAATAATTTCCCTCCAAAATAAAAACAGGACACAAAGGTACATGAAAGGTACAGACAGAAACACAGGAAATTCCAAAGAAGTTGCCGTTATAGTAGGTGGGGATGTGAGGAATTGTTTTTTTATTTCTTAACTAAAAAATGGAGTACAAAAAAAATTATACATTTTAAATCATCATCACCCAGGATAATGTGTAGAATTTCAAATATTTGTTTTTTTTTTCACAGAACTGAGCTAAAACTAAAACGATTTGTTATCATGCATTTCCACTCCACCTCTGCAGTTCTCAGGCTTCACCTGCAACCATAAGTGTGGCTGCCATGGCAACATGATATCACACTTTTGTCACATGCTGTGGCACCCAGAAATTGTGATAATAAAGACTAATATTAGCACATGCTTCTTCACACAACCTTCAGATTGACTCTTTCCTCAACGTTTGCATGTGTTCACTGTCTATTATTGACAATTAACCACTGTCAAAATAAATGAGTAAAAATTCAATTGGATGATGGAGGATATGTCTTATATGTCTGGAATAATATGCTAAAGTGCTAAAGCTAAGGAAAATTATTCAGTCTTGAAATATTTATTTCATAAGGGCAAAACAAGACCCATTACATTAAAAAAAATACTCATCTATGATGGTGCCTATACATTATCTTTAAATAACACCTTACAAATTCAAGGGACAAATTTTAAGTTAAGCCTCCAATGAAAGTGTGGAAAACTACACTGAAGATAAAGCACTGTAATAGACATTTTATGGAAATCACAGGTCAAGGACATGAGCAAGAATCCCCATAGCCTGATTCAGTAGTTTGACCAGTTTTTGCGAGTTGGGAGTTTGGTATTAAGTATGATAACCTGCTCAGTTAAAGGATGAGTGGCTGGTCAGAGAACAACATGGCTTGGAACTCCCACACACTCTGCAGTAGGTGGTGAATAGCTTCTGTAAAGACATTGTGACTGTAGCTATTGTAGATCACAAATCATGCAAGAATTATGTAATCGTTTTCCCTCTCAACCATTTGTCTCATTGAACACCCATTGCTGCTGCACATTTTTATAATGCAAGGAGAATACACAGATGTACAGTACACATCACACCAGTCTAATCTTTCCACATTGCATCTGCTTTTATGAAAAGCTATGGATTGAGATAATATGGTATACAAGCTTTTGCCTGTAGAGCCACAGAAACAAAATCATATAAAGAAAAGGAGTTTATCACATATGGCTTCAGAATGTGAAGTCTATGATGGTTGGACTGTGATAACAGTGCTATTGCAGGAGTAATGCAAAAAATGTACTGTAGGAATAATCACATTTCCACACTTGTACTGTATAAGAACAGAAGAAAGGTTACAAATGAGAACTGACCTTTCACTTTTAGGGCTTTTACTGTAGCTGCTATTCTACCTGTTTTTGGAACAAATTCCCAATTCACATCAGAGGCTCTGAGACACTAGTTTGTTTTAAAAGCAAACCAAAAATGTATCTTTTAGATGTGCTTTCAGTAATGAATTCTAACTGGATTTGTTATTGCTTATATATCTGTTATTTCTGTCAAATCATTCTGGGATGCTGAGGCATGCAGAGAACTAGAGAAGAATACATTTGTTTTGTATTGTATTTGGCCCATCTGTCTCTTGCATTGCATTTTCTTCAGCACATCTAGCTTGCTAAGCTTCTAATACAGTCACTAAATGATCTGAGGATCCAGTAGACCACTGGATCTCTGTGCTTCTTGCTCTTCTACAGTACATAGGTTCCACTTGTATCCTGTAGTTTGTGGTTCACGGTTTAAAATTTGAATCTGAAGATATCAAATGGGTTGACTTTGTCAGTGCTTTTAAAGAATTTGAACCCTTGAACCAGTGTAATCTTCCCTATTCAAGTAAAGATTCAGTCTTTCAGCCCTGGGTCTGTGTACAGATTTTCTATGTGTTAGTATTTTATGTGATTTTCTATGTGAAATTAAACTCAAGAGGTGGGTCCTCCATTGAGCACCATTCTCTGTTGATATACTGTAAAGCAGTTTTCCATGGGGAGTAAATTTATCTTGTTGCATATCCATCCATTTATTTTCTAACTTCTTCTTCCAACTCAAGGTCGGGGGGGGCTCAAGTAGGATACACCCTGGACGGGACACCAGTCCATCACAGGGCAAACACAGACACAGGCACACAGACTCACAGCAGCGCCAATTTTCCCAGAAGCCAATTAACCTACCAGTATGTTTTTGGAGTACAGGAGGAAACCAGAGCACCTGGAGAAAACCTGCATGAACACGGGTAGAATATACAAATTGCATGCAGACAGCACCCCAGGACCGGAATCAAACCCAGGGCCACAGCACTGCGAGGCAGCAATGCTAAGCACTGCAACACTGTGCCACCCATTGCTGCTTATTGCAAACATAAATATCTTCCATTCGACTTTTATAAGCAATGGATTGTGTATAACTGTATTTCTGAATAATTTATTGGACACAGCAGTTAACCAATTCAAGATATATACAGTGCCTTGTAAAAGTATTCATCCCCTATTCAAATAATTGTGTGACCTGTCAAAGTAATTTTGTACTTTCATAAACTGGGACAGCATTGGAATACTTTCGCAAGGTACTGTACATTAAAAATCCTGGAAGTCAGAATAAGTCTAAAATGATCTCAGAATGGATAGTGAAGAGAGAATGAAAGCTGACAGATGTAGTTGTCAGCATCTGAGTGCCTTTGCCCAAGTAAAGACAACTGCTTTATTACTGCAGATAAATGTGAATGCTGTCAGTCCTGCTAAGAACTGATCAGATTAACAATTAAGCACAAATGACAAGAGTGTCTCATTCCATTGTGTTAATCCACTGGGGTTAAGGTCTACTCATGTCAGGGAAAAGACAGTAGTAGATATGTCGTGGTGATGCCCAAACTCTCATTTAAATTCGACAATTATGTTATTTGTCAATTTGCAAATATTAGTTCGCATTTCAAAGGAAGATGGTCACAGCCTCACAGTCCTTTTCTGTTTGAACATATTTCAGGAGCTTTACCTTCAACCACTCCAAGACTGGCAGCAAAGTGAAACTGTACTGATAACAAGGTATGAAAGGAGATTTCTTACTGCGCCTGTTCTTTCTTAGCATGTTCAGGGAATATACAGGGGAATGCATGTAGAAGATAGCCCCTTAGGGCTTGTTCCATTACACAAAATGGTGGAAGTGGAAGTCAAATTGCTATTTCCACTTTACATAATTTTGGAGATGAAAAAAAATATTTTTGGAGGTCACACATCAAGGTTTTGGCCAAAGTGTTCCCCGTTGTGTTGGAAAAAAATATGGCTGAAAATGTGGTCTGGTTTACCTGTGCGTTCCAAGCTTTGTTAGCTGGAACTCAGACCTGGAAAAAAGGATTTTACCAGATTTTGACTTAAGTCTGCAATTTTCACATTAAAAACAAGATAAAACGTAAGAAAGAGAGGTTAGGTTTAAATGTAAATACCAGCATTTAAATGGCAACAAATCAAAATTCAAAATAGTGTCAAAATAGTGTCTTTACATGATACATAACATAGTATTGCCAAAATCATTTCCTGACTTTATTTCAGCATCACAACAGTGCTTCTTTAATAGAAGAAGCCTAGGATTGTGGGAAAAAAATAATTAAACCGGAAACAGGCATGAATTAAGACCAGAAACAGATTATAAAAAGAACAAATTATTGCATAAATGGAAGAATGAGTCTTAGTTTTTAGATCAAAGCTTCATTTCGTGATAATACACGGAACAAACAAAAGGATCAGAATGCAATTTGAGTTTTTTTTCTATGATAGCATTAGGGCATCTGAATACCCTTTGTTTTTGCTTGGCTCTTTGAACAAAATGAAAACAGTGGTCATTTTCCAATAATCTTGCTATTACCTGAGTTGGTTCAGGCTGTGCTAATAGCATCTTTTTTTTTTTTTTCGCTCTCTGGGTTTGAGTGCCAGTATTCTGTACAGTGTGTGAATGTGTTTGTTTGCTGTGTTAATTCAGCCTGTTCCAGAAGATGAGGAGATAAGATTTAATTTATGATGCATGCACTAATTTTAGAACTGTGAGGGGAAAGTCCTATTTCTGGCTGCATTATAAACAAGCGAAGGAGCACCTCGGTGTCACATAACCCTTTCCTCCCATGGGCAAGGCCATGCAAATTGAATTTCAAATGCAGTGTTAGTTGCGCATGGGAAGACTGATTTAATTACATTTCTTCTTATGACTAACCTTAAAATATTTATATAATCCAGCATATTTAATGTGAAAACCGAAGCAAAACAGGAGGTGGTTTAGAACTTATGAATCTGCCTTAAATCTGGTGAAAACCTCTTGTAGATTTTTCTGCCTTATTCTTTTGGAAGCGAATTGATTTTAGTACTTTTCCTGCATCCAGACATTCCTCGAGGCGGTTTGCTCTGTTCTGCTTGAATCCAGCCTCTGTCAGAGAAGACGTGATGTCATAAGAACTGCTATATGGAGGCAATAACAGGCCAAGATGGTGGTGAGGAATGGCAGGAACAAGCCCGACAACATTTCTGGCTACTCCAAGCTGGGCGGTGGCTTTAATGTCACAGGGAGTTAGAGTTTGGCTGGGTTAGCTGTAAGCTGATGGGGAGGGAACAGATGGGAATTGCTCACGTTACTGAAACGAACAAACTGAGTGGCGTTCACTGAGGCGAAGGCTGAAAGCACCTTGAGGGACAGACCAAGCGCTTCTGCTGTACTGTGGATAAACTTTCACTCAATGTCCTAAGAAAGCTTTTCGTTTCTTAATGTTTCATTCTGAGTTTTTACTCAGTGGTTGCAGTGCTCTAGAACGTTGGTCTGTCTTCATTGTCTCACATTCATTGGGTTGACTTTACCAATACCCTTCCGAATCTTGTATTCTTGGACCACATGCCTGGTGATCTGAAGAGATTCAGCTCTAACACCCTTTCAGTGTATCACAATGCATTCAAAACCAGCCAGTCTTCTACGAACCCTTATCTAAACAGTGAGCAGACAATGTAGGTTACAAACATTTTACATATTTCTATTGTTGTGCTCCTGTGATTGAAAGACAAATCAGTTATAACGGTATTAAAAGGCTCTAAACCAAATAGAATGGTCTCCACATCTTTACATCCCTAGTGAGAATGGGCTTAGAAGACTTGATTAAAATCCAGCCACTTTAGATTAGAAAAATGCAAAGGTATAAAATGCACAACATAGTGCTTTATCATTCTTTCGCTTCAAAATGATAAACTTACCTGCCAAACCCAGAGAAACAGGAGCATCACCAAAGCACTACATTTTGTTACCAGGTTTATAAGCATGCAGCTTGAACTACTGTATGTCAAGAGACACTTGCACTTTTTTCCTTGTGTATAAATCTGCTTTTCCTTATTGCATGCAATACTTTATGTGCCCTGAAGCATGGCTCACTGAGGAACCCTTTAAAACAAAACGACAGTCTCTCTTGTATTCCTCTTTAGAAAATGTAAATAGTGTTTTTTCCCCCAACCTATTTACCTTCGAGTTTACTATTCCAACAACCCTATTTACCTTAAAGTTAACTATTCCAACAAAGAATGTCTTCTAAAAGAAGTCTCAGAAATAAAACTGAGACAAAACTGAGGAAGCATCCCCACAGTGTTACAGCTTAATTAGTGGTCTATGCACTGCTTACAGTATATACCCTGTACATTTCCTCCTGTCAGAAATTATTATTTTTATACCATTTAAATAGAAAGCCAACTAACAGTATGAGAGCAGAGATAATTATTAATAGACTAATAACTAGTAAATGAGATCACAGTTGTTTAGGGCAAGAGTCAGCCACAAGCCACACATTTCACACTGTTGTGAGCTAAGTTTTATCTTTAGCCTTTGAATCAGCATTGTATGTTAATATGTTGCAAAAGAGGTTACTTTAAATTGCTCCATGAAAAGCTTTCTTCGGAAAACATAGATAGATAGATAAGACTTTATTAATCCCATAGGGAAATTGATGTGTTACAGCAGTCCAGCCCAAGACAAGCAAAACAGACATCAGAATAGTTATAAAACAAAAGACAACAAAATAAATAAATAAAAATAAATAAATACATAGGTGTGTGCAAAATGTGCTGATTATAGTCACTATAAAAACAATAAAATATGTGCAAAATGTGCATAGGTTTATACAGACTGATTGTCCAAAAAGTACAATGGAGTAAACATGCTGTCCATAGAGGAGCAAAGGAAGGGCTAACAGTCCTAGCCTAGGGCAGTGTTATACACACTGACAGCCGCCGGGAGGAAAGACCTGCGGAAACGTTCCCTTGAACACCGTAGCTGGAGCAGTCTATTGCTAAATGTGCTCCGCTGCCCAGTAACAGTCCCATGAAGCGGATGAGAGGTGTTGTTCATGATGGCTGTGAGCTTGGTCAGCATTCTCCTCTCAGCCACCACCTCCATGGGGTCAAGTCTCATCCCCAACACAGTGCCAGCCTTCTTGATAAGTTTATTGAGCCTACTGTATTTGCATCTTTTGTCATGATGCTGCTGCCCCAGCACACAACAGCGTAGAAGATGGCCGCCGCCACCACTGATTCATAAAAAATGTGTAGCAGTGTTCCACACACATCAAAGGACCTGAGTCTCCTAATAAAGTAGAGTTGGCTCTGACCTTTCTTGTACAGGGTGTCAGTGTTACCAGACCACTCCAGCTTATCATCCAGGTGTACCCCTAAGTACTTGTAGGAATGTACGCCCTCTATGTCCTCACCCAGGATGGAAACAGGGTTCAGCGGAGACTATGAGCTATGCCAGCTCATAAAAGCATCTAAGATGGCAGTGAATGAAAATGGCTACTCCCATGGGTCCTGTTTATCTAAAGACTGGTCCTTGGTGGGTCAGTGACTGAGTAGCTGACCAGTGAAGAATAGCACTCTCCACCTCAGCGAGCTGGTTAATCAGATGCCCATCAGATAAACACCAGGGGAATTTCCATTGGATTCAGCTTCAACTTGCCACAGGGCCCTTATCCACAGGATTTATGGAGTAATTCCTGACTTATAACTGTCCAAAAGTAAGTAGATAAATGGAGGTTTTGAAGAACAGCAGAAGGGCAGACAGCCTCTCCCAATGTCGCTGAGAATACTGGAATATAAACAACATGACATGACTGGTTACACAGTGTTAAGCAGGAATTAATCTGCTTTAGCATCATTAAATGGATGTTACATTAAATCTAAAAATATCCCCTGAGAAATGTCTATAGCTGAGAGGTAAACCGAGAGGCCAAACATAGCAATATTGTCCTAATATAGATATGAGGAATATTTATAAAGACAAAGGTAGGAATTACAATTTGAAGCAGCTGTATTCCAGCAACACCTAATTCTGCCATCTCAAAACACAAAAAAAATCCTAAAGCAGCCAGCCCCTCCCGACTTCAAACTGAAATGCAGATTTTGTCAGTAAAGCCTTTTTTTAACCACCGTTCTAAAAAAAACAATTGAGAGGAAAATGCTGCAGTGCTTGTGATTAAATGTAAATGTCGCTGTTTTGTACAGAGAAACAGCACAATACTTGGTCTGTATATTTACAATGTAGATTACATAACACTGAAATGTGTCCATTTGTAATGCTGCAGCACCTTCCTTGGATTTCAGTGTGCTGTTTACGTTGGTAACTGCAGTTTTTTTCAGATGTTTTCTTGTGTTTCTTGTGCTGCTTGATCAAATTCAACATTATATTTTCATATACAGTGCCTTGCAAAAGTGTCCAGACCTTTCCTATGGCGTTCCATGTAACAAATCTTGATTAAAACTACAGAAGAGTGCATACCCATTTTTTAAACTTAATGTTTTACTGAAAACCTGAATGGTCAAAATGAAAACGTCCGAGTAAAATTGCCATCCCTCCATCAATGTTTTAACTGCTTCTTCCAGTTCAGGGTATCAGGGGAGCTGGAGCTGGAGCCTTGTGCTTTGGCTTATTGTTCTGCTGCAAGGAAAATATTGTCCTAGTTTTAGGGCTAAAGCAGGTTGTCCTTTAAGATTTGCCAGTACTTTGGTCCAGCTAAGTTCCCATCAGGCTTGACAAGCTTCCCAGTCCCTGCTGAGCAGAAGCGGGACTATAACATTATGCTGCCAGCACCGTGCTTGACAGCAGATATGGTGATGATTGAGTGATGCAATATGTTGCACTTTGGATTTAGGCTTCAATGTTCCAATTTTGTCTTGTCTGACGACAAAAGCTTTTGCCACATTTTTTTTTGTTTTGTTGTCATCCCCATGTGGGATATTAGATTTTTATTTATGTGGACATTTTCTCTCATCTCAGCCTCTGAGCACTCAAAGTCACTACTGGCCTCATTTGGCATCCATAACAAGTTTTCTCCTTCCCTGACCGCTCAGTTTAGAGGAACATCCTGATCTCTAGGCAGTGTCTGCATTTCATTTCTTAATGATCGACTTCAAGATTCTCAGGGAGACTTTAAATGTTCCCCCTTGGACCACACCTACACCATCACCATCTACCTCTTTATGATTTCTTATCTATTGCACATCTCCAGTCATTGTTTACACGTCTGTATTGTTTACATTCAAACTGTCTACATGTTTACTTGCACATTGTCTACTGTTTGTTTGTATATTGTCTTGATGCACTGTTTGCACTTTGTTTTGTTTTTTACACTTGTTTTACAATCGAGAGACTTTCTGTAAGTAAGAATTCCATTGTACCAGTACCGGTTACATATGGCAATAAAGTTCAAGTTCAAGTTCAAATGTTTATATATCTGATCTGTTTTGTACTTCTCCTGCATACTTATTACTGATTGTTACTTCCTTTGTTGAATCTTTACTTGAAATTCACTACCTGACTGACTACATTTACAGAGACAGGTGCATTTATACTGAAATCATGTAAACCACAATTAATGCACACAGACAGAGGCCACTTAACTAGTTTCATGGCTCATTAAGGTTAATTGTGCACCTAAATTAATTTAGATTTGCCACAGCAAAGGGTTTGACTACTTATGTAGTTATGAATTTACATCTATTTATGTACATAACAAATATTAATGGCTACTTCAAATCATCATGACTGCAAGCTTTGACAAAAAGGAACAAACTAAAAATATCTGAATACTTTTGCAAGGCACTGTACGCAACCATTTTTTAAACTAAATTATGTCAACCATTATTTGTTTTCTAATTATTTAATTATTAATTTATTTTTGGTAACTTACGTGTTTTGCTATAAATATCAGTTTTAGGCAGGTGTAATTATAATTTTAAATTTTCTGAATTGTATTAAATACTGTACCACTAAAATAATACATTTTCCTCACGTTTGCCACAGAATCAACTCTATGCTTCCGTTAACTTAGGAAAATGTAGTAATTATCTGAACACTTACTGAATGTTTAACAGATTCTTTGTAAAGTTTGTGCCAAGATGTGATACATTTTCTTTTTAGACCAGCAATACTTTCAAAACGCTACAACAGGACAAAATCGCAAATGCTCATTGGGAGCTCTAGAGCCCTGGTACCCTGGTATTCAGAGCACTATGAAAAGGGAAGGCTCCATATTACTGTGCAAATTAACTCCCAGAGGTTAAATACAATGAATCTAAGGTATCCCACTGCTCTAATTCCTCAGAGATTTTGTTCAGAAGCATTATTTTGTAATTATACTGTACTGCATTTGTTTTTTAATGTTTAATTAAGTAATTGATTCTTGTTTAAATCTGCATATTTTGTCACCATTTTGGCACTCTACTGATGTAGGAAATTGAACTAAAAAATCTAATAGAAATGGTAGTTGAGTGACCTACATGCAAACAGCAAGCAATATCCTGGCAAGTACAGCTGTGATGTGGGTGTAAATGTGGAGTACTAGTGCCATCTACTGGATACGAGCTTGGTAACTAGTAAGATCAAGTTCTGTCAAATTCTTTTCCAAACAAACAAATGCAATTCACTTGAAGTCAAGTTACATCAATTCTAAATATATTTAGGAAGTTTATATTGAGTAAACAAACTTTTGTGATGAAGTCTACAGTTTCAGACATTCATTTTCACCATCATCCGTTTAATTTCATGACGACAGATTTTGTTTTACCATTTTGAGTATTTTTTTAAAGAATTAAAGAAAAAAAGTACAGTATTATGATTTTTGTATTTTTTTTCTGAAAACATTTCTGCATGGTTCTTGTATGCTGTCAAAATGAGGGAAGCAGGCAATTTAAAGCAGGGTAACATCCTACTGTGTTTTCTACTATATTGAAAGGTAACGAAACATTTAAAGGTGGGATTTCTAGCATCACTTTGAACTGTATGACAGTATTAATTTTCAGCTCTTAGACATGTTGACAGTTACCTTTTAACTATTGGGTCTTATAAGTGAATAAAAAATCTGGGTTTTTTTGTAGAACATAAATAATATTCCCATCAAGGATCTTGTTAGTTCAGTTAAGGATTCAGTTATGTAATTCAGCTCAACTGGAATGAAAACTAGCTGGTGTGCAGTTCTCCAGGACCAGGAACCCCTGCTCTGATGTCTCTATACTCCTTAGTAAAGATACTCAACTTGAAGCCATTGCAGTCTGTTCCACTGCTGAACATCTGATAAAAATAAGTGATTAGCAAGACAAAGTACTGACTTTTGTGCATTTTAATAATGGAAAATGTAACATATACAGTACACTTGTACTGCATACAGCATATACACTCTTTTGTGTTAAATGAGACAAAAAAAAGAATGTATGGCTAGGTGCATTTTATGTACTGGGATTTTGTGTTTTGCTCTACAAGTCTTTTGTTTCTGATGGTAGAGCAGAGTACAGTACATGCAGTATATTTCTTTCGCACTTTGGACACTTCATTTTCGGGCACAAAGCAAAGATCGTCTGCAATATTATGGCTCTATTTGTCACTGCCTCGCGTCCAAAGACTGCTAGGAAAGTCTTTCTCAGTTGGAGCCTTGCTGTCCAGTCACTGTTGGCTTATGTCCCTGTGCAGTGTGAAGTTTTTCAAAAGTTCTCCGAGCCCTTCTTCTGCAGCACCACTGTCTACACAGCTAAAGTCTAAGGTAGCCCTACTATATTATTACATGCTTTGGAATAAGGTCAAAATAAAACAAAATCCTATGACTAAGAACAGATCCTCCCTTAGAGTCTCTTAAAACGCTGTAGAAGTATTGGACCTTAGTGTAATTCTCTATTTCTGTGTACAATTACTTTGACATGAATCTGATAGAAAAAAAGCCAAACACTCAAAACTAACCAACACCAAATTGCATGTTTTGAGTACTTACCACTTAAAGTATGTATCATTACACAGTGTAGAAAGTGGATTTATCATGAAAGGACTGCCATTAGAGAGTGCCAAAACACAGTGCCAAAGAGTTTATAGTTTTACCTGGTACATGCTGCAGGAGTAACTGAGAAGTATAAGTGAGTAGTGGTTTGGATTGAGCATTTTCTCTTTGAATTAATTATTGGTATTGTTGTGTACAGTATATAAGAGTTCCTCACAGAGCTTGTTAGGTTAAAGAAAAGTAGTTAGTGTGTCCTTTGAAATGGTAAAGACTTGCATTTGACATTTTGGTAGCTGCCCTCTCTAAAACTTTTTTTTTCAAAAGTCTTTAATGATTACTTCTTTAACAAGTTTTGTATTTTTGGTTAAATCTTTATAAAAAAATAAAACCAGAAAACATTTTCAGCAGTCTGGGGATTGACATACTGTACAGTATGTGTGATGTATGTACAGTATGTGTTCCTGTCATGCTACCCAAAGCATCAATCTTCAATCCCACAATGGCTGTAAACAAGCAGATATGTTCCAGAAACATTCTCACCTGCAGAGTCACTGAATTGATGTGCTGCCCTACAGGAGGGCTATTGCCCATTGAGGTGGAGGCACATTACTACAGGTGTTAGTTATTGCAGGTACTAAACAAGTCACAGCAGTCAATGTTTGCCATGAAGTCCAATGAGCCCTGGGAGTATAACATACAGTGTGTTTTGTTTCCCCATGGGACTTAATACAGTCGTGAGAGGCCTAAGTTTTGTGTGTATTTTAGTGTTTTGCCTGTAAACTAATAAGACTCGGTTAAAAAAAAATTAAATACACAAAGCGAATATATTGTCATTATAGGAATAACCCTGCTTAAATCATGAGTAACCTAATTCCAGTTCTACTCTTAAGTCATTCAACCAACTGCAGGGCTCCCTGTTATACTATCTTAACCATACTGCACAGGGCCATTTTGGGGATACCAGTATCCTACTAAGTGGCCTTGGCCAATGTACAGTAGGTAGACTTTAAACCATAGCATTCCTCACTTAGTTGCGTACAGTAGCTTACTGGTGGAGGTAACGCAAGAGGTAACTGGAAGAAATAGGCTTTTTTCAGGCCTCACCCATTCCTTATATATTCAGTGCTCATCAACTAACTGCAACAACTGTTGTAAACTGAATGTTTTTGTAGATTTTAGTTTTAAGATATTCATAAGCCCAATTACTTTACTAGAACTTTTTGAGTTTTAAATTGCAACATACAGTATATGTACAAAAAATAATTATAATATAATCCTTACTGTAAAGCAAGAGTCTTATTTTGGTCATTTTATAAACAATTTAAGACTCACTCACCTCCTGAAGGGCCACGTATCTTCTGGGTTTTATTCTAACATGACTAGTCAATTATTATATATATATAACAATTATTATATTTTTTTCTAAATTAGACATATACGCTATGTATATGTCTTTACTGATGATTGAACAATACATTCACTTCATCAAAGGTACAGTTACCTATAAAACACCAGTGGTGCACCTAGTTAAATAATTAGACCAGCTACGTACAGTAACTGAGAATGTTTGTTGAACAAACACCGGGATAAAGAAATCCTCCAAGGCTTGAATCTGAACCTGTTTTAAGATTTTCTGAATAAATTGGTTCCCCTGTATGTTGCCGTCTAATGTGTGTTGGAGTGGACTGGACATTTGAACATCAATTTGTGTTGTAGGAGAGGAACTGTATTGTATATGATTCTGGGTGCAAGAACATATCTATATTTGGTTGCACTGGCATTTCAATTGGCTCATAGATCTTCTGTCTTCACTTTCACTTCTAACTGAATTTTCATACTGTATACAGTATATATTATTAATACACAAACATCAAGATATAATGAGCATCAAAATACATTTATCACTCTATGTTTTTAGGAAATAAAGTATATGGATTTTAGATATTGATTAAATGTTTCTGGCATCATTTTGATTCATTGATCATTTGTGTCTGACCATGATACACTTGAATGGGTTTGACTGTTGCATAAGCATGACATCATCCCATTCAGGAGAGAGTTGATTTAGTGCAGGGGATGAGGTGATTTAACCGTTTGCATTTAACCCTGTTGAAAATAAAGAATGAAAACTCAGAATGGGACCAAAATGCCCTGTATATCAACAGATCCATGCCTTTGTGCTTTTTGACCTTTATGCAAGGTCATGACTCTGTCGCTTGCTATCTGGGGTGTGTGCAGTCAGCAGTTTCTATCCTAGCAAAAGAGGATAGCCAAACACAGTCTATCAATGGCAGGTATTGATCCGGAAGACCACAAGTCACATCTTCGAGACCAGCACATCATCATCCCAGAGTGGGTCTTCTTCAAGAATGTCTTATTGCTCTGCTTCTAGAGGTTGATGGCACTGTATTGATCAAGGCCTGGGTCCTCACTTAGTGCCCTTCCCGTGGGTTCATTCTGACATGACAACATTCCAGCAGGATCATACACACTCTCGGGCAAAACTGAATATCTGCTCCACATCCCCATTACTGCTACTAATTTAGTTGCCCAACACATTTCCAAGTCAACTGTTTATACAGCAGGGTGATTTACTGGCATGATCCAGGCAACATTTCTTGCTCAAGACACAGCAATGTCTCACCTGGGGTTTGAACCCACAACCTTCCATTTGCAAGTCTGGGACACTAACCACTGTTCCCAGTTAAGTTTACCTGCTGTTCCAAGGGATAAGCTGGGGCAATCTGAGTGTTCACATGCTTATCCAGGCTGTACGAGAGGAATGTGGCAGCGTGCCTCATATACAGTACAGTACCACTTCCAAAGAGGCAACACATTACTAGGCTGTGACTTTGACACAGGAACCTCTGCTGATCAACCCTGGTGATGACAAATGTTAATTCACATAATTAATTAACCAATGTTATGCGTGTTCAAGACAATATTCGTGCAAAGTTTTGTCATTTAACTGAAAACTTTTGAATGTGCAGCAGTTATAAGTGATTGGTTTCTTTTGATGCTCTGTAGATAACCTGTGACAGATCATAATAATACATGAATATTAACTGTTTAAAGTATAGTATAACAAGTATCAATTTTTTTCAATATCTAACTGATTTTCTGAAATGTTTTGGTACAAATTGTTCTTAGTGTCACAGATGGATGCAATAATCAGAGAAGCTTTAAGACTTAAGATGTGCAGGTACAGATGTTAGGTGAGTCACTAACAACAGCAACCAAATGTCAGGAAAGGATGGGTCAGAAAACTGAAAACATATTTTTCTTCTGCATGCCTGTCAGTCTTCATGTGCATTAGCACCTTAATTCTGCATCTCTGTATTTTGCATATATTACAAGAAGCAGTTCATGTACAAGTGAATATAACTGAATACAAAACAAATACTGCATAAATCACAGGGTTCTCCTAAAAATGCCATGATTGTGTCTTCCCAAAATAGTGCATTGCATTGCATTTAAAACATTGTGAATGGCTTCCATTGTCACAGTCCAGTTAAAGCAAATTAAATCATTCATTAGATTTCTAGGTTTTACACAAGCACGTATTGTAACCAAATTGTACATAATCCTGGAATCTCCTTTAAAACCCTCAGCAACAGACCTGCAAGCCTGTCTTACATTAGTATTTATTTTCATCAATACATTTAATATTTATGTCATCATTATTTCAGTAGGTAGTTCATGCCGATCTTAAAAATAAGCCTTTGAATTGCCTTTCACTCATTCAGCCTTGCAAGCCTGTTACATACAAGAAAGATACATCAGTGTGAATGTTTTATTAAACAAGGAACAACCGCCTTTTTGAATACGGTATCAATGTATTATTAATTCACTGCAAGTACAAGATTATTAAATATTAAGTTGACCTCATCCAAAAGAGATGAAGGAAAAAAAAGGCAAAAGTGATTGGATAAAATAATCAAATTTGGCAAAGTTCACCTGTTGGCTTGAATGTGAGCAAGAAAGCTGTTTTAGTGAGTTAGACTGGCCCTTATTCTGCTGGACTGGTATAAAAAGCATTTCTGCTGCCTCTGTCTTCAGTCACTTTTAAAATGAGAGTAAGTGAGAATCTGTGTCAAGTGTGAGAGGGGGCATTGTTTCAGACTCGGTAATGATGACTGCTGCAGATTCCCAGAGAAGAGTAAGCTCACTTTATAAAACAAACTGTCACTTACTCAGCACATTCAATGGCCAGGAAAGCCTAAATGGATCCAGCCAGTGTCTGGCAATGCTGGAGCTGTCAGAATGCTGATATCAATATTGCCAACATTATTTGCACAGAGGTAATGAACAGCATGTGCTTCTGAAAACTTTTAAACCATGTAAAAGTCCTGATGTATTTCACTCTTAACATTGGAGCATTAGATTAAAACCTACAAAGGCACGGATACTGTATCTCTTGGTAGCAGGTGGAACTAGTAATAGGGGAACAGTAGGAACTATTTATGCACCATCACAATGTTACCTACTCAATTAAAATATTTCACATTGTGTCTGGTCACACTCAGTTATTGCTCTGAACACATAGTTAGAAGCGATCATTGCATATGCATTAGAACGATACAGAATATTTTTATTTCTGATAAGGTTATCCCTGTCCTTCAGTTCTTCCTGAAACGTCACATACTGTACAGTACACAGCCTCGGGTCAGGAATGAGCCCAAGGTCATGATGAGGGAAAAAGGAAAAAGTGATTGGAAAAAAACACCAAATTGGAAACTCAAAAACATAAAAAAACCCATCACGTCTGGTTTTACAGGGTCAATGTTGAAACATTATTTGTTCTTGCACTAAACCATCCCCCTTTGGCTTATGCTACAGGTTGTGGTAGAATCTACAGTCAGTACTGCAGTGGCAAGTCAATCATGCTTTCTTCTACAGGTGACTACAGTCAGTGGGTTTCTTTTTTAATATTTTAATGTTTCTCAAGCCGCATGAAAAATGCTCACGGGCCCTTTTCATGTTTCCTTCGAGGGTGTGTCCACATGCTTTATTTCAGGTGTGAGATTGCAAGGTTCTTGGAAGATAGGGAGTGTAGTGAATCTAACAAGCAGGCTGATTGGCTGAAAGAAAAATGCTACCGTACACACTTGTTACGTCCCAGTGTGTGTTCTGTGTGTGTTTTTTCTGTTATGTCCACACTGTTGACCCTTGATTGTTCTCCCTTCCCCATTGGCCCATCATTACACCACACTTTCAGTTGATGTCATCATCAATTAGCCCTCAGCCAATCAGAACACATCTTATTCAGCATATAACATGGAGGTTTTCAGCAAGAAGAGGCCTTTCGTTTGACTTCGGTCCCGTTTGGTTTTGGTTATCGCTTCGCTTCTGGTTATTGCTTCGGCTTCGTTTGTTAGTTTGTTTTGCTTTGTGTGTGTATTTTCGTATAGCTTCGGCTTTGTTGTTTTGTTGGTTTTTTGTTAGTTTCTTTGTACTTTCGTTTGTTTGTGTGTTCATCCTTGTTTTGTCATTACCTTGCCCCAGTGTGACATGTTCAACTTTTGTGTTCTTTTGTACCCTGCTCCTGTTGATTACTCTTGTTTTCCCTTATTTGTATTCCTGGTTCACTTGTGTTTTTGTGTGAACTTTTGTATTTAAGGTTAGTTTAGGTTGCTGGGTACACTTTACACACTTAGTTGATTTTGTATTAGTACACTAGTTAGTACGGGTGAGTGCCGTTTGTCTTGTATGGTTTTGGGTAGTCAGTGCAGGTTAGCTAGGGTGCTGAAGACGCCGAAGACCGTGTGTTTCGGGTTTTCTTTTGTAGTCAGATTAGCTTTCCCTCACTGTCCTAGCCAGCTCCATTTTTGTTTGTTATTTTCTTTCCTTTGGCACCACTCTAGTTCCTTACCCTTCTTATCACGCTTCCTAGTCCCTCACCAAAACCCCCCTGCTTTCAAAAGAATTATCCTAAATGATACACCCCTTTTCCCCTAGACACTTGGGGTCGTAACAACACTGTATAAGAAAACTGTCAATTCTACATACAGTACTTGTGAGAATGGTGTAAAAAGTAATAACTCTATACTCCTTTTCTCGTGTATATGAACTCAACATGCTTTGGAAAAAGTGTGGAAGGAATTTGACTCATATCTTGATATTTCTACATCTCTGACAGTGGTTGGCCACCATTGAGATCTCTAATGTGCTGGGTTGGGCTTGTGCTGTGAACAATACAGAACATCACTAAGTATAAATTATCTTTGTTGGGATTCATAGATACTATGGGCTATAATTCATGGGGTTAAAATAGTTTAATGCTTTGAGTGAGTTTACCTTTAAAAAAGCAAAGCTAAAATAAATACATAGGAGGAAAAACAGAACACTAATTTTCTGTTGTCTTGGATAATGTCTCCCTAAACATAAAGTCAAAATCCTGTGAATTCCTCAGAAACACCTTTTCCTACTGTATATCACTGCAGTAGAAATCTTCTATCACCTTTGCACATACATTGTATATTCGAATTAAATGTTACTGTGTAACCTTTCATGAAGTCTAATTTTGTAGCTGTACAATATCTAACAGCTGTATCTGATTCCCCAGTAGCTGGCAGTGTGCTGGATTCAGAAACAGCTGAGCCTTAAAAAGCTCTACAGCCTTTTCTTCAATAATAACATAATATTAAATTGCAGTGGTGCCACCTTTTTAATTTAGTAATTTAAAATATGGAGCTAATTTATTATGTGATCCTGGATTCCAAGACAAAATATGTAGAGATTTGTTCACAGTGTACTAACAAAATGTCATTAAGGAGCTTATGATTGTTTGTGTGATTACTTCTTAAAATGTCTTATATGAAATTATAACGTATTAAGTTTTCCAGCACAATGGTCCTGTTAAGAGAACCAGGATGAAGTGGCAGAAAATTGTCTTTGCAAGCAGACATTAGAGATATACAACATTCATGAAGGAGATACAATATTGATTCAGCACTTAGCAGATAGAAATTTTGAGAGCCTTTTTAAATGAAACCTTGTTATGCATTTCAGCATTTCTATCAGCTTGCAATGCAAGTCGGATCATTCTGGAAAGTGTATCACTGGCAGTATTACTTGACCTCATCATCTCATTGTAGTCAATGGCTAAATATATTCCAAACAATCGTCTGTCAGGTGGAAGAAAAACAATTCTCTGTTTTGAATTTTTTGTAATTGTAAATACAACAAAATACAGCCAAAACAAATGTGCACTGCTTTAAAAGCAGCAGAAGTGAATGATGGAATTCTTCGATAAGCATATCTGTATAGTCAAAAATCCTTACTTGATCCAGATACTGTGCATTAGTTGAGAATACAGTTTCATTTACAATGCTTACTAGGCAAAGAGGCTCACTTGCAGCAAACAAGCATAAAACAATCCCACTAAATCATCTTTTCTTTTCAGAATGAAATAAACCTATTACATAGTGTACAATGATGTTAATTATAAAACCTATTAGTTATAATTGTCATTAAGCAGTACTATACCTTCTAATGCAAAGCCACATACAGTAATTGTAAAGTACTGTATGCTGACGAATACTCCAGTACAGTTAGTTATCCTCCACAAACTGAAAGGAAAGATGTCCAAAGACTGTTGATGCCCTTATGACATGATACTGTAGCTGATAGGACAATGAGGAGTTCACTAGGAATGATGACACCAAAGATTGAAGCGTCATGAAAGGATTATGGAGCAAAGTTTTGGCTCAACCCACTTGGCTGAGGGCTGACCTCCCGGCCAGCGGACAAGGAGGCCAGGACCCTCATGCAGGGTGACCAAGGGACAGGTGCAGAGGTGGAGATGGGGTGGAGGTGGGATGCAAGAGACATGCACGAGAGAGAGAGATAGGGGTCTCATAGGTATTTATAGAGTTTTGGGAGAGGACTGGATGTCAGGAGCGATTGCTAATGACTGACAGCTGAGTCTGATTGAGCTTGGTTGTTGTCATCCCTCCCGAACCTTCGTTGTAAACTCCATGACAATGCAGTTTTTTTCACTTGATATTTACCATTTCACAGCTTGTGCCAATTCTTTAGATATGAATGTAGCCGCAGACTGGCCACATGGTGATGTATCAGAGAATGAAACATTCTGCAGCTGAAATCAGCAGCCAAGGGCAGCAGGATTTCTTCCTCCACCTGACACCTGACATCATGACCCTGCTGTGTTCTGGCCAAACACAGGACATGTCAAGTACAGTATTGAGCTCCTTTATATACTTAGGCAGAACCACAGAAGCTTACCAGCTTAACAGGAAACCCACATTCTGGAATCTGACATCCACAGAAAGTGCCAGAAACAGGCTTTCATCACACAGAACATATTTACTGATTTTAAATAACGGAATATTTTGCTGTTTTGGTTTGGCAATTCATTAATGTCTTTGTATTGGAGTGTACATGTAAATAAGCATTTCATTGCCCTTGTGCATGTGACAAATAAACTGAACTGATGTTTGTTGATTATTCTGACTGAAATATTTTCTTTTTTTTTCCAGAGTCGTGGCTGTGGGTCCTCTAGGCATATCTATCAGAAAACCCCTCCCTTGTCTTGTGAAATACGCTTTTGCTGTCAATGAAACATAAAAGAAATATCAATTGTATTTGGAAATTTGTGCCTTTAATGTATTTATTAATGAACATATTTTTATAGTGATTTCTTGTTGAAGTCTGCAGTGAATTATTCAGGAAAGGTGCACCTACTGTGTGAAAGAAGATATCTCCTTTTTGACTTTTGGAGTCCTATTTTACATTTACCCATTGGTGGACCAACTCTCCCATTACATGTGACTGAGCTCCACTTCTGCAATTTCAGCTGATATCAATAAGGAGGTCAAATGGTGAAGTTCTATTCTGTATTTCGTAGTGCTCTGTTATCCTAATATCTATGTCATCCTTAAGAAAATAAGAACATTTCTTTAAAATACTTCACATAAAGGATTCGTACCTTTTGTCATAAGGTTTGATTTTAATTGAAAAAATATCCTGTATATTTTACGATTCATATGTTTACCAAAAGGGGAGAGGGGGTTGAAAGGTAAAGTACTGTACTAAATGTGGAGTTGATACTTTTCAAGGCAAAAACTTTACATCAGTGTTGTATCTCAATTTATGCCCTGTTCTTCTTGCTAAAACTACATTTTATTTGCTGTTTTTACAGGATGTGTTTTGATTCCCTAGTGTCCAGTACAATATGTTGATTTTATGGCCTAATTGCTTCACTCACACTTGCCCTGATTAGGAAACTGCATCTCTGTGCTTAGAACCCTGCTGCAATTTGGGATGCTTCTGAAGTAGGAGAAATCACTGCTTTGACCACCTCTGGCCCTTGTGGCCACATGAAGACATGCTCTGGACTAAGAGCTGAATATTTCCCATGATGCCTGGCTGTTCTACACTGTGGCTTTCTCAAATGATACCAGTGCAGCTGTCTGAATTAATTTTAGTCTTATTACTCTACAGTATGTAAAAAAAATAGTCTTCTTTATCAGCTCGGCCTGCCCTGTGGAAAGATGCTACATGTTTACTCTCTGAAGTCTTTCAGATTGTTCTCCTTGCTTATATTGTGGAGTGTTTTTTTACAGTGGAAAACTTTGCTTCAGGTTTTTCCATTTACATTCGTTTAACACTGTATAATTACCCTGGATTCTGGGCCTGCCTGCCCCCTCGTTGGTTGTACTAATGCAGAGCAATACAGTATGTGTGTTTATGGAAATGATAGGCTCAGGAAACGGACCTGTAGTACATTACATTATTTTCAAATGTGCCATTAGCATGCTCAAAGTAACTGCTGTAGCTCTGTGTTTGTGAAATCCACGCTATATAGCTTACTGTGAAACAGCGCTCAATAAATGTTTTATTTTTATGCTCTCTTGAAATTTAATATCAAAACCTGGCAAAACCCTTAAAAAACAATAGCTTTGCTGGCTCAGAGGTTTACTTAACACCCTTTACATTAACAAATGCCAAGAGATTTCTAGTAATGAATCAATGAATTAATTAACATGCAAGAAGCAAAAAGAAATTAATCGGTCCTGAATTGTTTGATAGTTTGGCTTTTTAATTAATGAATTAATCCACTTGAGTTATCCACTTGAGGTAGACAGATTCAATTTGCAACACAAACAAAACTGGAATGTATGAGATCCTTCTGCCAGTAAAGGATTATTTGGTGTAGTGTCAGCCATTTTCAATCTTTCCAGCATTTACCACGATGATCAATTGTCAGGCTGGCTGGATTCAAGGCCATAATTAGCACTGATCCTCAGTTACATTGTGCTGTCTCCAGTATGGAGAGAATGGAAGAGAGCCAGTGAGACCATCAATACTTCATAATAAATGGCTTTTTTAACAAAGGTTCAGAAGGGCTGACAGAAACTAAGTTCTCCTTTACCTCTGCTACTGTACTCCTAATTCCTAATCGTCCATGACATGTCTTTCCAAAAATGTATAAATGATATAATAACCCCCTTTCTCTTCCTTATATTCTTATAAATCTCTCATCCAGTCCAGATTTGCAGCTGCTCCTTGGTTAACTCTTCACTCTGTATGGGGGTCCCAGCCATATTGCCTTACAGGCCACAACCAGCGGAGACAAAACTCATTGTTGGTTATACTATATAGTCCACGTTCACTAAGTGGGATAAGCCAAAACTTCTCACACCTAACTCCTTTATAAACATTTGGATTTCATTCACTTTACTCTTCATGAATACAGGCATATCCAACTAAAATATCCAAACTGGAGAACTGAATTGATTCATTCAATTAAAATCTGAGAAACAGATTTAAGGTAAAAAAATAAGAATTTTAAAAAACAGAAAATTAGTTGTAAAAAAAAAGCATACAAAAGGAAGCAAGCCAAAGCTCATCACAAGTTATACTTTAAAGCCTACAGTACATTCAACTATTGAGGATTGTGTAGGCATATGTTCACAGAGGAACATCCACAATGGCCAGCCTCAAAAGAGTTACATTTTGCTTTAGTCATTTACTGTGCATGTGTTTGCAAGCCTTATTCCATATAGCACATTGTATCCCAAGAGTATGTTCTTCAAAAATCCATACTTCCAGGTCTGGACTGTGTCTGTGCACTTAAAAGTAAACAGGCCTGCTCTCCTGTTTTGCTGTCATCTCTGCTTACTTTTCTTCATGTTAACAGGGACTGGTACTTTATGAAATCACAAAAAAATGTTTAACTACCAGTTCGAACTTAAATTCGCACACTGAAATATTGCTTCAATTAAATTTTCCATGTTTTATTGTTTTTAATAGGAAACTACTGTAAATTTAGCATGGTGGCAAAAGTATCCCAAGTAGTTCCACATTATGCCTGTCTCAATACAGAGGTGCTTAGAATTAACCAGAAATTGAATACAGTTTTCTGTTGTAAAGCTATATTTCTTAGAAGAATTTCACTTATGTTTAAAGAAGAATATTAATACGATATGGACAAAATGCTGTCCTTCCTTGAAGGCATTCACAAACATAGTGCTTTTGCTGCCATGCCTACTAATTACTATAAAATAAGTGTATCTGTGCCAAAATCAGAGGCTGGAGCTCAATTTCATGACCAAAACCAGTCACTATAAAAACAGCTGAAAACTTTTGAAATGTAACACATTTGGGGAAAACCAAAGCATTTTAATTCAACATTCATGTTATTGGTGTGGTGAATAATGTCACTGCCTCTCAGCTGCAGAGTCCTCAAGTTGATTCTGGTCTGGGGCACATTTCTGTTTGGAGGTTCTTCCACCTCCCAGAGACAGGCTGGTGGGCTAATCAGGGGCTGTGGTAAAGGGAACTCCCTAATTGCTTAACTCACCTGCCCTACCAGCACTGTCTGAGGCCTCAACGCTTTGTGCTCAAAATTGAGTGTGGGTGTCGATCATATAAATCCTTTTTTCTGCTATAAAACCACGTGCAAGACCAAATATCCATACTAACACAACCTTCCAGCCTTTCAAACACGATTGGAAAGTCTAAAGACGACTAGAATTACAATATTTTGCTTGACTCCTAAATATGTGATGTTTTTATTAAATATGTGATTTATTTACTAAATTTATTCCACCACTCTCATAATTTCACTCCTCAACAATCAGGGAATGAAGAAATAAGATTCTCAGTTTCTTCAAAATAGACAAACTCTTACATTCCTGCCCCCATGGATAAAATGTAGTTTTAAAACATTGATTTGATTTCAGTTTAAATAGGGCGTCTCTGAGAATTTGGAAATCTGGCATAATCAGACTAAAACTATTAAAAAGTAATATTTAAAACAATATCATCAAACTTTAAAGGGTTACAAACCCTTTTTCACATGTTACTGGCACTGCCTTTTTAGTAGCCTACTTACTACAGTATACTCATTTGAAGATATTGTTATCCACTGACAGTGTTATATTGTGTTAATTTACTTTTTTGGCACAGTTATATTATATTTTTGCAAAGGCTGGTTAATCTGCAGTGATTCAGTCCCAGTTTATGTAAGTGATATTTGTAAAGACAAGATAAACTGTTTAAAGCTAACTTGTGTGTTGTCAGTTATCATCTGCCCTGTAAAACAATGTGTTTCTGTGGCAAACTGCCAGAAAATAAAAAAATACATATTTTGTTGGGTTTTTTGTGTGAAAATGTCACTTGAATAAGGGATCAATGTTGATGTGCTGTATGTTTGTAAGCTATACAGTACCTTTGCATTAGGTGACACTACACATTTGAGCGTACTATAGTTTTTGTATATTCCCTCAAAAAACAATTATCTGAACTTCCTAACACAATGTATGCATGTAGTTGTCATTATCCTGATCATTACAACTTAAGAAATCAGGATAATTCTCTCAGACATCCCTGTGTAGCTCCTGCGTAGTGTGACTTGTGCTTTAAAACACACATTACTTCCCTTAGTGATCATATTACTTTGGGTTTTTTTTTCCAAAGAGAGTTCTGAAAGCCTTTAAGACTTCAAACCATGTATTGCTGTATTTCTTTACTTTCATTTCATATTAAATGAAGAATCATCTCCCTGTTTTTCCATTAAATTATTAGAAAACATTTAATTTTTATTTTCATTCTACAGACAAGTAGTTTATTGTGGAAGAACCGCATCATTGTGCATCACAAAATAAACAGGTCAGCTCATTAGGAGTTGGATATCGGCAGTAAAGTATTGTTTAATATAGCATTTATTAAATGTTTGAAAATCCTTCATTAACCGTAAGCAAAATTTCCCTAAAAGTGATGAATAATTAATGAAGAATAGGAAATGGCTCTTACGAATATTGTCAGGAACTATGACAATGTGAATAAAAAACTAAAAAGGAATTATAATAGAAGACGAAAACTCTTGCACTGTAATGGGAGCCGGTTCAGACTCCCGTGTAGTGCGTATTTTGGACCCTACGAAGACGGTAAAATCCGGAAGAGACTGGAGAAGGGGAACAGGGAAACATGACTGGATCAGGACGGGATGACTGACAGGGGTGCGTGACGTCAGTGTTCCCGTGCTCGGGGGGCGTGGCGCAGGCGAACAAGTCCAATACAATCCGAAAGGGGAAACCAGGAAGCAGTCCAAAAGTCCATAGTCGGGAGATCCATCCAAACTAAAACAGGAACTGGGACGAGGAATCAGGAACTAGGAAGTTAAAATCATAACGGAGTCGGGTGCTCCGAGCCCCGGACCCAAATGGGCGGAATAAGACCTGCCCTCGGGCTACCCGCGATCCCAGGGAATAGGCAAGCCTTTTGGCGTCCATCTTCCAAAACTGAGCGCAGAGCTTCGGAGGCACGGGGTTTTAATAATACACAAGGAACAAATGGCAAGTGAACGTAATAATAAAACTAAAATACAAAAAAGGGTCGGAGCGCCCTCTAGAGGAGGGATGACGATCGTGACGTGCACTCTGGATGTAATTATGCACAATGAAAATGAAACTGCCTATCATTTACATGAAGATAAAATAATAATCCTACCATTTGAATAAGTGTGACTCGCTCGCTGCATGAAAATGTTCTTAGACATGATCTCACTTAGAGGTTGTTCATCAGTAACGTTTATAGCTGAGACAAAATCTCTCTTGTGTCATCTGGAATCATGGCAGAGTAATAGAGTGTTTTATTCCTCAGTCAATACTGTTTTTCCCTTGATAGATGTTACAGAAGACAGTGTCACAATGAAGACATCAGGGTAAGTGCTATCATTACTGTTGTCCTCTTCAGTCCAACAGGCAGACTGGTGAAAGTATAATGAGGTGGGGAGTAAACTCCTTTAACACCTGTGTGCAGACTGGGGGCACAGTGGATACATTGGCAGTAGTCCCTGAGCAAACAGTTGTTCTGTTCATACAAGTTAACCGGGAAGTTTCAGTTTTTTCAGAATGACATTGCAAGACAGTGCTAATTTGCCTGAAGTAGCAGCACTTCAGGAAAACAATGTCGCCGCAGCCAGCTTTTACCCATAACCTGAGTCCGTAGAGCATTTTGCCACTGCCATGAACAAGTGACATCTACAGTACATCCTCACTCTGGGAGTGGTGGAACATCCCACAGCAGTCTGTCCAGATCAGGTCTGTTTGTGTTGAGAGAGGTCACACCCAGTTCTAAATTCATAATGTTTTTTTTTCTCCCCAGATTGGCACATTTCATACAGAAAACCGACTATGAATATTTGTCTATATTTGTGTTTACATTTTCTGTGATGTGTTTTTCAAAAAATCGTCCACTACTGACAGATTTAAATTAACTTAATTATGCATGCATTTGGTTACTAATTGCAGCTCGTTACTTTGTAGTTTTTCTGCACACATTCCTGAAATACGTCTCTCAGCCCCTTCCCTTACCCATCTCATACTTCTAAGTGATTTTCTCCAACACATTAAGGCCCTTCCTCTCATGAGTACACACTTATAAAGTTAATATAAAGGCGTGAATGCATAAAACAAATATTACATTTAATTGTATCTAAAATAAAATGTCTAAAACGTTTATTTCTAAAATAAATTTGCATTAGATAGGTGATACACAATTATATGATACTAGTTAAAAAAAACAAGTTTTTATTTCAATCTCAGGCTGCAGGCAGATTAGTTAACCTACTGTAGTTCCCCCAAAAAAGTGTGGGAGTAGTGGTTTGGACATTGAAATAATTGTGGGGTCCATTCCCATTGTTATACCTTAGAATTAGATAGAAATAAGCTGTTCTTGGATAAAAGCATCAGCAAACTAAATTAAGTAACTAAATGCAAATGAAACAGGTCTGTTCTTCTAAATGCTGGTTCACCTTCCTAACATGTCTTCCTAACATGAAATTCAGTATGAATTTCGAGGCTCAATATATATAGACACTCTTCCAGGACGGCATGCCACTAGCAAGCAACGACTGACTCAAGCATATCAAAGATTGATGAAGATGATAAGTAATATTTTTTCTCCTTTTACATATTTAATAACTACCACAAACCTCATCACAAATCGCAAACAAACCCCACTGAATAGCAAACACTTGACTGAACATGCTAAAATCTATCGAAACGACCAAATTAGCTGTGCACGAATTTTAGTCGATTTATTGGTCAGCTGTCACCCCCTTGTGGTTTTGTAACAATTCAGAATGAGAGGGACTGTTGACACTGGCACCTTACAAAATTACGAATAATAATTTATGTTAGAATAACGTATTCTATTATGTATTATCTCTGTGTGCTTTACAATAAAAAATGTTCAAAAGAGAACGACATATTAAACAGAATTGAGTCTGTACGATTTAAAATAGTACAGTTTAAATGTGAGTTTTAGAAGAGGATTCCAAGTCCTGAAAGCAAGCCAGAGACCAAGAGCACATGCAAAGCGCAGCCGTGTAGCAGATTAACAATTCACTGGTGTAATCGGGGGTTAAACCATTAAAGCCTGATAAAGTTGAACAGCAGCACTTCAGGTTTTCGACAGGGAGCCGGTGTGAGGAAAATAAAACAGGAGATATATGTTCGTGCATTTTGAATTTGGGGTTTGATCCGTGCAGACTTACTGTACAGTAGTTCTTAACATGCTGCAACTTGTTAATAATGCAACTGTAAACACGCAACAGTTCATAATCAAACTTCAGTTGATTTATTGAACTGTTCAGACAACTGCAGGTCCTCCAGGAACACGTGACCCTTAAAGCCGGTCCGGTATTTTCGAAACACGCAGCAGCCTTCACTGCCACAACCCGCGAAGTTCGTTCAAACTCAATTCAGTAAAAAGGACGACGCAAATATAATTTCGTCTTTTACTGCCCTCAACCTATTCGTCTACACTGTCACCACTTAACGCCGCAGCGCGAAGTTTATCCAAAAGGCATGGGAGCGGTGGACTGACCGCCTAATAAGCAAATAGATAGACATTCAATTGCGGACAGTAATCAGGCGCAGTTTCCGCGTCTCGGCCAATGACGAGGCGTTACAACACGTCACTCCCTGCGCTGGGGTCCAGTGATTGGTTGAGGTCATGGGGCGGGGCGGAATTTGGCGGGAAGGTGTGGCTGTCAGAGGGAGTTCGCTGGTGTGTGGCCGTCCTGTCTTACGAAAGCGGCTTTTCCAGCGGGTAAATATGACACTTATTTTATTAATATTAAGCCACATTTTTAAAGATTCGCATGTCTAGTTCTACTAGATTGTTCCAAGATTTATGTTTTCTCACCCTGACCAGCTGTCGTACATATTATTTAACCGCCATGACATTTGTTTTGCATTACGTGGTCAAGGCAGTGTTCGACAGTAAAATGTGCATTTACAGTATACCTAGAATAAAAAAAAATACCTAGAATACGTTTTACCTTTTACAGTATACATGAAAAAATAAACTGCGGCCCACTTATCCCTATATTCTGCCTAGTGTTTATATAAGAAAAAAAACGTTAGCAAGAAAACATTTATGACACATTTATTGTTATATGTAATTCACAGTAACATTTGTGAAGTTTGTGCCAGCGGATGAAGTTTTTCTTGAACCTTGCGAAATTCGTGCGGAGATAAGCATTCACGACATTGCTCATTTAAAAGCCGGACAAGAGGCGTCACATGTTCATCTCCTCCCTGCGCCAGCAGTACATTACAATGGCCCTTTCATCTAATATTCTTCTATTGCCTGCTACAGTTAGTTTTAGACAGTTACCATTTACATGCCTATGCAGTTTAACTGGGGTCCATAAGCAGTGGCGAATAGATTGACCACGCTGCCCCCACGTGGTGACTTGTGGTAGCACAGGTCTCCAGTTTTCACGGCAGCCCTCAGGCTCACGAAGAGCAGGGTATTCCGCCTGCTGACTGTGGGATCCCCTCTGAATACACGAAAACCCGGTCATCGCTCATTTGGAGTGGCAAAAGTGACTTTCTACAGTATGAGACATTGACTGTTTTTACTGAAATAAACACGTTTAAACCAAGGTTTCTCACTTTGAGACTCGTCAGAATCAAATCTTATACTGTATGTAACACTTCAAGGCTGAAGAGGTGTCTGAGTGGACGGGGAACCGAGGGGATTTTGTGCTGTAGCACATCTGCTGTTGATATCTGGTGTTCTTGGCACAGCAGCACCTGGAGGGAATAGGGAAATATATAATTCAATGATTTAAGGTACATTTCAATATATATACAGCTGTGAAATTGTATATACAGTATACAAAGGAACAAGTAATAGGTTTATTCCATGCTGAAAAAAAGAAGAAAGAAAACACAACGTTTCAGCCGTGGGGCCTTCTTCAGGTGTCAACATTGAAATGTTACATAAATGTTCACACCTGAAGAAGGCTCCACGGCCGAAACATTGTGTTTTCTTTCTTCTTTTTTTCAGCATGGAATAAACCTATTGTTCCTTTGCAGCCTACGCATGCTGGCACAGCTACCCAGCTGAACTATACAGTATACAATATGCATTAAGGAGATCAATTATAATCCTTATCCTACGTATTGTAATTTTTAAAAATACAAAGTTCAAGCTTATTTCAAAGTAATGAAAACTATATTACTGCAGAGAAAATTCGGTGATCAGGAACAGAATGCACGTCTTTTGGAGAAGGCATTGTTTCCCTTTGTTCCAGCCTCACCACTTTAACAAGCACAAGGCAGGATACACCCTGTGACAGGACACCAGTCCGTGACGGGGATCGCACAAGCACAGCCACACTCACACCAGGGCCTGATGTCTTCCAGGAAACCGGAGCACCTGGAAGAAACTCATGTGAATGCAGGGAGAACATGCAAACTCCACACAGACAGTACCCCAGGAATTGAACTCGGGGCCCACTGCTGTGAGGCAGCAATGCTAAACACTGCGCCACCGTGCCGTACTTTGTCCTAGTTATGCAGTATGCACTCTTCAAAATAAAATAGGACAGAAACCATCCTTTAAAACTCAAATACAATTCATGCGTTTTCTAAATCATGCCAGTCATTTTTAATCAGGTCTTTTCTGGCATGTGGCTCCAGGCTATGATTCATCCACGTTGCAACCGATGTCTTCATTTGTGTGTCACAGGAAAAAAAATCTCTCTGTGATTTATTCACACTTGGCACTACACTGCGATGTTATGGCAGTCTTTTTCCATGGTCTGGACCAGGGTCTCTTGCTTCTAAGGGCAGCTGTCATAGTCCTTGCACCTCAAAGCACGAAAAAAAGCTTTTACTGAAAAAGATATTTCAGTTATGAGAGGCATTATTTCTATTATTATTACCTCTCATGTGACAGAAAATGAAATGGTTGGGTGAGTAAAAAACGAAACTTTTTAATCGAAATCTAAATAATTTCTTTTATTAGGTCGGGAAGTGAGAAAACAGTGTGGCAGTGACACACTAACATCTCGATGAGCCCTGGAAGTGCTTAAGAGCTCTCTCATACCGATGATGAGTGCATGACGAAAGTTTATTTTCTCCTAGACCACAGCTAGTGCAATTCATCCAGAAAATAATATTGTGTGGACACAGCATCTTGGAGCATCAGCCCTAGGCTGTCTCTCATCCAGGCCTATTGGATTTGCAGCATTGTGTTCACTATCATTTCTTTTTCAAATGGAAATTCAAATTCAGTACCACTAGTAAGAACATTTGGATCTCACACTGTGGTGGTAATCATAATACTATGGGTACTGCACAGTGATCTGGAGACGTTGCTTAAGGTGCCAGGATATAGTGAAAAAAAATCCTCAACAAACCTCAGATCATTTGCTCTGATCTTGTTCAGTGTATTGGTACTAATTGGTATTTTGAAGAGGACAGTGAGCTGAAGCATGAGACCCCCCTGCAGTAGTTTGGAAATTAGAGAGAATGTCCCTCAGTCCTGGCTTGAATCCAATAGCAAACATATGTGTACCATAAGAATGTCTCTTATAGTATAGGACTACATTCTGTATAGTAGAATATAGCCTTCATAATATATTTAACCTCGCTAATATCAAGCCTCTATAGAATAGTGCTCACCTTTGAATTTTTAACAATCCTGTTTTCGCAAGAGGTCAAGGATACGTTCAGGTATTTAACACAGACAGAAAGTGGAGTAGGGCAGAAGTGCGTCATGCAGAGCTCTGAACCGAGGCACCCGGAGGTGACAGATTGTCCTGCAGGGCGCGATGGCGAGCCAGGGTGCAGGCCGAGGTGCTCATTGCGCGGCGGCGGGGGATCCCCTGAGGACACGCCGGCGTCTCCTCCAGGCGCAGCAGCGAGCCACTTTGGCAGGGCTGATCGACACCCTGAGGAGCGTGGTCTTTCCTGCTGCCAGGAAGAACCCCAGCAAGGTACTGTACGTCTGCTGCCCGCCCTTACTGTCAGGAGACATTACCGTACACGAACACGAGCGATGCTGTACGGACACTGTTTACACTGTGACATGTTATTAATGTGTTAATAACGTGTTATTAACAAGTTATTAAGAGAGTGATTAACCAGTAAATTATGTGTAGTTACACTTAATGTAGTATTAGCATGCTATTACAACAGACATAGTTACTGTTAGAATCATTTATTTTTTTCCTCTTTTCTAAGTACAGTCATTACTGAATGAAAAGTGGCCCCATTAATGCTCTGATTTGAGCACAAGTGGCAAAGCCATATAATTAGACCCTGGTGTGTCAGTCTTCTTTCTGTAAGACCATGGCGGCTCATAGCCATTCTTGGCCTAGCTCGCGAAGTGGCAGTAAGTCATTCCCACCTGTTTGCTGTTAAATCGGTACGTACCTTGTTTCTACAGGGTATCTAAGACCTGATTTGCCAGTCATCTATGCACAGTCTCAGAGAGTTCTGTCTCTAGTCTCGGCTTTCCTGGTTTATCTGTGGCGGAGCGGTGGCTCTAAGGCTAAGGATTTGTGCCTGTGGCTGGAAGGTTGCCGGTTCAAATCCTGCAGCTGACAGAGGAATCCTACTCTGTTGGGCCCCTGAGCAAGGCCCTTAACCCCAGCTGCTCCAGGGGTGTGGTATAAATGGCTGACCCTGGGCTCTGACCCCAAGCTTCTCTCCCTGTCTATGTATCTCATGGAGAGCAAGTTGGGGTTATGTGAAAAAACAAATTCCTAATACAAGAAATTGTACTGTATATGGCCAATAAAGTGATCTGATCTTCTCCTTGTGTTCTTCGTCTATTCTCAGCTACAGCGCCTGTGTTTTGACTTCTCTTTGGATTTTTCCTACGCTCAGCTTGGTGGTTTTTCTGGTCATGATCTGCATTTGTACCTTGGGTAGACTCCTGGGTGTTTTTTGTGCTTTTTTGTCTCTGCCGGTGCCAAACTCTGTGTGCTAACTGCGTGTTATCTGATCACGGCTTAGACTGCGCTTCCATTCTGTTCTTATGACTGACATCTGCCTGCCTGCTTGCTCCTCCTGGCACTTGGGTTCACTTCACTGCTTTAGGATGATGTTCTTAGTCCAGTAAGAACAGCAATTATTACAAGTATCAGTAATTATGGGTTATTAGTACAGTGCCTTGCGAAAGTATTCGGCCCCCTTGAACTTTTCAACCTTTTGCCACATTTCAGGCTTCAAACATAAAGATATAAATTTTTTATTTTATGTGAAGAATCACCAACAAGTGGGACACAATTGTGAAGTGGAACGAAATCTATTGGATTTTTGAAACTTTTTTAACTAATAAAAAAATGAAAAGTGGGGCGTGCAAAATTATTCGGCCCCCTTGCGTTAATACTTTGTAGAGCCACCTTTTGCTGCGATTACAGCTGCAAGTCGCTTGGGGTATGTCTCTATCAGTTTTGCACATCGAGAGACTAAAATTCTTGCCCATTCTTCCTTGCAAAACAGCTCGAGCTCAGTGAGGTTGGATGGAGAGCGTTTGTGAACAGCAGTTTTCAGCTCTTTCCACAGATTCTCGATTGGATTCAGGTCTGGACTTTGACTTGGCCATTCAAACACCTGGATACGTTTATTTGTGAACCATTCCTTTGTAGATTTTGCTGTATGTTTGGGATCATTGTCTTGTTGGAAGATAAATCTCCGTCCCAGTTTCAGGTCTTTTGCAGACTCCAACAGGTTTTCATCCAGAATGGTCCTGTATTTGGCTGCATCCATCTTCCCCTCAATTTTAACCATCTTCCCTGTCCCTGCTGAAGAAAAGCAGGCCCAAACCATGATGCTGCCACCACCATGTTTGACAGTGGGGATGGTGTGTTGAGGGTGATGAGCTGTGTTGCTTTTACGCCAAACATATCGTTTTGCATTGTGGCCAAAAAGTTCGATTTTGGTTTCATCAGACCAGAGCACCTTCTTCCACATGTTTGGGGTGTCTCCCAGGTGGCTTGTGGCAAACTTTAGACGAGACTTTTTATGGATATCTTTGAGAAATGGCTTTCTTCTTGCCACTCTTCCATAAAGGCCAGATTTGTGCAGTGTAAGACTGATTGTTGTCCTATGGACAGACTCTCCCACCTCAGCTGTAGTTCTCTGCAGTTCATCCAGAGTGATCATGGGCCTCTTGGCTGCATCTCTGATCAGTCTTCTCCTTGTCTGAGCTGAAAGTTTAGAGGGACGGCCAGGTCTTGGTAGATTTGCAGTGGTCTGATACTCCTTCCATTTCAAGATGATCGCTTGCACAGTGCTCCTTGGGATGTTTGAAGCTTGGGAAATCTTTTTGTATCCAAATCCGGCTTTAAACTTCTCCACAACAGTATTACGGACCTGCCTGGTGTGTTCCTTGGTCTTCATGATGCTCTCTGCGCTTTCAACAGAACCTTGAGACTATCACAGAGCAGGTGCATTTATACAGAGACTTGATTACACACAGGTGGATTCTATTTATCACCATCAGTCATTTAGGACAACATTGGATCATTCAGAGATCCTCGCTGAACTTCTGGAGTGAGTTTGCTGCACTGAAAGTAAAGGGGCCGAATAATTTTGCACGCCCCACTTTTCATTTTTTTATTAGTTAAAAAAGTTTTAAAAATCCAATAGATTTCGTTCCACTTCACAATTGTGTCCCACTTGTTGGTGATTCTTCACATAAAATAAAAAATTTATATCTTTATGTTTGAAGCCTGAAATGTGGCAAAAGGTTGAAAAGTTCAAGGGGGCCGAATACTTTCGCAAGGCACTGTATATACAGTATAGGTTATAGTTACTGGGGTTCTTCAGGTAATTATATTAACTTACAGTATGTTGATGAAATTGAATTACCCAGTCATCCAGCCTCTTCATCTACAATCCAGGGTCGCGGGGGAGCCGGTGCCTATATTGGCAAGCAGCAGGCGCAATACAGGACATGAGCTGCTGTCATTATATTTGGTCAAAAAGATTTTTTTGTCCCTCAGAACATTTTCGATTGCTGGTGCTGGAATACTGGCTCAATGAAAAAAATGCTATACGGCTACACTAAATATAGCATGTATTTTATATTCAGATTGTAAGATATTGTTAATTATATGTTTAGGTAAATATACTGTTACAGGGGGCTGTTAAAAATTAAGATTCTGACACCAGCTTGCTATGCAAGCAAATAATAAAGATGAATAATTTGTCTCTCCTGAAGTCAGGGATTACAGAGTTTTACAAAACCATGAGTCCTTTCTCTGAGCAAAGCTCTGATGATAGAGTAATAATCAGGCCCAAATCAAAAGGCAATATAAATATTTTTTAATGACAGTGTACATTTGTGCAATCAGTGGGTTTCAGAGTCCTTGTAGACCTTGAGAATTCTAGAACCTGACCTAAAATCTAAATATACCACAAAATGGCCAAGTAGAGAAAACCTATGTTCTACCCCAAAAATATGTGCTCTGCTCAGAACTAAATCTCTCTCTTAAAATTGGAAGCCCACAAGTGAATGGAAGCCTGTGTAGGAGTTCTAACAATACATCACTAACACGGAGAAAACAGGTTTAGACTAAGGAGTCCACAGTAAACATACTGTGAATCAGGATTTCCTCAAATTTGATTTCCAGGTTGGTTAGAAAAAGTGACTCTGTTCAAGAGTGCAGCTTCAGAGATGCTGAGTGGTGATGATAAGGCCTGTTGTCCTTTTCTTTCCTTTCTTGTGTCTTCCTGTCTTTTCCTTTCTGGCCCTGAGCATAAGCTATGGTCCTCCCGAGGAAGGGCCCATCACTATCGGATGTGTGTTCTTTAATAGGTGGAGTTAATGATGTACTGTGAAATTAATTAACCCGTGTAAATGATTAAGGAACGCCCTTTGATCATGTGTTTCTTCTCCCGTGTTTGCATGCCTCCTACGCCAACAGCATCTGAGTAAATACTGACGGACAATAATAATAATAATAATAATAATAATAATAATAGTTGTTTACACTTATATAGCGCTTTTCTGGACACTCCACTCAAAGCGCTTTACAGGTAATGGGGACTCCCCTCCACCACCACCAATGCGCAGCCCCACCTGGATGATGCGACGGCAGTTATAGTGCGCCAGAACACTCACCACACATCAGCTAGCAGTGGGGAGGAGAGCAGAGTAATGAAGCCAATTCACAGAGGGGGATTATTAGGAGGCCATGATTGGTAAGGGCCAATGGGAAATTTGGCCAGGACGCCGGGGTTACACCCCTAGGTGTAACAATAACCATTGTTCACACCTTCTTAGTAAGGTAATCAAGCTGGGGGGTGCAAACGGTCACAACAATATGTTCCTCTAGTAACACTATATAAATAACATTTACTTCAGACTAAATTCAGACAAAAACTGCAATATCATGTGAATAACAAAAATAATGCAGCACATGTGCTGGTAACTATGGTAACAGCTATTATCTGAGAACGATCAAGATAGAGATTTTAAATGTGTTTCTTTTAATTATGATCACATTCACTTTGCTTTAATAATTTTAGAAAACCAGAAAAGTTGATGGAAACCTGCAATAGAAAAATCAGATAAACTTCTGTTGTTTTATGCAAGGCACCAGAAAGCATTTCTTTTTATTCTGTGATTTTGTTCATATCGAGTCTGAAATATTTGCTGAGTGTTTTATGAAAATGATGGGCTGCTTTAGAATGTGTTGTGTCTCTGTTTTTATCATTGCCTTGATTTCATATTCCTCCCACAGAACCAGCCTGTTTTCCTTGGGAGGTAAGAGTCCTGCACACAAACCTGCTCGGGGCTACACTTGCTGCTCCAGTCTCAGATGTGGTCTTCACATTTTGGGGTACTGCACAGCTTTTTTTCAAAACTTCACGGAAGCAGTGTGGCATGCTGGAGCCCGTGGTCCTGACTAGGATGGTGTAATGGCCTTCAGACCACATAGTGTGATCCAGGGACATTTTTGCAATTGGTGAGAAATACAAAAAGTCTTCCAAAACTTCATGGTGGAGAGCAGGAAATGGTAATGGGATATTTCGGGTGTAGGTTTAAATATTCTATACACACATATATTTCATTGCTGCATGAACATTAGGAGTTCTTCGCACAAGCTCTAGGTACAGTAAATAAGGTGAAACGAGTGTCATCTGTCACTGCTGTGTAATGCTTGTGTGTTTCTCAGTGGCAGGTCCTGCATCGGGCAAAGACATTCCTCCAGCAGCAAGAAGCCCACCTGAATGAACTGCTGAAGATGAAAGGTCAGGTAAAAACCTGTAGAGAGAGGGATAAAAGAGCTGGTCTTATTTACTCGTTTTCCCCCAGTTTTCAGTACACAGCACACGGATGCCTTGGCATTGTAAAAGGTGCAGTGATGTCATTACCTCTTGGATGTGTGGTTTTGCACGTACTACATCATGCATACAAATGTATCTCAACGCCTGTGGTTTTCAGTGACACCGAGGCAGACGAAGGGAAAGTACTGTACAATAGTAGAACTCCTGACTAGTACACGCTGCGCCAGTAAGGCCATTCCAGATCCTCTGCAAGGGCCCCTGGTGTCCGTGTCAGTCAGGTCAATATTTAAATGTGAACACTCTAGTGATTAGTGACAGTGTTCACTCTGAATAGACGGTTGTGTTGTCTGTGTTGTTGCAGAGGTATTCCAGATGGACGATGGAGGGCCATACAGTGTGGAGGAAGTGAGAGAAGAATATCAGAGGTTTTGTGTTCTCTGCAGGTATGCTCGCAATGAGCGTTAATGCACCCATCCTCCACTAAGTGGCAGCATCTGTCCACTGTCCAGCGAGAAGGCTGGCCCTTGTAAACAACAGTGTGAAGTTTTATCTCTTTGTTTACTTAGTTGCATAAAGTAAGTTGTGTTTTGAAGTTTCAGAAAGCAAACCATGCTTTTCTAATGAGTGTAATCATCAAAACTTTAATTTAACTTCTTGGAAACAAAAAGTATCAGAGTGTTATTTGACCTATGTTTCTTCTAAATGCTGTTCTGATTACTTTGCAGACTATCCTTCTTAAAAGTAATCTGCTTTTGTCATCTTTTTTGTATCATTAATTCTGCAAATTGGTTTATGTTAATTGCAAGCATTTTTTGTAACATAACATTAGTACTGCTTCATCAGTCTCAGATGTAAATGTAGCATTATCAAAATTCTTCAGTTTGCTATCTAAACTCTTTCTTTTCATATAAAAATTGATTAATTATTTATGTATACAAATCTGTTTTAAAATAGCAACAATAAAATCAATTTTACATAATCGGATGACAAAAATGATTAGAATTACACGTTTTACTTATGTCATTTTATTTTTCTTAAATTTCTCTTTAATTTATCTAAACATCTGCACCCTTAATTAATGTCCCTTTAGCGGATCGGCAGTAGCATTGCCACCTCTTAGCCTGATCCAGTCAGGTCTCAGAAGCCCGGCAAAGCTGGGCCTGGCAGTACTGGGTTGGGAGACTTCCAGTGAGAATCAGGTTGCTGCTGCCAGTGGTGCTGATGGACCAAACTGGTGCTCCAGCTTGCTGACATGGGCTGTTGTGCTATAGGGGGTGTCGTTCCTGTGTTCCTGACAGCTTGACCATTAAAGCTCCCAAGGCACATTTTGAAAGAGAAGGATGTTAATCTTGTTGTCCTAGTTAAATTGCACTCTGGGCTTGTACAATCATCCAAAAGCTCCCCCTAAGAATTTCTCATGTTCCTCATCTCTACAAGTCATGTTGTGAAGCTGCTGATAAATAATAGCGGCTGTGCATCATCCTTGGTGCTGCATTTCAGTGCTGAATGAATTAAAGTAATAAAGTATCCTTCTGTAACTACAAGAGCTTTAGGATCCTTCTGGATTCTCATGAAAGGATTAGTATAAATGCAAGAAATTAATTAAAACAGTTAGTTCTTTATTTTTGTGTTCTTAATTTGCATGTTTTTGGTTTAGCACACCTAAAGAATATATACCACTTAAATGAAGATGCTATCAACTGGCCAAATCCACAGTCAGCAGTGTGGTCAGTGGTGTTGGATGCAGTACATGCTCTGCATACACAGACGTGTGTTGGGATGAATAGTGGCGCACAGGTGGGCGAGAGGCACACAGGCAGCAGGGCTCCGCTGGGCTCTGACTGTTCTTCCATTCGTCTCCCGATTGTTCAGGCTTACGAAATAACAACATCGTATTTCTATTGTATAAATTTCATAGAATCCTAAAACAAAGTAAGCTACTGTGTGAAAAAAAAGCAAATAATTTGTGAACAAACCCGTTCATGTTTTAAAGTAATATACATTAAGTAAAACAAATACAACAGTTCACAGTTAATAACTGGTTAATAAAAAGCAAATAAAAAAATGATAAGTAATGTTACTTTCAGTAGTTAATGAATTTTTTAAATAAGCAGCTTTTGAATGGCTCGCTAAGAGTAAAAGAGCTGAAGATAGTTGCACAGTCCAGGTGCAGTATCTTAACAATATTTTAACTTTTTGAAATAGTGCCTTCTAGATGTACTTGTGTGTAATGTGTGCCAATTCGCATTCATGCAAAAGAAACTTTTTATATTGTGTTAAAGTATCTTCTGGTTATATGTATATTAAAATAATATAAATATTTGTTTTGTAAAATGCACATTTTTAATCATTTAGTAATTTTTAAGACTTTTTCTCTTTCTTTGTCTACTTGAGTTTTATGTGGAAGTATTGGGTCTCTGGTAAAGAGAATGTCACATCAAGATGTGAGCCAGGGGGCACATAGGCATACAGATAATGTTTCTCCAAGGTGGTTAAGCTTATGAGGATCTCCTAGTGAAGAGATTGCTGCACACATGATTTGCTGTTTGATGTCTGTAGACGTTGTGGAAAAACGACTTTTTTTCAAGCCAACTGTTAGTCTCTGAAACTCATTTCGATTTAATTTAGATGTTTGCAGATGTTAGAACATGTTTGCAGATGTTAGATGTTTGAAACAAAAACAGTGTGAAACTGAAAAAAGTTGTTAGGTCCATTGCACCTTTTCAAAAAAGCATGCTGGGATGTAGATATGTTGCGCAGATCAGTGCTAAAATAGCAAAGCATCATAATGCAGGTAATGTAAAAGAATTGTGAGAAAACAAAGCAATATAAAAATCGATTGAAAGAGGTACATAACCTGCATAATTATGCCACTATTAATAAAGACACTGAGCAGTAATTTTCCAGAAGCTGATTAGCAGTAATCTTGGAGTACTCTGTTACTTTACATTTGTGAGTCCAGGGCTGGTGCCGAATGAAGTGCCATCTCCCTGTTACAATTGTCTTTCAGATGAAGTCATTTCAGCTTCAGCTTCACTTTGTTACTTTGATTAGTGGACAAATAGTTTTCAGAAAGCCATGTGAAGTATTTCTCCAGGAGTACATTCTAATGTGACATGATATGTTACTTGACACAGTCATACACATTTTTGCCTTCAGTTATATATTTTAAGTTCTCATATTCTGAGCATTATTAATTGTGCAGTCTTCTTTAAGGATTTGGTTGTCTCCTTTAGGTCTGACCCCGAAGAGAGATCGGTATGGAAACAGCATTATGACGCCTGGGATTCACCAGGGCCTAATAAAGAAGAAATATCAGACAACACCTTTGAACTCTCACAGTCTTCAAGTGCTTCTTTTCCCAGTAT
Source organism: Atractosteus spatula (assembly GCF_055471065.1). NCBI lineage: Eukaryota > Metazoa > Chordata > Actinopteri > Semionotiformes > Lepisosteidae > Atractosteus > Atractosteus spatula. The sequence continues at coordinate 30,675,983 of NC_142713.1, read as the reverse complement.
TGTAGAGTTTGAAGGGTAGGCACAGCTCAGACGTGAATTCCTTTGTACATTATTGAGGATCATGTATCCAAACAGTGCACTGTATGTATTGTTTAATGTAACACAAATCATGTTTTTATGCTTCTGGTGACATCAATATTTACCTCTGACCCTATGCCTCAGAGGCTTTTGTTGGTGTTGTTTTATAAGAAGTGCTGTAATTTAAGTAACCTAAGAAAACTTCCACCTGAAGTGTGGCCACTGACAAACAGTACGAAGCCCATTTGGTTTCTAGTTTGTGGTTGATCTGAAGATCTCACCCAGTTGTGTCCTGAAGGATGTCCGCTTCATGTTTACTTGTCACTATTAACAATATTGTGTTTGTCAGCAACAAGGCAATATTAGTTATTTTTCCAGAATATAAGTTTCTCTCTTTGTATTATTGTATACCTACATACTGTACAGTATAAGCTCTTGTTACTTTTTTAGAAAAAATCAGTACCAGGTTACAAATTACCTTGTCATTAAATTGTGCATTTCAAAATTATCCTGCTGTTGCATTATAATATAGTGTTCTAATTTTGAACATTGGAATGTAATCTATAGTGTGCTGTTTTTTTGTTTAGTGTTTGGCTTTTAAATTAATGGGTTCATAATGAGAGATGAAAAGATTAGCAGCAAATTTGTGTTTGGGGAAGTCATCCGGTTGTAGAAGGTATTAAGCTAACTGCTTGATTTCTTCACTGTTCCGATGGTACAAAAATAAGGATCCTGGTATTGCACAGTGAGTCTACTTTTGTGACTTCATTCATATTTATGCTGTGATAGCTTTGCTGGAGAAAATGACACACAGCAGCTTCTCCTGTTTTGTACTGAGGCTGTGCACTTTGCTCTGCAGGTACCTGCTCTTCTACAGACAGACTGTGGACTTGCTTTTGAAGGGCGGGGTGCTGTCTCCGGAGCAGGCCGGCCTGGCCGTGGTGTCGGAGGCCATCTCGGGGCTGTGGGAGTGCCTGCCAGGACAGCGGAGGGCTGCCTTCCAAAGCTACAGTCTGGGGCGGGAGTCCTCCGTCTCCCTGAACCTGCTGGGCGAGCCACTTCTCCAGGGCTCCCCGCCCAGCTCGTGTCAGCTAAGGAGCCAAGAAGGTTCATTGTCATCCGAAGAGGTAAACGGTTTTCACTTCTGTTAACCACTCTGCACTGAATGAGTGTGAGGTATCATAGCTTATGGAAATGAAAAGAAGCTGGTTGGTTGAATTGTGGAAGGGGTACACCTTGCCCACGATATTCCTGTGTCAACAGCACTTACCAGCTTTCTCTAAAATTATGCACCCGTATGTCGGGCTTTGATTAAAGCACAGGGTATCAAAGTCAAGGTTGGGCGTACAAAGAGATAAGAATGCAAGAAAGTGCAAGAGGAGTCCATTCCACAAACCCATCTAGCTTTGATTTGTTAGTAGCTAATTGATCAAAGGATTTTAATCTTGAAAAAAGCCAGGAAATCAGCTTTGACAGTATGGTTTGTCCCTGACACAATTTTTTAAAATAAAAATTGGTCTCCTATTCCCTGTCTTAATTGCTTTTCCCCTTAGTTTCAGTGTGTCCACCACTGGATTCTTCAGAACTTGAAACTGTAGACGATGTGCAGTGGATAGGCTTTGTCAGTTCCTCTGAAGGTTTTGAATAGTGGAATCAGGCCTCCTCATAGTTCACTCTGTTAAAGACTTAAATGATTCTGTTCTTTTAGCCAGTCAGTATAGGACTTTCTTTGAGCTTGGGAATGCATCTGGTCTCTTGCTCTGGGCTTAATCCAGAGCTACAGTAGCTTTTTTAACACAATGACTCTAAATGAGCTCTGCATTTTACAATTGTAACATTACATTCCTGGATGAAACCTCTACACTTACAGTGTATAAACTAAAAATCAGTTTGCTTTTTGTATTGCTTCTCCGACTTGTCTAGGAGATGAAAATGGTGGGTCCTTTTAAGACACAGATACAACACCAAAGTCTTCTTCATATGTAACTTCTTCAGGCTCAATGTTTTGTAAATGTATAATGTTTTCTGCTATCTGCATGTACAGTGCCCACCAAAAGTATTGGGACTGTGAAACTAAAGTATGAGTGTCGCTTCGATTTCTAATAACAATCCAAAAGTAAAATACCTAAGTATTTTAGTTTTTAGTAAAGTCAATTCAGTTCTCGGATAATTTAAAGAAATTGATAGTGTTGACTTTATTTTAAAGGAGCAAAGTATAGGAATTGTCTCCTGATGGTCGGGTGTTTGTAGTTGGGTACTTAGTACACAATATTTTCTGATAAAAGCAAGCAGTTTTGAACAAAATAAAATTACAATTTGGATTATACTAAACAAGAAAGAAACCACTGGTATAATTACCAACCAGCCAAGACCTCCACCAGATTTTTTTACGGACTATAACAGAATCTAGATCACAGTGCAGAGTATTTTGTGCTCCAGTATGTGTTTGATTGCTAAGTGATCATTGTACCTTCCAATGTTCCAATTTAGCACAGTGATAAAGTATTTGTGGAGACACTTCCAGTGTAAAATTTATGAATGATAGGATCTTCACCAACCTTAAACACCTACCTGTATATACAGAGTAGTTAAACAAAATCCCCAAGTTTTACCTGTCACATACAATCTGCTCACAGCTTGTTTGGGTGACTATAAATTTATAATGTCATTTTTTATGGGTAGCCAGGAGGGCATTTCCATAAAAGAGCTGAAAATATCCTGAGCGACAAGATGCCAATTCTTTTTCCAAGCCTAATCTGAAAGCTGATTATCTTTGTCTTGGGGCAGTTTTTTATCTTCAGACTGCAGAAGGTTTAGCTCCCAGAAAGGGAGTAAGGCACTTTGAGCAGACCATATGTTCCCACAGTAGATTTGATCATTTAATCCATGCCATGCTATAGAAATGCCTTGAAAAGCTCCTTCCGTCATTGACAGAACATTTGATACAATTCCCACTGCTGTAGTATTGGACAGTACTGCAGGAGGAGCCTGTTTGTTCTCAGAACCCTCAGGGGTGGAGTTCTGGCATTCTAGCCATCCCTCAAATAGTGTGGAACTGAAAGCTTCCTTCTCCTTAGAGCTCACTGTCCTGCTGTGTAAGCATTCATGGGATTGGACTTTTTTAAACACTCACTTTAATTGCATTTAAACCTTTAAGTGATGAATGCAGCCGTTCTTAGGAAGAGTTGTTATATTCATCCTCCAGAGTTCGTGTCAAATCTTACACAGTTTAAACTAATGTTTTAGGCAGCTATAGCTAGGCGATGCATGGTAAGGTTCCCTTAAGGACGCAGCATCTTGTAATAATAATGCTCCTTCACTACCAAATCAGAATGGTATGACATTACATAACAAATTGTGTCACACAACAAATGTGTGATTCACTTTAATAACCTTTCCATTTACAATTTTGTAAAGAAAGTATTGTGGTTTTAGAGCTTTCAAAAAAATACTTTATATTTAAATTGTTTGCACATCTTTACTGTAAGCTAAGAAGATGAAGTTGCCTTTTCTACTCACTCTATGTATTTATTCATTCAAGGACCTGTTTAAAGATGCTTTTGACTTTATTCGGATGGAAACAGAAACATCCTCTCAAAACAGGTACGGTAACTGCACTTTCCTTTCTCCTGCAAGGTCCTGCCATATTAAAATGCAAACACAGTGTAACTGACTAGTTTTATCAAAGCACATCTTCTCTTGACATTCCCGTTAAAATCTGTTAAAACACCTGCAAATTCTGAAAACGACAAAATGAGCCAGCGAATATAAAGGAATAGCGCACTTAATATGGCGGTGTTATCTCACCTGGCTGAGGAAATGACAGCGCTGGCTGAAGATCAGCTGTGTCACAGCCCCCTTCACTTAAGAGGACTCCATCACGGTGAGACTGCTGTGTAGCCTGAGAGTATTTATACGTAATGGAGCAGAAGTGCAACATTAGAATCTGACATCCTCCTGAAACTCTGTTACATAAGACATTTCAGCAGTCCTCCCAAATTCTAATAACAACGAAACAATCCAGAGAATACATAAAGAGATAGCGTGCTTAATACTTTAATGTTAAACTCGCCTGACAGAGGATATGATACTATGACAGGGCTGATGGAACATAAGACAGCGAACAGGTAGTATGACTACAGTAGCACTAGCGGCGGCTAGCTTGAGATTGGAACACTGCGGTGGGCAGCAGAAAACACTGTGTTGAGCGGGAAGAGTATCTTAAAGTTAAGTGTACTGATACAGAAATAGGAAGAGAGCTATTATCACTTGCTGAAATTTGCTGCACAGAATGGCTGGGAACGTATGTCATGCGGAACCCCCAAAGGAAGAACAGATTATCAGCTATGCTCACAGACGGAAGCTTTAGGAGGGAGAAGAGCTGAGGGCCGACTTTACACCAGTTAGTCACCAGTCAAGGAAAGGGGGAAAGGGGTGGGAGAAAACCTGTCGCCGTAGCAGCCAGGGCGGCAACTGGGGTGCAGGCACCAGAGCAGACTGGCCCCGTGCACCTGTGCTCACGAGGTGATGTGAGCATTAGTAACCGTGCTCCAGGAGTGAGGAAAGCAGAGGCAAAAGTACACATATTTGCTGGGGTCGTTCTGTAGGTGCAGTGGGTTGAATGCTTGACCAGAAACGGAGAGAAAACAGGGGAAGGAGGAAGGACGGAGCGAGTGGGATTAGGAAAAGAGAGAGGTGGCTAAGTTGTTCTAAGGGAGAGTTGATGACATCAGGAGTGAAAGAAAAGCTGAGATGGCATGGCAGGAGCAGCGCCGCTTGTTTCCCTTGTAGATATTCAGGTTGAGAGAGGCGAGAAAGCGCCTCCGGTCCTTGCTTGTAGGAGGCAAACGCAGTAAAGGGTAATACGGTCTTAGTGACAGCGAGTGTCTCAGAACACACCAAAATGCCAGCTGCTAAAAAAGATGCAAGCAGAAGTGTGTGCACTCAGGGAGTATTAGTATGTTGGGAACAGAAGTGCAACATTAGAATTTGAACTTCTTTTGAACATCTGTCGACACTATTTACAACACCATGACTTTGCAGAGATCAATAAAAGCCTTGCCGGTGCATCATAAATGACTTTGTTCAGGAATGTACTTTATCCCAGGTACCCAGGTTTCAGGAATCTGACGATAATGATGTAGCCCATCACACACACAAGGAAGTGGCTCTGGACTCGTGTATTGTTTTCGTAAATACATGCACACTCTTTAACCTTTCAGTTTATTTGGAATTCTTTATTTTCGACGATGGCACAACACACTGACAAGGGCAGTAAGTGGAAAAAATTGGTATCTTTCCATGGTAGTGAAAGTCTCTTCACATTTTTCTTATAAGAAGCGTCTGGCTTATCCCAGATTGAGCAATTCATCCTAGGCAGAACCCCTTTACAGCACTGGCAAACTGCAAAACACTGCAGAGCACAAGTGTACGCGGTAAGACAGTGCAAGCCATTGAGATCCTTTATGAGTAAAAAATATGCAGCTCTTACAAGAAAAGATTCCTTGGTTAATTATTCACAACTGTCAGATTGAATGGGTCACATACTGTACGTACAAGCAGCGTGTGTGCATGTTTGCGTCTGTGTGTGCCTTGCGATGGACTGGTGGCCCATCCAGGGTGGATCCTGACATGAGCCTGTTGCTTCTTTATTCTATGGAAAACGGCTCTGATTATCTGGAACCAAGTCATAATTTGAACTCAGTAGCTGCAGTGCTTTTTTGTCTTGTGTTTTGTTTTTTGTTTGCAAAATGAAACGTGTTTTGATAGTAAAAGTTTGCAGCTGTGTTCCAAATAAATCAAACACCATTTAGCAGGTTGGCTACATACTCGTAATGCTGAAGTGAAGTGTAGTTAAAATAGCTTACCCCTCCTCATTTTGAAATCTAATACCCCTGTCAAGAGAAATGGACACAGCTGTGAGTCAAGTTACTCTAGAAGGTTTGGACTAAAATGACACTTATTTGAAGTTGACGTTTTCACCAAACGCTATATTCCCTTTAGTATAATAATGTGGCATTGATTGTATCTGAGTTTCCTGGCCACAGTTCAACTCTTCACACCGTCATCTTCTAATCAATCATTAAAGCATTATAAAGCATTAACTGCAGATTCCATGAAGGGAGAAGGAAGCTTTTATGAAGAGAGAGAAAATGTCAGCATGGAAAGTCTTAAGACATGGACATAATTGGCAGAAACCTCAGGCTGCATATACTGTACATGTATTCTATATTTTCTTATTCAAATTCAAATACGTAGCTAAGATGTCAGAGCACCTGCTGTAGATTGGGTTTTCTAATTAAGCGTCTTAGAATAGAAGAAAAGCTCACCCAACAGCATTTTAAGGTGTGTTGCATACATTACATGTTGTTTTTCTTTCATCTTCAGGCCAGTATTGGAGTCTCTTGACTACAATAGTGTTGAGGATTTGAGGGAAATCTACAGAGCCATCATAAACTTTGTAAAGGCCCAGGTATGTTTCTGGTGCCACTTTGTGGTGGCATGATTCCATTAAGGATACTTAATGAAGTTTGACAGGTACTTTAAGAAAGCACATCAGTCTACCCTACCACACAAGTGTTGTATTGTTAATTTTCTTAAACATCTTAAACCTTTGCAGACTTGAAAGTGGTCCAAGTTCAGAGAACTGTTTAAAGATTTCTCGAGAAAAGTGTTTCACTGAAACAGTTCATGCCTCCTTTTCTTCCTCCAGAATGGTACCTGCAAAGGTTGGAAGAATTTGGCTAAACAAATTTTTACCACAATCTGTTTGAAATTTCAGAAGAGAAAGCAGATTTCATTCTGAAGTTGCCTTAGGCAGTGGACTCATAATATGGCATATTGCCTTTTTTTGTTAATCCTAGCATATGCACTGCATTTAGAATTAATTGAATAGTTACTGTGTTAGTCTGCTTGTCTGCATACATCTCTGAAATTAATCTTTTCTTATTGAATCTTATGCGATATTAGCATATGATGAACTTCCACAAAAATCAGCAGACATATTGCAGAAGTTTCCTTTTCCAAGCGAAAGAAAGTTACACTAGTGATACTGGCACCAAAGGTACAAGTGCAGTATTGCCATTTATCAGCTACTTGTTCTTATCTCGTTGATTTGATCCCAGATACATTTTTTATCTCAATTTCTGACCTTTCCAATATTAATACTGTATCAGCATATCAACAACTGTACTTCTCCCTAACTAAAGGTTAACTACTGTACTTATTCAGGGTGCCAACCTCAGTTATGTACCTTACTAAAACATTCTAGCAGTATTTTCCTTTAGATTATTTTATATTCATTTTATAAATCTAAGTAATATTCCTAATATGACTTTTTAAACCACTTTCATTCATACAGGAACTACTGCAGACTGAAGATTCAGAGAGTCTTTTTCTGAGATGTACTGAGACATTTGACGATGATGACCTTTGAATGTTTTTTGGAAGAAATAAACTTCCATTTGTGATGTTCAATTTGTATTGTGTTTGAAAACAGTCAAAATGATTGTATATGTTTTGTACAGCACAAAACCATTTTTTTTAGTTAAATGCTGCTAAGTGACAAAACCTTGAAAAGCCATGAGATAGTACAGGCTGGTGAGATTAGATCTCTGCTCATCAGTCATGCTGAAATGTCACATTGTGAGCATGCATGTTCTGTAAATAAAGTTTTTATAAATTCTTTGTTATTCCTCATTAAGTGTTTTTAGTTCATTCTGGCTGCTTGTTGTCAGACATATGTCATTAATGATTTCAGTTTTGCTTTAATTGTCCCATAGGTTCAACATCAGCTTTTTAAGAACTAAGATTTGCAGGTGTTGGTTAACAATGCTGTCAAATATCAAATACAGATGTTTGTGTACTTGTGATATACAGTGATGTGAGAATTAGTAGCAAAAAAGCAAATATAACACCTGCTGCACGTTTTGTTAAATTAGTTTTGATTTGTACTGTGAGTGCTTTGATTTATTTTTATGATATTTGTAATTCTTAAGGTGTAGACAGAACTACAAGGCACGAATGCCCTTTTATCATATCCAACATGTAGCTCATTGCAGGAGAGGGCTATTTTTAAGTTATGATGATTACAGTATTTAATAGTGGATATATATATTTTCTTATACAGTATACTGTATATTACTGCAGTGGATAGCAATCTTTAAGTGATTATTTCCTATAGAAACTTCACGTCACTATTGCGGGATATGCTTTTCATTGGATGTCTACTGAAATTAAAAGAACAAAGGTGAAAATAGAACAGAGAAAAGTACAGAAGACAGCAGTACTTCAGGGATTTCTATAAAATCATTTTAAACAACATACATCTATTTGCTAAACCACTTTATCCAGTACAGGGTCATATTAAACACAGCAGGCAGGGTACACCCCGGACGGGATGCAAGTCCACTGCAGGGCAAACACAGACAATTTTTTGTGAATACTTCTGTAACCACAGTAGAATAGTAATTTTTTAACCTCAAATATCAAGAGCATCTTGCTCCTGGGTAGCTGAGAAAATTGCGTCACAATCTAGTGATACGATGGCGAACAACAGCCAGATATACAGGGAGAGGGATCAGGAGGCTCTAGTATCAGTACTGGAATGGTGATGATGAAGATGAGGATAAAGTAGTGGCAGCAAAATGGAAACAAATACGGTGTAAGAAAGCAAAGTCCGATCTTTGAAAGTACAGTGATAGCGATCTCCATTTTAGGAGAGAGCAAAGTGAATGTTGAGGGTACGGAGCCAAATCACTTCTTCACATGCCCAATTACTTCTGCTCTGATTGATGTAACTGCCTATTCCTAAACTTCTGTGCATTCCACAAAGAGAAAGAATATCAAATAATTTAAAAACATTTCTGTGGGATAAAATTGGTAATATCCTAAAAACATGTATGTCTCCTGGAGATCCATAAGGTACTGGCATACCAGTGAATGAAGGACTTTGTCTGGACCTGACTGCAAATGCACCTCCTGAAGTCAGGATTAGTGCAGGGGAATTATTGGCTAAAGGTAACAGGAGGGACAAAACAACAATTAGAAACTGCTAAAATGCTTTTTCTACACAGAAAGTAAGTACAGTTGCACACAGTGTCTTCAACCATTGTATCCTTAATGGTTTTTCAAATTATACCACTTGCTGTCATTTTTGTATATTTATGTACCTGGGTAATTTTGTTTCCTGCAAAAAAAAAATAACATCCATTGGAGCATTATCAATCGTTTAGTTTTGCACTTTACATGTTTATTTCTCAAAATAAAATAAAAAAGACATTCATTCTTGTGATTTTCAGCTGTTTGCTGTTGCATGATGTTCACTCATTTGGAACAAGAAGAAGCTTCTTCAATTTTGCTCTTAAAATAACTTGGGGCTTTACCCTTTTAAGAGCCCTTCAAACCAGCAAAAGCTATCTGAAAACAAAATCTCCTCAAGGTTATCAGGATCAATGCACGGAAGAGTTAAGAAAGCAGTGAACACAATGTAAGTGCTTGATTCCACTCTTTATTCATATTTAGGTAGCAGCATATCTATTAACACTGTCCTAAACACTGACACATTCAGATCCTCCTTAAACCTTGCAAAGACTCGGAGCCCACATTCGCACTGCCACACATGCATTTACACCCGCGCCCCCACTCACCCAGACCTCCCCACAAACTAAACCTACAGTAGGTCTCACTCAGAGCTGCAATGTACAAGTTTGGCAGTGTCAACCAGTGCTGGGCCAGTCAGCAGGGCCACGTACAGTACAACCCCAGCTAGTGACTGACAGTCAAAGGACTGACCAGTAGAGACCAGGAAAAGGACGAACAACTACTTTTATATTCCCTTTTGACATGTTCAGATGCCGTTCTCCTTTTTCCACCTCTGGGTAGTGCATTTTAGACGTTTTTTTTTTAGCAAGAGAACTGTAAACACATAAGTAATACCAACAAATAAGAAAGAAATGAGTATTAATGTCCTTATTTTGCTTCAGGAAAAAATAATGTTTTGTAAAGGAAATTCCAACACAAAGCACGTGCCATTTTTTTTTTTAGAGGAAGAGTAGTCAATGAAACAACAGCAACACTGCTTGACACAGGCCAGGGGAATGCCCCAGGAGGAGAGGGAGGCAGCCAAGAAACTCACCACCAAACCGTTCAATTCCCCCGAAACACTTGTGATTGGACACCTGACTTGAGAGGGAAGGAAAGATAACCCAACAGAAGCAGCCGATCAGTAATAGGAACCGGCCAAAGGCTAATCTAGGACCGAGAAACCTGGCATTGTGCGGTCTAAGCCTAAAACATGTTGCGTGTCCAGCTCCAAGTAAGTTCCTTATCACTCTAAATGGCAGCTTCACATGCTCAGACCAGCAAATAAGAGCTTTAATACATTCAGGCATTCTGCCACATTCGTAGTTTCATGTCCTGATGTAACATTCCTTAGGTCCTGACGGTAAGCCCTGCGCGAGCTATCTTAAGTTTTATTTCAGTCGATAAGTTAATTTGAAGTGGCTCTTTAAAGGCCCGTACGTTTGTTTTTGCAATATTCAAGTAAAAAATAATTTTGCCCATCACATACAGTACGTTTACATGAAAGGCAATTTTTTTTCAAATTATTCAGAAAATGTTACTCGTAAGACCTGTATATTCAATTTTTTTTTACAGACGTGTTTAAAGTTTCATATGCAAATATTCCCCCTGTTAAAAAATGCAAACAGACATTTTACTGTACTGGTATGTTTTAAGTAGGTTTGTTATTTTATGATATTCATACCCTCAAAATATATCTGAAGTGTCAGGTAGAAAGTGGAATGTTGCATTCATAAATACAAAGTACATGTACATATTGTGCAATGATACATCTAAAAACCTATGGATATTAGAGCAATATAATCCATCGAGTGTTTTACTGTTTTTGGATATAAATCTTGGTCACTAAAAGTCACATAAAATCACAATGAACGTACTGCAACAAATTAAATGGTGCAAATGTGAAAGAGTAAAAAAATCCAACAACTTATTTAAATGGAAATAGGGTCAACTTGCAAAAATGCTATAAATCCCTTCACATATGCAATGTAGTTCATCATTAGAAACTGAAGTGTATCGCTCTTTTTCTGATGTGAAATCTCAGAATCTCAGAATGGTTTGAATCTCTCATTTTTACCTAATTGAAACCAGGACAAACTGAAAAGTTTACAATGCAACACTGCTATAAGATTTACTGCACTGTCGCAGCACTGACAGCAGCTTGTCTATCTAGTCAGATCTCAGAAGCCAAGCCAGGCGGGGACTGGTCAGCACAGCGATGGAAGGCCTCTAAGGAAAAATCAGGCTGCTGCCGTACATGGTGCTGATGAACCCGTAGGTGGCGCTCTTTCTCCTAATCCCAAACCTCCCATCCGCCCCAGAATGGTGGCTAGGAGTTCTATACTTCAGACGGGAGGTTAAACAGAGGCTCTGACTTCCTGGTCACGAACATGGCACTTTTCGGAAGCGTAGAAATGTTCTGGCTAAATCCCGCTCTGGACAATCTGAGCTTCCTAAAGTTCCTGCTTAAGTCAGTTGTGTTGCTGGCTCGCCTAAACTGTAGTATAGTGGGGCTACAGGTACTGTACATACTGGTGGGTCCATGTGTGGTAATGCACCAACGTGAGTGCACTGGGAATCTTCAGGAAGGAAATGTGCTCTAGACGCAAAAGGAATTACTACACTATTCACACTGAAATACTGTAGCTGCATATGCTGAATAGGCTTTACATGTAAACGCACTGAAGGATATCTTCCTTTGAAACCTTTGAATATCACTGAATTATTCTGATAGCAAAGTGATCACCTTCTTTTTCTATGCAGCCACATCTTTGTGGAGGTTTTACTATTGGCACAAACACCCTTGACAAGTGAAAGAAAGCAGAAAAAATCTGTTCAATACAGCTGGACGCTGCATTTCATTCCCAGAGGAATGAGAGCTCTGGTTTCAGGTAAGCAGGTAATGGCAATCACATACCATTAGCTGTTTTGTTGGCTTTATGTTTTGTGGGGATGGCAGGTTGCCGGGGGGTGCTGAATCTTATTTATTTTTTCGCAAAGAGAACATCCACCACGTTGCATTCTCTCCTGAAACCTGGGGCGACAGGAGCACACAAAATAAGAACTCCATTATGTCTCCAGAATTTCAACTAGATCTTAAAAGAACACTAACTGGCCTTTTTTTTGTTGTTAGCTAGCATTCCTTCCATAGCACAGGTCTTGCTACCAAGAATGAGCTCTGTTCTTCCAGACAGTTTGTTGTTTTTTTTTACCAGACACACAGAAAAAAAAATATTTGAGCGCACAGAGAGAAAAAAAAAATCTTTTGATTGATTTGTTTTTCTGTCTTCACAGCCCTGCGAGTGGAGGGCCGAAGGAGCCGTGAGATTAACTGAGAGACCCCCGCTTCCCAGCTGTGTCTCTGGTACCCAACACCCCAGGGCCTGAGGTCTTGAGAAACGCGATGCGCTGGTGTCTGGCGGCCTCCTCGCCACTGGCTCTTCGGGAAGAGCTGGAGGGCAGTGCGCCGGCCGTCCGGGGTGGGGCGGCTAGCTGTTGTTGTCAGCAGTCATGTACTTCAGAGCGGCAAAGCCGTAGCGGCGGGACATGTTCTGCTGGAATTCTTCTTTCAGAGTCTTGAGGCAGACGCGATACTGCTTGTTGGAGCGGAATTTAGTGATGTCGAAGCTGGGGGCGTGAGGCATGTGGATCATGTAGGCGTTGGGCAAGACCACAAACTCGTACTCCTGCAGGCAAAGAAGAGGAATCAGACAAGTGTAGCTCATTGCATGGTAACTGGTCCTGGATAAGCTCCCTCCGCCGCCTTCTCCGGAAGGAGAAACATGTCAGCATGTCAACAGGAACAGCACACCCTGACAACACAATCGGGAAATTCCATTGAATTGGTCAAGCACAATTTTATTATTGTAGTTTGAGAGCTAATTTTAAAAAATAGACCCCCCAACGGCTCAACCTGTACCACAGAACAAACCCCTAGCCAGATGTCGCTGGTTTCAGCTAGGACTGTGCCATTAGCCAGCTGTGATCATGATTCCTCCATGGTGGCTTACAATGTGCTGATTACCCCTGGCGTTGGTGGGCTCGAGTCAGTCAGGCTTTCTTTAGCTGGCTGAACAACAGCTGCTAGGTGCCTGCAAATATGCAGTAGAGTCACTGACAAACATGCTTCTCCTCTGATCAGCGCTAACTCTCCTGTAAGGCACCAAGCCCACAGTGTGTCGAATGCCAAACTCTAGCTCTGCTAGATGGGTGTTTTGGAAGGATGTGTGTACAGCTCCTATTACGCCCTTGTGGTACAGGGACTGCAGCGGTAAGCCGAACTGGCTAAGAATTGCACTTCCAAATTAGCAAAGGCTTATACTGTATTTACAACAGATAAAATATGTTACACTTTTAACGACAGCAGGATTCATAGGAAATAAAGACGCTACCTGTGCATCGAGCTCCATGATATGAGCCACTTTGTTCCAGCCAAAGCCCACAAATCTGCGGTCGTACTCGGGGCAGTCCCGTCGCACCACCACGTATGGCTCAAAATCAGCCTCCCACTGCACCCGGTAAGGTGTTGTGGCCGTACGCCACTTGGCAAAGTTTGTAGGTGCATGGCCTTTTGTCCACACATGGTACCTGGGGTATACAGGAAAACCAGAACATCACAAGCAACCCGCTGGAATTTGTGCACTTGCAGATTGTGGTGAATCTGCTGAAGCTCTATGTGGAAAAAAAAATAAATGTGACTACAGACGGATGAACCCAATAAATGTGAGTTCAGTATTGAGTGCAGATGACTGTTCTAAAACTTTTTGATCACTATTTAAACAGAACTGACAGCAGTATAGTGCAGCATCATAATCATGACATTATAACCCCACCAGCAAGCAAATTCCAGTTCTTCCACTTTAAATTGTTTGAACTGGGACACCGGTGCACCAGGTAAACACACTTGCCTGAAAGTGAAGAGAGTGCCCATGTCAAGCTGAGACAACAGCTCAGCCTTGGACTTGGGAAAGGAGAGACGGTAGCGCAGAGTCTCGAACGCTGGCACGATGAGAGCTTTCTTGGTGTTGGCCATGTCCAGCTGCACTATCGATTTCCTGCCGAGAGGAACACAGAAATCAGGAGAAGGTGAGTCAGCAGAACGTGGACAAATAATTCCTGATCTCCCTGGTAAACTGAAAGGAGTTGGAAAGAAAAGAGATGTTAATCTTTCACTACACTACAATAGATTTTAATATATTAAATCATATGCAATTATTACTGAAATGTATTTGTATAAATTGCATCTTGATAACCTGAGATTTCAAATATCATTTTCAAAAAGTTTCTCTGCCAATTTACCTAACAAATATGGTAAGGGTATAAAAATACAACTAAGCAGTGATTAACTTAGGAAAAAAAAAGGAACAGAGGTACATTTTAATAGCAGATTGGCTGGCAGCTGAAGGAGAAAAAAGTTTTAGTCTTTTTTTTTTTAATTTAACAGTCTGAAGTACAGAGCGTGTGGGAAATCTGCATCAGTCCATGGTAACCTGCAGAATGTCTTTGCTTCCTGGACGATGGGTGAGCTTTAGTGGTGAACTGCTCTGGGTCTTACTGAAGCCAGTGTCTGGTGGATCTAAGGTGGCCGAGGTAACGTATCTCACCTGAGGTACTCGTACAGCCCGTACATGGGCAGAAAGTCGATGTCGGACAGGAACATGTACGGCGTGTTGACCTGCTTCATGGCCACGTTGCGTAGCAGGTTGACGGGGTAGAACTGGCCTTCTTTGTACACGATGTGATACCCTACGTTGGTGCGGCTCATCAGCACCTCCGAGCCCTGTGCGTAGCGCAGGAACTGCTGTGCTTCTGCATCAGAGAGGTACAGGGCCAGGCTGATGGGGCCTTCCCAGTGCTTGCAGATTGCCTCCAGCATCTGCAACCTTACCGAGACACACAGGCTCTTGGTGAAACAGGCAGAGAGCAGAGGGTTGAAAAACGAAAAGCTTATCATCCACCGGCAATAATCAATGAGCTCCTGAATGGCCACGCTAATAGAACACATGTAGATCCCTTAATGACCTGGCAATCATTCAAGAGCAGTTTCTCCCTTTAGCAACACTGGAAGTGTTCGTGTGATAACAGTGAAAGAAAGGGAAACAGGCTTTCTAAAATGAACAATGATGAAAATGTCCTTTTTTTTTGCTTTTCAGGAAAAAAAAAACACTTTTTAACATAACACCTGTTGTTAAGAAACTAAAAGGCATGAACAAAGACTTTTTTAACACAGCTAGAGCAATTTCTCAGCACTGACTTGACCATCAGGTCAAGACTTAAAGACTTAAGGCTACCAAACTATTATTTCAACCGTTCCAAAAGTTGTCTAAACTCAATGCACCCACATGCAGCTTTTACAATTTAATGTCTCTTATCCCCTGACTGAGGTGTGGAGATGGAAGCCATCTACTGCCGCTTGAGCTCCACCTTCTCTTTGTCTACAATATGGAAAAATAGTATCAGCTGTACAGCTGCTGTGCACCTGTATACTCTATACGTGAACCTACTGTGTAAAAGTTAATATAATTTGTCATTTTATTTTTTAATAAGTAGCTCTTGCAACCTTCCTTTAATATATGATTCCACTTATCTGTTTCCCCCCAAGAACACTTTCTCTGGCCAGTTCACCAAT
Organism: Atractosteus spatula; assembly: GCF_055471065.1. NCBI lineage: Eukaryota > Metazoa > Chordata > Actinopteri > Semionotiformes > Lepisosteidae > Atractosteus > Atractosteus spatula. The sequence goes on along the minus strand of NC_142713.1, from coordinate 30,660,256 downwards.
AGAGCCTGAATACCTGAGGCAGGTGCCATTTGTATGATATAACTGAGAAACAATGCTGAAGGGGAGAAAAGGGACTAGAACATGAAGTGATAATGTAAGCAGATCATCAGAACTCACATTCATCAACCACCCAAAAAGTTAGTGAAGTGAACACTAATCAAAATAAAAAAAAACATCACGAATGGGGTAGAGAATTGTACTCCCACATGACAAGGAAAGAGTTTACTTCGTGGCATGTGCTGTTAGATTTATTAAATATGGGAAGTGCCACATACTTAAATTGTGGATTTTTATTCCTTGCCTGACATCATCTTTACAATCAAAGGGCATTGAAATAAACTAGACATCACCTTCTTAAAACATAAAAATCTGAACAGAATGAAGTAGTTCAGGTGGGTAGCTGCGTCAGCATGCGTAGGCTGCAAAGGAACAAGTAATGGGTTTATTCCATGCTGAGAAGAGAAGAAAGAAAACACAACGTTTTGGCTGTGGAGCCTTCTTCAGGTGACAGACGTTCTCTTTTCTTTCGTCTCTTTTCAGCATGGAATAAACCTATTACTTGTTCATCTGAACAGAATTTTCAACATGGTGTCACTGTGGTGCAGTGGTGAGCATTGCTGCCTTGCAGCGCTGGAGTCGGGTTCGATTCCAGACCTGTGGTGTTATTTGTGTGGAGTTTGGATGTTCTCCCCGTGTTTGCATGGGTTTCCTCCAGGTTCTCTGGTTTCCTCCCACAGTCCAAAAACATACTGGTCGTTTAATTGGCTTCTGGGAAAACTGGCCCTGGTGTGTGTTTGTGTCAGTGTCTGTCCTGCTATGGACTGGTCTGCTGCCTACACTGTCTTGTGCCCATTGCTTGCTGGGAACTTCCCCGAATTGGATGAAGCGGTTACAAACGGGTGGGTTTTCAACATTGTAAAGCCAAGGATTTCTCTGAAATGAGCTGTGCAATTGTCATTAAATTTGGTGAGGTTTTCTCATAATTCCCTGTTTCATATGCCTTATTAAATATTCAAACAGAGCCCAAAGTTTAACTTGATTTTATATACTATAACTCACTTTATATACTTTTATATATGAATAAAGCTGCAAAGGATCATGAATAATTTTACAGCTTCAACCAAAGTATTACATTTTGGGGAGCACTGAAAACTTGAAACTTTCACAAATCAGGTGTGATAAGGGTCATACTTCAAAGACTCCTTCAAACAAATTCAGATACTTTATTGCTTAATCTGGTACTCGAGTCTAAAGTGACTGAATACAATAAGTGTAACAATTTGCCCACATACAGCACATTTCATGCAGATCACGGATCACTCTGCTTGGAGCTAATCCATCAAGGAAAAGTGTCCAGAAATTAATGATGGAACAAAATGTTAATATAATGATACAGTGTGGACAGAATATTACACAAAGATTTTGCACATCTTGAAAAACTTAATAGCTTTCTCGCTTTCTCTCATCGGCCAAATCAATTTAACATCAGTATGATATTTTTGTCTTCTGGTGCATGCCAAAAGCAATTGCATTGCTTAGAAGAAGTCGGCATTAAAATCTAGTGTTAATGACTGTGTGTAAAAATAGAATTCATTGTTATTGTCACAGAAACCACAAATTCCATTTACAGTACATTCATTATGTTATCATTGATACGGTTGTATTATTCTTTTTTTTTCCCCCAAACTTGGTCGCGTACGGTGTGTGCAGTGCTAGGACCTGACTTTGGAAAAGTAATCCGTTACAGCTACAGTACATTTTACCCACACACAAATGTAACTAGTTATAGTTACTTACCACTTTAAAAAATATGTACATAGTTATTTGTTACAGTTAAATGGAATACAATTAAAAGACTGATCAACTTTATTTTCCATCCTGTACTACATATTAAAGTTGATATAAAAGAAAGCTAGTTATTAAGTAGTGTAGAAACATAGCCAACAATTAGCTTTGTCACAAAGGTAACAAAACACACTTCACTTATATGCTACAGATTATTAAACTGCTTCCATTACACTTTTCCTTAATTTATTCTAAAATATAAGCAGCTTATTTAATCATAACATATAGTATACTTGTATCTAATCTAATTCAACTGTATTTTTGGGATTTTGGAGCAAAATCTTTATTCCACTTGTTGTCTTGAATAAGCTTTATTGTATCATAATATTTGCTCTGTGAATGTTTGTTTCCCATCTTTTTTAGGCTAGACTGCAGTTTGAATAAGAGATTTGAGTAAATTACATACAGTATAATGAGAATCTGCAGGGACGAAGTATATTTTATACCCTAACCTTCAAAAAATTGATTATGTCAAAGGGCATCTCTAATTTGCAAATATCAGTATTTAATTGTACTTTGGCAAAAACAGTGTTAACTGTTTTGGAGAAAACAGTAGTGATCAGAACTACTGATGGTCTTAATGTATTGTACATAAAACTACTGCTGCTTATTTTTGCTTGTTTTAAGAAAAATGTTTATGGATTTTGGATATGTGCTGTATTAAATGTTTCAGGGACCATTTTGATTGATCATTCATGACTGACCGATACATTTGACTGACTGCAGCATAAGCCCTAAATCTGTGAAAAATCTGATTGGGCACCTGTTGAATGATATAACCTGATTGAATAACCTGTTGAATATCTAGCCTGGTGAAAAGTATTATAGAAAAACACAGAAAGGAACTAATATTCCCCACATATCAAGAGAACAACACCTTCCTGCCATCAGAATGACACATCAGCACCATCTGGAATGCTCAAGCCAGCAGTTTATAACCTGGCAAATCGCTGTAGTCAAACACAGTCTGTCAAAGATAAACTAGAGTCTGGGAGACCAAGAGTCAAGGCATTTCAAAATGATCCTATACAGTACCTTCATGATCTTTTTCCTAATGTCAGAAAACCCAGGCAACAACAATCCTTGCATTATCTGATTTAAATATTCATTTCACATCACAGTACAAAACAAAAACTACACAGCTGAAAATGAAATTACAATAGCAACCAGGAACTTTAACTCATCTGAATTTTGAAAAGACCTGTTTTTCTTGTGCAACATATACTGTACTGTAGGAGCCTGATGGTGTTAACAAACATAACACTGTTAAGCAGCCAGCTGTATTAACTTTGTAAAGAGTTTAGCCAATAGAGTGAGACTTGTTTCAAAGGTTCCACTACACACAGTTTACTGAGGGAAGATGTATCTGTTATTGCCAAATGTCCGTTAAATGGCAAATTTAACAAAAATAAAATAAAAAGCAAAACTAAACTACAGGAAAAATTATACTATATATAATATTTGGATCTTCTGAGTATTTATCCGCAAACATGTTTTATTATTTCTGCACTTTCCTGGCATGTGGGCATTTCTGATTTTACAGACAAAAAACGTTAATACCAAAGTCTGTTAAAAGTGAGGGTTTACTGTAATAATGTTAACTCCTTATATGCTTGATTTAATGAGTCTCATATCTTATTAAAAATGTTTTAACAGCTGAGTTTCATTTTGGACTAAATACACAATGGGGAAATGTGCTACTAAACGTTATTTTAATCTTACTACCAACTCATTACAAGTATTATATCATTTTATACAAAATTAACATTATCATAATGTATTTAGTATATTACTGTATAACAGTTTTACACTGTAGAAAAATGAACACTGTAGGGCTTTTTTCTTGAATACCAGTTAGGTTATCGGCTATTAATTTCAACTATGCCATATAAAATCAAACTAAAAATAGGAAGGTAGCCATATGTACAGGTATATGCACAAATATGAGTTTGGAAGGTGGAACAGATGTGCATTTACTAAGCCTTCCTTCTAATGTCAACAAGGTAATTGAAAAATAATCACTGCTTAAGCAGTTCTTCCTTTTCAAGGACTTTATATTTAACAAGGGTGTTTGTCTTTGTCTCATCTGTGTCACCTGGGAACTCAGGGGACACCAAGCTATTAAATACACCCGTTTCTCCAGACGTGACTTTCTCTCAGCAGAGGTTGTGTGGTCTTCTCGAGACAAACGTTTGGGATGGTCACGCAATGTTTTCACTGCAGCAGGTTGTTCACTTGAAGGTTTATATTAGTCTTTTTTAAAAACTGAACTATGTCACACTTATACAAGAAGTACTGTATAAACTGCTTGCCACATTCTGTTACTTGTCTGGAAAAGCAACTGTCACGTTTACACAGGTTTGGAAAATGTTATCCGATCAAAGTAGCTTATTATCCCAACTGTGTACGTACAGTAGTTACACAGCTGGCGACGGCTTGTTTGTCTGGCTTGTTTCAGGAGCTCAACAAGAGGCAGCTCTCCTCTGGTGCCAGAGCTCCTGCTCCTGCAGAGAGCTCAGGGATGCAAAAGCCCTGGCGGGGAAAATTCTCACTATACTCTGCTTCCACAAAGGCTGTTTCTTAAACTGACTCATATTGTGCCTGTCTCGAGTCTTACAATGTCACTTACACCAGTCACAGAACTGCTGTACTAACTATAGAAAAAGGAATCAACAACAGTAAAGGAAAGTACAAATGTCAGCATTCAAATTATAATCTAACCTTTTGCGTTATTCAGCTATTTCAGTTGCTGAGATACCAAGTGTTCCGGGAAACAGATTATTAAGAGAATCTCTTCTAAGCCAGACTAAGGATCAGCATTTAGACAAGATAAGGTTTGTACAATATCTGGATTCTCATTGGCCACGTACAGTATTTGCACAGAATGTTCCTTATCTTGCTGAGGAAAGCTGATTAGACGGTAAGACCCCCCGTTATTTTACTCTGTTGGAGTCCCTTAAACATAGACATGGAATCAGCTGCTCAAAGAAAAAGCAATGGGCAATGTCCACATTTTCCGAATAAATTCACTAGGTATGACAACAGCCACGAATTAGGCGTACAAAAGGCTTATTGAGTTTTTTTAAGTTATACGATTTTGTCTTAACCCGCTTGGCTGAGGGTTATCCTCCTGGCCACGGGACGAGGAGGCTGGGACCCCCCTGTAAAACGAGGAGTAACCAAGGGGCAGCTGTAGAGGTGGAGATGGGGTGGAGGAGGGATGCGAAAAAAGAATGCGAGGGAGAGGAGGAGATAATGTACAGGATTTATGATGTTTAAGCGAGGAAATGATGCCAGGATTGATTACAAATTACAGTCAGTTGAGGACGACTGAACCTGCCTGTTGCCATCCCTCCCGGATTTTCATTATAATGCCTTTAAAGGGGACTGCAGTCCCAATTTCTCAGACCAGTTATTAAATCTCGGTAACAAAATAAAATAATTTGAAGGTCTTGCAAAATGTAACACATTCCAAATTAAACACAAAATTGTGAACTCTGTGAAACTACTTGTTATGTGCCGTGTTCTCAAAAACCCCTGGTCTCACCACAGGCGAGAGAAGCTTACGTAAACTGCAATGTGAAGCTGCCCTTCCTGCAATGCATAAGTACAGGTTGTGCAGCAGGCATTTCACCAAAGAAATGTTCCAACATGATAGTTGGAAGTAAGTTGTATTTGTCCGCAAAACCGTCTCGGAGTCCAGAGCAATATTTGTATTGGATTGAAGGAGATGTACCGTATTGACCAGACTGCTTGTTTACAATGTCATAGGGCGACTATATGGCACCAGAAGTTTTGTTGCCTCATTCTGAATAGCAGAATATGGTGCTGCGCATAACTGGACATTTTGTCTATTTGGTGATGAAAATTGTTGGTTTTACACTGGTTGGTTTGAAATGCACTTGTCAATGCCAATTCTTTCTTAACACCGAAACATAAAAATAGCGTTGCGGGTCCCCTTTAAGCGACATTATGAATAAGCAGAGTAATAATTTTTCCACGTGTGAACAGCAAGGCTGTGAAGTACATTCTCTTACCTGTCCATGGAGAGCTGTGCCACCAGCGTGACGTCGGCGTTGTCAGCGGTTGGCTCATACTCGTAGTGCAGGAAGCACAGGTGCGTGCGGTGCACGGTGAAGCGCTCCCGGCGGAACTCATAGCACGGGTCGTCCTCGTCCAGCTCGGACAGCTTCTTCTGCAGCTGCGAGACGAAAGAGAGCTCAGAGGTCAGCTCTGCCATCCGTTTTTGCACTCAGTGTGGAATGGGTGTACTGTATGTCAGCTGGCAGCCATCAGCCTGCTTTCCCACGCTTCTGAGTAACAAGTATCATCTTTCACTACTGCCGTCACGCCAGTGTATCGGCTTTGCTACGACGTGTTTTTGCATAAGGACCTGATTATCTGCGTATTTACTGTATCTTCATTGGGCAAATTTTCAAATAGCTGCAAAATGCAGTCAAAATGGAATTGAAGTAAGTGCATTTCTGGTGAGTGTAGGTAAGTGTATTTTCACATTAAATAACAAAAGTAAGAGAATTTAACCAGTTATACAGGTTTTTTTTACAACTTTTTATCTGAATTACTTTTGGAATACAACTACTGAACGGCTCAATACACAAAATATGCATAAAATATCCTAGTAATAATCTATAGTCTGACAATGGCTGTATGTTTGTAAATAAATACCATACAGTATTAACATATCCAGTAAAAACCTTTCTTTGAAATTATACTTGTGCTACCTTATTTTCGATTGTATTTCACATGTATTCTGGCTAAAAAAAAAACTTTTCAGGATATTTGAGATGGAAGATTGTAAAAAAAAATCCATGACAGATTATTTGTCAGTGGAAACTTGGAACAGTGTAAAATATAATAAGACAATATGTTACATGTAGGGTGTAGTGTATATCTTACTGCACAAAACAGCAGAAATTACATATCTTGTAGCATCAGGCAAACCCTTCTTATTACATATTGAAATATTAGGAAGTGATTGTTTTTTGCATAATCAAAATGAGCTGTGCAGGCTAAGTGACAATGATACCGACTGCAGTCAGGCATGTAGCCAGGAAGCATGGTAACTAAGAGTAACACTAACTCTGCAACCTCAGCACAGTTTTGAAGTACAGGTACTGTATTTAGCAACAAATCTCTCTAAAGAAAAAATAGCTCAATGCTTAGCTGCCAGTGAAAATCTCTACAGTTGGGTTGTAGCAAAAAACTGAGACTGAATCTCAGGCAACTGTCTCAAGCATCTCCATGTATCTTATGAACACTTGGCACGTCTCATGGTGAGTTTTTCAGCAATCCATCTCATTAACCAAGTCTTGGTACAGTATGTACAGATGACCCAAACCCTGGAATTGGAAGTAACATGTAGTTATGTTTAGTTTGTATTTTAAGTTTGTTTAATTGTTATACAACACCCCTAAGGGCTGTTTATCTGATTATTAAAAGCTGAAGGCTATGTACAGTACTAATTACTGTACATTACTTTACATTACTTTATTAATTACTGTACACAAACTAATTACCAGCTCCAGAGTTGTCTAGGCCTCTTCTGATTGACACACTTCATAATATGTACTAATAAACACTGAAAGTAAAGTTCACATGGAAAGCAAACACTTACCAGAACGCTCAAGGTTTGAAATAAGAAGCAGTGCCAGTGCTGAAAGTTGTGTAGTGTACACTGTGCAGCTCACTCTAAGAGACGCAAGTACCGTACAAGTAATCTTGTGTGACAAGTGTGTGACAAAACTAGAGCACAACATTGTTGGATGGAGCGACAGTATGTATTAGTGCAATACTGTGACTATGTACTGGGTGAGAGGAAAGGTACCGGGCGGTTGTCGTTAAAACAGTCAGGCAACAATGGACAACATGATTACTCTAAAAACTATGAAGAGTTAAGGAGGGTCTCACTGAATTTTCTCTCTGCAAGCTGCCCATAGTCACACTACCTACATTCTCACTGTTGAGGTCAGCTTCACTGGGGCAGCCGAAAAGCTCCCTGCGCAGCAGATTGCCATCATACTCCAGGAAGGTCAAGTAGAGATTGCGGAAGAACTCTACATGCTTGTTCTTCACTCGCAGCTTTTTGGGGGAGTTCCAGTGTATCACCTGAAGGGAAGTGAGCAACATCTTATTGGACTCATACTGTATGTCAGAACACGTGAAAGGGTCTCCAAAATAAATGATTCGGCAACACGGACATTCACAGACACGTAGCTGTAAAACTAAAACATAACAGTGTCACAAAATGGGAGTGTGCAGAATTAAATAAAGGAGGATTTAAAGCTATAAATAAAAAAAATCAAATCGATATCAAAATGGATTTCTGCCACTAGCTTGCTAGCCAAGCAAATTTAATATTCAGCAGCTTACCCTTTGTTGTTCTCCCTGACACAAAACTGTAGCAAAGTGAAAAAAGGGCACCAAAATATAAAAAATAAAAATACCTATTTACACCAATGCACATACACTACTGTGTTTGCTATTACTATATACAGATATTTACAAATCTCTGAGGAAAATAAAATTACTGCTCTTTTGACACAGAAAACTAAAAGTCATTCTTTAACTGATGCTCAAATGCATAGGGAAAGAAGGAACCCGCAGGTAATCCAATAAAAGATAAAGCACTCCCTGAATGTGTTAAATTAACCATCTTCCATATTCCAAAGAGCGCATCACTAAACAAAATGAGAGATATAGCTTGGTGGACGCCAAAAATGGAAATTTATTATTTCCACAGCTACAAAAGCGACTGTCCCTTACTGAATGTCCAAAGCTAGTCTCTTTAGTGCTCAAATTACCTATCGATCTGTAGTCCTGGTCATGAAAGAGGAAACACTCTCAGAGTGTGTATACTTCTCCTTTCAGCTCTTTCTCTCATGTCTTTATCATTTAGTGTAGTCTTACAGAACCGTATATACTGTCACCTCTACTGATGCTCGAAGAAGGCTAATATAATGCTTTAACTGCAATTGGTTTAGTTTTAGTTTACAATACAATTGGTTTGCGACCTCCATTTTTTTGGCCTGTGCAACTGACTCAAGTGAGAAGGTGAGATAAAAGACAGCTGTTAAGAATGGGGTAATGGGATATAAAATTTAAATTCTGCAGCATTATCAACCTGTATCAATAATATTTGTTCTTATTAGCAAAGTTGCTGTCATGCCAATCAGAGGTTCCTTCCATGCTGAAGAGAAAAAGAGCCAAATGCCATTTTTTTTTCTCTTCAGTTAACTTCTAGCTATTCCTTTGGCAGCCCGCACAACGACACAGCTTCTCACTCTAAACTCTTAAGAATATCGCAATTCTTTGACGTATCACTTTAATAAAATCCACAACATTCTAAGTTATGCAGTAACACGATTTTGCCACTTAAGGTTACTGTAGTGGTTTTGAAGCGAGAAAAGGCCTGGAACCGCTCTTCCTCCGAAACTGCAAGGTAAAAGATGAAGAGCTGAAAAGCAGAAATGTTTTCATTTTTGTTTTCAGTGGGGGGGTAACCTACCTTGAGGTCGGAGACATCTTTATAACACTTCTCAGAGCGGGTGTGGTCAGACAGCTGCACATTCCAGAAACAAGGCAGCTGGTACACCAGAAATGGGTTTTGCTTAATCACTGCATTAAAAATATCCTGAAAAACAGAGATCATTTAGAGGCAGGTTCCACCCAGGGCACACAGGAGGATTATCTGTTTAATGTCACATCAGACTAGGTTTAAAACACCTCATTCAAAAATGAAAGAAAACCTATGTGTACAGTATTTCAGTCACAATTCCACTTAGGGAAATGTATTACAATTTGTTACTTTTATGTGTAATAGGAAATTACTTTATGTACTTTTAATAGTACTACTAAACAGGAGTAGTTAACACATTTAATAGTGTAGATATACCACAGGCACAGTATAACATTTGTAATGCATCATTTTCTAAAAAACACATGCAAAAGAAGCTCATCCTCCACAAGGCATGCAAAGGTAAAACAAAGAATCTTGGCATAAATACTGCATTTGTTGTTTTAAAGAAGCTGTACCTGTCCATTCAAATCATATCAGGTAGCCGTATACCTGTATCTGTTTGTGTGGTTTGCTAGGTTCAAGGTTAAAGCTTTCCATAGGGAAATGTACAGACACATCTGTACGTTATGTAAATATGCACACAAAGTAATGAGTAAAACTCAACAGAAAAGTGCAGTTATGAGAGCACATTCTCACAAGATGTTGTGAAGCATCAATGAACAATCACAGTTCAGCATACAGTCCTAGGATCTAGTTGCTTACAGAAGGGGCTGCTTTTAAGTAGCTACTGGGGACAGTACTGCATGATTGAATTGCTTTTTTAGCAATTTGCTTAGTTAAATTATTTAAATTACAGTGGCATATTGCCAAATTATTGTGCGGTATGGTAATTTTAAACAATTTTCTCAGGATACAGAATATTTTATTTTAAATTACTTTCTATGCATGACAACTGTGTGTGTACAGTATGTATCATCATTTCTCATTTTCATGGATTTTAATTCTGAGTAAATTCCTTGCAAATAAGAAGCAAGTCTGGAAAATTATAAGGCCACCAAGCATTAAGTATAGAATAATACACTGAAACTATCACTTTTAAAAGTTGTGCCCCAAATAATAAATGCATTTAAAAATAAACGCTTGATTTCTCAGGTGAAAGCAGGTTCTCACATACAGTTATGTGGGGAGAAGGAACTGCAAATGGTAAAAGAAAGCAGAAAGTGATTCTCTGGAAGGTTCTATCGTTAAAAAACTGAATGAATGAAAGTGTTCAATTAAATATTAAATGTCATTTTAAAATTAAGCCAGTATAACTGAATTTTATTATCCAATTAGTACCCAACTGTGCAGGATAAAAGGTAGGAATGTGATTTGCAAATCTATTACCAATTGTCTTGGTTTCTGGAACGTTCAACACCAACACAGAAGTGAAAATAGCTGCATTTAAGTCTCCCCAATATACAGTATTTATTGTTTCTACCATGCCCAGGATATACAGTTATATTTGATCTTGATTTAGCTTCTACTGTTTTCCATTAAACACAAGGATAAATCACTGACAGTCAAAGGGAACTGAACCTTCTTAGTCTTGAAAAACGCAGACAATGAGAGAAATATGTTCCAAATAAATCTAACCAAATCAATCCAGTGAACTTCACCAGAATCAACAGTAACTTAAACCAGAGGACCAGTAGAAACTACAGTACTTTACAGTAAAGAGCATTTAAAACCCACAAGAGGTACTTCTTTACCCAAAGTATTGTGGGAGTATAAAGCATGTCATGTTGTTGAAGGTCATATCTTGGCTTCTTTCAAGAAATGGTTGGATCAGATTTTCTATCACTTAGCTACTAATTACCAAACAAGGTAGCTGGGTAGAAAGGCCTCCGTGTGTTTCTGACTATTCTTATGTTCCTAAATCTGTAAGCATTCTAAAAAAAGATAAGAGTTACAAGCCAAACAATATTGTTGTATATCTCCTTCACCATGCTTTCTGTAAAAAAGAAGTCCATTCAGACCTGATCAGCCAAGGAAGTAGACAGCATGCTCATCAGCTCTCTCTCTGCTGTCAGTCTCCACATCTGCTCCCATTTCAGCTTCCTGAGCCGGTCCAAGAGGAGAAGAATCACCCCTGTGGGACAGAAAAGACAGGCTGTGAAGCCACCTTCAGGGGACCACAGCTGGTACTCTGAGGAACTAGAAGACAACTGGGGTGAAGGAGAAGAGAGACAACACATGGATTACTGGATTATTAGCAACAGGTTTAACTATGGGTTGGGTTAGCAATGTTTAATGACTGTATTTATAGATTCTGACAGTGAGAATATAGCACCCTCATAACTCCCTCAGTTAAAGGGAGTACATTCAGAAATTAGGTTAAAAATGCTGAGAGCGAAATTGGACATTCAGAACTGAGAGCTGTCTCACTGTAGGAGTTTAGTTGAAATTAGGGCCACCCTAGGAATTAGCTACCTTCAAATGGAAATGAAGCAAAAAACTGCAATGATACTTCACTTTCAAGTAACAAGGGGTGATTAAATTACAAATATAAGAACTAATGAACTGAAAAAGAAAATATTTTAATTTCATGTTTGAAGTATTGAAGCAAGATTACATGTGTCTTTTGAAGTTAGGAGTCAAGAGCCTAAATAATGCATGTTGCAAGAACTAGCATTCTGGTGGCAAATCTTTAGACTGGTTTAAGTTCTTAGCAATATGTCCCTTCACTCATCTTAAAATCTGAATTGTTTAAAAATGCGATTCAGGAGATTCTTCTAACTTCTAACTTTTAACTTATTCCCACACTTGTTTCTGGGATGTACCAGGCCATTTTCCTCTTGGCTTTGATTACAACAGAGGATTCTGGGATGTATCAGGCCATTTTCCCCTTGGCTTTGATTACAACAGAGGCTTCTGGGATGTACCAGGCTAGGATCATAAAGAAACAAACAGCAAATATCTCGAGTCGGCACTAACTCTCTTGTGAGGTACAGTGGAGCCTGCAGAACATCAAAAAGACATATAGCTCTAACCAGATATCATATCAGAGGAGCATGATCACAAGCCCTTATTCTCCTTGTGCAGGACAAGGGTTGTAGCTGGAAAGCTTTTTATAAAGAGTCATAAAAACAGCAAATCTAGACCGGGAAGATATTAAATAAAACAATGTGGCAGTTCCACAACCACAAAAAAGAAAATAAAAAACATGAATATACATGGAACAAGTTATGAATACATATTGAGGTATGTGGGGAGCTGCATCTGCATGTAAACTGCAAAGGAACAAGAAACTATTAATTTTTGAAAAGTAAAAAAGCAAAATTTCAGCTGTTGAGCCTTTGACAGATGTGAACACCTGAAGAAAGCGAACTGCTGAAACATGGTGTTTTTATGAATATATGATTACTGCAAATCATTTATTTATGCATTCAGAATGAATCAAGCAGAAAAATCACACCTTCAACTATAATTATGAAGGACAGATAAAGAATTATTGTTGTAATTAGATGTATATATTTTTATTTTCAATCACTGTATGGTATTATTGTGGCTGTCTTGGGCAATGTGTATTTTCTGCTATATTTAAACTTTAATTTTATTCATTTGCTTGATTGAAAGAACTGAATATTACACTTCCGTTTTATTCAGTAAATGACTTAAAGATATTTAAATCTATTTTAAATAGATATTTACTACCTAATAAAATAGTCACTAAGTTTGTTAATTCTTAAGTTTTTTTTTTAGAATCAGTTCCAGAACTTGTACATCACCTATCACAGAGGGATAAAATTATCTGAAAAAAAAACTGCAAATTTTAATGCTGTGATGAGATTGGAAAACAAGTCGCTAGCAGATTTTAACCAGCATGAATTTAATTGCTACCATTCTAACTCAGGGCTCACATCTGCCTCTGTGCATCATAGCCCGCCTGACCACAAGTTAAAAGCCAGCTGAACTGCAGCATCTTTTAAAAAAAAGTTTTGTGTATCACAGCAGATAAAGCCTCTGCTCTCTTGTGTTGATAACCTGTGTGCTACTAAATACAGTATTTTGTTTCTTAGACTAGCAGGAGTCCTGGCTCTGCTTGACCCATTTCACCAACAGAAGAGGTTACTCACCAGTGTTAAAGCCTCTGCCCAGAGCTGGCCAGGGGCGATGGTTCTTCCACAGGTTTCCCAGGTACCAGTCGCTCTGGTTCTCTACCAAGCCCAGCACCTGCTGGCCTGTGAGGACAAGGAAAATGAGCCCTGCTGCAGGAGGGACAGATGTACACAGGGGCTATCTAGGGAAGTGCTTAACTTCTTGTCTTGACTGAATTGCACCTAAGAGCCTTTTTTATGACCTACATAGCCCTTGGTTTTCTCAGTGTTATAAGGTAAGGAGCAATGAGATCACTTTGTTTAGCAAACAAAGGCCCACGTTCACTAAATATTAAACACAGCCCTGAGACTGTGCTCAGCTAAAGTGGAGCGAATATCCAGAGGCAACAAGCGTGGAATGTAGGAGCTTCTGAACAATTTCCCCGCAGTGCCGAAGACACATTCTTCTTCTTGGTCAATTACTTCCATCACAGAGGAGGACTAAACAAAATGAGATTTTTCACAAAACCGTTTTACAAAGAAGTTGCTGATCTACTAACCAGATAATCTACAACTCAGAGAAACAAATATTAATTTTTCAGGCTCTCAGTATGTATTATTTCAAACTGCATTTTCCTCTTCCTTTAAAGTAGTTAAAGACATGCTCAGTTTAGGCCACTGCTCCGCAGGGTATCGCAGAAACTTACCCAAGACATCTGCAATTAAGCCAAAGATTTCTTTGAGTGCACAAAATCAACAATCTAACACTCAATAATCACTTACTACTTACTAGATAATCACTCAATTAGCACTCATTAATTAGGAAAAACATTTTTACGGATTTTCATCAAAAATCCTACAGTAACAAAGTAATAATTATGAAACATTTTTCTATTCCACTTTTTTACTGGAGGTAGTTTCTGAGACCAATTCAACTGACAAATTTTAGAATTCCTGATACAAGTGCTTTGGAAGTCTTTGGCAAGAAAAGCTAGACACAAATGCAAGAAATGTTTCTAATAGCAACAGCCATATCACCCTGCAAGTCACATCAGGCAGCCCACTAAAGCTCATCAGGTGTGAGCCTGGTCAGTACCTGGATGGGACACCTCCTGGGAAAAACTAAGGTTACTGCTGGAAGAGGTGTAAGTAGGGCCAGTAAGGGGGCGTTCACCCTGCGGTCTATGTGGGTCCTCATGCCCCAGTATAGTGACTGTAAAAAGGTGCCATCCTTCGGATGAGATTTAAAGCCGAGGTCTTGACTCTCTGTGGTCATTAAAAACTCCAGGGTGTTTCATTAGGGGTGTTACCCTGGTGTTCTGGCCAAATTTCCCATTGGCCTTTACCAATCATGACCTCCTAATAATCCCCATTTATGAATTGGCTTAATCACTCTGCTCGCCTCCCCACTGAGAGCTGATGTGTGGGGAGCGTTCTGGCACACTATGGCTGCCGATGCATCATCCAGGTGGGGCTGTACATTGGTGGTGGTGGAGGAGAGTCCCCATTACCTGTAAAGCGCTTTGAGCGGAGTGTCCAGAAAAGAGCTACGTAAGTGTAAGGAATTATTATGATTAATTATTGTAAGTCTTAGCCTGGTACTTTGCTTGAAGCGTAAGAGAAGGTCATGAAACCCTCACTAGATGTCACTGTTTCTATTTGTTCTGTCCTGTTAAGTTGGAGAGCATCAGAAACAGCTGAGCGGCTCAGACAGGCAAAGAGGAAAAACAAACTCACAACTGCAAAAAGAGAAAAGGCTAGAAAGCAAAAAAGGGGGAGCAAAGAAAGAGATGAAAAGTGGGGAGGTGGAAGTGGTTAGAAAGGGAGGGAGCGCGACAGAGGGAGATAAAGAGGGAGGGGGCGGACAACGGTTTAATGAAAGCTGTAAGGAAGATTAATGAGTGTCTCATGGACCAGGCAGCTCTAGGCAGACAGCCTTTAAATAATTTAAAAACAACTTCTCGGCTGTACTCTCAAGGTGACAGGAGAGTGTGACAATTAAGGAGCCAAAAGTGAACCCTCTTTTAATTGAGAGAGGAGGGAAAGGTTGTTCCCAGCAATTATTTCGCAATGATGAACATTCTCATGCCGCTTTGGGTCAGAACAAATTGGGGAAATATAGAACGGGTAACAAAAGTAGGAACAAGTGAAGTTTATTCCCACTTCCTGAAATATTCACTGCTTCACATTAATGCAAATAGTCTCTAAAACAGTCACATGTACAGCACTGTTCACTGCAATAATTAATTATAACAGTACAGAACTGAATGAAATAATTTCAAAGCTACAAAAGTTTGCATTTAAAATAACTGACAAAAAAGTTAAAGCAAAAGAAAAACGTTTTTATTTTTTTCACCTCAAAATCTGTTTTTACTATTGACACATTTAACCTTTTGAAAGTTTATCTTAAATTCAAGAATATTCTGGAAGGGTTATGAGTGCCTCCACTTAGGCACCTCCATTCAAACACAGGTAATAGGAGGCAATTCGAACATCTCTGTTTTGGGAGCAATTCATTTTCTGCTTTTCAGAAACTGCTCATTCAGATACGTGAACAGAAAACTTTAGCACCTTCGTTTAACGAAATCTTGGGCATTAAAAGGAGATTTCTATCAAAATAGTAGTTAGTAAAGGTTAATTTAACTTCATGGAAGAATTGTTTTCACACAAACTTCCTTTAAGAATTCTGCATATGTGGTAAGTGGTATTCTTGGAAATGTTTTTTTTTAACATGAGAATAATTAAAAATAAGGGGAAAACATTTGGCCAATTCTAGTCTGTTTGGTAGTTAGACTTGTCACCTTTTAATTAACCTAATAGCCCATATGAAATATGCATTGTTTTACAATGCGCAATATTAAAATTGTTTTAAATATGTTTTTTATGGGTAGCAAAGTGGCTATCATTGCTGTACCTTACTGCACTGGGGCCCCAGTTTCGCCTTACGGGGTGCTGTGTGTGTGGAGTTTGTATGCTCTCCCTGTGTTCGCTTGGGTTTCCTCCAGGTGCTCCGGTTTCCTCCCACAGTCCAACGGCATAATGGGAAGTTAACTGACTTCTGGGAAAATTGGCCCTGGTGTGAGTGTGTCTGTGTGTTTGTGTTTTCATATTATTTCACGAGAAAGGTGTCAGGGGATACTTAACAGGAATCAATCTGAGGCAAAAGAAAAAAGAGCGATAAATACACAGGCTGAATATTAGTGTGTAATATTCATGCTGTTTGGGCTCCATTATGCACAGAATGGAAAAAAAAAAACAAGAACACTTAAATAAGAAGCTGCAGGTAGCAGTCATAAATGAAATGAAAAGGTACTGCTTGTTAATCCTAGTGAATTGAAGAACACTTCTCTACCGCAAGATCTGAAATGCTGAGTACTGTGAAGAAAAGAAGCCAATGGAGGATGCTGCTGCCAATTGATTTGACTGCTCTGTAGCAAACATCATAGACAGAAAAGAACAGGACAGTAATCCCAGCAAATACCCTACAGCAGAGAGATGAAAAGAAAATGTCAACACCAACACAGAAAGGCTGGACTTCAAGCCGAAGATCTGAAGGGCCATTCAATATGAAAAGTCCCACCCATTGCCCAGACTGTCTAAAATAATGCAAGCCTGGTCCCAAGATGACACGTTAACACGTTTATCAAGTTTGACAAACATATGTATAATAAAACATCAAAAATTAATCTGAAAAAGTGGCCTCCCAGATTGCAGACTCCAACTTCATTAAGCATTTGTTTCTCCACACTGTCTTCCCTGTCTTTGTTCTGACAGAGAAACTTTCAGAAAAGAACGTGATTTCGACAGGACTGGCCCCAGAAAATAAGTTCTTTCCATAGTTATGTACATGTAGCAGCTACAGAGAAATAGAGAAAACTAAAAAGTCATTCAACTAAGTACTGCTATGACAACTGATATTGAAGACTGCCTTGGCAATGTGAAACTTTTGGAAATCATTAAAGCAAAGCACATATGAGATACTGTAAAAAATAAGTTTGCGGGACAGTAAATGTGTAATTCTTACTGAAAGGAACAGAAACACAGCAGTGAACTGTGTATTAAAGTGTGAAGTTGTTTGCTTCTAAAATCACTAAAAAAGCTTTAGGGCTCCCAGAGCACCTCAGGCAGTAACAGAGCTCACTCACAGTGTATGATGAGACCTATGTCCCACGCATCAGCAGAGAGAGCCTGGCTCACATCACCAGCTAACAGTGACTGGGATTGCCCAAAGAGGCAGTGCACAGCTGGCCGGAAATCACCAAGGTAGGGTGGACATTAATTAGCCAAGATCTTTCCACCTTTCAGGATCATAGTAACTGTTGTGACTTGAAAGGTCCCTGCAAACTTGCAGTGACCTCCGAGAGATGCATTATTCCTCAGAATTGATGCCATCTCTCTTGTAAGGCACTGTAAAACCTGTAGTTTAGCAAAAGACAAATAGTTCTTACAGATCTGCTGATCCCTTTTTTTTTTCTAGCCTGGCTTGCAATTTTCTCATACTTCCTTATCAACTTTAAGTCTTCTCTACAATCATTTGATTGCATAGTTCTGGAATCCAGTCAAAGACAGATAACCCGTTAATTCGCTATAAACTATTTTTCTCATTATTTTCAATGTTTCAGAAGCTCTTTGTCTGAATAGAAGATGCACAGCAGGGGAAGCAGATTTCTGAGGACTTGCTAGCTGGCAATGGAGATTTTGCTTGCTCATTATCTTTGTCACAGCTTTCAGAGAATCATAATGCATTTTCTTCTAACTCGTAATCGAGCGGGAAATGCATTGTCAGGGTTTGGCTTGCTTCTGAAGTTAAATAAATTATTTGAAACTGAGAAACTTTTCAGGAAGAAACTGAAGATTACTTTTTTCATCAACATCAACTTTCAAAGGTGAAAACCGAGAACTCATATTTTTTTTAAAATGCAAATAGGCAAGTAAGAGCAATGAAGCACAGCTGACGATGTGTGTCTTTGAAAACCTGTAAGACAGACTGACTTCAGAGGGAATCTAGGAATCCATAGGCACTTATTCAGTTGGAAACCTTTGGAATTTTTTTTTTTGCACAGACAGGTGTGACACCATTTACTGTGACAATTTTAACAATGAGAACATTATTAATCCCCCACTTCTCTAATGATGGCCTAAGAAAAAATAAATCTGTACTCTTCTTATAGTAGTTAATAGCAAAAGTCTAGCCATTAACTACCTGTGTATTAGAAAACATAGGTAATTTCTGTCTGAGCATTTGCAAGTTTGTATGTGTAGGCAATTAGCATTTTCCTTTTCAAGTCACAAATGACTGATTGGTAATCTTATTCACAGATTTTAATTCTGTTTTAAAACTAATCAATGCAGGTGTGCAAATTAGATAGTCTAAAATGAATTATTTAAACAAATTAAGCATCTGATTTTTTTTATTCACAAACTGCCAGTTAAATATGTATAAATATAAAACATTCAGTTAGGAAAAATCCTCTGTGGAGTAGGCAGCTCAGTTTATGAAGCTATGCAAATTACAATTAGTCATTAGGAAAAGTGTTCATTACAATTAATTCTGCACATTTGCTAAGCTTGTATTATTGTTAATCATCATCATCATCACCACCACCACCTTTGGCTAGGACTAGGATGTAACTTCCAACCCACTAGTCACATTCTCTTCTTAATGTACAGTAGGTAACACAGGGAGAACAAACTCAATACAGCCAGTACTCCAGGAACCGAACCCAGGGCCCCAGCACTGCGAGGCAGCAATGCTGATCTCTGCAGCACCCTGTTTTATGATTTTGTAGTTTAAAAGAGACTTTTTTATTAAAAACTTCACTAAACACTGTAATAATGGATTTATTAAATCATATACTAAAAGAAAAAAACAAACACAGAAAGGGCCTACATCAAAATGTAAGCAAAAAAGAATCACTTCTAGTTTTTTGTGATTCTTTTTCCATTTTCCACACAATATACAGTAGGTGTAAAGAATACCTGGTCTTTAGTTTCCATTGTAGTCTATTAAGCAGTTTTTTTATATTTGTTACCTTGTTCATTCAAGCATTGTCAGTCACATAAAACCATTAAGGTTAAAGGAGAAGAATTATGGTTCACGTTATGTTAATTTAATTAACAGTACTATCACACCATAGTCCTGCAATGCTTTCACTCTCCTTAGGTGCCTTCCTTTAAGCGCTCTACAAAGGCACTTCTGTTCTGTCCTCCATGAAAACCTTTGAGACTTTTAGTCTTCAAATGTGGTTCAAAGTAAGATTTTTCATCCAAATACCTCAGTCATTCTTCACATCTGAGTTCTGCACATCTAGTGAAAAGGACTCATCATCTGAAGAAAGAGATTGCTTAAACAAGTCTCTAGTCTACTGCTTTGCACAGCCAAGACCCCCTACCCCAGTGAGTGATTACGAAGGGGCTTGGAGTCATGCAGTACAGACAGCCAGAGCAGGAAGATTAATCATCTCTGCCTCTGGCTGTGCCACAATCTAACTCAAATAATTAACTGATAATCTAATATCTAGATGTCAAGGTTCTTCGTTGTTTCAATATTCCTTTATGAGTACAAAGGTATTTTAATTAAGATGGAATTTTTTTTTCCTCAAATAGTAAGCATTTTGCACACCTTAGGCTGGAAAAAGAGATATAAAGCTTGTCTTAAAAAGCTTATCATGCTGCCTTAACAACCATGATTTATACTGTATACTGTATGATGGGCTGTATTTTAAACTTTTATTTTTGTCTCTAATTGTTGTATTGCAGAAATGGTCACAAGAAACTGAATTCCAATATGCCGATGATGCTGCAGCATGTGCTTTGAGCAGATCTGCCTTCTGCCTGCTGCCCATGGAGAAGGATTTCACAATCCACAGCTGAGTAAAGGATGAATACCCGCTTGGAAGAAACAAGAGCTGTGACTATAGTTTTTATTAGAGTATAGTCCAAATAGTCAATACAGTGATTGAGACATACTGTATGAGAAAGGGAAACTTCTGAAAGGGAATTTGAAAATGCACACACAACAGCACCAATGATTTGGACTCACAAGACGTGAGCAGGGCAAGAGTATACAGTATAATTGGAAAAACAGAATCTACAGTCCTTCTTTCTTGGGAGGTATCTTTCACTGAAGATCAGTATTAGCAAAGAAATCCAGCATCGCCTGAAATCTCCAAGTGCACTTTTCTGCTGCTTGAGAAAGCGAAAGTTTGTGGATCATGACATAAAAGCTGAAACCAAACCGACAGACTACTGTGCAGTCGTCATTTCTACCTTAATGTACGAGTACTAAATATGGACAATATACAAGAGACATTTAAAAGGATGGAAATCACATCATCAGCACTGCTTGCAGAATACTTTACGTATCAAGTTGGAGACAGATGCACCAACTAGACTGTTCTCTCTCAGGTAGGCAGCATAAGTACAGAAACTAGAATCATCTACCATCACCTCTGCTGGGTTGCTCATTTAATTTTGCCCAGATGTCAGAATCCAGAGTTCCAAAGAGGTTCTGCTTCTCTCATCTTAGCCATGGGAATCAGATCAGGAGACAAGCGACTGATATCAGCTCCTGGGCGATTATGGCCCTTGATTGAAGCAGATGGAGGAAGAACTGGAAGAAGCCCAGTACTTTGAGATCAAAAGGTGTCAGAATGAGAGAGCAAAGTGAAATAATCAAAAAGTACTGGCCCCGAGACAACACCTGCTCAACCTGTCTGAGTGGGTGCATATCCTGTACTGGTCCTTCGGGCACATGGAAGACAACCACCCTTGACTGTGAGGGATAGCCAATCTATGTTCCTATGAATCCAGCTTTGAACAATTTCCCAGTAATGTTCTCTTGTTCTGCTCACTGTTCATAATGTGGATTAACTACTATATTCAGCCTTCTTTATCCTTTAAATTCACATCTGTCCTTAGTCATCTTTTAAACACTTTCTTCACAGCGTCTTTTTCTTCCTTGCAATCTGCAAACTTCACAGTATTTAAGATCCACTAAAAGTAAGCTTTCGGACAGTGTCAATATAACCTCTCTTTCCCAATGTCCCCATCTCATGAGTATCATATTGTAACTCCCCTGCAAGGTCTGTTAAACAAAGTGCTTGATGCAATACGGTCATGTGGCTGTACACATTTTTTTTTATTTTGTCAATAACTACTGAGAAATATCTAAACCTGAAAACAAAATTTGAAAAGGATGAAAAATACTTAACCATGTTAGTAAGCAGTCTACCTTTTTGTTTTGTAACAGCAGACTGATTTTAAAACATTACTTGTGACATTCAAGGCCTTAACTCTCTAGTGTGTCTCCTCTTTATATAACTGATCCTTTGCTTATTTATAGTTTTACATGCAACCGTTGGTCTGCTGATGTCTCCCTGATCCTGATTTCAATAGCCAAAGAATACAACTGTCTGGGTTTTTATTAAACCTTACCTAATTTCTCAGCTTGTTGCAACTAGCCTTCTCAAAGAATTATTTTTCTCATTGCTTTTATATATTTTCATGCACAGCACTATGCAATGACAGGCACTTATTTGACTAAAGATTATTGCCTATTTGAGTTCAGATTCCACAGATAAAAGCAAGTAGACGGTAAAAGAAAACTTTGTTTTATATATACAGTATAATATTCAATATGCACTGTTGTCGATGCGCATATTTTGTTTCCTAACTTACTGTAAAATTCCCTTACGTCACAGAACCCTTGATGCAACTTCACGTTCGGGTGCTTTTCAGGAGAAAAGCTCAAATGCAATACATGCCATCTTCTTGGACTAAACAGAATGAAATGCACTTCACCAAGGATTTGCATAGCGCTAAAACAGATGCTAATTGGCTAGGCAGTGCCGCTTTACCCTGACTTGATCGATTTGTTTAAATGCCTATACAGTAGTAACAGGCGGCCACGATGGACAAGTCTGAAGAGACGGAGCACAGAGGCAAGGATGCGGTGTAATAATGGGATATTTACAGCAATCCGTGCATCAGCTCACGGCAGGGGGCCCAGCCATGCTCCTAGCCTTAATCGCTTCCACCAGCAGCTGCCACCCACAGCTTAAGAGAAGCACACCTTCCCACGGCATCCAAAATGGGATTCTGAAATGAAATGCAACCTCACTGGCCTCAATTTTCATGACAAAAGAGGCTGCGGCTCATGAAGTGAGGATGTCAATTCCTAGAATTATTCCGAGATTTTTTTTTCTGAAGATAGAAACTTGCATGGGGCTCGGTTTTGGTATGCCAGTTTATCCGAATACACCAAAAAAGCACCAGTGGGGAGAGGTGTGCAAGATTCTGGATACGGACTGTAACTAGAAGGCTGGGGGGGTTCTCATCCAGGGTGGGAGGAAGCAAAATGCTTCATTCTGAATGACCTCCGTGAAATGCCAAGCTCTAAAAATGCATACACATATACTGTAAGTCGCGTCAGATAATAGTAATTTTATTTAATAATAAAAAGGCTGGTGGGAAGATTGTTTGGACTTAAGGTATACGAGCATCAGGAAAGGAATAGATGAGATTTAAATAGATAAATTTCATAAGATAAAAGCACAAGGAAACCAAATTTTGCATTAACAAAGTAGAATTAACATTAAAGTTTAACTATACTTTCCTGACTTTATAGTCTTATCCTACTGCTGTGTCTTTTTCATAATTTACAATGTTCATAAAGTACATTTCAGTTTTGCAGTGAATGCTAATGTAAGCGTCATGAATCAACATTTGTATTGCAAGACTTTATTTTTTGTAATATACTATGAAGAAAGGTTCTGCATGATGATACCTATCACTTGCAATCACATAATGCTGCATTACTATTTTTGTTATGTTTTCCCACAGCCTTTTTCAGCCTGTCATAATTGTGATGTGGCTATATTAAGATTGCTTTCCACAAGGAGCTACTTGTCACTTGACACTGGTCCTAAACATTTACTGTACATTGCAACCGTGTGAAAGCGAGTCGTAAAAAGTCAACGCCCCTAACTGAGGGACAGAAGCACCAGTGTCAGGTTAGCAAGAACAAAAAAGGGTGAAAAAAATAGAACCAAAAGCAAAAAGAAAAATGAGCCGCTGTGCATCGCGACATCCCGGCTGGGTTTACGCTATGCAACGAGGTCCAGCCTGGGAAAAAGAAGACCCGCTAGCACAGCGGTGACCAGACCGGACTTTAACAGGAGACAAAGCCTTCCAGTCTGGAAGAGCAGGGTGCGTTAGGCCAAAACAAAAGTAAAAACTCAGTGTGTGAAAACGGTCTGCCTGCCCCGGTGAAGATACGTGATAGGACAGGCAAAAAGAAAATGAAAAGAAAAAAAAAATAACGACAGCCTTACGTGGGTACAACCCCCTCCAGGACTGCCGGTGAAAATCTTCCTCCACTTCCGGGGGTGGCCCTGCTCATCCCTTTGGGGCGTGTCCAGTGTGCCTTTTGCCTTTATAGGGCTTCCACAGCTGTAGCTCATCTTCTAGCAGCCAGAGCAACTGTGACTACTATGGTACACTGAACACACCCCCAAGGAATGCAGCAACATTGTATTACAATAAGAGGGGTGTTGTCTACTTAATGCAAAAGTAAAAATAATTTAAATACCAACTAACACACCGCACATTGACAGTAATGAAAACTGACCAAGTGTATCACATGGTTTCTGTCTTTTTCTGGTGCAGTGAGATGTTCAGAGATGTTCTCACTTTTTCCCTAAAAGAATGATTAACCTCAGTGCAAACCCAAAGAAGGACCACAGTTTAAGGGTAATGCAGGTTTCCACACAACAAAGACTGTCCACAAGACCTTCTTGCTCTCTAAAGGTAAACTCACTAGAACTGTTTCCCTATAACAGATAATGCATCCCAGAAATACAAGCTGTGGTTGGCACGTACTAAAGACATCCTATCTCACATATTGAACACCCTGCCCCTACATACGCTGCTGGTCTCTTCAGTGCAAAGATATACCTTTTAGGTTTCGGTCTTCAAAGAGCAGGCCCGAATGTCCATCGGAAGGTGGAAAACACTTATAGCGTCTTGCTTCTTCTGCTCCAAAGGGTAAGAGTGAGAGTTATGGCCAGCCTTATTCTGAAACACTAAATTGGTTCGCTCACCTCTCAGCTGGCTATTTTGTAAACTTGTTTCTATTTCTTTCCCAGAGGTCTCTGCTGAAGTATAGCTCACACTCCCTAGTCACTACTCCATAGCTCGTTGTCACTAGTCCAGTACAAAAGACGTTTTAGGCCATCCCATGCTCCAGGTCTCTGTTAGAGCTAGACTTCTGATTGACCAGATTATAACATGACTCTCCTTCAGTAGTGGACCTACAGTGCTAAGCATTGGACCCAATGTACCATTTTGTGCTTAACTGTGGTTATTGGCTAACTGTGGTTAGCATTTGCTGAATGGCAATGTCATTATCCATTATTGGTATAACCAGTATAACCTCAGCTTACAACAATATTTAAAATTCACAAGGAATGACAATGCCCAAAATCAAAGCGTAATGAACTATCGTGGAGCGAATATTTGGCTTAACCTGCTTGGCTGAGGGCCGACCTCCTGGCCATAGGACGAGGAGGCCAGGACCCCCCCGCAGAGGTGGAGTCGGGGTGGAGGTAGGATGCAAAAGTCGCACGCGAGGGAGAGAGATATTGCATTTGGTATTTATAGTGTTTCGGTGGAGGACGGACGAAGGGAGTGATTGCTAATCGCTGACGGCTGGGAATGATTGAGCATGGTTGCTGACATCCCTCCCGAACTTTAGTTAAATAAACTCTGTTACAAAGCAGAAATTCCAGCACACAAAATAAACACCTGTAAAACTTAAAATCATAAGCTTTGAGTCTCTCACTGCTCTTTTGTACTTCACTTTGCATTTGGCTTATTTGCATTTGTTACCTTAAATACATTTTAAATTTAGTTATTTTACAGTAATCTTAAACTCTCGTTCAACTTTAAGGGCTGGGCTCAGCTAATACCCTATCTCCGATGATTTTTCGAACAAGTCTTAATCAAAGTGAGATGATTTAACTGATAGATTCTTGCATGTAACTGTTTGCACCTATGGTCTCACTATTTGTCTGCTCTGGCAGGACATTTGTACTTCCAAACAAGAGCCGTGTATTTATTATTAGCTGTATAGATGTGACTGCCAGGGGGTACTAATCTAGAGTGGTAGTTAAATGACTTAATATTACATACAGACATCACTGTGGAATTGGCCAAGATGCAATACTTAAATGCCCCAGATGCAATACTTAACTCACCATATGGAAACAAATTCTGCGTTCATTTAAAAAAATATATGATCTGGTATTATCCTCCATTTTACTGAGTTGGAGTAAATGATGAAGTTGATAAGATCAGTTTTTACATGAGCTCAGTATTTCAGGAAAAAATCAAGTGTCGGGATTCTGTGATATTCCTTAGTGTTTTGTTTTTGCTGCATTTGCTTAAATCCATTTAAATGAAAAACTAAACCTGATACTTAAATAAAAAAGCATTAGAGTGATATACTGTGCATCTGTCACATATATAAAATATGGTGTGTGGAGCATAATACAGGTAATAAAAAAACAGATTGAGGATTCACGCCTACATTTGTGGCCCACATAGTGCATTTCATCCTTTGTATAGGTAGGGTTGTCAATCAAGATGATATATTAAAACACTTTCACACAGGAGGATAAAAAACAGCAGTGGATTTACTCAAGTGGAGATTCAGCTTTTGAATTTTAATTTCTAGTATTATCATTTCATCGTTACTTGCCAGCAATGTTGCATCTTTTCAGCTGTATAACATGCAAATCAGGTATCAAGAAAGACAAGTCTCAGGATGCAGTCCAATAAGCTCCTCATGTCCATCTGAACTCAAAAGGACATTTTATACAGAAGTGCTTTACAATAAGTTACCAAGGCATTATTGAACTTAAGGTCTGATGGCCTGAATCTATCCTTGTATTAAAAATAAACATGAAAGCTTTTCTCTATGCTCAGATACACTTACAGTAACCCTAACTGACTTACTTAGTTACTTATTTCACCTAAAGTCCTACCATAAACGGTACAATATTGGCAAGAGTAATAATTCATACAGTACTGTATATATCCCTTGGACTATGATGATCTTCTATACCTTGATCTTGGAAAATAAAAAATAACGTATGCCTGCCATGGGTGGCACTGTTGCGGAGTGGC
Source organism: Atractosteus spatula (assembly GCF_055471065.1). Classification (NCBI taxonomy): domain Eukaryota; kingdom Metazoa; phylum Chordata; class Actinopteri; order Semionotiformes; family Lepisosteidae; genus Atractosteus; species Atractosteus spatula. Next base: position 30,633,607 of record NC_142713.1, on the reverse strand, counting down.
TAAAATTACTGCCTTGCAGCACTGGAGCCCTGGGTTCAATTCCTGGGGTGCTGTCTGTCTGCTGTTTCTATGTTCCCCCTGTGTTGTGTGGGTTTCCTCTGGATGCTCTGAGTTCCTCCCACGGTCCAAAGACATACTGTACTGGCAGGTTAATTGGCTTCTGAGAAAACTGGTCCTGGTGCCCTGCAATGGACTGGCATCCTATCCAAGGTGTATCCTGCCTTGTGCCCAATACTTCCAGGGCCCGTTTTGGCCAGCATGACCCTGATGGATAAGCAGTTATCGAAAGCGATGTGATACAGTAAGTCTGACAAATGAAATGTTTCAAACATCCGGTCGCAGAGAGACCACGATGACGTTGGAAGAGAAAAGAGGCAAGAATCTTCTAAATTCAACATGAGCAGGACTAATTTTGTTGGAGATTCGTTGGGTAAGCCCTGCTTCTTTAAAGCTCAAGATACCATCTACTCCAAAGTGCAAAGCCATTTGTGAGAACCCACTGGGGGCTCGCCCACTCTTCACAAGTGACTGATTAAGCAGCTGGCCCTGCTGTGCGCAGAGCTAATTTTGACAGTTAATGGCTGCAGGGGAGCCCACAGCTACAGTGGCCCCACTCATCGCGTGCCATTCATGAATCAGTTTCAACTCTGGGGAACCAAAAAACATGTTGGGGGAAGGAGGGTCTTATAGAGGGAAGGAGGTAAGAGAAGAGAATTGACAAAATATGACCTCTTCAGTTTTATTGCTAATTAAGATCCTACCAGGCCGTGGCATTTAATATTCCCCTAATGGCTTGGGAAGTTTTCTAAATCTTTCTTCATGCTGTGCTCGTCTTCCATCATGTCCTGCACTATCCAATCTAATTAAAGCCAATGGGATCTACTTACACTCTGTTCTCAGTGCCTTCCTGCCTTACTGTATAAACACAATGGATTAACAAGCTATTGAAGAGAGAGTTTTGCTTCAGAGGATCATTGCAGTAGACCTGCAAGAGCATACTGCAGCCCACCTCAAGGTCTCTGTAAATTATTTTCACAATGTAGACACAGTTTCTTTTCTTTTCACAGATGTCGACTACTATCTCCTGTAACCACTGATTTGCAATTATTTCAAATGCAGAGATGTGAAAGTGAAAAGTATTAAGACTGGCATGAGCAAAACAGGTTTATAGTAAGTTTATTTTATAACCTTTCGCTATTAAACAATTAGCAAGGAGAAAAAATAACATTTCCATTTTTTTTCCTCCTTAGGGCATACATTTGAATTCCTATGAGCTGATAAACTTGTTTTGTTGCAATTTAAACCAAAAGAAGACTGAGCAATTCTTACAAAGCTCACTCAGCAAAACGCTGGATATCTTGCTGGAAAGATGAAGCAAAACACACATTTCAGAGCTGTCCAAGTCCAGTAAAATGCAGTTTAAATTCAATTTAATTTAAATTAAGGGGCAAGGCACTTTTTTGATCTACTTACTTAAAAGTGACTGGTACCATTTCCTAAACCTAGCTAAAATAACCTAAAACCTTTGGAAACACAGACGAAACTGTCATGAGATTCAGAAGGGAGAACAGGAAAACTAAACAAAAAAAGAGAATGAAAATAAACATTACCTTTGAATTTGTGAAAGACAGCCCAGAGCTCTGCAATGTCAGTAGCAAAAGTGATGTCAGTGTCCAGAACAATAACTCGCTCTAGGGTTGGAGGCAGGGTCTTGGTAAGAACCAGCTTCATAAGACCATAGATTCCAGAATAATGCTTGTTAGGGATCCAGGACACTTCTGACTATAACAAGAAAAACGTTTGTAAGCACATCATTAACTGCAACTGTCCTTACAAATACCAGATTATGTAGTGTCCTTCACAGGTATTCATAACAGTTTGTAGTTGGAGTTGAAGTTTTTTTTCAATCACATTTTAAGTAACTTAAAAAATCATTTTTATCTTACTAAAGTCTTACATCTTGATCTAACATTCTTGATGAATATTTTTCACTTGTAGCTATGCTTGATCAACATCATATCAACACACGAGAAATATTTATTACCAAATGTACCTAAAATATTTGCTATATTAGCTAAGTATAGTTCATTCACCAAGGAAATGCAAATAAAAAGATTAATTTGTTTTTTCTCGTTTAACTTACTCTTCCTAAAAAAAAAGCAGTGGCTCTACCTGTCTTTCTCAAGTTAATATGCTAAAGAAATATGAATTTTTGCTCTAATGCTGTGTAAAATACAACCTTTTAAAAAGGACAGTACTTTCTTTTTCTGTGCTACATCTGTCCAGGAATGTAAAGTGAGGCCTACAGGAAATATAAAAAGACAGAGCATGCTGGGGGGCCAGGAGGGCTCACCTTGAGTTCGTCTGCATCGTAGAAGTCAACACGCACTGCTGGGACCATCCATGTGTGGAACAGCGAAGCCAGGATCTGCCGAGCAATGGAGTCTGTGATGAAGTGGAAATGAAGGGGATTTCGCCTGAAAGACACAAGGCCATTAACTTCCAACAACTGCAACAACTTCCAACAACTGCAAAGAAACCGCACATTTTGAACTGAACAGCTACCCCAAAGTTGCAGAGGAAGGCAGACATGAAACGTCTTGAGATTTGCATCACTTTTATGTGCCCTAGCATACTCTGTGACAATTAATTTCAAGCCAAGGAAAAATATTCTGAAAGTGTCACTGTTGTCTCAAAGAAATCGCTCTGCAGGGAATAGCCTAACAAACTGAGTGACAGAGTAAAATATTTTGATTTTGATTGAAGTAAGCTGAATTATGCACTGAAGAGGGGGAAATATCTACAGTATATAACACTTGCATGGTACACACGTTTTCTTTTTCAAAGGCAGCATTTTTTTCATGCACAGCATTGGAAAAGTGAAAAACTGTGGGAGAGGTATCTTCCTGATTTATTACCAAGAATTAATACCTGCAATTTCCCAGTAACTCACGTGTACAACCGAGGCTCTCTGTGTAAATAGTTAAATAATAAATATTTTCTCAAATAAAATATAAAAAATATTAAAAACGTTTTTTTTTAAACAGGTCAGTCTTAGATTCTAGAACTCTGTCTCAGTATAGCTTTTAGAGTAATACAGCAAATACTACAGAAATACTATGAGCTACTTTAAAAATACAGATGTGTAGGAAGAAAGCAGGTGTGCCACATCCTGTCTAGAAGTACACAAAAGCAGTTCCAGGCATGGACTACTACAAATTCACTGAGAGGCATACACCTACTTTTACTACACCCATGTGCTAGATGTGACATTTGTCCTGTGTTGGGAGTCAGATGAATCCGTTTCCCTGTACTAATAAGAAATGGACAAATCTATAGGAGCATCCTACTACTCCCCATTGTTTAAACTTGTGGCAGCATGAGATCAGAATTCTGTAACAGGCAAAACTGAATACTGACCTGACAAGAGAAAGAATTACAGTATGATTTTGAAGTGTAAACTACAAGAAACACTGTAAAGCCACAGAAGAAATTTCTGAGTATGTTCTCTTACATCTCTCAAATGTTGAAGATGCACTCTACATTGCCTAGCGTCAAAACACCCAGGACGTGAGTAAAAAAAAATTCCCGGAGCTTCCCACAACACCTTCTCATTGATGTCTGTCCATGTCATGTCATGTCAGTCAAAATGGGAGCACAAAATGTAAGAAAATGAATAAAAAACAGGCTTAACTTTAAGCAGCAGCAAAAAGATAACTGAAGACTAACATTTATTTTTAAACCAATAGGCTTTATTATTTTAACACTCTGTAAGGATGTTTTTTTAATGCTTATTACTTTTAATGATGTCACCATTTGCCACAGAGACAGCATGTCTGTATTTAAAATCAGCACATCTTTACGTTACAAAGTGCACACACTCAGGCTGTTCTCCAAGGAAAACTACCACCTGCTGTTTTGTGGAAGACTAAAAACGTTGTTCTGAAATAGAATGTACAAAAATCCCAGTGGAATGATTCCAGAATACAAGAGTAAAGGCACCTATTCATCACCATAAACAAAAAATATTTATGTCCATAAAGCTATCCCATCTGATTGGACAGAATTTCATATCCCATGAAGACAATGACCCCCAAAAACACCTCTAAAAAGGCAGATCCATGTTCTCAGTGAGAGGGAATATTTTTTTTTTATGCTACACTCAAAAATATTTGTTTGGCAGTTATTGCCAAGAATGAAAATGCCAAGAGCACTGCACCACTTGAGCAGCATTTATTTGGCAGGAAACACTCAGAAGGTCAATAGAGGGCAAATATTCCATACTGATGCATTTTTTTAGGAATGATGATAAATTAAAACCTTCTGTTTTGAACAATAAGAAAAACTTTTTTCCATCACAATAAATCAATATATTTTGTTAGATACCTGATGTATCTGATAACCAAAATAAACCTCCAAGTTTTTACGAGTAAAAAGGAGATGTCTGAGTGCTGTCGACAATCACCTCATAAATATTCACTTTTTGCTTATGAAGCAGAAACAGTTTGTATGCATTTTTTAATACCAAGAAATTCATATTACAGGGATACGAAAACAATATTATATGGTCTAAATTTTACATCAACAGCTGATTGTATACAAAAAGTACATAGTTATTGATATGTTTAAAAGCAAGCATATACAGTAGGTATGTCTATTACTCTTGTAGTATTGTCCCTTCAGATAATAAAATACTGAGCTCAAGACATACTGTACAATTTCATAAAAGCAAAATGTTTTCAATGTTTGGCTTTTGAATTGCATTAAAATTGCCAAATTGAGATAATTAAGGATCTGGAAAAACTGCCATTCATACTGACTGTAAAGACAATTTTGTGCAACTGAAGAACAGCTTAGGATGGGCTCCACTTGAGTCATGATGATCACCTGGTTGGTATCAAAATAAATGCCTGTGAGAATGAGGTGCTCTGCATCGATCAACAAGATCGGAGAAGCCAGGAAAGTGGCACAGTGAGGGATAGACCACATCCTAAAAGGCAGGGGATCACTAACCTGCCCTCACACCAGTCCACCACATTCATCTCAGCTACGTATCTGTGTGATCCCTTTCAGTGCCGCAGCTACAGCACAAGGACTTACTGTACGTGAAGCAATTTCGCACACATCAGCAAAATGACTGCAGTTCACTGTGTGAATCATACATGTCTTGTAGCAGAAAATATATGATTCACAGAGTCACCCAAGAGACGGCTTCATCAAGGGTATTCAGACACAATTGCATTAATACACTGCAACAACATTGATATATGGTACAATAACTAGAAAGACATGCTGTACTGTATGCAGTAAAATTATAGGAAGAAGTAGTTCAAGTAGGGAGCATGCGTAGGCTGCAAAGGAACAGGTAATGGGTTTATTTCATGCTGAAAAGAGAAGAAAGGAAACAACGTTTCGGCTGTGGAGCCTTCTTCAGGTGTGGGCTGAAGAAGGCCCCACGCCCTCACAGCTGAAACACCTGCTCCTCACACCTGAAGAAGGCTCCACGGCCGAAACATTGTGTTTCCTTTCTTTTCTTTTCAGCATGGAATAAACCCATTGCTTGTTCCAAAATTATAGGAAGCCATGCAAAGTCTTTGACAGACTGACAGTTTCCTACAGGAGTCCCCATTTTTCCTTAGACTTTTTTTATCTGAGACATGTTGGCAGTTCTATTGATACTCTACAAGGTATTTCCAAGGTCTTTGTATTGCTGCCTTGCAGCACTGGGGCCCTGGGGTCAACTCTTGAGAGCACTATCTGTGTGGAGCTTGTATGTTCTCTCCAGGTTTGTGTGGGTGTCCTCTGGGTGCTCTGGTTTCTTCCCACCATCCAAATACATATTGGTAGGTTAACTGGCTACTGGGAATACAGGCCATGGTGGGAGTGTGTGCGTGTTTGTGTCTGTGTGTGCCCTGTGATGGATTGGCGTCCTGTCCAGGGTGTATCCTGCCTTCCTGTCCTGTTGCTTGTTATGACTGGCTCCGCAGCCCTGTGTTTTTTTTTCTATTTAATGTTTGCTATAAATACAGATACATTTAAGTGAAAGACCATAGCTGTCATATCTAAAAGCTGTTAGTGAGCTGGAGTTAGTGTTAAGGGTTAAGGACTTACGGAAAAATTAAATACAGGTCAAGAGGCAAAGGAAGAGTTATTTATGCATGATAGCAAACAATTAAGCTTAACTAGTATTTAATCACAGAGCAAAAGCACTAAAAGAAAGTCACTGGGGACAACCAGATGGAGAAGTTCCATTAGCAAAAGTATGGAGTATACGATACTTTACAGTTACCTCACACTTGTCTGAAAAAGAGGAACACATTAAAAATAGTTTTCTAACATTTTTCTTTGTTTCATTCATCATCAGCAGGAAAAATCCTCTATAAAAAGCAACAACTAAGAAAACACAAACAGAAGTATATTGTCATTAAAACAATATCTTTGACGATCAGAGGAGTGAAAAACACAGTAGCATTTCTTAAAGTAAATACATTAAATTATAATTTGGTTCCATTTTTATTTCCTTAAAATATTTCCTGCTTTTCACAACCAATCATGTTTTATGTGCAAGGGGAAAATAGTGTGCCTTTCAAATGAAGTATACCAATTTAACAGGTGATATCAAACATTGCAGTAGAGCAGAAAGAATGAGTCACGATCTGTTATTAGACAGTGGATCAGTTTCTCAATGCCATGCATTCATCCCACCTTTGAATCTATTTTTTACTGTAATTGCACTGTGCCTTTAGGCACAGTGAGCCACAAAGGGCAAAAATGATTAGGATTAATATAAGAAAAACAGGAATAAACATAAAGGGATGAGTTCATAAGAAAAGGGTCAATCAGATGACACATACTCAGCTTGAACTCCTATTGGGTGCTTACAACAAATGTTGTACTTTTGCATTTTACAAAGGGTTAATGAAGAAAAAGATTAAGATATTAGGAGTCTTCCACCTAAATAATACCACCTCAATAAAATACAGTGGAAGTGGCATCCTTGATTTAATGTACAGCCTTCTATCTCATATTGTAAGCAGGTGAAATAGCAGTTAGATGAAACAGTGGAGCAGGAGACAGGAAGCAGTTTTGCCTGGGTTGCAAACGGACATGTTGCTTGGCAACTAGAGTAGAGGTACTGTATGAATAGGGGACAGGAGTAAACACCGTATGTACTGATTGCCAAAGCAGCTGAGGTAGCAGTGAAGCTTAGCGGTACATGATGGGAGAAAGCCTTATTCTGTGGCAAGAACATGAAATTCACCATTGACAAAACACTGCTGTGTTGTGTGTTTTTGTAAGAAAACTAGAAAAGGGGTAACGTTACCGGTGGAAAAGCACAGATTTCACAAGTGTAACCACATCCCGGCTGGCATTGTACCCAGCGCAAACGATGGCCACATGGATAGTCTACAGAAGGAAAAGACACAAGAGACAGATAAAGACACATCAGTATATTTTTTCACTTTATCATGAGAATTCCCCTCCCACACACACACACACAAAAAACAGTCATCTACACGCTGCCCATTGACTACTCTGGTACTGTAGGTTTGGATCTTGGATCATAATTAACACGCAATGTTGAGAATGATGTTTCTGAATGTAAAAATGTTTTGTCTTGATATTGCAGAGACAAGACTTTTCCAAGCTGTGCTATTGCACTTTACTTTGAACCATGGTCGCAACAGAAAAATTACAGTAATAATACTGCACAAGCTGAATTGTCCAAAATGATCCTGGATGCCCTCACAACAGAAAAGAGAAAAGATGCAAAGGCTGCTGTTGCCGAGTGTGAAAGGGTTTATTTACAGCCGTCACGAGGCAGAACTATGGAACACAAGACAACGGAATTCTATCTCCACAGGCTCTGTCATGCTTCATAAGATGTTTGCGGAATTAGGCCAGACCAAAAACAGATGGCTTCCCGTCCTGGTCAAAATCACCCAAATCAACAACAAGGTTTACAACCTGCAATGCCAAGCATTTACTACTAAGCCAACTACAGTACACGCTTGCTAGAATACCTAGAGAAATGCATGTTGAACGGCAATAATGGTGCCCTTTCTAGAATGTGAATTCTGTCATGAATTATATTAAATAAAAAAAACTACCTGAAATCAGAAATTGGCATAGAAAGCCAATCAGCTTCTTCCCAATTTCTGTTGTAATTTTTTACTTCACTAGCCGTTTTTTCTCTCGCTCCCCATTAAATATCCCTCCTATTGTAATTTAGTTATTGCTTGTCTTATTAAAGACTACTGAATTTCTGAAGACAAACAAATGAGAAGGGAGCTATAGTGTAGCTATAGTATAGAGAAGGAAGAGTCTATAGTGGAATCTAAAGGTGAATAAGCTCAAAATTGAAAGACTTTTGTCAAGCGAATATGAATCTGTTCTGGCTTGCCTGAGGCTAGCCACTGACTTGAGGCTGGCGTTTCAGACCAAAACCAGCCTTTTGATAAGACAGCAAAGTAGGATTCTTTGGAGAAGGTGACTTCTTCCAAGGATGTTATTAAATAAAAACTACTATAAAATACAGCATAAAAACTCCATTCAATTTAAACATTCCAGTTTGCCTGAGGGGATGTGACTCTTCTGTAAAGTCCTTATAAACTGGGGCCACAAATTGACATTAGTTGGCTACCTGCTGAGAGACAGGATGTTAAATTGCTACATTCTCAAGCATCCTGATTTCCCTATTCCTGTCATGTTTCTGAGTCATGACATTTAAAGGAAAAGAGAGTTTGTTCACAAGCAATCTGAGAGGTCTTTTGTCAGCATCTTTTGTCAGCATGCCAATATGCTTTCAAGGTCTAAAGATAGAACTATGCTATTTATACTACAAGCTTCTGTTCATAGCTTACCAAAACATCTGTAGGGTGAAAAAAAAATCAATCAAACCAATATTGATTTTAATGTAACTTTCAAAGTTGATCCTTAGCCAAATTTGAGAAATACCTGTATATTGAATTCACTCAGTGATAAAGTACATTTAAAATGAAATGCAAAGGAAAAAAAGACAAAAAATAGAAATGCAAAATGGGGCAGCATGACAGCATATCAACCAATATTACTTCCTAACAACTCCAGGATTCTCTGTTTAGCGCTAGTTTGAGGTGCCTGTCTGTGGGGAGTTTGCATGGTCTTCCATGTTTTTCAACATGCAAACACATGCTCAACTCTAAATTGTCCAGATCAATTGCCAGGGATGCGGTGGGGGTGGGGGGGTGTTCAAAAAGAATTAATGTAACGGGGTATGTGAGGCCACAATAAGCTTGCACATGCAAAAAGTCACGATGCAGTCTTTGAATATGTTGCTGGCAGGAATATAATAATGTAAAGTGATGAAAGCATCATGCGCCATTCCATCCACCATCAACAGACGCCAGCAGTGATAATAGTTGACACAATCAAACAACGCACAGTCAACCAAATCAAATGACCTGGCAGGGTCTATCTGACAGATTACTTTGCGAGCTGAAACAACCACCTTTTTGCTAACAGAAAAGGGCATCACTTACAGTAAGAATCATAAACCCAGCAATACTTATTATACCCCTCAGAACTGCAGCTATCAAATGTGTGCATCCCTCCAATGGTAAAGACACCCAGTGTCCACTACACCTGTAATTCATCACCCTCTCATTGACGACAAACCCCCGATAAAGTGATTTCTGATTAATCCATGTTCTGCGTTTTGTTTGGAAATGTCAAAACATGTAAAATGAGGTTTCACTGACAGCTGTTATTATTTTCAGTGCAGTTATCGTGGATAGCCACTGATTTTGACAGACTTTGGTTTGCTATTGATGAAAGTAGTTTCACCACTTTGCACTACACTGACAACACTTCACTACCTGTGAGCCACCCACTGTTACAGCAGCATCAGTGTCAGCAGAATCACTTATCTTTCAACACCATGATGTTCACCCTCACAGGGCCTTTTAAAGCTTCTTCTATCTGGCCTTACAAATCCCGTAAGGTACAGTATGTGACTTTCAAACACTTTTCTTTAGGAACATTTCTGCAAATTATGAAAATTGTGTCACAGCCAAAACATATAGAACAATCCTAACATGATCCTGTTTATGTCGGTCTAGATCATGGCATTCCTAAAGTGCATTTGTTTTAATCACAAGAGATTTAAAACACCTTGTAAAAATATGGTGTTCATGCCAAATATATATTTTTAGTAGTGTCTCAGGAAAGTAAGATACTATTCTCATCAGTCTGAGAACTTGTTAATGTCACCTTAACATATTTTGGCAGTATTTAAAAGATTTTATCTAACTGTTTATTGGCAGAGCACTTCACGAGTGAGGGTAAATATTGTTTTTACATACAGTATATACAAGCAGCTTGTATTATACCGCTTGATCAAATAAAACGGACTCCAAACCTGACAGCTTATGAATTATACTAGAAAAAATTAAATGTACTGTATTGTACAACATTAAGTAAAATAACAGTGAAAATGTGCTAAAAGTTTGACAAACTCAGAACACTTAACAATACGTTTTGTTGTTACTTTAGAACTATCTAAGGTAGTTCAATAATACAAATTATTATAAAAATGCAATATGGTTTTCAACATCAAATCATCACGCTGATCTAAAAGAGGGGGGGGAAGCTGTGTCAAAAGGCTGTTAAAAAACAGATTCTTTCAGAAAAAAATTAATTCACCACCACTACATGAAGAGTAACAAATTCCTGAACGCAAGACACTCTTAATACTACTTAATGTTTGTCTTACCTCACACTTGTCCACCGGGGGGTGCTGTGCGCAGTCTGAGCTGTTGCCCGCAGCCCCAGAACGCTGGCTCTCACTGTCCCCTGTGCCCTCCTCTGTGGAGTAAGCCCTTGACTGGTTGCCATGGTGCCCATGGTGAGATTTAGGCACCGGGCCTCTCTGTGGCTGGCTGAGCTCCCTGCGTAGTGCGCGGTTCTCTTCCTCCACTTCTCGAACCCGCATCTCCAGGGCAAGTCGTTCCCGGGGGCCAGCTGACAGCGTGGCAGACTGGGCCTCGATGGGCGACAGTGGAATAGGCTTCACTGTTTAAGAACAGAAAGAGAGTGAGAACCACTGTCGGCTACTCGTGAAATGGCAGAAGACATTAACTTGCCCCGAAAATGGCAATGAACTGCTTAAGAAAACACCTTAGGTTAAGTGCAATTAGGTGATTTTGAAATATTCCTTATTCCTTCCTGTGGAAATGCATAGATGCATAGGCAGACAAACACTCAGCCTGTGCTGTGCTCTGCGGTGTATTTTTTCACATATTTTATTATTTCTTGTGGATTGACTCTTAACAATGCCCAGCAAGTGTAAATCTGATGTGAAAAGTGATATTGGTGAAGAAGCAGTGTAAAACGATTATACTAGAGACAAAAATGGCTGTATTAAGCAGATGTTAAAAGGGCGATTCATTATCAAAGACTGCGTGTGAACTCGGACTGGCATTATCCACAGTGAATACCAATCCGAAAGACAATGAATAGTAGAAAATTCTAAAGGATCTGCCCCCAAGAAATCAACCTTTATAACCATGCATAGAGGAAATGTTATTGAGAAAACTTTTAGTTTTGTAGACAGAGATCAACACAACACACATGCCTCTAAGCTTTGCTCTCATCAATTAAGGTATGCGTCATCAAATATTACATTCATTCTATGATCATTTGATCATTCGTCTCATCACTTTTTTTCTAAAATATAACATATGATAATACAGTATATACACATATTGTAATTTTACATACAAACGCATTAGATCATGTCTGCAATGCCTAGCTTTGTTGTCAGTATCCGGGTCATTACAAACTGTAGCGTTTCAAGCAGAATCTGTTTTATCACATAAAGTTGGCTAAGCATGGCACAAGTATACACGTATGTCAAAGGAAAAGTGTTTTGTGAGTGATGTAAGGAAGTGACTAATGGCCACACATTTCTTGGAGAATCCGTCTGTGAAACGACGAGTCCAGGGGAAAAACCATAACCTGTGGAGGCCACAGCTGTAATTATAGGAACACAGTGGAGTCCCTGGAGGGGAGCCATCAGTGAAGATGGCAGTGGAGAGCACAGAATACCCACAGCAGGAGTCACTGCTATTATTATTATACTTATCGATCGGGCTTATGAGATCAATGGTTTTCTCCAAGACATCGTCACTCATTTTTACACTCGGGCACCACAGCAGCACAGCTCTGCTTCCCTGAGAGCGGAAAAAAAGCTCTACAGCCCTTCAGCAGGTCCGGTACTTGACAGAAGTGGAGGGATGCACATGACCCTTGAAGGAGCTGAAGGTGCAGGTGTTGTAGCACACACAGAGCGGCTTCTCACACTGTAGATCTCCAGCTCTGCTTTTTAGCCCAAACATGAGAGTGTGTTATCAAAGAGGTAACTCACAGTCACCAAAGAATGACAGAAGTGGGTCAGCTTTCTGAATGTGGCTTAGCTGGCTACCTGAATATAATTTATTAGCAATATTTTCCTTAGAATGCACAATATTTTTTCTTATATTATTCAGAATATTATCATCCCAGGGTGTTTTTAATACTCCCAATCTCTGCCCAGTGTGCAAAATTCACGGCAACAGACAAACCATATTAAAGAACGTACAGGTAATTTCTTGGCGTTCTTCTGAAACAAAACAATCTACAATATTTCCTGAAGGGAATCTTTTCAAAACTATATGAGAACATCAACTGTAGCAATTTCTGTATTTTGGAATGTGAGTGGTCTGAGGAATAGACCTGCTGTTTGAATCAGTGCAGTAGTGGGCTCTCCTACACTTCACTGAGCATACGCAGCCTGAGAGCAGAGTGCACAAGAGAAGAAAGATGATGGGCTTCCTTCTCCTTCATTATCTTCGGATTTTCCCTGCCATCTGTCAACACAATCAGGCGAATTCTGTCTCGCGAAAGGAGACAGAAGCAAAAGATATAAAAAAACAAAGCCTTCGTCGCAAAACCACAATCTAATCCACACTACCATTACTAATAATCGTAATTTCAGCTGCTATTTTTCTACACCTGTGCCACCTCTCTGAAACCAAATGTGATTAAAATACACAGGCGTGAACAGATTTGAGTGCAAACATTATCTAAGTCCTAAAACCGCAGGAGAAATTCAGACTGGGCTTCTTCAATTGCAGTCACTGAGCTGGCAATCAATTCCTGTCAGCAAAATGCCGTCTAGCTATGCTGCCCGTAGGAAATGTGCAGCAGAATGAGACGTTCTGGAAACCCTTTACGTCTCAATATTTAGAGATGAAGATTTTACTATACCGTTACCCCTGCAAAACAATAACAAAAACAGTTCTCCAATTATTTCGTTTTTCCATTTACTGTACTTTCTCCTTCTGTGTAATGATTCTCCTGAGTCATCGCTGCATTCATACATGGATTTTTGAGACATGCTTGGCAGGTCCATCAACCTTCACCTTTTTTTCTTTCCCAGTACAGTATTAGGTCATAATAATGAAAAATATATACCTAAGGGTAAATGGGGGTAAACAGAGCTCAAAGCAGCTTTTCAGCAGAAAAGAGGAGTGCCTCACCTGGTATTGGCTTTGGCATCTCACTGTATGCAAGCTGCACAGCCCGGATTCAAACAGACACTCTTCAGCTTAGAGGTTTCAACGAGAAATCCAGAGAGAAGCTTGTCATGAGCCATTGGAATCCCCATACTGTTGCCAAACACTCTTGTTAAAACACTGGCTCTCCGGCGGCAGCCTTAAAGACTTCATATCGCAGTAGGTCTGGCAAGTATTTGAGGAAGTGAGGCACAGCTGTGGACTTGCAGTTGTAACTTATAATTTCCACAATTTCACACGTCTCCTACAAACGTGTTAAATCGTTTAAGGAATTGTTACAATCCATACAGTTTACTTTGCAAAAGTTACATCAATTTTTTAATTACTAGTGGACTAACAGTTTTGTTGGACGTTTAAATAATTTGTACGACCAACACTTTTCAGCACAAGCCATGACATAATAGAGCTGAAAGTCTATTTGTTTTGGAGTGAAAATTAATTTAAAGTTGTGAATGATCCCAAATAGAATTTCTTTCATCATTCTGAAAGCTTGTTTTTAGAAAAAAAATACAGCAGAAAACTGTTCTAGTGACTTTAGACACTGGGAGATGAATTTACTTACTAATTAAGTCATAAAAGTACCAAAAGCCAATGTGCTGTCCAAACAAGGTCTAAGAGTGCATGAAATTAAAGCCTAATTTATGATGGCAGAAGGTCAATATGTAATGAAAAAAAGAAACCACCGATTTTTTATAGTTTGCAAATGAAGCAACACTGTAAATAGCAGCACTGAAGTCAGAAAACACACATATTACCTACATATGGACACCATACAATTTGATCACAGGGAGCATAAGAGAAAAACTAAATTTAGTGATAGAGAGTTAAAGCCTTCAGTGAATAAAGTTCTAAAAATCAAAACATTCCGTTTGGCAGAAATACTTTGTCTAAAGCAAAAAAAGAATGACTAAACCAACAAAATACAGTAAGTCTCAACAAAGAATCAACAAAGAAATTAGAAGGTATACTGGAGCACAATGTTAAGAGGCATACAAAGTAGAAAAAGACCTAAAATGTACAGGCCAAAAGCATAGACAGTTCACCACTAAGAGAAAGAGCAGCTTCTGCAACACTTCCTCCAAACAGGGCTGATATTATGACAGACAAACCAAGGGAATAAGAAGATTATTATTCAGACTTAATCATTTCTTCATTAACAGAATGCCTGGCACGTACTAGTATTTCACGATTTAACCACCACTCTAAAATGTAACAGCTTTTTATAAATGAAGATACTCAGTTTCCAAATTTGGGTGTAAATTACTGAGTGTCTGGTTAGTGAACTGGTTAGGGTTCTAGACTGGAGTGTTCTGGGCTCTGATCCCATGTGGGAGAGTACTCTTGTACTCTACAGTAAAGGACTTCAATCAGATTTCTCTGGTAAACTGCTCAGCTGTGGAAATAGGCACAAATGAAACTGGCATTAGACAAAACTGTCAGTAAATAATACATAATAAGCTAGCAATAACCATAATGTGCCACATCTAGACATGTAAAAGCAGCCCCCTTTGTAGTTAGTACTTACTGTATGAAGTCAAAAACTCAAATAATAACAGTAAAGCAGGTAATCAAATATCAAAAGGATATGTTGGTTAACAAAATTGTAACCATACAAACTGTTCTGATGTTTAATATGATGTATATTATAAAACTAAAACATTTAGAAGAATAATCAAGTTAGAGTCAAAAATCTCCTGAACAGTACTGCAGTACAGTAGGTACCAGTATGTACATCAAGTGAAGCAGATCTGATGACTAGGCCATTACTACTGAGAGCATTAAAGCATTAAAAATGTCAAAATTAAGGATTTTGCAATTATGACAATTAACTAATTCAGTAATTAAAAAGAAATGAATGTTGAAGTGGAAAAACAATTCTGAGAACATAATCAGAAGTCTCAAAGGGGGTGTCAGAGACATTGCTGAAATTGGTGTCCTTCCGTGACAGTATTTGTCCTGGGGGGTCAGTCTTGACCATCAACCCACATGTGACGAGCGCATTGGAAAGGAGCTAAAAACAGTGAAATGCATTAATTTGTTTTAGGAAGAAAAAGCAGTTTCTCCCTCAGAAACGAAAGCAACAGAGCTCTCTTTGCACAGCTGAACTTCCTGTGAAGTCTTGTAGCACCAAGACCATACAGTTAAATTCAAAGGCATTATTGCCTTTTTCTATGACATTTCACAGGATTTAGGCAGTGCTTGGCTTACTACTGTACAGGTATGTACTTAACAGCTTCTTGGATCTTCTTCTTGAATTATGGATCTTGAAAAATGTGCATGAGAAGCTATTTTCATTACAGATAAAAGAAGGAATGAAACACATTAAATACCGTGAAGGAAAAAGACAAGGTGCTGGAGTATGACTAAGGCATCATAAAATTTGTGAGTCATAACCCCCACCTCCCCATTCCTCCACCACTGGGGGCAGTTTGTTTTCTACGAGAAATTTGACTCACACCTGTATATGGCTAAACTTTATTTCCAACCTGAAAGATTCAGTGTGTTGACGTACTGTACAGTATTTCTTGTAATAGCTTATTAATATGTAGGATCTGTGGTTGGACTCCCAGAATCCAAAATGCTGTCAGACTCACAACTCAGAGCATGGGATCCACAAACTTCAACAACCACTCAATCTACTGCACCCAAAAGGTTCATCCTCTCATGCAAGGAACACAAATGCTCTTCAGATGCTTTAACATTCAGCAGTGGCCATTCATTACAGACAGTTAACAAAAGCAAAATGCCAGGAAATGACCGATTCAAAGCACTGGATGTTCAATTTTCTAACAAATTATTCTGGCATTTAAAAAATGCAAGGAGTAATTTATTGACAAGACAAGCTAAATTTAAGGCACATCAGTCAGCTGCTTAGCTATTCAAGACGGAGGCATTTCCAGCAGTGAAATAACTGGACACAACTTTTACATCTTTTTTTTCCAATTTTCCAATTCAAATTTTGTATAATCATTGTCATCATCCAGCAGATCACTTTTCTCACAGCAAAACCCATTCCTTCTGCATCACCACTTCCAGGGGCCCAGTATTTTATTATGCACCTGACCACATGGGTGGCAGGTCAGTAGAAATCTCAGAGGTTTAAGAAGGAAACCAAGCAGTATACAGTAACATACCCATAACAATACTGAAAATGTACCTAAAGACGATCCTGTTTTCCAATAAATACCTTTCTTTTTTCAAGGTCTTCAGTTAAACCCTACTCCCTCTCTTTTGCTCATTCATTTAAACACACAAAACGGGAACCTTTGCCGTACTAAGGGGCAGCGAAAATAGATTTCAACAATAGCAGTGAAAAGATGGCCTTCTGAGTGGCACAACCATAAAAAGCACTCGCCCAAGCTGTACGATCATGATCGCATGTCTGGGTCGTGTCACTATCCGCACACTGGCTGAGTGCTGCTGAGGGCATGTTGGGATTAGTGAGGCCTAAGCGACACAGCGACCCCTGTGGCCCCCTGGGCACTTGCAGACACAAGGTGCTGTCAGCGTGGGATGCGTCTATTTCAGGCAGAGTGTTAGAAACGACGAGTGGCCCTAAAGTGGCCGGGTTGGAGGAGTCTGCCTACGCTTGCTCATTCTCCCCCGTGTGCGGTCATGGGCTTCATGCAAACACATACAACTGGCAGTTCCAAATGAGTTGTGTATAACAAAAATAATCAGCTAATCTAATTTTAAATAGAAACGGCTGAAGCTACACCTGTTAAGCCCATGAAGTCAAAGTAATGATCACTGATTGTTCCTAAATTAAAATTAAGAAAAGATTGGCTTCTTTTACATAAGAAACAGAGGAAGTATAAAGGTAAGTTATTCAGAATATGCACATATGTGTGAGCGCTGCCTCATTAACTGGATTAAACAAAGATGCAATGAGAAAAACAAATCGATATATAGTGATTTGTACATCTTTTAAAACTTTTGCTGATGCAGGACTCGTGTCTCCCTGATCCTGATTCCTAACTATAGGTGATACAGCCCTCTATTTTTATGTTTCAGTGGCCAAAGAATACAACCATCTGGGTTTTTATTAAATCTTACCTAATTTCTCAGCTTGTTGCAAGTTGCCTGCACTTGCTTTAAAGGAATTTTTTTTTCAAATCTAAGCCATCATTTCCTCCTGACTATTTAATTTAGGGTGGCATGGTGGCACAGCGGTTAGCACTGCTGCCTTGCAGAGCTGGGACCCTGGGTTCAATCTGGGATGCTACCTGTGTGGAGTTTGTATGCTCTCCCTGTGATCGCTTGGGTTTCCTCCAGGTGCTCCAGTTTCCTCTCACAGTCCAAAGACATACTGGTAGGTTAACTGGCTCCAGGGAAAACTGACCCTGACGAGAGAGTGCGTTTGTGTCTGTGCGTGTCTTGCGATGGACTGGTGTTCTGAGAAGCGTGTATCCTTACTTGTGCCTGTTGCTTTCTGGGATTGGCTCCAACTCCCTACAACGCCGTACTGGATAAAATGGATGGATATTTACTGTAACTTAATGTTCATGGAGTTTAAAACAATAGCTACTATCATGCCACACATTCCTTATGCAGCATTATGCGGTACATTCTTCTGTAAGTTGGCAGAGTGGGGAGCATGTGTACAGTATGTATAGCAGGGTGTCTGGGCTCCAAGTGTGTCTCCAAAGACGCTCACATTCAGGTTCTCCTAATCAAGCCATGAAAACTCCCACGAGCCCTGTTCCATCTGGGACACACCAGCTGTGCAATTCAATATGAGGATTAAAACTACCAACCCAAAGAAAAGTAAAGCAAGTGTCAAATGAAGACTGCACTGGAAAGACCCAGGTGTCTGGGTGCATGAAATGTGATTCTGTGGAGTTTGGGTATTTGCATTAAAAAGAGTTCATGGTAGGTGTTTGACAGACCACGTAGTTTGACTTCAATACTCAGTCTCCCAAGGCAGTAAAAAATGCATGAGCTGTCAGGTGAGCAGGAGCATATTGCTGAACAATGAGCAGATTGGACGTGCACCTCAAAACCATAGAGCTAAGAGCTGGTGATGCTATGCAGGCGATTTATTTTAACTCAAGAATGCACCTCACCTTCACTTAATATCTAGATGTACAGTACTGACTATAGGCATTCAGCAGAAAATAGTTTCCAAGAGTAAACTGCCTCACAGTATATCCCAGTTTTGAAAACTCGTGCTTACTGTAAAACCGATGAATGTTAACATAAGCTAATTATATCTGTTGTCCAAGAAATTAAATATTACTATAAGTAATGGTAATATTTAACTATATGATATTGCTTGTTTTCATGAACGAGTGTTAAATGGAAGCAACTAGGAAGAGTGTTTTTCAACTCAGTGGTGACATTCACTATGGAAACTTGCTCAACGGCAGCTTTATGCTTAAAAGAATGCCCATGATGGACTGGCCCATGAGCTCCTCTCTCACCAGCAGCTGTGTGGAATAGGGTTAGGGGACAGGGCTCATAACTAAAAGGACAGGAGACAGGACCTTGAACGGGGCATTACATGTCGATTAATCCAGTAAAATGCACTGTTTTAGAAATGGATACAAATCTAAACTGCTTTGTAAAAAAACATCAGCCACACTAACGATCTTAGTCCTGGTCTGACTAGCCTTTAGCAGATTCTCCCCTAAAAGCCCTGAGCAATGGTGAGAGCTGCTGCTGGAGAGCAAAAAGTCTTCTTTCTCTACAGCTACAGTACATTGTTTAACTGTACCTACATATTTTGTTTCTCCCCACACAGGTTGGAGTAACCTCATACAGACTTTTTCATCTCGACCTACTAGAGTTCTTGCTTTATCCACTGAGTAAAAGGATGAGCCAAATTATGAGTTAATTTCAGATGACATTTCAAAACGGTCCCTTTGCATGTCACATTAAGTGCAGGCTTACTGAAAGCATTAAATCTGAAATGAACAAAGGTAGCAGAAATTGTAATGAGGAGCTTTAATTTCCATCGAACATTTGCTGAATTATGTGAGCTTTCTGCTGTGTGCTTTAGTCCCCTTTGTCAACCTGTTATTCAGCTAAAAGATACAGGTAGGCCGACTCAATAGTTTGAACATTTCACTTCAATTAATTATGTCACACTAACAATTTAGGACATTGCCACCTTTAGCTGATATCAAGGTGCTCTGAGTGTATTTGCATAATGTACTACTGCATGTGCTTCCACGGTAGCATAATAAAATGTACCAGCATACATGAGCAACAAATGAACTGACAGCATCTCCACCTTGATCTGCCACCAGCATAAACACATATTTGAATGAGGGTAAATGTAAAGATTAAATAAACAGAACGCACAGTAGCCACTGCCAAATTACCTGCCAATATCGGATGTATTCTAACACTGGATACTGCAGATTTCGCAGTGGCCAGTGACCTGAACAAGTACTTTGATTTCTCAGAGACTTGATATATTTTTGATATTCTATTCTGCAGCGTCAGCTCTTGTGAAGGGTGCTGAAGAGACATGCTGAAGTCCTTCACACAATGACAGAAGAGAGAGAGCTAAAGTCAAAGGTATAACATTCCTCAGGTTATCTTTTAAAATAGGATCTGGGTGCTCAGATCCCCAGATCGCTTAACTGTCAAACTCTTGCAGAATAAAACTGGGAGGAAAGATGGAGAGATGCTGCCAAAATATGAAAACAAAATCTTGAAATGGTTTAACAGTGCCTTAAATTCCACCTCGAAAATCTTATTAGCAAGAAATTGTATAATATTTGTATGTACAAGTACAACCTTTATTTAGCAAAGGTGTGCTTTCTAGAACAAAGAAATGTTTACTATGACACTTAAGACATTAAATCTTCATTTTTTTTCATTAAGAATACTCAATGGAATAATTTAAACTATATCAAACTATATATGCAGTACAAGCAATTCATCTGCCAATTAATTCACCTGTAAGATTATGAAGGGTAAGGTTAAGTTACAATGTAACATTCCCAATCAAAAAAGAAACAAGAATGTTGATGCACCTGGACAAAAGTGTACTGCCAGCCTAAGATGAATAACCGGCTGCCTGAATCCAGTCACAGATTATGATTTTCTAATTTTGCTGAAAAATTGACCAGCAGCCAGGTAGCCGATTTCTTGGCCTTCATGTCTCCTGCTGTATTCAGGCATGTGTACAACTGACTAAATTGGGTCCCACAGAGGCTAAGAGTGTGGGAGATGAAAAAAAAAAAAACTGATGGAGAAGGAGAGAGTTGGAGTGGGAGTGATTGGGTTAGAGAGCTTTTCAGCAGCGTAGCGATACACTGAGTGAAATGTGATATGGGTCACAATTTGCAAAAGTAAACATTTCGCAGCTTGTGCAATTCATTTTCCTGGTACATTTGACCAAAATATCACCAAAGCCACAGGTCAGCGTGTTAACATATAGGAAAAGTTAGAACCGTTTTTTGATTTAGTTTTCACAGAGAATTCAATGTAAAAAATGCTAAAAGTAATCAACTCTAAGATGACTTTTTGTAGCTGATAAATGCTAGAATTCAGTAAATGCCTTCTTAAGCTAGCCCTGCTGTAGACACCCACGCTGAAATGGGCGAGTGTCATCTCAGTGGTGATCTAAGCCCCTACCCAGGAAGGGACAACTGATGGAGAAGGAGAGAACGCAGAACCTGTTGCTTCTTGTAGCATCTGCACAAGTTTAAACACATGACTGTCATATTGTACTTCTTTTCTACATCTGCTTTCAGGTGTTGATTTGTACAAGTAAAGCACTCAAGTACTTCATGAACCTTGTGCATGTACAGTATATTTTACTGTATGTACTGTAGTACTGTATGTTCATATTCATACAGTGCATAAGCCTCACCTATTAGAAATCCCCTTCGGTGGGATCCCTTTCTTTCAGTAAGTGCTCAGTAAACAGGGTGGCAGAGATTACTGGTATATGGTGAAGGTATTTCACATATAAAACTTTTATTTTCTTGACATTTATTTCCAACTGCAAGACAGGCTTTTATATTGACATTTATGGTCTGTTCCTGCAATCTGACATCTAGGAAAACTGAAAGTGGGCTCACAAAGCTGAATTGGTGGTTGTCAGTTTCTTCAAAAAGATGTCTTTTGGGAACAAAAGTGAGCTGAGTCAGTTCTGTCTGCAAATGTCTGACAGTGCCCTAGATGTTGCGCTGAGTGTTGTGGCACGACAGTATTAAAATTTGCTTTGATGCTTAGAGCTTCGGCTGCAGTGTGAAAAGATTTGAAGACAGGTAAATAGCAAACCTTTATTTAGTGGTTAAAGACCGAGTGTTTTATCTGGTCACAGTGGGCTTCTAAAGTTTGCAAATACACACTGATTCCTCCATCACAACATATTCATTTTTAAAAGAATCCTTCACCTCACCAAACTCGGTAAGTACAGATGACATCCACAAAATTAAAACTGAAAAGTGAAGCCACATTAATCTTTAAGTTTGTGAAACCTTATATCTTTAAATAAATTCAAGGCATTTAAATAACTTGAAAAAATATAAATATAAATATAAACACTGCATGAGAATGCAAATCCAGAATTTATATACCCATACAGATAACATTAATGTATCTGGTCATGTTTTGCATTTTGTTTGGTTTTGCTATGCAATCATTCAGTACTCCAAAGCTTTGCTTATGCAATTACTACAATAAGTATAATATGTGCACGTGATATAAAACCACATATAGCTTCTAAGGTGAAGTGTGTGGCCCAACAGTCTGAAACTGAGATGCATTAAATCAGATGTATTTTACCTTTATTTACACATTGTCCCACAACCTCCAAGTGAATTTTTTTTTCTGAAAAGTAATTATAAATGAAAACCTACAAAATAGGTTGGATAAGTGCACACCCCCCTTGGTAACAGGAATTGTAAATTAGCTCTCGTGTAACCAGTTGCCTGCCAAATCACACAACAACCTAATTAGTCTCTACAAAATGTGTTACTTTGAACAGTGTGTATAGACTTTCTAAAGGCACTGTACTGAAGGTACTTATTCCAAAATAAAGGACATACATACTTTAAATTCCATTTTATATCAGTCATAAGAAGCAAAAGACAGCACTATATTCCTTTATGCTCTGGAACACTTCCAGCTTTCCCAGTGATTCCAGGTTTTTGGACATCTCAAACAGTGGAGGAATATGGGTATACAAGTCCCTAAATTGAGAGACTGCTTGCAATGAAGTTGGGATATGTCATCATCGTGAATTTTCTACAGATCAGGGGACACTTGGCCAAGATCTTCTGGGTTTGGATGGATGTTTTTTGGACGGAGTGTCTCTGGCTTGCCGTACAGCAGTGAGCTGTGACTAGTCTATCCCCTGTCTGATGCTTTAACTGTATGATTTGCACTGTGAAACTTACAATAGAAAAAAAGACACCTTGCATGACAATACATGTTTCACCTGAAACATATATCTCTCCTTAAGCTTATTAGCAATTTGTCAATTTTCAATAAGTGGAGATCTGAAAAACACTTTTTTTAGAATAAGGATTTAGCAATCCTGAAAAATTCAGCTTCCAGGTTGTTGCAATGTTTTCTTGGAAACCCATCTCTTTCCATGGACATCAATGTAAAAACATTCAAGATGCTCATGCTGCTTACTGACAAGTCTGTTTCCAAAATTACATGTCTGGCCTTTAGATTTCTGTTAACGTTTTTATCAGAATCAACTCACATTAGCTATCACAGTGTGCACATTATGCTCTTGATAATTTTATTTCTTACTTGCTGTATTTAATGTACTGTATTCCCAATGTGAACCTGCCTCTCACCAAAGAAGCCTGTGTTCTGGAGGCAGGAATCTGGCACTTGTGCAAGTTGAAAAAGGGTACCAAGCCAAGCCTGTCGAGGTGGACCGTGAACCTGATTTCAAAGCTGAGTGGAGATGTCAAACTGTAAAAAACAGACAATATCGAAGGGCTGTTTCTTTTAATCTTGCACACTTCAGTAGCATCTGTAAGTAATTCAACTTCTTATTTCTCAGGTCTTCAGACAGATTTGGTACATTGTGTTGTTTTTTCCACTATGCCCTGAATATGCCATATATTTGGGTTTAAAGTGTTTTGTCTTTTTTAATTCTACTAAAGCTGTATACGGCAGGCTATTGTGGTCAGTGAGTTTCAGCAGTGATCTCTTCTTTGACAGGACATTCAAGACATTGTTGTTCTATGACTGAGTGTGTCTACCTTTTTGTTTCAAACACATTTTATGTGAGTATCTGGAGGATTTATCTTTGTCTTTAACAATGTATAAATACATGTACTTGACATGAAATCAATCCTTTTTATGTTTAGCTTCTGGATGTAAACAATTTTATTTTCCAGTGAAGAGAAAGCTTCTTATATAAAAAAGAGAAAGCTTTTTATATAAAAAATATATATCCATGACAGAATATGCTTGACAAAATACAGTTTGTAATACATGTTTTGTAAAGTATGGATCTCCCAGATGCAATTTGTGCCACTCATCTGTCAAAACAAAGCAGGTTTTGAAAGGAAGATGGCATACTCCAATTCTGCACATAGAAGAACCAATATGTAGAAGTATACTTTTTGAGAATTGAATGAAAAACAAAAGTAAAACTTAAGAGTTGAATGAAATCTAGTTGTCCAGGATGACATGCTCTTGTAGTATTTTCAGATATTTATGGTTTCTGACTCTGATTATTACCAAACTGCTATTATTTTAGTTCAAGTAGGTAGCTGCATCAGCATGTACAGCTTGTAAAGGAGCAAGTGAAGGTTTATTCCACGCTGAAAAGAGAAGAAAAGAAACACAATGTTTCGGCAGTGGAGCCTTGTTCGGGTGTTAACAGAAACATTGTGTTTCTTTTCTTCTCTTTTCAGCAGGAATAAATCTTTACTTGTTCCTTTGTTATGATTTTAGCATAGTGTTGTAGAAATCAAATGGCTATACCATTTTCACCACCTTAAATTGCTGTTTATATCCTGACAACAGTGTTTGTCTTACAACACTAAGTGCTAGACCTTACTTCCTCTTCCTTCAAGATGTAGTGCATTTTATTACCGTAGGGCACAATACATGTGCCATATTGAAACTACCATTCTGTATTTTCCAGCATCACTGGATTGAAAATAAGTCCTTCTGCGGTCTCTAGGTTGTCAGCTTAACAGCTATTAAAGCATAAAGGTCTGAAATTGGTCTTGTCAAGTCTGGTGTTCCTCAGGGCTCAATACTGGGCCCCTTGCTCTTCAGCATTTACATGTTTCCACTTGGTCAGCTTTTAAGATCACATGGCCTCAGGTATCATTTCTATGCTGA
This sequence comes from Atractosteus spatula, assembly GCF_055471065.1. NCBI lineage: Eukaryota > Metazoa > Chordata > Actinopteri > Semionotiformes > Lepisosteidae > Atractosteus > Atractosteus spatula. Next base: position 30,608,729 of record NC_142713.1, on the reverse strand, counting down.
TGATACTCAAATATACATCAATACCAAACCTGACACTGATGTGATTGTCTCTATTCTGTCTAATTACATCTCTGACATCATAACTTGGATGACTCAAAATTTCCTTCATCTTAACTGTGACAAGACTGAAGTCATGCTTATTGGCACCCCCCATCAACTTGGTAAAGCCAATCCTGTAACCCTATCTGTAGATGGTTTTGTACTTGAGCTTCAGTGTAAATTGAAAAACACTGGGGTGATATTCGATTCTGGCTTAACATTCAACCCACATGTGCAGCATATTGTCAAAACATATTTTTTTCACCTCAGAAATATCGCTAGACTATGCCCTATGCCATCACTAACTGTGGCTGAAAAGCTGATCAACACATTTGTGTTCTCTCGAATTGACTACTGTAATGCTCTACTCGCTGGGGTATCTACTGTAAATCTACGAACTGCAGTATGTCCAAAATTCAGCAGCCTGAATCCTGACCAGGTCTAGTGCAAGTGATCACATTACTCCTATCCTGGAGTCCTTGCACTGGCTTCTTGTCAAATTCCGTGTGGACTTTAAAATCCTCATGCTCACCTATAAGGCTCTGTATAGCTTGGCACCTCAGTACCTGTCTGAACTATTATCGCCCTACTCCCCACCTCGCAACCTTCTCTCTTCTAATTCTGGTCTCCTAACTGTCCCCCAAGCCTGTCTACATTGTATGGGCGACAGGGCCTTCTCCTGTTATGCCCCCAAGCTCTGGAACTCTCTGCACAAGGATATCAGAGAGTCACCTTCTCTAAACTCCTTCAAATCCAGACTCACAACCTTCTTCTTTAGAAGAGCCTGTAGTTAACTGGTTCCATTCTTCACCCCTCTGCTCTTCTTAGTACCACCATCCACAGTCTCCTCTGTATATTTAATTGTGTTTTATCTTGTGTATTCTTTTTATTTATTGTTGTTGTCATTCTGTAAAGCGCTTTGAGAAGCCACCTTTAAAGGACCTATATAAAATAAAGTTTATTATTATTATTATTATAAAGAGTTTGTCTACGGTGTAGATACTGTATGTACACCATTGAAAGAGTTAAATTATTACATTTTTTAGTCTTTCGCAAAATAATTGATGTAGTTGCTGCACATCAGCATCTCATCAGTCCATTAACAGTATATTTATATACAGTACAAATATATGCACTTTTTTGAATGCATCAAGACAGAGCTGATGAACCATGTAAACAGCATACAGTACAGTATGTCATTCTTGTTTAGATGCACTCTGGCTTTCATTTGTTGTGGTTGCTATAGAGACCTATTTTAAACCTAATGTTCAGAATGTATCTCTTTTCCCTGTAAATCTTGTGTTTTTAGAAAATTATAATAATCTGTAATTAGCATTTAAGTCAAATGCCTGTACAATTCCGTTATCTTAATAGCTGCCACTAGACAACTGAGACAGTCCACTTCCTCTTTTGCACATTAATAAGGTTTCGAAGGCTCAAGCACAGAACTGCAAACCAAATCAAGTATCAAACATTGTAAAATAGAGTTCTTGTTCACATCAAAAATTATATCCTTCTGGCATTGTTGGTGACTCTTTAAAAGCATCATCATACATGAAAAATAAACCAAGGACAACTAATAATCACCTGATAATCAAATAAATTGGTGAGTGTTTTGTTATTCATACAGTCCAAAAATGTAAGTTAACTCGACTGAAGACATAAGTACAGCAAAAACAGTTCAAAATGAAAATTTATGCATGATATGATGCACAATGTTTAGATACTGTTTATCAGTATGCATCACAACACCCCCTGCTTAGAAAGCAACTATTTAATGGGAAGGACATTAAAATATTCTATTTATTTTATGGTCCTCCGAAATTAAGATGATCTGAACACTACAGTTTATAAATGAGTATACAGTATGTGCATTTCTGGGATGGTCAATTTTTCTTCCATGAACAATCAAAACAATTGTGAGGGACCAACATCGACAGAAGAAGAATGCGAGTCTTCTGACTAAGACAAAGCCACACGGTGAATAATATGCAACAAATGATTACTGAAATTACATACTATGACACACTGAACATTAAGTGCATGAGATTTAATTGTGCATGTCAAAAAAGCTACATTCAAATATGGGTTTGGTTAAGACTGAAGTGATAAAGATTAGACTGATTTTAAATTCATATGCCTTAAGAAATGCACATAGCATTTTTATGAGCCACAATAATAATGCATCTATTTAACTGAACAACTCACTCTAAGACACGGAGTCTGTTTTTTGCTCAAGTGATAAGCCCCTTAATTTCTTTTACGTTCCAACAAGAAGGAATTACTCTGACTGCTTAACTGCTTTAAAAGGGAAGTAAGTCAGAAATTACAACAGATACTATAAGGAATATACGACTTAGATTCATTTCCCCATGAATGTGTCACTTTTACCATTTCAAAAGTTTGTCTGTCACTTTGCCTACCCTTGTCGGGCTGGAGAATATGACTATCTTCCCTCTATTTTGGAAAGTAGGAAAGACTGCAAAACTTTGAAAAGACTATTATGAAACGATGCTACTTTCAGGGGTACAAATTGTACAAGGGGTATAAATTTGATGAGAGCTGTGGAAATGCACTGAATTTCTGCGTCACTTAGAAATATAGAACTCATAGGGATTTTTAGGGATGTAAAAGTCTGAAAAGTGATGGTAAAAGGCAAGGTATGATATGATGTTGTCAATTTTTTGTGAATATTTGTTTTCAAGCAAAAGTATTATATCCTGGTTAATCCTGAGACATTTCTTGCAAAGAAACATGTTGTGCCTGTAAGGTATAAATGCCAACCATAATCATATGTAATCTTATGCTCCTATAAGCGGACACAAGCTATTCCCTGTTATGAAATAAAATTTGTAAGAAAAAGACAAACTACCAAGTCAAATAATTGCTTCTTTTCCATTTGCAGGAGTTCATGGGCCTGATTCAAATTTACGGTTTCCGTGGCGACCATGACCTCCAAGCCAAAATTGCAGCCTTAATCATAATTAATATTTTGATGGATGCAGAAATTCAGTCTCCTCACACAGTCATTACAATGCTGCCCAAAACCCCTGAACTCAACTACCCCCCCCTGCTCTGATCAAGTTTAGGCAGGCTATATTAACTCACTAATTTGAAAAAGGAGAAATGTTAATTGAAGTTAAACATTAATTTGGTGTATCTTATGTTTCTAAAATCAAATTTACTAAGAGCAAGATCTTCATTTAATTAAATACATATCTCTAAACCTAATGTGCATGAAAATATAATAACCAGGGTACGCCATGATATTTGGTGAAAACTGATGAGCACATTTGTGATTAGGTTACAGAAAACCTTGCAGCGAGGAAACTCCTGAAAATTAGTGGGCTGAACTTTACAGTACAGCAGCTCACGACACAGGTACTTTACAATACAAGGTTTTGCCCTTGTTACTCTTCACTTTGCATAGCTAAAATGCTGTTTTCTGGGGAATGATATCAACTGTATTGAAGTATTACCAACCCCATGCTGCCACTTATCTGCATTCACAAAAGAGACTCACATTTAAACATGTTACATTAATAAACTAACAAATGTTACAGCATTTAATAAGCATATAAGAACTTATTTTTGCAAGTGTTAAAACGAGATGCTTATGAAACTCCTTCACTACAAGGCTCCAAGTACAGTGGCGCTTGTGAGATGAGATACTGTACCTTGGAAGTTTCCAGCCGACAGATAGAGCCAGGTGAGAGCTGGAACGAAAAGCAGAACTAGAGAGGCAGCAAGGAACTTCCGGCGCCCTCGACACATTCCCAGCATCCTCTGCGGAGCGCACGATGGTCTCAGAGTGCGGTACAACCTCTATGTGGGCAAGAGCTGGTTGCCAGGGGGGCGCATGGCACAGCCTTTAAGACAAGAGGGGAAGAGAAATAGTTAAGAATCCTCAACACACAAAACTCAGGTAAAATAATATGCGCAAATAAAATCCACAAGTAACATTTAAACCTCTCCAAAAAAGGCAATAGACATGCTACTGGGTCCGATCTGACGTTCCTCTGGGGAGCATATTTGGACCAAATGCTATCGACAGTGTTGATGAACATTACTTTTAAAAGTAATCTATTACAGTTCCAAGTTAAATATGTAGCGGGTTACTTTTAAATTTATTGGAAATTGAGTTAAACTATTTTTATAAGGTACTGTAATATATTACTTTACATAAGTACTCACAACACCACGTAGATCACTGTAACTGACAGATTTTTAAAAATACTTCCTCCCAATTTCCTGTGGCTTTAAAATGCAATTGCTTACACAATTATGGTCATATTTTAAAAGTACCTTTCCACAGTACTAGCTATCAAAGCATTCGGTCCTGTCTGTGTCAAATACCAGCATGCTTTTTGGCAGTTATGTCTACAATTTTGATTGTCGTCAAAAAAATACATTGCAGGCAGCAGTGTCAGAAGAACAAAGAACTTCCTCTTCAGTTTTGTAGTTTTCATCAGTATTATGTGGTAGGCAATCGTGTTTAATTCTGACTAATTTGCTAATAACACATGCAAAGCCTCTAGGTGACTCACAGCTGATCCGGATGAAGTATCATGTAAAAGTAACACCAATCTAATCAGAATCAACTGTTCTCATAAGAATAAAATATTCTGGATAAGAAATAGCAGTGAGAATTTTTCCATTATTAAAATCAACCTTTTGATTTCCTTCAGATTTATCTGCAGGTATTAAGACTTTCTATATGAAAGTTCAAGATCTAAAAGAAAAATCTGACCAACTATGTGATTTGGATTTTTCAGAATCACCAGGTGATTAAGCTTTTCATCATGAGATCAATAATGTTCGTGTGGTCGTCTTCTGAATGGAAAACGCAACAAAACTGCAGTTACCAATTTCAATATCACCATGAAAATTCGAAAGTGGATCCATGTGATTTCAGGCACTGCCAGTCTAAAAAGCTATGTTTATCTGCTTATGAATGTGACTCTTTCTACAGAAAAGACATGATATACTGTATGCAGGAAATCCTACCACGTAGAAATGAATGTCTCCTTGCAGACTTAAATGTATCTCAATAATTATGGCAGCTTTGTTTTGGCAATTCTTTTTGTTCCTCAAATAAAACTAAATCCCTCCATTTCTGCCTCATTGTGTCAAATAGGTGGAGTTATCTGAGCTGTCAAGGTAACCAAGATTAAAATACCGCTAACCAAAAACAAAAAAATATAGATAGTATCTTGGCATTTTATTTCTTGCACAAAAAAAGAAGTTACAAAGCATTTAAATAGTACCAGCCAACCATTTTCGAACTGTTTTATCCAATACAAGCTTGTGAGGGAGTCGAACCTCAATCCTGTAAACAATGGGCACAAGGCAAGATACAGCCTGGACGGGACACCAGTTCACTACTAAAAACACACAAACAAGCACACACTCGCTCAAACCAGGGTCGATATTCCCAGAAGCCAATTAACCCACCAGTATGTCTTTGGACTGTGGGAGGAAAACAGAGCACCTGGACGAAACCCATGCATACTTGGGGAGAACATGCAAACTCCACACAAACAGCACCCCAGGAACAGAACCCAGGAGTCCAGGGCTGCAAAGCAGCGATACTGACCACTGCACCACCATGCAGACCTCATTAAAACAGGACTGTTTTTCTTAATTTAAACTGGAGCACCACTAAAGCCTAAAACAATTGAAGAAGCCCCAGAAATTGTACTGTAGCTCTTAAAGTGATTAGCTTTAGACATTTCAATTCCCTGAGAAAAGCCACTGTCTCACCAAGCCTAATTTTGTAACAGCAATTGAGGTCCTCTCTAGCTGAATGGTTCAGACACCAAACATATCAAAGTGTTAAAAAAGAAAGAATATTATTCATTCTCAATTAAAGTTTCAACAAAACTCAAGTGAGTTATCTAGTGTCTGCAGAAGGGCATGCTTTAAAAAGAAAAAAAAGGAAGCACTGGATTATGGCCATCTGTGTAGCATACTTTCTGAGATCACCTCTGTTCCTCCACAAAGGTCATGAAAATCTAATAATACAAATAAGCAAAAGGTCATAACAGCAGCAGTTACCACCAGAGCTTTGATAACCGCTGGGTTAGAACAGCACACACTTTGATAATAAAGGAAAATGTAAAGCCTTATCAAAGTCACAAGAACTGATTAACAGCATTAGACCAGCTAACCTTATTTCAAAACATAATAACAGTTTGCACTGACATAAATTCTGTTATTCAGAAAATGGTTGAAATAAAATAACATCTATAACCACAATCGTTAAGAATCGGAATGGCTATGAAATAGCCTACTTTGCAAGTGGAAATTTATACCTAGCTGGGCTAAGATTTATTGTAGTTATTCTTAGAACTCTCATTAGTGGTTTTGGAAGCATTTAACATTGAGAACAGGAGCACGTCTTTACGCAAAAGGTTGTGGAAGTGTGGAACAAGCTACCTAGCCATGTTGCTGATACCCTGGTTCCTTTCAAGAAACAGCGGGATGAGACCCTTAGATAAATTAACAGCTAGCTACACTGTGGACTAGAGAGGCTGAATGGCTTCCTCTCATTTGTAACCATTCTTATGTTCTTATCTTATTAATTGGGTACCACAGCTTTCAAAGCACAGTATGAAGTTGCTATAATGGATTCTCAGCAACAGCCTGTCAGACTCTTAAAGGTGTGTTTTGAAAACCCTTTCATAGCAGAACAGAAGGATGCAAATGAATAAATTTACAGAATGTTAATAACTCTACCTTTATGATCACATTTATTCAATACCCAACGTTTCTCTGAAACAGAGCCACTCCATGCCATTATTATGCTGTCATATGAAAAAGAAGCTGAAAGTGAGCCTATCTGTTATGCGGGACAGGCCAGACAACTGTGAAGTATCTGAGAGGATATAAACGGAGCCATTCCATTTGTGCTTATTAAAAAGATTAAATTTTAAAACAGGCCCTGTTCCTGACTATTAAGAAACCTGGTCTACAGTATGTGAGGTTTGTCACACATGAGAGATCTATGAAAGGATACATTCTGATACTGAATACTTGACTTGAAGATTCCTTAACCTTCTTGCATTATTATTCTTGTTAGAAATGTACATCAACGGCATGATGCTTCCCAAACTACTGCACACAAGCAGGAGAGATGAATGCTGCTCTCGCGGTGACACAGATTAAGTCATAGATGTTCCACTCAGTCTCCTGGGAAAAAGCTGCTTGGAAACAGAGGGAGAGGAGAAAGGCTGAGGAAAGGCCTCCTACAGAACAGAAAGGTGGAAAGTGAAGAAGTCTGATTATGTAATGGAGTCTTACACAGAGACCTGCACCACCCCCAGTTCCTACTTAACTATTCTTCAGCATCTTGATAACAGCTGAGACACAGCAGTCAGGCACTGCACAAACAATCTCTCACAATTTTCTGCTTTTAACATCAAAGCAATGAGAAAAAAAAAAACTTCGACAGCTTGTTTATTGAGCAGGCTACCTTCTGGGAGAAGGGACCCTCCCTCAGGTCTGACAATTCGACGAGTGTGAATTACAGTCATGGAGACAATGGCTAAAGGGACTTCTGGGTGTGAATTAATGTGGTTAATTCACACCCAAATTATTCATGTTTGATTGATGTGGACAACATTTTTTCATGCCTTCAAGCCACAACAGTTACAATATTTATCGTGAAAACATGAAAATGAATCTCATTTAAGGCCTCTAACTGGTTTAACCTTACTTCATAGATTTCAGTGCACTGTGGATGTACAGTATTAACAACATGACCAGTTGGTTAGATTTTTCAACTGGTTCCCGTTTACAGATGCAAGGTAATAGTCATGATTTAGAGAAGCTGTGTCTGTCGAGCAAACAGGCCAACCTCTCAATCCTCTATTATAATTGCTTACCAAGGTCTCAAAACCAGTGGTCATTGAGAGCAAACAACCATTTTCTCATGTCACAAGAATCTGCAAAAGCTGACCTTACTCGCTTAACAGAAGAGGGTAATGAAAATCAGACTGCAGCTCTCTGTAACTACTGTGTAGAGTCTTCCATTTCCTCTCATCTGCTACATATGCTAAAACTACCAGAAGTTTAAAAATGAACATAAAAATATGATCTTCTCAAAATGTTTGCTAATTTGTTATGCATTACTGTATTTTAAAGACTTTAGGAGACGTCCCTTGACTCATCTTTATGAGTTAATGACATATGTTAAATACCACTAATAGGTTCTTCACATTAGAAATGTAGTAAGATACACCATCATTGCAAAATGTGTGGTACAATGCTAAAAAAATGGGCATATTGGGAAAAGAAGCTTTAGTAATGTGATCTTTGTAGATACCGGGGCAATCACCAAACAGACAAATGCTCTGGTAAGTAACAGACCAGTACACAAACATACAGAGGCAATTTCAATTTTGAAATGCAAATTTTGAAATGCAAAATCCCCTAATTAGGCCTCCATGATCCAGAAAACATAATCAAATATTGATGTCTGGAGTTCAAAGGAGGACTGTCGTGTCAAGGCTGAAGAGGGGGGAGTTCTGAAGGCTAAAGGAACTTCACTTCTTTTACTGCTTAGAACACTTTGCCAAGTAATGTATAAAAGATCACGTAAAGGTTAATTCCAGCTTGAAAAGTAGAAAAAAGAAACAAGATTTCTGCACTTGAGCCTTCTTCTGTTGTCACCTGAACGCGATCATTTCATCAGTTTACTGAGACTGATTACGGGTTTAAGCTTGTAAATCCCTCAGCAGCAGTAAGATTCTAAGGGATTATCGACGTGGATTTAGAAAAGTTAGATCTTACATATCTAGTTTGTTAAGAGTTTCTTATGTAACAGCGGTTAGGGGTAAAACTACAGTATAAGGTACATTTAGGTTTTCAGAAGAAGTTTTGCCAAAGTTACTCTTAAAAGAGTAATTCTCAAACTGAGGAATTTTAGGCATTCAGGGTAATTCTAATCTATTTTATATAGCACCTTTAAAAGTGAGGTCTCAAAGCGCTTTACGGTAAGATTAAAAGCACACAAGGAGAGGAGACGGCATAATTACATAATTACAATTTGAATATAGTAGGACAGCAAGGGGGCAGACACAGAACCTGTTAACTAAAAGCCCTTCCAAAGAAGAGGGTTCTGAGTCTTCATTTGACAGCGCTCAGAAAAGATGACTCTCGGATATCCTTAGGATAGAATTCCAGAGCTTTGGGGCACAGCAGGAGAAGGCCCCATCAGCCACAGAGTGCAGAAGGAGTTGGGGAATATGCTATATTGATATGATACAGTGTATTGATATGCTATATTGATATATACAGATATGAGACAAGAATTAGATGAACGAAGGTTGCAAGGTGGGAAGCAGGACGATAGTAAGGTACCGAGTTATCAAGCCATGTAGAGATTTATAGAGCCTGTGGATTTTGAAGTCAACGAAACCTGATAGGAAGCCAGTGCAAGGACTCCAGGATGGGAGTGATCACTTTCATACGACAATTCTGGCTGCCAAATTCTGGACATACTGAAGTTTGTTCAGTGTGCAGTTAGATACCCCAGCAAGCAGGGTATTACAGTAATCATTTCAAGAGAGATAAAGCATGCAGTCAGAATAAGAATAAGAATAAGAACCGGTTAATGGACAGAAAATAGGCGGTACGGATAAGGGGCAAATACTGAAACCGGGGTGACATAAGTGGAGTGCCTCAGGGACATGTGATAGTACCACTTCTTAATTTATATAAATAATCTAGATTATGGTATAGTTAATATGTCTGTCATTCCACAGATGATACTGAAGTAGCAAACACTATAGGAACTGAAAAAGGGTTTAAAAAACCTAGCAGCCTGTCATCTTTTAATGCAAGAAATAAAAAATAAAAAGGCAAACAATGTTATGCAGTAACGTTAAAGAAGTAGAATTTAAATAAAGGAAAGTTGTATGTTAAAAGTGTACAATGCACTTATAAGATCTCATTTAGAATACTGTGCAAATACTGTCTGGAATCAATCCATACAATCGCAACCAAATACATTCCTACAGTATGCTCAAAGGAATATCCAACAGTGACCGATTAAAATAATTTAACTCTTTTAGTTTAGAGCAGAGAAGATTGTGAGCGGTTGTTATTCAAGTATTTAAAATCCATAAAGGCACTGAATTAGTCGATTCTATGGGCTTCTTCAGAATCAAAGCAAAACACCAGCAGAAACTATAGAGAACTGCAATTTAAACCAAGCACAGAAGGCACTTCTTTACACAAAGCATTGTGTAGTACAGTCTCCCAGCTATATTGCTGGAGCCAATTCCCCATGTTCCTTCTACATCCTATTACCAATTAAGTACTGAAAAAAATAAATCAGCTAGATGGACTGAATGAGCTCATGTTCTTTGTAACCATTCTTATGCTATTATTATTATTATTATTACTTGCTATTATATTTACTAATGGATGACCATGTTCATGAACATTTAAAACACTGAATGCTCATTTTGAAATGTTATCATCATCATCCACCATGATCAGCTTAAATATTAAAGGCACTCATCTTAGCCATATTTTCATATTTGACCTGAAGCTACCCTGCCACATCACAAAGCAGAAAGCTGACTTAACCCAAAACCAGCTTTGGTAAACACTCTGTTTTACTCCATCATGCGAAAGAGAAACGGGCCAACATTACTCTCTAGGGTTCCCACATATTTCAGTTTCACATCTATTGCTCCTTGATATTAAAACAATTTACACTGTCATTATATTAAAATTAACAAAAAAATATGTAGTTGGCATCAAAACAGACTAGAATCTATGAAAAGAAATGTCCACACTGAGTTAGTGTGATGTGCACGAACACTGAGCAATTCAAGAAATACAGGAAGAGTGATTTTGCTTTTCTTGCTTTCTTATGGATGTACTGTATATAGAAATCTAGAGCTTTTTCTATGCTAAAATGCATAGAAAGAATTTTACACTTGATGCACTCAGATCCTGGATCCATAAGGGTAGTGAATTATCGACTGTTGGGTGAGATGTTTTCTGTTCAGAAATGGTGTAATACATACAAAGATAATATACATGGTAACTATTCGAAATGGCTATTGAGGTGTCTCAAGAATAGTCTCGCATCTAGCTAGTTTCAACATTTATACAGTAGCTCTCAGAAGCTTGTTCAGAAGCAAGAAAGGAACTGAAGGGTTTATTCAGGTCTGAGACACACTGTTCAAAGGAATCATGTGGTTTACCTTGATTAATTAGGTTCTGGGTAAATGATGAAGAATCATCAACAGTTGTGGAACACAGGATCAAAACAGGCAGGTAGGGAGGAGAGAGAAGAAGGACACAGGAGAACATACAGCAAGACATAAGAGGAGAAGAGACAAGTCCTTGTCTTAAAGGCTGATCAGAACCAGTTTCTGATCTGGTTGATAGGGAACTGCAGTCCCAATTTCTCCGACCAGTTAGTAAATCTCGGTAACAAATTAAATTAACTAACTTGCCTCGTTCTGAATCCCAGATAATGGCGACAACATTTTACTGTCACTGTGGTTTGAAATGCACTCATCAATGCCAATCCTTTCTAACTCCAAAATATAAAAATAGCGTTGCAGTTCCCCTTTAAGTGCTTGAATCTTTTTAAGAGAGCTTGCCATTCTGTTTAGTTTAGGAAACTGATTATTTGTGTAGAGAACCTCTAGGTTAAAAAAAGGACTTTCCTGGCTAGTTCACGCAGTTTTACAATAGGGGGATAGGTTCTCGTTCATACTGTAGCAGCAGGATTTACAGAGAGAGAGATTTAACTCTAGGCTGTATTCTGTTTGGTTCAGAGGGCAAGTTTATATCTATTTTGGGGCCGGTTAGGAGTTCTATAGGATTTGAATACTTGGTAGCGGTCTGGGGTTCTTTCTGGTTGCTTAGGATGTAGGCCTCCAAGACGCCTTGTTTGTAAATAGTAAAAAGTGAGAACAAAGAACGCGGATGCCTCTAATCATATCAACCACTCTGGTATATTCCTGGCACCATTTATTTTTTTAATTTGAGGGTTAGGATTATTTTAATTATTGATTAACCTACTCAGTCTATTTCTGTACTCCTCTATTTTCATAACCCATATACAATACTCAATTCTCTATTTTAACCACTTTAATCCAATCTAATCGCGTGGAGGGCTCTGGAGCCTAACCCAGCAGGCAACAGGCGCAAGACAGGATACGTCCTGGATAGGACAATCCATCGCAAGCCACACAGACACCAGAGCCAGTTTTCCCAGAACCTAATTAACCTACCAGTTTCTTTGGACTATGGAAGGAAACTGGAGCACCTAGAGGAAACCCATGAGCATATGGGGAGAACATACAGTACAAACTCCACTCAGATAGCTCTATTCATTTCTGCAAAACATTTTTAGAGGTGCCAATACCTTAAAAAACAGTCATTTGATAATAAGAAGGCTACATGGAAAATTATACTATATGTACATAACTATACTTATTTATGAAGCTTGCAATAAAAATACCACAATGGTGTGGACTGTCCTCATTCTAATAAGTTTAAAATCTTACAAGCTCACAATGCTTTTCATTTAAGGTTGATTCAAACTTATATTGCCAAGTGGCATCTCAAAAGATTTTAAAGAAAGTCTTAAATTTATTTTCCAGATTTGTACACCAGCTTAGGAAGACATTCCCATAGGTACAAGGCAATTTAGTGGATAAGTACAAAAAGCTTATCTTCTATCCAGCAATTGTCATAATGGAGCAGTATGTCAGACAATACATTGCTTTTCCCACCTGATATGGTCACATTTTTTCTTATCACTCCTGGGAAACACATATCTCACTCGGCTTTTACACAAATAATCGCCAGGCATCCCAACATCTTCTTACCTCTGATGGAACATTTTCTTTCCCATACCTAAAGAATCATAGCTGAGCCACTTTTCCTGTTTTTCTTTTTCACAGGATCGAATCACACTAGCTAAAGATGTGTGCATTCAACTGAGGTTAGTCAGTCATTATTTCAAGATAAGTGGCCTCACTTTGTCTTGTTCTGCAGCAGCCTAGAATTACAGTTTACTAAATATAAAATGCACCTTTCTATAAGGAAGTATATTATGTTATCCAGAAAACCTTACTTCATTTGAGCTAACGTGAAAAGTAAGGCTTTTTTTACAGCTGAAAATAAACATAACCTGACACTCCTGGCACCATTGAACTACTGCTGCCATTAAATTATAGCCTTTCTTAACAACACTGCATGTGTTATCAGTCAAACGAATCTTTCATTATTGGTTCTAATCTTGTATGAAACATATTCACAACGTAGATAAATTATATTTTATTTTACGCTTTCACTCAGCTAATAAACAGAAAAGGTCAAATATACGCGTAAATTGGCATTTACAGGCCATACAGTACTCCACTGCAGTTTCCCATTTAAACGCCACATAAATCATATCATTTCATAGTACTGATGTGCTTATTGCAATTGCGTCAGTAAAATAACAGTGAATTATTCAGCATATACAGCTGCCAAATTTCTATGATAGCATCCTTTGTTTATTTATGAAGTTTTGGTTTTCCAAGCATGCATGATGGCAGAAAAAATAACATTCTAAGCATCCAAAGAAAACGATCACTTACAACTGCCAACAAATTCACAAAGTTCTTGTCAGGAAAATGCCTTTTTTGCAGCAGGTGCACTGCAATTTCATTGACATGACACACAGGTTAATTATACAGATTAGCATTTGGCATCAACAGGGTTCCTTAACTGGGGCCCTGCAGTGATAATCACAGGCTAGACTACATTAGCGGCAACACAGGTTGTGTATCTACAATGCATACAGTATCTTCCACGAGCTTGATCTGTTTAGTGGCCTCCTATCCCACTCAAGTCATAGAACGCGGGTCAAGGTGTGCCTGTTCAGAGATGCCTCAGCCCTAGATACCACACATTTTATCAGGTCATTCAACAAATGTTCAGTGAGGCTCAAGTCTAGCAAACATGGCACCTATGGCATAACTGTTACGCTTACTTTTAAGGAAAGCCATTACCATACAAACAAGGCCAAGATATGTACACGACCACTTTCAATTTCAGCTTTTGTTTCTCTTGGCAGTTTTTGCCGACTTGTAAATTCATTTTAAAGTCAAAATAAATTTTAAAAAGTCACTTGAAAAATGGCGACGCCTCCCTTCTAATTCAACAAAATGGGACAGGATTGGAAGGGGATGAACAACCTTGCAAAGCACTTGGGCTGGTGATGCGTGATGAGATCTACCCAAGGCGGATCTGACCACCCCCCAGGAAGAATGAATCCCACTGACAGCCCCTTCCTCGTCTCTCCGAGAAACTTCCGTCAAGCTCACCAGATGCCTTTGGCGATCCGTGTGGACACAAGAAAGTTCATTTCCATTGTCAAGCTTAACATTTCCTCCGTCATCTCCGAGTGCTTGCGTGAAATGAAATGTATTGTTTTTGTGCTCATGAGCTCTTCTTCACTGTCTCCAGTGATAAGGTATTGAAGGTTGCAGTTCATACATTACACATAGACTGTACAGTAGTGTGTCCACAGGAGGCATACACTGGTGAGCTAAAAATGGTGTAATAATATACTACTGCCTGTATGCCAAGAACCATTAGGAAACAGAAGACAAATCTTTGCGTCATCACTATCTGGTGTCAGAAGAAAGGACCTATCGATTATTTTGTGTGTGCCTCAAGCATGTGTTTATTTTTGAACAAAAATCTTTTGTTACCTGCCACAAACATTTGGTATTCAACAGGGGGAAAAAAACCAGACAGTTTTCCACAGAAAACACTGATGCTGCTAAGCCAAATCTCTCTTTAAGGTTCTGCAAAAAAGCGGTGGACTGAACCAAAAAAAAAGAAAGAATGTGCACGTTCAGAAAATATTAAAAACACAAGAAGATGAGATATTTAGATATTTCTAGTGTCTGCAGAAACCATATGCACCTTTAACTTCAGTGTTCTGTAACATTTTACAGTTTAAAATATCATTTTGCAGCCAGTTATCATTTCAGCTGTGACCATTTTAATCTACCCTGCAGTACATAACTTGCAAAGTGTGGGAATTCTAGTGTTAATAAGACGTAATGACTAGCTACAGTATCATATCTGCAATTAGCAACTGTATTTAATTGAACATTCCTGTCATACATTAAAATAAGATGGTAAAAAGTTAGAGAGTGACACAAATGAGAGATTAGTGTAAATGACCATATGTCCATTTTCTTATAGGACCCACTACATGCTACATACTGCATAGTGTGCAGTGAATTTGCTCAGCTAATTCTTCTGCAAAGGCATTTGGGAAAGAGGTCTACTGCTGCACTACAGAAATATTAGGGAATACTCTGCAGTTGACCTCCAGCAGCGATTACAGCTGCAACATTTCAGTTTAATTAGATGTTCACAGAGATATGGGACCTCTCAGTGGGTCATCGCGCAAAACATGTAATCTGCATTCTGCCCTTTGGTTCAGTTAGCTTCATGCAACTTGAACTGTGTGCCTGTTCTTTTTAGCTTTTTTCTTCTTCTTTGCCCACCACTGCCACTGCCTATAAGCTCTTAAAGCTGGATGAATGCTCATGCAGTGGGGCTGCTGGTGTATCTTGCTTCTTGTGGGGTCACTGACTTTATCCCCGTTCCCCACAGCACACTGAGGGAAAGGTCTGGTGTTACTACATGAGCAATGTGGAACATACAATGTGCTGAACCATTCCCACTCTTTTGACCGCACAGAATACGGCTAAGTATTTCCAAAGTCTAACGCCACGGTAGTGCTGTACACATCCATTCATCCATTTTCTAACTGCTTCTTCCAATTCAGGCTCGCAGGGGAGCCAGAGCCTATCCTGGCAAGCAACAGGAGCAAGGCAGAGTACACGCTGGTCCATCGCAGGGCATGCACTCACACCAGGGCCCCTTTACCCTGAAGCCAGTTAACCCACCAGTATGCTTTTGGACAGTGATAGGAAACCAGAGCACCCAGGGGAAACCCCCGTGAAGAAGGAGGGAACACACAAACTCCACACAGATAGCACCCTTGGTCTGGAGGCAGCAATGCTGAGAACTATGCCACCAGCAGCACACATACAGTATAAAATCAATGTCGCTTGTCTTACCAAAGTAAAAGGCAAAAATGTCTTCCATATTTAAGCTTGATTTACATCCTTTCCTGTTTTTGTCCCGCTAGGGGGATTTACTACAGCTCACAGATAAATCTACTGTATCTGTGTCCAAAATGATTTTCATCACAGGCTATAGAATATAAACAGATTTTACATTCCAAATTGTTCATGTTTAATGGTTAGAATTGCTGCCTCACAGCATTGGGGCACTGGGTTCAATCCATGGGGTGCTGTCTGTGTGGAGCTTGTATGTTCTCCCTGGGTTCGCATAGGTTTCCTCCCACTATCCAAAGACATTCTGGAGGCTAACTGAAATTTGCCCCTGGTGCAAGTGTATGAGTGGTTGTGCGTGTGTATGCCCTGCAATAGACTAGTGTCCCATCATGTGTGTGTACTCCTTTGTGCATCTTGCCTGCCAGGTTATGCCCCGGCGTCCCTCATGAATTGGACATAAGCCTGTATTGAATGAAGTGGTTAGAAATTGGACAGACATTATAATCAACAATTCTGGTCAGAAGCTATATTTGGGTGCCTTTGTAGCTGTTTGATTTTCCCAATAAGACAAGTACTGCTAGAACACAGCAATAAGACAGCTCACAAATCAAGTGGGATGAAAAAGGCAAGAAAATGGTTAGTAATATCCACTAGTTCAATTGATTTACTTTCAGTTTATTTGTCCTGGTGAAGGTTTTGAAGGCAGCATGTCCAACAGGATGGACTGGACAGAGACTTTTCCCAAGCCTCCTGGGAAACTCCCAAGTGCTCCCAGAACAGCTGATCCAGGGGATAAGCCCGGTAAAAACCCAATGCAAGCCCCTCTGGGGGTATCCCTGGCTTCTCTCTGTTCAGGCGAGTACTCAGTATATTCCAGGTCTCTTCCAGATTTAGCTTGGTTTCTTGCCTAGTCCTGCAGGGTAAGCCCAAGAGCTTCATACAGAAACCCGATTTCAGCTGCTTGTACCCACGATCTTATCCTTTCAGCCATAACAAGAAATTCATTACCATACTGTAGATCACCTGTAACATGGAAGCACATTGATCACTGAACTCAAGGGGCACGTTTTTACAGAGAACTGTGGAGGTTCGGAATAGACTGTATGAGATCCTCTGACGAACTAGCTACTAGCAACCAAACAAGCTAGGTGGGACAGATGCCCTCCTCTTGACAGTAAACCTTCTTATATTCTTATAATCTCAGCAGGTGGTGATACTGCACTTCTGCATAACACAGCTTACATAACACAGTGCTTCTGCTAATAACCTAAAACAGATGCTTATGTACAAAATAAGCAAAACCAAAAGAGCACAGCATAGAACAGCACTCCGGTTTACAGCACTGTGTGTAGAAGCTTAATGTTCTCCACTGAAGGGAAACGGGCATGACTTGCTAGGAAATATTATTCTGTGTTCTGGATAGTAAGTGAGTGCTTTGGACAGCTGATCTTGTTTTCAGAAGAAAGGGCTTCCAGGCACAACCAGAGAGCTGTCACACGAAAGCTGACAGCTACAAGTCCTCTGACTGACAGCAGTGAAGAGCAACTGATTCAAAATGAAAGAGAAGAGAACAATCTCAGACTCTTTCACCAGTTTAGAGTATGTATATTTGATGTATATTTGTGGGATTAACCAGTCATATACATTAATCTACAGTTTCCATTATAAGGACTTGTCTTTGGTTACATACACCCAGAGAAAATACATCACATTTCACTAGACCAACAGTTTTGTCTTTTTGCGCACTCTTGTATATCATTTTACCAACCTTATATTTTATGTTTAGGGTTTTGACATGTTATTTATTTCAACCAAGACTAAATGATTTATTGTGAAGTGTTCAGTACTTCTGGTTAATGCAAAAGAAAAACCAATATAGACATAGGTTATAGAAATAAAAATCTTATAATGGTGCTGAAACAGAGACAATATACTGTAGTACATATATATATATAATTTTAGCCAGAAATAAGTCAGATGAGAAATGGGCACATAATGATTATGTGGCTCCAAAAGCTACTGTGCTGAGAAGCATAAAAAACATCTCTCCCTGAGATTTGGGGTTGAACAGCAGTTTTTTAAACCCTAGTCACGACAGGCACAGGAAGAATCTTCAGGAATAAAGGATTTTCAGGAAAGTGAACTGAAATTTTTCCAAAGTGTACTGAAAAACATGTCAGGAATTAAACAATCTGTGACTAAAGCCAGAAAGGGCAAGAAAGTACTACAAGACAGCAAGAGAGAAGCTATTTAAATGCACATTGTGTAACAGAATTAATTAAATGCATCATAAGGGTCTTTCTGGTAAAACAAATAACAAGAAACAATAGAGATGACTTACAAACTTCAGCTGTCACTGTCTATGCACTCTTGTAATATCTCTTCTGTCTCTGTATTCTGTACAATACAGAGGGACACAGACATGATGCACATGTTTTAAAGACTATGACACAGTCCCAGTGCTACACCTGACATCTGATTTACCTGCTACATAAGACCGTTTAAATAATCATTGCTTCTTAACTTCAAAAGTTTTTATCAATTCCTATAGAACATAATATATTACACATACAAAATCACATTTTACGTTCGATGTTGTTTTGTAATCTATTGATAGTTTTTGAAAACATAATACTGCTCTACAAGCAGAGAAAAAAAAAACACAGAATGAAATCTTACAGTTATCAACAACCTAAAACAGAACACATTGCAATAAGACTTGATCTGAAAGAAGAAATCCCCTGAACCTAAATCAACAATGAAACAAGGATTCATGGAGTCCTGGATAATTCAAAACTGGATGCAGCTGACACTTCTTTACACAGAGCTTTTTGGGGATCTGGAACAAACTTTCCAACACATTGCCGTGTTAGGAACAAATTTCCTATCAGTTCCATGGAAATTCTTGGATAGTTTAGCAATTGAGCAATTGAACAAATAAGACTGGAAAATTGCCCTATTCTCATTTGTAACCATGTTTACATTATACTGTTCTGAAACACACTTTAGTAAATAATCAAATATCTGATCTTGGGGACAGACTGAATATCGCAATATCCTTAGAATGTAATATACATTTCAGTAATTGTAATGCGGTTGAACTTTGTTTTTGTAGAATGATATCTCCTTTAAAGAAAAATTACTTCAAACAAGGAAAACACAGTTGTCTTCTGAATTACATTAAGCTACCTTCAAGAAACCAGGAATCACATAAAAGTCAAAATACCGTGACTTACAGGAAGCATATGGACATATATTTATTCAGGTTTATGGCCATATGTTAAGCAATATTGCACACTAGAGTCTGTATATTAATAACAGAAACAGCAATAAATTAGGAGTAAATCTTCACAGTGCTCACAACAGATTATACAAATAACAAATACCCTAGATTTAGGAAGGTTCATTTCATGCTAAAACAGAAAGCAGAAACACAACATTTCAGCTGTTGAGCCTTCTTGAAGCAACAGAAAGTAGAAACAATGTTTCAAGCCTTCTGAAGAAGGCTCATCAGCTGAAACACCGTGCTTCTATTTTTCAGGGTGGAATTAACCTTTACTTGTTCCTCTCCTGCCAACACACGCTGACAGAGCTCCCCATTAGAACATCTTCTAAACAGATTAAGCTTTCACACTCATTGCTAAAATGATTACGAGATGCAGTAACTTGTATCAAAGAATAAGCCAAACACAAGAGTCAAATTAAAGTTACATTTCTTAGTTTTTAATGAAAAACAAAATCCATTTAGGTTCAACTCAATACAAAATGAATGTGGGGACAAGGAAATGTCTTCTCCAACACAGCACTATATGAGATGAAATGATCCAGTGTGCAGATATGTGGTAGTTACATATCTGAGGGATAATGTCATATTTTCATTTATTTACTAATCGATTACTCATTTAATTACCATACAATTAAGGCTCAATAAAACGAATTTAATCCACAGCAGACACAAGCTGCAAATTCCAACTCTAATATTTAATGGTCAAGTCACCAATAGTTAACAGATTTGGAATTTGAATTTGCAGGTAGTGATTTGATTTGATCTGGTAGAGGCACTCTAGTTATAGGTTGTGGATTTCAATGTTAGCGAATTTCATTTCAATTTACTTAAACTAGTTCATACATTTACAGGTAAAAGCAACTCATTTAGACACAATCAGCGTTTCTGGTCTAAATGCCGGGAATGCTGTGCAATCACTCTGACACCCTTCACATGACATCAGCTCTGATTACTCACAAATAATGCACTCAGGGCAGTGTGTCCTCATCTGCTAACAACAGAAAGAACTTACAAAACAAAGACTAAGAACAGCGTGATAATACCTGCGGAGTTGTCGAAACTCAGATTTGCAGCTTTGCTGACATTTAACTCCTTTTCCCCATGAGACTGTACAGGTGTAGCATTCAAGTTTTGTTTTAAAAAAAAATTGGCTATACAGTACATAATTTGTATTTCAAAAATCATATAATTCATGTAATACTGTCAGTGCAGGGACCTTTTCCTCTAGGAAAATTTGCTAAATGAAATCCATTCATCCATCCATTTTCTACCTACTCTATCCAATACAGTCGCATGGGGGAGCCGGAGCCTATCCCAGCAAACAACACGCACTAGACAGGACAGGCCCTGGACAAGACGACTGGCCATCACACACCAAAGCCAATTTTCCCAGAACCCGATTAACCTACCATGTCTTTCAGCTGTGGGAGCAAACTGGAGAACCCAGAGGAAACCCACACAAACATGGGGAGAACACACAAGCTCCACAGAGACAGCACCCCAGGAACTGAACTCAGGGCCCCAGCACAGCGAGGCAGCAACGCTATCTACTACGCCTCTGTGGCAGTCCTACACAATGAAATGTGAGAATCAACAAATTTTGACAACTGCAATTGTGCAACAAAAGATTATTCAGGCGTGTTATCTCTTTATTATTATTACACAGAACATCAAATATAAGGGTGACAGCCAAGGTGCACGTAACCAGCTTCATCTCAATAACTTGGCTTCAGTTGTCGGCCCAAGCGATTCAGCATGTCCAATAATAGCATATTGTATCTGTCACTTCTGGTTTTCTCTACCGATGTCCTTTAGTTACAGCCATTTGAACTGTCCGTTAACTCGCTTTGAAGTTCAGAAATGAAAGGTATTCTGTGCCTTCTTAAATGAAGAGCTGTGAAGCGATGAGGACTGCAATGCCGGGTGATATTTCAGCTCTTTAAAGCGCACAAAACTGATAAAGCAATAATATTCACATGCAATGCAGTAGCTTAAAATGCAATTGGAAGCCGCCTGCACGATTAGTACAAACCTAAAGCAATGCCCTGCCTGCTCCCATTCAAGCACTTCACAAGCATTGCTAGTTACATACTAATCAAATGTAGCTAGAGGTTACAGTGACAAATAATTACATTAACATGCATCAAAATCTATAATCAGTCCCAGTCTATCAGCAAATGTACACCGGATGTTTAGAAATGGAAAGTAGCCTCACCCAATCTGATATTCATGAAGCAGTGATTGTGACAAATTTTGACATATTTTCCCCAACAGAAGCATTGTCACCCTACAGCCTAGTTGCTCTCAAGAGTACATGCCATCTGTGACTTGACATTTCTTATGACTCAAACACTGATCTTTTGTAAAGATGGTTTTATTAAACATGCAGCTACAGAAAATCATATACTACAGAAGCATACTGGACTGCATTCAACATTTCATCAAAAGCAATGTACATACTGTATACCGTGCCATGCAAAACAACTTTTTTTTTTTAAACAAAAAGATTAAGACATTCAGAAAGCAATGCATAAAAGGATATTTTTAAGGTACACAATTTGCATTTTCTAATGTTTTAGATTCAAACGCACTCTCAATATTGTCGAAAAGCTTTTAAAACCTTTTAGAAGCCACATACCACTTTCTGTAGTGGATTTCAGGAAGACGTTGGGTGTGGTCTGTGCTGGGGTGAGGTGTCAGGGTGTCTGAAAGACCATGACGAATACCAGATGATGTACCCGTCATTCTTCCGGTGTTTTCCAATGCAGAATTTTACTAGGAACTTAAGAAATTGGGTAAATGTGCCTGAAACGTAACCATATTTAGTATATTGGAAAAAAAAGCCACAAGGGTTAGTGCAGAAAGATACTGTATTTAAAGTACCACTTACACTTGTGATACCAACCTTGGCATGCAGACAATAGTTTCAGCATGACCCCCAAAACGATATTATAGTACCTCCCATCTCATGAAACACCGCCCAATTCCAACAATTCCAACAGTTCCAACAGGGGTGGCATAGGAAGAAATATTCAAAGTGGTATGAGGCACAGACTGCACAGTATGGGTATTTTCTAAACATTCCCAAGACAATCCACAGTAATCAAGTCTGTAACCAGTTCAACTAACTCACAGGCAAAAACTAGGCAAGATACGGTACAGTACATCCATAAGAGAGGATGACACTAAAAAAACTGCCTAATGTATGCTGATCAATGCTCTCACTAGAAGTTCGGCTTCAAATTACATTTTGGTACCATGTATAGCACAACACCCACAAGTATCAGAAATTGCAGAACTGAGATATTCTGCATTTATTTTCTGCAAAGTGAGATATTTTTAGATTCCAAATTAAATGGCTTCATCGTTTCAGAATCTTAGTCTCAAAAGGCTCAATTTTCAGTATTTTTAGTAGTGTTTACTATTTCCAAATAAGAGATTGACAATTTTGCAAAATGCAGGATTTTGTTATAACAGAAACTGATTTTGGCCTAAAAACATACACTTAAAATACATAACTGGGGAAAAGAGAAAACCATCTGGCATCTTTTTAGTGCATAAGAAACAAAGATGACAATTTCAGAATAACTGATGAGCATTACAGTGAACGTACTGAATTCTGTACACTAGTTAATTGGGTGGAACACGTTGAAAATTCATATATTCATTCACTACAATTCTTTCTTGGTCATTTTAAAAATCACCAAGACTACCGTAGCTGTGTCAGATAATTAATAAGAAACTTCACATTGTCCATCCAGACTTAAAAACTGCTTTTAAGAAATCATTTTCTCCAGGTTTAACAATCAATTATTATTAAACTCAACTTGACAATGCAGCTCCAGACCAGTATTTGAGAGGTGAATATTAGATGATGTGACACCACCATTAAGCTCCCGGTCATCTTTTTTTACCCCTAGATCAATAACACAAGCAAATCAGCTCCAGAGCCACCTGGAGGACGGACACAGCTCTTGGAACGTTCAGCCTTTCATAAAAAAGACATCATGATACAAACAAAATCAAGGAAACAAAGTTCCACCCTACTGTAGTAACCGGGGTGTATATTCTGTATATTCTGCTCCACTAAACAGAGCTCTCAGCCTCTAACAATTGAATAGACTCATCCAGCAGCCTACAGAAGTTTTAACCTAATGAGCCACCTGGGCGCTCAGTTGCATTATGCTTGCTACTCTATAGAACTAGACTCCTCCACAGGCTGTAATGATATCATCTTGCAGCCTAATCAGGTCAGATCTTAGAAGCTAACCGAGGCTGGACCAGGGCAGTACAGGGCTAGCAGTACTGGTGGACAAGTAGAGATACTCTTCCGTTTGAAAACAACCATCCATTTTCTAACTGTTTTTTATCCAGCACAGTGTCACAGGGGAGCTGGACCCCATGCCAGCCATATAACCTACCACTGTGTCTTTGGACTACAGGAGGGAAAGAGAGCTCCAGTAGGAAACCCACTCAAACACGGGAATAAACAAACTAACTCCACACAGACAGCACCCCAGGCACTGAGCCCAGCAATACTAACTACTGGGCCACCATGCTGGTTGTAAAAACTGGGAGTAACTTCCACTTTCCTTACCACATTTTACAGGTGTGCTATTGAGAGTGTGCTCACGTGTGGTATTACAGTGTGGTTCGGCAGCAGCTCGTTGTCTGACTAGAAGGCATTACAGGGGGTGATCGGGTCAACCCAGTCCATCATCGCAGTACAGCTCCCCTCTATTTCAGACATCGCTGTCTCTGGAAGGTTTGAAGTATCGCTCAGGATACCAGTCATCCTGGTTTCTCATTTTCCTCCCCTATTCCCACTGGTAAGTGGTATAGGAGCATCAAGGCACGAACGTCCAGGCTGAGAGACAGTTTCTTCCCACAAGCTGTCAGATTACTCAGCTCTACCCCTACCACTGCCTCACACTGATGGGTTTTTTTCCTCCAAGATGGACGTTATTTAACTTGTTGTTGTTGCTGCCGCTGTTCTGTGTTTATGTTTTTTTATTATGCTTCCTTAATGTCTTTGTATTGGAGCATACATGCAAATAAGCATTTCATTGCATTTGTGCAAATAAACTGAACTGAACTGATGCTGCCTTCCATTTGAACCCGAATTTCCAAGCCAATAACCCTATGTGGTACTAGAGGATACCACTGATACCTAGAAGACACCGCTGTATCATGCGTCATGCTCCGTATGAGACATTAAACTGAGGTTCTGTCTACTTGGTCATTGAAGAACCCATGTCACATTTAAAAAAATACAAGTGTGGACCCCTAGGTAAACTCAGGGCTCATACCATCTGAACTTTCTAACAATCCCCCGGATTTCAATATCGGTAAAGCAATACTAAACTTCCCCAGATCAGCTGTGTAGCAGGGCTCCTGGCTCATTATATCTGCTGTGCGTCACCCAGGTGGGTGCTGCAGTTCAGAGGCGAAGGATTCTTCCTGAAGAGCTCTAAGATTCTTTGGAATGAAAAGTACTACAAAGAATTGAAGGAATTATAACTGTTATTATTTTGTGACGAATGCAAACCAAATTTAAGGACATCTTAGGTTTAAAAGACAGAAAACCATCTGTATAGCCAAACCTTTTTTCTCTGAAAAATCCCTGACTTGAATGACTAGGTATGCAAGTAAATAATCAGAAAGGCACTGCAGATTTTTTGCAAACATCAACTCATTTGGATGCTACATAAAACCAATACGTTTTCTCATCACGATAATACAGAACTCATGAGAAGTTCATATTTTTCATTATTTTGTAATTTCTACTGTATTTGAATGTTTTGGGGGGTGAGCAGTTATTGTTGTAAAGCTCTGATATGCTTGATAAATAGCCCAGTGTATGCTGTGACACTTCCTTCTCAGAGTGATTAATGTACTCGCATAACAATTTTAGTATTACAGTGCCTTCCACTTACTTTAATTGCATACCTAGAAATGACATACCTTGTTGAATGCATAGTAAAGCAGAGATTTAAAAATGAACATGGTAGGTTGTGTGCGTTCCAGCTATTAACCCACTAAATTCTTGCAGGGTTACAGGCTCCATGAATTTAGATTTTGCAAAAAAAAAAGTCAGTTCACCAATCAATGGAGAATGAAATTAACAAATAAGCACAAATAGCAATTATAACATCTAACTAAAAATACACATAAAAGTATAGTCCAAACCACTGGGTACAGTATAGGAAACCACATGTGAAATCACCACATAGCATTGTCTAAACAATGTCCTTTAAGATCACGCTTCTTGTCAGATGAGCAGCTGTCTATTATACACTTAAAGCAGGCTAGCTTTGATGTAAAAAAATAAGAACAAATTTATTGGCCATGCCAGAACCTACAGCTCATGAATCTCGGAAATATCTCAGTTTCTTTTAGAACGTATAGTATCATCCACAAAGTTCTTCCACATTTAAAACTGATAATAAGGACTTGAACAGGAAATATTCTGCTCTCTTTTAACACAAAAGTGAAATACAGAGTGGTTTGTTTATATTCAGCATTATCCTGTATAAATATTCCCCACACAAATAGAATTAGAAAGACAGCATGTTTTCTCAATAGGTTGGACCTTAGATTTTGGGAATGCCAGAGGCAGACAGGAACAGTTAATAGGACAACCTGGACTGTATCTGTATGTTTTAAAATACAGTGCCCTCCAGATTTATTCATAGCTCCAGCAAAGGAGAAATAAAAATGATCACAAAACAGAAAGGGTCACGCTTTGGATACTGAATCTCACATCAAACAATATTTTAAAAAGTTATAATTTTACATGTACTGTAACTCTACTAGCATTATGCAGGGCAAAGTCATATTGTCAGAAATAACTGACTTACAGAAAACACATTTATCCACACCTCTCAGTATCCAAATAATTAAGTCTAACAAAAATCAATCTACAATAATATTCACTCTATAAAGGCTTCTGTAGGTACAGGAACTCATATGGAAGATTGCAGTAGTAGCTTGTATCATCATGGTTAAAGTCAGAGAGCTCTCTGCAGAGACTGCACGTAAATGCTCACCAATCTCCACAAACAGGGTATGGCTATAAACGAATCCATAAGAAGCTGACTCCGTCAGTTCACTGCTAAAGAAGATTAGGAAATTATTAGGAAATTTAGGCTACTGGTCCCAAGGTGGCCCAGGAAGAGAACACAACTGTATCTTGCCTACAAGGGCTGTGAGAGAAGTAGTTCAGTATTCAACAGTACTGTAAATCCAAAGGTAAAACATGGAAAGGTCAGATACAAACTTACCTTTAGGTACAGAGTGTTCTAAACTACGATTTGACATTGCCTCTATCAATGTGCTGTTAAAGGGGTTGCATGAAAATAACATCTAAGGTGAAACACAAATAGAGGCAACTTAAAATTCTCAATCTGGATATCAGTTTGAAACCATGTCTTACAGGCAGATTAAAAACATTTTGGACATGCATATCTATGTTAATTTATATGTTTGACACAAAAAGTATGAAGCTCATTTTAATATTTAAAAGGGAAATATTGTGGGGGGTCTATTATGTGCTGGGGTTGCTTTGCTTCCAAGGGTCCTGGAGCCTTTGTTAAAATGTGGGGAATCATGAACTCCAACATGTGCCAAAACACTCCAGCCAAACACGTGGTTCCCTCTGTCATGAAGCTCATGTTTGGCCGTATTCAGACATTCCAGTGTAACAATGATCCAACATAAACATGCAAAAGAAAAATAATTGGTTGACTGCACACAAAATAAATGTTCTCAACTGGCCATCAAACTCCAGACCTTGAAAACCAATTTAACACAACCTGACACTTTACCAAAAGAAACTGAAGGGTCTGACAGACCCAAAGCAATTCTGCCCAGAGGAATGGTCAAAAAGTACCCCACTGAACAGCCGGAACTTCATGGCACACTACAGGAAGCATCTTGTAAGTGTAAGCCCTGCCAGAGGAGGATTTACAAAATATTAACTGCAGGGAATTGAATAAAATGAACCCTCATGCTTTCTGGACCTTATTTATTTATGACAGATATGTCTTGACCCTGTGCTATTTTATTAATCTTACAGCAAGACTTTTTATTTGATCTCAGCAGGACACAATATCCAATCCATAACTCATTCTTTTTAATGATATTTTTTGTTTCATCGGTCATATGAATGAAGGTTTCTGGAGGAAACTATAACACATAAGCCTGAAAGGCGGCAACCATTTTACACACTTGTGACTTACTTAAAGATTTTTACAAACAGTGCATTATTGAAAAGATCATCTTTCTGATACCTAAAGTTTCCAATGAAATTTGTTACAGCCATTCTAAGATAGCAGAAATAGCAGAAATAAAGATTCTCTACTGACAGAACATATATTGCTGTAACAAATGACTCTGTACCAACCTCTGTCAAAGGCAGCACTGCGAAGAAATCTGGATTTGTAACTAGAAGGTTGTGGGTTCAAATCCCAGGTAGGACACTGCTGTTACACCCTTAAGCAAGAGTATACCAACACTAAAATATACCGCTGTACATAAAAAGTCATTTTGGATAAAACATCAGCAGAAAAATCAATATCTAATTAAAACACGCATTAATTTTTATATTAGCCTACCCAACAGTAATCTGGCTGGTTAAACAGAAATACCATTTGACAGTATAGGCTGTTGTTACTGTTCCTGTAAATATTTTGGCAGCCTTAGCAAGTACTGTCTATCACATCACCCTTTTTGGAAGTGCTCAGTCATTTTTCAAAAGTAAAATAGTTTGTTCAGAAATATAAATTACATGTAAAATGGATATCCAGGAACTGGCTTCTGCCAGTACTAGAGGAAATTTGAACATAACACTAAAGATTGAAGGACAGAATGCAAAATCAATAAGCATGACGCATGTTCTCAAAATCACCCATCCTGTGGTTCTCAAATGTTCTATTTTTGAGTCATCAGGTGTAATTACTAACATTTGTGTCCTGTAATGTCAATACTTTTCTTGCTCCATTTCTTTTTACTTTCTCCTAGGGCTGGGTAACTGGCACACAAGATTCAGAGAGTGGGGATCTCTTCTTGTTGGTCACAGAGGCCTATGCTTTGTTTAAAATAATCTGAGGGCACAAAAAGAAACTATAAGAATTTAAAAGGATAATGGTCACACTTCAGAAAGTGCTCATACTGTATAGATCACAAAGATCAAAGCAGAATTTTAAAGTTTCATTTTTGTGTTTGAAGTTTTGCTTTTCTTTTTTCTTGACCAAAATAACTAAAACTGGAACAAGCTTAGCTCAACTTTATAAAAACAATTCACTAGCATAAAAGACCTTGAGACTACCAACCACTTCAAAAATCCTCAAAAATAAATTACCGCTTTGTTCTGAAACTGAATTTGGAAGGGCATACGCGTCTCTCTTAGGATTTTTTGTGGAAGATGTAATGTATAGTTGAGAATACTGGTGATTCAATGGAAAGTATGATGACTGCTCCCCAGCTGTACAAAGCCACGCTTCCCAGTGGGCACAGTTAGCAATGTCCTGCTTCATGACAGATAATGTACAGTAATGCATGCATGCACGGGAACATAAAATCGTTCAAACTATACTTCAGGAGTGTACAATGTTCAGAAGCAAAACAGAATAAACAATAAAAATTGAGACCTGAGTAATCACATTCCTATGGGCATGCAAACATTATTAAAAATAATCTGCGTTGTAAATTTGTCAAATCAAATATCAGGTTCATTTTATTTTGTGCAGCTTTGCCCATATCCCTTTCCTAATTAGCAAAGATGCTCACATGTCCTGTACACACACATACCGTTCCGTTTCCTAACTTGGCTGACCCGCATTAAAAGAGGTGGCTGTTGTCTAACATGATCACAATTAAATTATCATTGTCTCCACTCACAATTAAAATAACACGCCAGATGAGAAGGTGCATATGGTTTTCTTCCACAAAACTAAATATACAGTATAGCATTTTATCTTTGAAAGGTTACACTGCCTAGACTAACAGTTAGAGTGGACTAGCTCTTCAGAAAGAAGGTCAAAATGTACTTTATCTTCATTAATGCCAGAAAAAAACAGCACTTCTAATTTCAAATGTGTAATTCTCAAGGAGACAGCGACAAAGTACTGCTCATCCCTTCCTGTGAAAGGAATAATTAGAAAGTCGACAATACCCATTGAACGGGTTACCTGTTTTGTGTTTTTTGCATTGCGCGGAGAATTCAAACATCAAGGACTTGCTATAGAAAACACTGGCCCCACTTCAGTCTTAGGACGTAGGACGCACAAGGAAAAGTGCTCCTTCTGACATTACCTCTACCCGCATGTTCCACAGTCCTCAGTGTATAAAAATATGTTTCTGCTAAGTGCTACAGCCTCTTCTCGGTGCTCCATCTGTGAGCATACTGACCCAGCCTCTCTGCATTGCCTAGTTCTTTAATTCTCACCCCCAGCCCTGCTGAAACACTTACTGAAGTCTGGGGGGTTTCAGTTAAGCCCTTACCTTGTTTACCTATATTTTAAGGTCCACACCTACTTCCATAATAATATAGTAGAGTTCCCAGACACTGTTAATCAATACAACAATCTATTAATAAAACACTAATATATTTCCTTTATAAATTACAAAATGAAGTGTTTGAGTTATACAAGAGTTTTGTAGGTGCAAGTCTTTGAAAAGTAAAGATTAATGAAGTGCTGCAACCAATTCAGTCTTATTGCCTTCCTATAGCCTACCTCCTAAATTACAGCACAACGGATCAATAAGGCAGGTGCATCTACAGGCCACATCTACACACACTGCACTGTTCTGCAAAATCTCATGCCCTCCTCACACCCAAGACAACTTGGAATCTTTATTAAGGTTTTAACAGCAGTGCTCCTCAAATCAACACAAATATCCACCCGTTCTTAAATTTCAGGAAACTTGTCTTTGTTCTAGATTCAAGTTTTCAAATATCACTGCACTCTTATCATGCATGGCATTTTAAAATCCTTTATGCCTCCATATATAATATAAAGATATACCTAAAAGCAGCAGCTTATTAACTAAATCTACACTATGAAATATCCTTCTATAAAATAAAATGTTGATCATCGTATATTCTGTGCCCAGTTTATGTGAGCTTTCCAACACCAGAAACACCTTCACTCATAACTTTGAATCCACATTTCTTTTAAGGAATCACTTAACTACTGATATTAACTACAGCCGCGGGTAATATCATTTACCAGGAACAGACAATCAATAAAGAAGACCATCAATTAGGGTGCGAGTAAATATTAGTTTGGTGTCTGCACTGTACGGTAAATGTTCTCGTGATAGCTCTGAAATAGTCTATTAATTATATTTCCAGTTTGGAATGTCGGAACAGAGACAACAGTTTCTGCTTGTCAGAATACTTCTTCTGAGTATGAAGACACCCACCATTTGTCCTGCATTGAACAGCCAATAACAGTGCAAAACATGCTGCCTAATCTGGCCCAGAGTAATGCGTCTTAACTGCATTGCAGATCCTAAACAAAATCATCTTAACTGAAATATTCCCCATTTAATCATGTACTATAAACATAAATGACTTCATCTGTATTAACTGGATGAGTTATTCCTGTCCTGTGAACTGTGTTTGAATAACAGTAAAATCTACTTAACTGTAATTCACTAAACTGATAATTAGACTCCATAAAATACATTTCTTGTGGTGCCTCATTACAACATAGGTTAATATGTTTATTGATTTCTAAAAGAAATATTGATTTTGTAATGTAGGATCTACAAAATACGAATTGCCATTACCAAAACAGACCTTGACATTAAATTCCTGAACATTACTTGTGAAGCTTTAGCATTAACAATTTTGGAACATTTTAAAGACAGCACAAGCTGACTGAGCTGTAAGTGCAATATACTGTCAACTAAATCATTCTCTTGCTTTAGCAAGGAAACCAGACAAACTTGCACAGCAAAGTTTAAGTGACAATTTCGGGTCTGATGCACGGAGACAGTGAAAGTACAGATCAACATCAATTTGTGTCCATTAAGAAAATAAAAATGATTCTGGAAAGAATCGTGTTGAGTGTGCGCAGGCTGTTTCACAGAGAGGGAGTAAAAATGCCAGTGATTTCGAATAGAAATGGTGAGGCTTATGAAAAAGATACAGCAGTGAAAAACACTTTTTATCAGGTGGGCTAATAATATCTCAAGAGTGCCTGTGCGTGCAGTGCTCTCTCGTCGATTTATGATCAGGATGTATGAAAACAGGAAATTGCAAATTGGAGAACACAAAAACAGCAAATATTTTAAATGCATACACAAATGTACAGCTTAAGACATAATGACCCCCAGCATTTCAGAATTTGAAGAATAAAGCACATCCAAAATACACTACCATCTTGATTTGAATGCATATTTACCCTATTAAAAATCAATATCTATGCTACAAAGGTTAAGTAAACCTATAAGCCTAATATAGAAATAAACTGAGGAGACCACAAATTTGAGAGTTTAGTTTGTATATAAACTGTACAGTATATTACAGACCTTATAATATTGACCTTACAGTTCATATTAGGTATATTCTTAACATATATTTATATGTACTTATACTGCCATCACTAGTAATTTTAAAAATGAAAATACAATTCAGTCAGAACTCTGTCATCACGTTTATAATGTTAATAAACACACCACTGGACAGCACAGTGGCGCAGTAGTCAGTATGGGGCCCTGGGTGTTAATTCCAGACCTGGGATGCTGTCTGTGTGGGTCTATAAGTTCTCCCCGTGTTCGTGTGGGTTTCCTCCGGATTCTCCGGTTTCCTCCCACAGTTCAAACACATTGGAAATAGGAAATTGGCCCTACCGTGAGTGTACAGTATGTGTGTTTGTGTCTGTGTGCGCCCTGTGACGGACAGCGTTCCGTCCCAGGTGTATCTGACTTTGCACCTGTTGCTTGCCAGGACAGGCTCATGTGCCCTGTGACCATAAAATGGTTAGAAAATGGATGGATGGATAAACAAGATATTGGATATATGGATTACGGTCAGCAGCCAGTATCTCTTAGATCAAGCAGGTACCTGTGAACAGGGATAGGTTTATTCCCTGCTGAAAGGAAAAGAGACATAATTTTTGAAGGTGGAGCCTTTTTCGGGTGAAGAAGTCTTCACATGAAGAAGGCTCCACAGCCGAAACATTGTGAGTCTCTTCTTTTCATTTCAACATGGGAATAAACCTTAACCAGCTTCTCTCAGCTGTAAGATCAGCAGTGACTGCTGGGATCTGCAGGGCAGCTGCAGTGAAGACTGCAATGATGTCAGTGAGACATGCACTGTTCCTCCAGCTGGAGCGGACCCATCTGTAACTGACTGGAGAACACGCTGCATGTCCAGGGATGAGCAGCTCTGACAGGTGAGTGGGTCAGAGGAGCCTTTTCCAGACCGCCAGGTCCTCATTCTCCACATGCAGGACATGAGCTGCAGCCAAAGGCCATAGCCTTAATTCAATTCCATATAATAATAATAACATCACTTTATTAACCCTTTACAATTTCTTGCATTAGGAATTTGTCTTTTCGCATACCCCAGCTTGCTCTCCATGAGACACACAGAGCGGGTCAGAGTGCAGGGTCAGCCATTGTACGGCGCCCCTGGTGCAGCTGGGGTTAAGGGCCTTGCTCAGGGGCCCAACGGAGTAGGATTCCTCTGCCGGCTGCGGGATTTGAACTGGCAACCTTCCAGCCACAGGCGCAGATCCTTAGCCACAGAGCCACCTCTCCGCCCCAGGATGGGAAAACATACAATTCCCAATAAAAAAGCAAATAAAAGCAAATTGTCTGGCTTTTGGTTGCTGGTTTAGGCTTTAGATGACCCCCCAAGAAGTAAAAGATTAATAAGGCTTTTCCAGCCTGCTGTGACATTTTTCAAGAATACCCAACGTGGAGTATGAGTGGATGCAACAGAGAAGGGCCTTGGCGTTTCCGCCCAAGTTAGGCGAACCACTTTCTGAACCACCGTGCAAACGAAAGAGGGATTCACCAATACAATGACTAAACAGTGGTTTCTCCTGAAATCGAAATGCCAACCACACTGGTCAACGGCTTCCACAGCAAGGGCATTACTTCCTGGGCAAGAGGTCCAGCCCGTCCTTGAATAAACTGCACCGAGATTAACTGGGTCCCTTTCCTAAACAGAAACCTTTGCAACAACGGAGGCCATAAGAAGCATTTTGAACGTGTAAGCAAAACAGCCTTTGTAACATTCTGTCCGTGTTCCTAGAGTTAGATAACTGCACGGAACTGCTCACTTCTGGCACTTTGTATTTCACAGGAGCCGCTGTACATGACTTGGAGAAGCGCTTCACGCTAACAAAAAACTGGCGAGATCTCAGTTGTAATTATTGGCTGTGTTTCTGTATACCAGGAGGGATAAATCGGATGCATTATTATTGAAGTAATTAGTTCAAACACAGATTCGTGCTCGTCTTCTGTTTTGTTTTGCATAAGTTACTAACATCTTCATGTGTTGTATTAGTATGATCCTAGGCTTCAGTCCTCACAGGGCCTCTGTTTTTTTATTCCACCTGAGTTCTTTAATTAGTGAAATGAACTAATCATCCAATTACTTAACTCTGACTACCTACTGCTTTTCTTAATTTTCTTATTATTTATGCTTTCTTCATCTCTCATTTCAACCACACTGTGGATATGCTCCTTCAAAGTCTGAGCCTTTGTCTTCAAAGAAACACAACTGGAAAAACAACTGAACCTCAGCCTTTAGCAAGCAAATATTTATATAAACAGATTTTTATTCGTTTCAAATACTTTCATTTAGCTTAAAATATGTTGTCTTGAAACATGCAATGAAATGCAATGAAATGCAATGAAAGTGCAGTGTTTTCTACGGCAAATTGAAAAGCAAGTGTACTGTATGTTAGGCTGAAAAATATGTCTGCTACATTAATTAAAAAGTAAACCAATAAAATGGATGTAAAAAATGTGCAGAGCTCATTTCTGTGCAAACACAGCTCTGTGGGCCAAAACAAACGTTCAAGGAAGAGACATAGCTGAGAGGACGGTTGTAAAGTAGCATTCAATATCCAAGATTTCCCTTAATGATATCAAGAGTATCATGGAATGTGGATGTATTGAGATACTCATGCTTTGAAGATAAAGGATTCCCCTTACAATACAATTATTATAGATCAAGAAAGATTGTTTTTTAAAAAGTCCTCTGTCTCCCATTGATAGGTTCATCAAATGTTAAACACAACTGAAAAAAATAAATGGAGATCATTCCAAGCATTGATTGACCTAATGCTCAGTAAGCTGAAAATCTTGTATTTGCAACTATAGCATTTATACTCGCCCTGGGTCTGTAGCACCCTAGCACAAATTCCTTTACCAAAGATGCTCTGTCTTCTAGACATCTTGGAGCATGAAACCAGAAAGAAACCAATATATCCTGGGTTCCATAGCCTACAAACCAGCCCTGGTCAAGCACAATATCCTATTCTAATATTTATTTAGATTATATTATTATTGTGATTAATTTCCTGTTGTCACTGGTTATTCATTTCAAAGTTGAACACCTATAATTAGCAAGACTCAGTACAGTGATTCACACTGATCAAGAATTTTCTTTTTCTAAGGAAACATTTGGAACTAAGGACAAGATACTGTATACAGTGTCTAATCACCACTAGGATTTATCGCATAATGTGTCTTGTATCAAAGAAGGCCACACAATGTTAATTTGTTTTTATACTCTGTTACGTTTACCTATTTTGTGCCTAAAGCTCTTGTTTCACCAGGCTGACAGTCCCGAACATCAAGTGCATCTTCATAAAGTTTTAGAGTACCGTTTTATCGAAGTGACTTATAATTTTCATTAAAAATAAGACTGTTTTCCAAAAAGGTCGACATGAAATCGGAAGGACGTTTTCTGATAACTTGAAAGAAAACCCTAGAAATGTTAATACAGGTGGACAAAAACAAAAGTGCACAGACTT
This sequence comes from Atractosteus spatula, assembly GCF_055471065.1. Classification (NCBI taxonomy): domain Eukaryota; kingdom Metazoa; phylum Chordata; class Actinopteri; order Semionotiformes; family Lepisosteidae; genus Atractosteus; species Atractosteus spatula. The sequence goes on along the minus strand of NC_142713.1, from coordinate 30,573,273 downwards.
TGTTCGCAAGGATGAACGCCCTTAAAATATAAGAGCTCCTGAAAAAATCGTACCGCTGTTTCCGTTTATATTTTTCATTCTTTGGAAAACCGTGAATTCTTGGCGATCGAGTTTCCCTGAAAACTAACAATTTTGTGACTGAACATTTCAAGCAGAAATGACTAACAGCAAAAAGGCATTTGGTACTTAGTATTTTGACCATGTATACTTATACGTGTAAGCTACTGTACAACTCCAGCCGCCTGCTTGTCTGTGATGAAGTTTGACGACTTTCAAAATTGCATAAAGCTGACAGCTTACCTTAAGATTAGTTTGTGGGACAAGGGATGAAAGGGCCGCAGCCCTGTCACTGTATGCCCTCCGCTGACTGGATGATGTAGCACTTGTATTTTCAATCATCCAGGAAAGTAATAACGCATTCGGCGGCGTCAGGACCCGACCAGCTTGAACAGCTCCCACGTCCAGATGCCGCCTGTCAGGCGCAGGGACGCTCGGGGATGTACTTAGTGGACAGTGCTCCGTCTTCCACCTGCTGCTTGAAATACATGAAGTATATTTTCCTCTCTCGACGTTGACCAGCCGACAGTTTCTCAGTTGCCGTGCCCTAGGAATTTGAGAGGATAACTGCCTCTCTCTGTTCTACGGCTTCCGAGTCACTGGCAGAGCAGGGGTTGAAATACAAACCCCAGCTTCCTGTAATCAATAGCTTGCCACCTTCTTGAGTACCGGTCTTAAGAGTAACTTAACGGTCCTTATTAAATCCTCTTTTCCACTGCAATGCTTCCATAAGGTATTCTCTGCGATTTCATTATCGGGCTTTTTCCCCCAGTCTTCTTTGGCACAGTTATGTGAGGAATTAATTGCATGCAAATCTGTGACATGTGAAAAATCGGATTATTCTGAACTGAACCTTTTGCGGAAAGGTTGTTACTTCAGAAAAGGTTTCCGACTTAAGAAGTCGGTCCCTCCCGGTGTTTTGTGATGTCTTGCTCCAGGTGGGACAATTGGCATTTTGTATTTGTCGGCTGCCCCCCCGAGCACGCCAGGACAAAAATTGTACAACAGTAACTATATAGTCCTGCGTCAGGTGAGGTCCGGCTCACAAATAGAAACCAACTAGGCAATACTGGGCAACAACAGACGTCCAATCTTCCGTCAGGTCTACTCACGGTTTGTCGAGATCGTGTGGCGTTTCGTTCATTAAAGTAGCACACATGCTTCTTAGCTACTTGGTGGGAAGTCCTTTATCGTTTCAGTCCCGTTTTAGGCGACGATCGTAATGATCCCCACACGAGGGCTTCGGCGATAACACTTCTCGTAGATGTGCTGTTAGTTTTTAGTCCCAGCTTTCTGCAGACAAAAGACGGTCAGTTCATTTAATTCACACGCAACGGCCCTGCGTTTACGGAGAAAAGGGACAGTTATGGTCCAGATCTGTGAAGGGAAACCGCACTTGGATCTTTTCCTTATATCTCGCTTGTCCGTTTTTTATAGCACGGGGTCTTTCTGTTGTTATAACCGGATGGCTAAAAACAGAAAAGTAACAAGTAAGAAGACATCCAGAACTCAAGAATCCGGTGAGGAGGCCTTCTAATAACGATTCACAATCCTTTTTTCAGTTTCTTTTTTTTTCCAGAACCACTCAGTACCTCCCACAATCAGCGACGTTTCACCGACAAGCCGTTAGCCTCAGCAGCAGGACTGTGTACCACTTTCTGGGGGGGGCTTGTATGCAGACGTTATCCCTTCTTCCCAGCCTCCCTCACTCCTGACAGGCAGGAAACGTCCAATCGCAGACTCCCCTCCGTTCTCTTGCAAACCGTGTTGATAGTAAAACACGGCAGTGTGGAGGAAACGGATTGGAGTCCGGAATGACAACCGTATACCGGCGTAATATTGACGTACTAATTCTCAATACCTTGCTCTGGCTCCAGTACAAGCGATTCTATTTGATAAACTACAGTACGTTTCCCCTTTACGAATTTCCAGAGTTCCCTTTCTCTGTTAACAAGGACTGTGCACATTTGAGAACGAAAACCTCTTCATTTGTTTGTGTAATTTCAGCCTTGTCCGTTATTAGCAGCACACAATAAGCATCTGAAAGGGCATTCCTGCTGAACAGACTCAATCCGTACACAATCATAGAAGTGAAGAGATTTTTTTTCACGATTTTTAAGGTGCACTCAAACAATTTAAAGTTACTTTAAAGGCCATTTCAATTTAATCTTAATATGGATTTAAATAAATGTGGTTCTGTACAAACAAATGCATCGTCTGTAGTTAAAGTGAGAAGTTTGTAAACAACTGCCCCGCAGTTTACAGTAGCTACCCTACTGGAAAAAAGTTTCTGAAATGCATCTTAATGCCGTTGGTAAAGCTTAATGATTCCTGAAGAACTTGTTTTTTTACTGAGGGGCACATTGCAATCCTATAATTTATACATATACATAAATTGTATACATTATATATTTAGTTTTCTTTTCATCTAATGCGAAAAGCAGTTCGATCCGGTCTGCGGTTCTGCTAGTGACAAAAGCACCTCCGCGGAGTCGTAATCGCAAAGACCCGTGTAAAACTAGGTTGTTGTGAAGTACTAGCAAAGCGCTGCTCAGAATTAAGGTTCAGTACATGTTTTAGTGTAAACGGCCTTTCTACAACTAGAATCACAAACTTACTAATAGAAACGGAATATTAACACAACGGTACCTATCTAACATGATTCACCAAAACCCAGGGCTCCGTTATTAAACTAACTGCTTAGTTAATTAAATAAGTTTAATAAGTGCTGTAACCACTTACTCACACTGAGGCCTGCAGGGGCAGCACGTTCCAAGAGTTTACTGTGTTGTCAGGACCTTGATTATTGTCTTGAGGTCACATCCATTCTGACAGCTCTGTATACAGCACAGGTTTTGGGGAGGCTTACCAGAACTTCAGTTAGGAATTCAACTGGTGACAGAACAGCGTGTTGGATTTTTCAGTCATTTAAGTCTATCTTAGAGGATAAAGTGTCTCCTTATGTGATTTGCCAGTTAAATGATTAACAGTCTTACAGACCTTATAACTAGATTTAGTGAAGTTCCTTTTCTATCCACTACCACCTATCTATTATCTGCAGTCCTTATCTGAGCTGGTGCTTATGTAGTCCTACCATGTCTGCTTTATATTTGGCAGCCTTCAATACCTCCTCACACAATGAAGAATGTCTGCTTTCAGTGCTAATTGTCTATCATCACAGGAGATGTTGCCACCTTATCTATAAACTCTGTGCAGACATTACAATTTGCCTCCTGAAACAAAGTCGGTGTCCCTCTTTCAGTTTCAAAGGTCAGCATGCACATAAAAGTCACCCTTCCAGTTTAAGACAGTATACACAAAGTGAAAAATATATTGTGTTTAATGCAGAATGTTCGATTTTAGTTTGTTTTTAATGGTGTACAAGCAGCAGAATGTTTTGTTTTTCTATCATTGCTTCATTACTCTGCTCTCCTCCCCACTGAGAGCTGATGTGTGATGAGTGTTCTGGCGCACTATGGCTGCCGTCGCATCATCCAGGTGGATGCTGCACATTGGTGGTGGTGGAGGGGAGTCCCCATTACCTGTAAAGTGCTTTGAGTGGAGTGTCCAGAAAAGAGCTATATAAGTGTAAGCAATTATTATTATTATTATTATTATTATTATTATTATTATCAAGGAACCTCTGTTAAGGTGTATCTCTCCTTTCATAAACTACATTAATGTGAAGATGCACTTTCAGGAACATTTCCATTTAAAATGTGCTGATCTGCTTTTGCATAGTCTTTTCAATTAAACTTGTCTTAAAAATATCCAGATAGCACAAGGTGAAAAAGGGTCACCTACTGTACATCTAATCAGCATATACAGAGAAAATGCCATAGGGAAATTTTTACTATACACTCAAGTTTTGTGCTTTTATGTTGCAAAAGTTCTCTCTGCCTACTTACTAAGTAGGTTGAGAGTGTTCTTTACTTAGCACTCCTTTTAAAGCCATTTACAATGATAAGTGAAATAACAATGATACATGATAAGTGACAAATACAATGATAAGTGATATATACATCAGAACAGAGAGGAAGAGTAAAAAAGGGCTGGTGAATAGAAATAAAAAACAACTTAGTTGCAACAGAGCCACTTTATATGGTAGCAGAAACGTAAAATCAGGATTTGCAACTGAACAGAGGCTCCAGGCAGGCTCATTAAAGAGCCTCAGGAGCAGCTGGTAATAGATTTCCTAAGAATTAAGACACATGCACTGTCATGTGTCTTAAACAGCTTATTAAATATTATTTTAATTGCAACATACTGCAGCAAAACATTGCTTGAAATTGCTACATTCTAATATGTTCCGTTATGAAGTATTGTCATTCTTAAAGAAATACTGATGCCCACAGCATGGGAAATTCTCTTACAAGTACATTCAAAATGTTGATAAAATCTACCCCATTTTAATAAAAATATACCCAGGTATATTATTCTATCATATTCCATTATTTTAAATATTTGTAACCAGTACCATTTCAAATTGCAGCCATGGAAGAATTTCAAAATCCAAACTGGCTGACAGGGGGAACTTCATTACTTGATCTGTTCTTCACTTTTCTTGTGAATACTTTAAAGTGTTTAAAGAAAGACTTCTGTACCCTTGTCATCTTAAATGCCTGTGTACTCTCAATTTTAAAAGGATGAACAATGCTAAATCATGCAAGGCCACTCTGGAATGTCTCCAGGTTTATTTAAATACCCCTAACTGAGTTTCATTATAAATGGTATAATTTGCATTTGTCAGGATAATTTATCCTCATAAAATATAATAGCTTGTGAATCCACATACTTTACAGAAGAGGGAGGAAGAACTTTAAAGGAAAAAATGGGGTGACTTATTGGAGCATTAAAGCACAATGGATGGTGGATTAACACTTTAGGGGTGAGACTATGGCATGCCACTACACCAGGAAAATAGTCCTGAAAATAGTTATATACAGTAGTTTATTAAAACAAGCATGTTTGTGTTCTTTTTTGTCATGGTCAGTCTGCACACATACTGTATACAGCCCCTAAAGAAAGGCTACACATCCTTTCCAAAGTAGCACGGTTTGAGACCTAACACATTTTTCTAGGTTTTCATTTGTATTTACTTTTCAGAATGACTGAGTAGTTGGTGTTGTTTTTTTTTAATTTGGAGGTTGCGTGCTACAATGTGTAAATAAAGGTCAAACAAAATCTGATTCAATATGTCTTGATTTCAGACTGCTGGGCCACAAAATGTGTTACTTTGGACTGGGTGTACTTTGGAAAGGTATTAAACTATAGTTGAAAACCTTTTTCAACATAAAAAATATACATAAAACATAAAAATACATACATAAAAATATTCCAAGGCTTCATCATGACTGAATTGTATACAGTACAACTGTAAATGTGTCCAGGAATCTACTTCTAAGAAGCAGAATTACCTCATACTTCTAAACACAGCTCTAAGAAACCTCTCCAAAAAACATTTAGGAGAGATATTGGAGAGATTACTAAAATAGAATACTATCTAAATATTACTCATAACCTGTATGAGTATGAGCATGTATGAGCCTGTATGCACAGCCTAATAGCTAATATTTACTGTCTCTATAATTGAATAGATTGCCATTGTATTTACAGATGTGTTTAATATAACGCTTTTCTAAAAATCAAATTTTATTTTGAAATATAAACATACAGTATTTTCAGTGCGGTCCTAAGTTTTTACATTCTTACTGTTCTGGTACAAATCTCCTATACAGGAATTGGAATGAAATAGCAGAAATACTAGAGATTTATTTTTAGGTGTAGCTAGTACAGTACCAGCCACTATGAACGTTTAGATCTAAATGACTTTTTACATTTGCTAGAAGTTTAGAAGTTTAGAAGTTTAGAAGTTTAGAAGGATGTCATTCATTGATTTACTCAAAAACACAGTGCCATGTTGGAACATCTGGCATCATACTAGATATGAAAGTGTGGATTCTAAACTGTCTATTTAACTGATAAGCTACATTATACACACAGTTGAACTGTTAAGTTGCAATATAGGAAAGAAAAAAAAGAACTTTGCTTTCGTGAGAAAAGTGAGGATACTGTATGCATTTTGGTCTGATGTCTGATGTCTGATGTTAGAAGTCCTGCCGAAGATATGTCACGAGACCAACTAAATCTTTTTATATATATTAGGTCTCTTGTGTGTCATACAGTACATGCTGATATAACTGAACATTAATGAGGGTAGATTTGTTAGATTCAATATTCACATTCCCTGTTTCATTTAGGATTAAATTATTTCTTCCCTAGTACAGTGGCATGCCCTTGGTTTTCTCAAGAAACAAAATGTGTTAGTTTTGTCTTAGTATACTGAAGAAGACTATGTAATATGTTATATTAAAATGGCATTTACATTGTTCTGAATAGCATACTGTAGCACTTGTGTCCAACAGACCTTGAGCTTTCAAGTGAATGACTTCATAAATGTAGCTCATAAAGGACTTCTTTTTAAAATAAGATAATTATGATCTGGCGCTTGTCTGTACTGGTGACAAGAAGCTCTCCTTTGACCTTCAACAGAGCAAAACAGTCAACTTAAAGTACTGCAAGATGCATTTTCAGGTCAAGACACCTTTGGATGTTGTATTTCGTCTAACATTTCTTTTTCACATGACAGTAAACATTTAATTAATTTTTCTGCAGAAGACAAATATGGCAGTGACTTTAAGGGACATCAGATTAAAAATAGGAAGCATTCCAATGGGGGTAAATTAAGGGTGAGATATGATTAAAGATGTTTTGCATACAGATGAGGTGATGAGAGATAGTTACGGTCAAGACAAATGATTGACTCAGCCATGGTCGACATTAAAAGAATTTTAAACAGGCTAACCACAGGACATCTGAAGGAGATAATCTAATTTTCTGTTGTTCCTGGCTTTTAGCATGATAAGCATTAGCCTTATCATCATACTTAATTTTTAAGTAAGAGATCATTTTTACTTTAATAAGACAGATAATTAAATAAGACATAATTGGTAACATATATAAAGTATTTGTATCTCACATAAGTGGAGACTCTGTCAGACTTTAGGCTTCCTATCATTTGTCCACAATGTAAAAAGCCATTTCTTATTTAGTTTGAGTGGTTGTAAAATATAAATATTTTACTTTCACATTAAGTTATAAAATACTAGTTGATGTTTGGCACAAGTAAGGTGCACAAAAGCTAAACAGTCAATGATATATTTCTTTAAATTTTGGTAATATTTCATTTTGAATTGGAATGCTGCACAAAGTCTTTATCCAGACAACCTAACAATCCATATACAGTATCTGTTCCTCTTTTCTCCACTAGGGGTTGTCTGACAAAAAATATTCAAATCCCTGTGCAGTTTTTACATTTTTTAATGCTTTGAAGTAGCAATGAATGTTATACACACAACCTACTCCACACATGTGAAACAAAAAAACAGAAAGAAGTAAATAAAAAGTTAAAATGAAAGAAAAATGTAAAAGTCATGATACCATAAGTATTCAAACCTGATTAATTGAGGTGCACAAAATTACCTTAACAAACCACGTATTTAGTTGAGTGGACTATCTGTGTGCAATGATAGTGGTTCACCTTGATAAAATGTATACCCATCTCTGCAAGGTCCCTCAGGAAGGAAGTGAATTTCAAGATGGTTTAACCATGAAGATCAAGGGCCTTTCAGAAAACTCAGGGATAAAGTTGTATAAAGGAAATGATCAGCAGAAGGATATAAAAATATTTCAAAGACACCGAATATTCCTTTTAACATGGTGAAGTCAATCATTATATTATGAAGTGGAAGGTGTATTGTCCAACCCAGACACTGCCTAGTTCAGACTGTTCCTCCAAACTGAGCAGCAAGGCAAGGATGAAACTAGTTAGGGATGAACAGTATGAGGAAAATAGTGACTTTGAAAAAGTTACAGAATTCAATGGCTCTGAGAAAATGTCCATAAGTCAAAGCTGTCTTGTATAGCAGAGAGGAAAGAAGGAAGCCATTACTGAAAAAAAACCATCTCCAATCCCACATGAAGCTTGAAACAAAAACAATGTGTTTTTCTGTGGTCAGGCTGGACAAAATTGGATTTTTTTTAATGTAATTGCAAAGCGTTACATCTGGTATAAAACCAACACAGTGAATCACACAGATAAATCATCCCTACACTCAAGCATGGTGGTGCTATCATTATGTTATTGGGCTGCTTCTGATCAGCAGGGACTGAAAGCCTGTCAAGTCAGAAGGAAAAATAGATGGAGCAAAGTATAGGCTAATCTTGAAGGAAAACGCTCTTCATCCTGCTAAAGACCAAAAACTGGGACAGGAAATCACCTTTCAGCAGGAAAGTGATTGAAAGCTACACTGGAGTGGCTTAAGAACTAGAAACTGAATGTCCTTGAGTGTCCCAGTTTAAGTCCAGATTTAAATTCTGTTGAGAATCTGTGGAAAGACCTGAAAACTGCTGTCAATAAGTGATATCCAGACAACTTCAGAGAGGCTGAGCAACTCTTCCAAGAAGAATGGGCAAAACCTGCACCAGGCTCTATGCAAAGTACAGTAGGTAGAGACGTAACTAAACAAACTTGTGGCTATAATTGGATCAAAGGTGTTTCCACCAATGTAATCAACATATTTTATTTTTCTCTTTAATTTTCGCTGACATTTACTGTAACATGTTTTACCCTTACAAAATCCTAAGGTTGAGCATTCATGTTTTGTTAAAATATCAAGTTTAAAATGTATAATTTTCATAAATCAGATTACCGTAGAAAGTATGAGACACTTTTACAAGACATTTGTGCATTCTTCAATTATAGTTGCAAATTGTTTCTAGTATTGGTTCTAGATTTTAAAGATCTAAGCTGCCATTTCTAACCACATTAAACTTAAAATCACTTATTTTTGGACATACTTTTCATATTCAGTAGTATTGCAACAATGTGTGGTTTGGTTTCAATCAGTATGGTTAAGTATGGTTCCATTTGGTAGGAACCATACATGAAACACAAATAAACAAGATTTCATGAGGTTGAATATCTGTGATATATTTGTATTCACCTTGTATTTACTTTAGATTTAGAATATACCAGTGCTGCACGGTGTAAACATATTTCAAAGCTAAATATGTTATATGCTTTTCTATTTAGTCTTCTTAATTGGAGCAAATAAATAGTGAAATATACGCAGACAGATTTGTTTTAGGAATCCAGCAGTTTTGAATCGAGTAGCAATTACTGTATGTGTGAAATAATAAACTAATGCTTCACAGAGAAGTAACAGTGTATAATGTTACTTATTTCAGCCAGCCAATTACATTTAGTCATCAATCCATCCTTCCTGGACTCTGTCATCATTTCTTTTAATTGTTCATAAAAAATAATTATATCAATGAGCTTTCTTTTTTGTTTTCTTTTTTTTGGACGTGAACACTTGTAGAATGTATTCACTTACTCCAGTACCAAGGGACATACTGTGTTTTACAACGTTGTGTTGATTTACAGATTCCTAACATCTGAACCTACACACAAAAACTCCTTTCCTGTTCCGTTGGCATGCTGCTCAGAAATGGAGTTTATAATGGAAGTTCGGGAGGGATGACAACATCCACGCTCAATCGTACTCAGCTGTCAGTAATTAGCAATCGCTCCCGTCATCCTTCCTCCACCAAATGCTATAAATACCAACGTGATTTCCTACTCTCCCTCGCGTACGACTTTTGCATCCCACCTCCACCCCAGCTCCACCTCCGCAGCTGCCCCTTGGTCACCCTGTGTGGGGATCCAGGCCTCCTCTTCCTATGGCCAGGAGGTCGGCCCTCAGCCAAGCAGGTTAAGCCAATATCCGCTCCATAATAGTTCAATAGTTCATCAAGCTTTGATCTTGGGCGTTGTCATTCCTAGTGAAACGTCTTAGTTTGCTGTGAACAAGGGTGGAGTGGGAGGCATCTGTTAGAGGGAGAACATTGTGAATGACAACAGATGAGGACCCCGAAGATTTCAAAACACAACCTTCACTTTCTGGGCGCTATTTTAGAATTGAAATTTAAAAAGAAAGTTTACGTAAGGCCAGTGTTACACTTGGTGCTGAGCAGTTTGTTTATGATCATCTGAGATTTCCTGTGCTAAGGTCATCACAGGACATAACGTGATACATCCTTGCAAAATTTGAGATGCAGTTGTTCAGGTTCATCCAGGGATATGTGTTGTAGTCCCTGCAGTTTTGTTTCACACAAGTTGAATGATAAAAGGATTCAAATTGATTGTTAACATGCTTTTAAATTATATACTTTATTATATAATTATATATCATTTTATATTATACAGTATGTGTTACAGTAATTATGTGGCAGTTATTTTAGACATTGACAGGTATTCCATTTTTGGGAGGAACAAAGTGCATATAGTATGTCTCTCAGGGGAATAACAGCATTTAAAGTTATGGAAAAAAAGCAGCGCACTTTTAATTGCTGGTAGCTAATTACAGAATCTCAACTAGTCACTTGATAGATGATGCCAGTGTCATCCTCAACACAATGGCTGAGCAGTTTGCACCAGAACCCTATGAGATGTTGTGTAAAGAAATGCTTTTTTGTCCCATTCACACATTTTTCTCTTTTCAGCTTTATCATTTTTATATAACACGTTATTAAGATAAACAGTGCTGAAAATACCTGCAATTGTAGCAGCAATGCCATAGTTTGCTGTTTCCATTGTTTGTTTTTTTCATTATCACCTACCTGTGTTGCTTTTCAAATAGAAAAAAAGCCCTGGTCCAGCCCCATCAGCTATAATGGGAATGATGAGCAAAATAATAACGGACTAGGGTGCAGTATTATACTGCTGTCGCCAACACTGAGGTAAAAGCCACCAGGCACAGATCAAGATTACCAGATCGAGATCTAAAGAAGCAGGAAAAAACAGAAGACCCTTAAAATTAATTTATACGGAAACACTTCACAAATGAGATTTTAGATTCAAAATAAATATTAAATGCGATAAAGTTCCTATCAATTCAATATCTGCTAAGACTGCATTTTATCATTAACAAACAAGTTTCAGATGAGACCACTTGGAGGTCGTTTGATACAGGTCAGATACTGTAGTGCTTTCAAGTTTGGTAACCCTAGATAAGACAGAACAATGACATTAATTGGTGGTGGATGATAGTTGTGTCAGCCCAGCTGATTGCACAGGAACTTGATTGGATTCAGCTCTAGCTATTTAGTAAGCCAGCACTTGATGCTGATCCCCAAACTGATGAAGAAGGCCATGAATAATCCATGCCATGTGGGGACTCTTGGCTTTTCTCTCTTGATCACTGAACCATGACATCGTTTCAGACAGTGATCGTAAAAACTGTCTAACCTGTGTGCCTTCAACACATGCACACGTTCATTTTCACACACAAACTCACAAGCCAGACATGTGCTGTCAAACCTTTTGTCATTCCATATTGAGGAGGTAATGAGGAACGTAGAAGAGGGGAATTGTATTGATTTCCACAGGAATATGACAGCCGCTCATATTATCATGCTAACAGTTAACACGGAAGTTTGAATGGAGAGTTTAAATAAGAGTGGTGCTTCTAAAGCATTTCAGTATAATGTGCAGTTTAACAGAGCTTTAGTATGTACTATATGGATTTCAATACAACCCTCATTGCAGCTGTGATTTTTGTCCAGATTTCTAATGGACGATGGCTAAAAATGCTGTTTTGAACAATAAAGGTCATATAATGTTGTGAGCAAGGTCTTGGAGTGCTCTTGCTACACAAACCAGCATTTTGTACTTTGTATTTTGTATGAAAACTGCATTAAAGAATTGGCCAATCCAGCAACAGAGAGTAAAAAATGGAGAAAAGTTCAAAAGAGCTGTATCTTAAACAAGAAGCATAACTACTGGGAAAATTAAAGTTCAAAATGTGTAATTGTGCAAATAGCTAATATTCCGATTTATTGCATTTGCAAGTTCTTCTTTCCATGCCTTTCAGTACATTTAATGTTCAACCACACTTCATGATTGAGATTCTTTCTGCTTAAAAGATGTTAGAAAAATGCATAATTAAGAAAGCAGCAGGTCGGACAGATCATCAATAAGTTTGTGTCCTGTAAGGCTAAAATAAGTTTTAAAAGGACACACTCTTACTACGGACAGTTCACCATTCACCATTTGTCAAATGTGCTTCCTTTTGTTACTGTAAATTAAGATTAAATGATACATTCTGTGAAAAAAAGAATTTAAACCTACAACAATAGTTGTGTCTTTCCAAGGAAAGAGAGAATGAAACAGTGCTGAAACAGAAAGGTAGAGCATGCCACAAAGACTATGCTTCTCAGGCTCAGACTCAATGAAATGATAAATGACGAGGATGTCTGCAAAAAGCGTACATCTTAGGAACATCTTCTCAAAGTGCCAGACCTTAACTCAAAGTGATAAGATTGTGCCACAGAGCAAGTTGCTCAGGCAACAGCTTCACGTTAACATCAGGAATGCAGCCAAGCTGAAAACGCTCCATGACATCTAGAAAGCTGACTGCGTTGAAAAAATGTCTAAAGCTGATCCAATCCTCAGCGATCCTCATGTATGTTTTACCGACATATAGTATCCACCTTACCATCCTGGTTGTATGTGTCAATTTAGGTGCATGGAGAGAAGTTTCGGACAGCAGCTCAAATCCTTGTCAATGTGCTTCCCCGAAACATGTCAAGAAAGCCCTCCTCACTTCGAAACTCTTTCCTTCAACCTTCTTACTCTGTTTTGTACTCAAAGAAACATCATGTCCACCATGCCCAAAAATGCAAACGAGATAATTTATAAGCCTGAAACAAATATAGAGCTGGAAAGGTTTTCATGAGATGAAGGTATTCATCAATAATGTCTTGCAAATATCCAAGTATCACAAACATTGTATACAGAGCTTAGCTTATTGGTCTTCAGAAAATTGCAGATACTGTACTTCAGTAAGGCCCTCATACATTATTATTATTATTTCTGTGAAAGCCAGTGATTTACAGTATACTTTATGCATTTATCTGTTGCTACATATTTTGCCTTTGGCCTTGTTGGTTGCTGGCTTATGTATTGTAATTTGTTGCGGATGGAGGAGTAACAGAATGTTTCCTTTCTGGTCTTAAAAAATAATAGAGCTACTATAGTTGATCTAGTGGAAGCACTCTGATAATATGATACTAGTGATAACCTTATTTTCTACAGGGCCTTTCATGACACAATATTTGAAAGGGCTTTCCAGGAAAACAAAGCAAAAGCAAAAACAAAAACACTGTATCCAAAATAATACATAAGAAATAAGACAAAAAATGAAACAGAGTTAGCGTAAGAACTATCGAATGAAAGGAAATTGTAAAGCATGGTTTAAAAGAACTGATGGAACTGTGAGGTGTAATATGGGCCAGGAGATTATTTCACAGCCTTGGGGCAACAGAATGCAAAGTAAGGTCTTCTAAGGTTCGTAGTCTAGTCTAGGGAACTGAAAGTAGGCCAGAATCTAAAGAGATCACGTGACATGCAGGTCTATAGGGAGATTAAGACTTCACTGATGTAAGCAAGCAATGATTTTCTAAATTTTATTCCAAAATCCATAGGGAACCATTGCATGAAAGGTAAAACGGGGAAAATGCGCGACATTTTAGTTATAATCCAAGCCGCGGAGTTTTGAACATGTTGCAGGTTGTTTTGAAAATGTTTGAATACACCCTCCAGCAAGGTGTTGCAATCATCAAGTATGGAAAAGATAAATGCATGAATTAGCATCTCTGCATCAGACTTTAAGAGTTATGAATGGATATGAGCAATGCTATGAAAATGGATATACAGTGCAGACACCTTCACAGCATTGCAAGCAGAAGCCTCAAATCAAAAGTGACACCATGACTGAGCATTGGAAAAATTCCAAATTAAAGTTGATTAGTATAACTTCAATTTGGTCAGAGTTCAGATGTTAAACTTTTTGTTGTATCTGTTTTTTTTTCATAATCTAAGCAGGGAGACAAAGCAGTGCTTGATTAGTGCCAGGTTTGTCTGAACGTAAATTTGGGTGTCATCATCGCAGAAATGAAAACTGATACCATACCTGCTAAGAATCTGTCCACCTGTCAACAGATTCTGAAAAAAAAAATGGAGCCAAGAGCCAAGCCCTGTGAGACAACAGATGTGACCAACTTTGGTGAGGTGACACAAGGTAAGCTTGAGCAAATTATTTTCTATCAGCTAGAATTTTAGTTATGCTTTTAATCACAACAAAGCATTTCAAGTCACGTCAACAAACCTTTCTAGTCTATGTCTGGAACCGGTGCTACTGTAACTCTTTTAAAGAAGACAAAGTTTCCTAAACATCTACAGTTTTTTTTTTTAACAATCAGTATTTCCAATGAATTAAGAAGCAAATGAAATTACATATGCCTATACATATAATATTTAATTTGCATCACATCACACATCACACACATCACATCCAGCAAAAGTCTCTGTTTTAAATGAGGAGTTATATTTGTTATATTATATATTAAAAGAACAAAATGACTATTTCTGAATTTTAAATAAACACAGCAAATTAAATGTAGCATTAAAAGGTGTTTTGCAATCTGTACTGTACTGTACTGTATGTTGTCATAACAGAAAACATTTTCTTACTCTATCGTCTCCTATGCAAATAAGGTATTTCTCATATTGAGTGTCTCAATAAATAACAAAAACACTAGTTGAAATATACTTTGCTTCAACTACATGCTGACCACTATTATGAAATAAAGAACAGGGTAATGGGCGGTTCATGATACAGCATGCTCATAGGCAAGATAATTCTCCCTACTACTTTCTTTATAATATAAGAAATACATTAGCATTAAAACTGTTTCCATTTGCAATTTTTAAAAATTTCCCAATTATTATACAGTATATAAACTATACAGACTTTAGGAGATTGTGGGCCACTCCCAGAACTGGGCAGGTAGAGAAGAGAATTACACATAATACGTGGAAACCATTTCATTAAAGTAAAAAAAAAATCTTCAAAACAATTGGATGAAAATTCTAAAATGGCATTTAAGTTTTGGTCATTCTGGAATCTGATAACAATATATTGACACTTGCTTAAAATCCATACGCTTGAAAGAAGTGTGTCTGGTAAGAGGTTTGGGGGTATGGTGAAATATATCTGAGTCATGGTGTGTATTTGGGTTTTAAAGGATCTTTTAGAAATGGTGATGGAAAAAGAAGGATGACTAAGGGCTGTGTGAGAATGATGGTCTCAGGAAAGCAAGTGCTAATCCGCCTTTATATAGTTTCACTAGTGGAATTAAAGAAGAAACACCAACTCCTACTGCAATTTATAAGCCTATCTACTTCAAAGAAGAGGGTCGGACAAGGTGGAGATAGAAATATTGGCAGCCCTGGCATAAGGCTGCTTTGATCAAAGACATCATTAGAAATACAAAACATGTCTGTACCCACTGCCACAAAGAAAGGCTGTTCAGCTGGTTCTGCTTTTAGCAGCTTATTGAGCAACACTCCACTGGTGCATCTTTGGTCTGGAATGAAGTTTTTTAAAGTAAATGTGGAATCCCTTAACTTCAGAAAAAGGCTTGTTAAAATCCTAAAAATTTCGCTAGGTCGTCCAAGAATCTCATCTAGCAGTTTAGTGAAGAAGCCAGGGAATCAGCTTTATCACCATACCTGGGTAGCTTGTTCCACACTCCCACAACCCTTTGAGTTAAGTTCTATCTATCTATCTATTCTCAGTCTCACATACAGTAGTTTTCACTTTTGTCCCAGGGTTCATGTTTCACTTTTGATTCTGAAGAAATCCATTGGGTTGACTTTATCAGTGCCCTTAAGGATTTTGTATACCTGAATCAGGTCGTCTCAAAGTCATCTCTGTCTAAGACTGAAAAGGATTATTTATTTTAGCTTGTCAGTATAAAGATTGTATCTAGTTGCTCCTCTCTGGACTGTCTTCGCAAGAGTGATATCTTTTTTTATATCCCAGTGACCAGAATTGAACACAATATTTTGAAGTCTTAGTGGTAAATTTTAACAATTTTATTTAAATTTCCCATGATTTCTATAAGATGATAATAACTTGTCAACATAAACAAGTCTTATTCATAAGTTCAAGTTAGCATTTCTGATTTGCGTTTGTAGTTTGTTTTGTACCGGCATGTAATATTGTAAATTCATATACATTAAACAGCATCTGCAAGGTGTTTGCCCAATCCTGAGGTTTATGTAAAACTGGAATTTATTTTGCTGTGTCTCCTGTTTGCTAATCCTTCTAACCCATTTTGGTATCATTTGCAAACTTGAATAGTTCAGTAACTGTACCTGATCATAAATCTAAATTAGGATGAGCAGTGGACCTAGTGCAAATTCCTATGGTCCTGCACTATTTATACCACCTCAAATGAAAATTGAGTACTTACACCATCCCAAGTGTACATTTAAAATGTAGATTGCGCAAGTGTTTACACAGCTCTCTGAGAGCGGAGGTCTGTTTTTCTAAATGTTTTATGAAAACCCAAAGGATACGATTTTTCATATGATTGACATACTGGCTCACTGAGGGCTATCTTGTTTTATACTGTAAAATTAAATAACATAGTGTATTATGTAAATTAAATTATAACCTATATCTTATTAAATTGTTTAATGTACTGTATGTTACAGGAACAGGACATTTCCTGTTCTCTAAGATCTCTAAAATAATAGTAACATAAGTAGCATAGAAATTCATAACTGATAGAGGTGAAATAATTATTCTCCCAACACTATGTTCAAAATAAACAGGGCACATCTGGCCAGCTTATTCCCAAAGGCCTGGCCTTACTGTCTATCAAGAAACGGGAATTCTGAAGACCTCTCCATCACCCTGTCTCTTCTACCTCATCTGTCAGAAGTGCCATCTGAAAGCCAATCATGCTGTAAAATGGGAGGGAAGTCCCTCAGGGAGCAATTATAGACATATTCCCACTTTTATTATGTTTAAAAAACAAGAACAGAAGCAAGCTCCTGGAGTGCAGCAACAATCATGAAACAACAATAAGACACAGAAGACTTCTGAGCACCCTGGCGAGAAAAGTCATTGCTCAGAGATAAGCGAAAAATACATACTGTAGATTGAGAATCTAAATAGCAGCTATCCTGAGCATACACCCATCAAAGAATTGCCTGGAGTGTCTGGTACTAAAAACCTCAAACATCCCTTCAGAGCAGATACTCTGAATTCAAATGACAATATTATACCAATCGAAAATACCCATTTTATTAAATCACCACTGTTACTTAAAAGAATCAACAAAAGCATAGAATAACATACATTCTGACTGATATTTATACTTCTCAGAATATTCTGTTAAAGGAGCAAGTGCTCCTTAAGACCAAAATATATATTTTTAAAGGTATCCATTGCAATTTGAGAGGTCCTGTTTTTTTTTCTTTAATTTTCTTTAGTCATGTTTTTAACCTCTAATCAGATCTGATTAAGGGACTGTTGTGCCAAGGAAATGGGCAGATTGAAAACATAATTTGTTGATTGACCACTGGCCATGGTGTTATGGGAGCTGGAAACAGGTCCAACCCAGGCACAAGCATGGCAGATACTAGCAAACAAAAAAGCTACATGGCCAGGTGACCTCCATTTATTTTAATCTTACAGTATGTAATCTTCCTTTGATCACTTTGGGTAGTTCTGACAGGACATCCAAACGGTAAGATTGAAGTAATAGTGCAGAATGCAATGCGTTTAATAGAGATGACACCTTGTAAGTTGCACACTTGGCTGATACAGTAAATAACAGAAGGTAGTGAGTTCTCTGTAGTCCAGCTTCTTCCAAGGCGGTTTGCCAAATCTTTATGACATCTCCTGTGAAGCAGAGGGGCTACATGGGAAGTTGTAGCTCAGGCTTGCAAATATAATAATACAATACTGATACTGTATGGGTGATTTGTGGTCTGCTGTGACCCTGCTGGGATCAATCCGACTTGATAGCAAAGTCACAAAAGCCACAAAACCACACCCTGGACAGTGGGAAATTCTACTACACCACCAGGGGCTTCAAATCCTTGTCATAGAGGGCTGGTGTGTGTACAGATTTTAATTCCAGCTCAGCTCTTAATGGTCATTATGGATTTAATTGGACACTCCTGCAGTACTCAAATAGAACTTGCCTTCTTTTACACTGTCTTGAAGGACAGGAGAATCCTACTGAAGAACTGTGTACTGCCCAGGTTTCTTGAGGGCTGATATCACCTTATGTAACAGGCACTCTGCTACTCAACCCTATTACATGAGGTTAACTGAAAGAGAGAAAGTATCTTTGTCATTAGTTTTTATCACTCTACAATCAGACCTAATAATTTGACAAAACTGAAAACATTAGACACTTCAAACACATTCTGAAGACAACAGAATGTCTCTGGCAATACCGGAACAGTTTTTCCACCAGCAGAATTTAATCTAGCCTTCCTTATTTCCATAATAATAACAATATTTCAAACCAAGTGTGTTTTAAGGCTAACTAAGACTCCATCCAATCTTGTACAGTAGATGCATTTTTACCTGCTAACATTGCTGAACATTCTAACAACCATTCTTATTACTGTTGCCACTATTCAGAACTATTCACCAGTTTGAACTGTATTTCCAAGAAGGATTTCCAAAATCATTAGAGAGCAGGTGATATTCATATATACAATCAATTATCATCTTCATAGAACATCATCTGAACACTTTATTATAATCAGTCCTACAGGACCTATGCTGAGGGATTCATGCAAGATAATTATAATAACTTATTAGTATTTTGGCCAGAACATCTGTAGTAATTTATTCACATGAATCTTGCAAAATATATATGTGTAAGATGCATGCTGTTGTCTTGTTGGCTGGTATAAGAGATCATTATGATCATTATGATGATGGTCTTTGTGGCCTGTCATGGGACATTTACACAGGATTCTTAGGTATCTCTCGCTCTTTCTGTATTATATGTATTGTAGTGTAACCTGTTGCAGATCCACAATGTTATCTTATGTCTGTCTGTTCCACCATCTTGGGTCATATTACAGAGCCTGTTAACCCACCCCTTAAAATGGAGGTTCGCCTGTCCATCAACAGGACCAGGGGTTGGGCTATATATAGTATATAACCTGGCCTACTGTAGGTGGTGTAGTAGTTGTTGGTTGAGTTTTGTTCTGTCCTGCTGGTTTTCTTGTTGCATTTTTGTTTGGTGTCCCCCTATTAAACCTGTACTTATTTTACTCCTTTTCTGATTATTTCTTGACTTGGCTGATTGCTTATACTGGGTAATTAGTGACACTCATATTTATATTTTCCTTGTGACTTCAGTCATACTCACTGCTCATCTCCTGGAGCATAAACTGATCATTGTAGGTCATTTTTGCATATTTATTGTTCCATCGCTGCTTACAGTATATACACCAAAATCATCCAGGTTCACACTGACATTGTTTACAAGGACTATAGAGTGTCTGTACAAGCAGAGATCTATAAAATGAGAAGGATTACATAGAGTTGTCAGGGATCTGACAGAGAAATGTTCTTCTCTGCTTCACTTTGACATGTCTGTTTAGGGCACATTTTTATGTTCACTATTTTTGCTAGAAAGTTGTGTTGGCATATTATTATAATCTCTTTGTTCATATATCTGTGAAACAAAGAATACACTTTTGGGCATTAATGAACTGTCAAAAAGCTCATCTCATACAGTGATTTTTGTACAATACTAATATATTGTACAATTGTATTACACATACTGTACAGGTGAGAGTTGAATGTGAGTGCTACAGTATGTCTTTTAAAAATTAATAGGGTCTGACACAGTAGACAGAGGGAAGAATACATCAAAATGTTAATAACAAAATTACTCCAAACGTCTTTTATGATGCAGTGAAGATAAACATAAAAATTGGATGCTACAAATGTTTGGTTTAGTCCAATGACCCAGGGATAACATACTGACTATTATTCAATGCTACTGCCTTTGATTTTCCAAATGGCAATGGACAAGTTTAATAAACACGGAAAAGGGGATTTTCTTTATTCATCTACGTGCTTTATTTTTAGCTCTCCTGCAATTTAGAGTGCCGCACCTGCTCTCCCGGCTTGAAAACCACGATTGCTTTCTGACAGAATATGAGTAATGGTGGCTCTACTACCAGGACTGGAAATTCATGAAATTCTCTACAGCTCCCATCTCTTTTTAACCAGGATGGATTTATTTCTCAGCAGTGGTGACACCGATATTTCTTTGGGCTGAACAAGAAATGAGCTGCTTGAAAGCAAGTTAGTACTGTTATATGCTAAAATACACAGGGCATATTGACTCAAAACAAACAAACATACAAGGAAAGACCCCTAGCTCAGAGCCACACTAACAAATTCAGTTCTTCTTTTTACGTGGTAACAAGGATTAACTCACAAGTATTCTTGCTAATGTAACAGGGTTCATGGAATTACCCCCTGTTCTCAAGTCTCCACAAACCCCCTGTTCCAATTCTCTGCACTAAAGAGCTGGCTTTTGGGGGCACGGTGATCGCTAGCATTTGAGGACTAAAGTGCATTTACTATATATACAGTAGCTTTTCTCATGCTTTCTAAAGCACTTTACACAGAAGAACAAGTAGAGCAGTGAGAAATACAGTACCTTTAACACATTAATTAAGGGGGGCTTTGAGGAGGCCAAATTGAATTCAGCAAGAACATTAAACTACTGTATATACTGATACTGAATATACTGAATTACTCCTAGACCAAATGTGTACATCTCTGGTGTGGCATAGTTTAGATTCAGCCATTTTTAAATGATCTACCTATTTTCTTAAACCGTCAAGGGGGGTATAAAGGTATAGATGACGTAGCTACGGGGAAGTGATTTTCCTTTTTAATTTAATGTAGTTTTGTGAATCTTGAAAATCATGTTTAAAACCAGGCAAATGCAGCAAATTGTGTACTAGAACATTTTTAAAAGCCCTACTTGTTTATATATGCATTGCTTCTGAGATGTACCATATCTGAACATCTTAAAATACAGTACATTTCTGTCTCGTTCTGAAGGTATGTCTTTTTCCTTATTCATTTAAATTAATATCAATTACATTTTGATTTGTAAGTATATGCTATTTTGGCATGACACGTGGTAGCTTGTTCATTCAATATTCATGATTTGGAAATAATCAGAGGTTTTAATATTAGAATTACAATATGTCAAAGAGTTAGTGGCTTGCGTTAAGGATTACCACGTGGTTAATTAAACGGTCATTTACACAAGCAAAAGTTGTAATCGTACAGTATGATTGTGTTAAGGGAATAAACGGTTTTGCAATTAGCTAAGGATGAGCTATTACACTGTACTTTAATTACATTTAATATACTACAAAATAATTATATACTGTGCTACAGTACATACAGTAATATACTTTTTAAGCTGAATATTCCTCATTATGCATGTTTTAAGTACCATATACACTATGGGTATATACAGAGTAAATTAAATTGGCCTGTGGATTGCAGTATGTTTCCTGACCAGTGACAGGATGAGGAATGAAGGTGTTGTGCTGGAATGAATGGAGGATGGTTTCTGTTTTGCATAAGCACTCCAGGGGTGCTGATTAATAGCACTGGTCTGTAATTGCAGCGAGAGCTAATGCACATGAAAGTGTTTTCCCTGAAATGTTAGAAGTAACTTGACACTCGGCTTTCTTCACAAAAGAAAAGCCGGCAGGAATAAAAGACAGAGACATTGTGGCATTATTTTTCACAATGAGACAATTCCCTTTAATTACTTCGTCAGCAATTCTGTTTCTCTGATCATTTTTATACAACAGAATGAAAGAAGAAAAAACGAAAGCAGAAGGGAAGAGTAATACAGATACAGTACATGTCATTACCTTGTTACAAGATAACTATATGTACTTAGCTTGTATCACATTATGCTTGTATATTTACTTCAAATGTGTCTTATTTTCTATTCATGTTGTTGCACATTCGTGTTTTTCCATTTTCTGAACTGAATCCAATTAAGTTAGATATGCAATTTAATTCCCCTTTAAATTTCATGTATGGGTAGGGGTAAATTACTATATTGCAGGGGTCTCTGTCTATCTAAAACAAGGTGCCATTAGTTTAATTTTCTGTTTGAAACAGATTACTCTTTATATCTTATTCCAGCCTCAGTAAACACAAGTCATGTATCATTGCATTCCCTTTACTGTGACATACTTTCAATTTGTGCATAAGATCAATTAAAATTAAGTCATTATTATTATATCATTAAATTATCATGATCCTAAATACTACATCACCATCTCACTTTACAGTTTTTTAATGTTTCTTGTTTACAAGGTAAATTTTATATAACTGATAGCAAATATCATAGTTAATAGCATGTTTACAATCTGTAGAGTACTCATCACTATTGGAGCATGATACTGTTACTAATTGTGTTACGTGATAAACTGATCATTTCATCACTGAAAGAGCTGACACTAGACCCATTATCAGAAAGGCATTGCATTTCACTGAATGAAAGCATCTACACGAAATTAGTTTTCATTTTGCTTTTCTTATGCCATAACACAGCAACACAGGCAACAGTCAGGTTTTATTCAATCTTTATGTATCTTTACAGTATATTACTCTATATGACTCCTGCAAATGTATTTTTATTTCACACCACAAAAATAAGATAATTGAAATTTAATTGAAAAAAATGATGTACAGTAAGTGCTGAGCTGTTTTTTCCTATAACATTACAAAAACATAACGTTTTTTTAAGCCTTTTGTGTTTCATTTTGATGCTAAACCAATTTTCAAACACAGTGCTCATATTGAAGTTATTACTGTCTGTTTGGCCCTCCTTTATTTTCTGTCAATGTTTCTATATTATAGTCCTAAAATATTCTAAAGCCTGAGGTGCCTTTTGACATTTATTCCAAATAGATCACGCAATTCTGTATAAGTTTTAGGTAACTAAATAAATTCACTTGACAAATTTAACACTTCTCTCCAGGCTTGTAATGTTCCTCAAAACCAGTTTATCTAATGAACAAACAAACATAAAACAGGCGTTAATACATTCATTTGAAATAATACTTAGATTCTCTCTGTAACTAAAGATCGTAAGCAGGAATAAAACGTGAAAGATACCACAGTCCTTAAGGATGGGAGCTGGAGAGCTTGTCCACATTTTCTGCCAGGGGATTGGCTCTCACTTTTGAGGACGTTGTCTGTCTAACCTCTCACCCCCCAGATTGGAGTTCTCTTTTCTTGGTAAGATTAAGTCTGGTGGTGAAAGGTGTGTAAAATGAAGTTGGATGGATGAATGGATGAGTGGATAAATGGATGAACAGATTTATTGACCAGATGCATGTAATGGAAAATGAGGGATGTCAGAAAGATGAAGCAGTAATGTCTTCAGGGGTGATACGAGAGATTGTGGTGTTTCTGTTGTTAGGACTCAGTCCTGGTAGTCTTAAAATAGGCCTCTGCTGTATTAGATCCTTTTTTATCCAAAAACCTAACACTCTAGCTTCTGTGTAAGGCCTATCTGAGGATCTTAATTAGATCTACCCTGAGACATATGTCCTAGATTTCTTTAAAATATGCTGATGGTGTTAGTAAAGATGGAACATAATCCTGATCCAAACCAACCACAGATGGCAAGATGTCTTACTATTTTGATAGATTGTTGAGAGAGTAGGGTTCTGCTCTAGAATTTCCTTGTTCTCCTAGGTTTTCCCTGGATGTGCTGGTTTCCTCCCAAAGACATGTTGGCTGCTGTAGGTTAGTTGGTACTGTATACAGTATCTAAACTGTCTGTGATTGTGTCCTGTGAAGAACTGGCATCCTGCATCTTTCTGAAAACGGATAAATGATCTGGGGGTAAAGAAAGAATGATGTTTTGTTTGATGCTGAATCCTATGTGCTAAACGCAATACATTTCTCAATATTCTATCTTTGATTATACATGCATCGCTATATGTATCACAGACAACATTAATTACAAGTGAAGACAAGCAATAACTGTTTATTCAGACAATGCATGCTGCAGGTGTCACTGTCTTGTATGTAGACTGCAGAAATGTTTGAATGTTTGTAAAAGACATGTTGAAGCTTCCCTGAGGTAAGATGGGATGGCTGGAGATTATACTGTCCCAGTACTGAAACACTTAAATGCTTTATGTATTCACCTGACATTACTGAAACATGGACCAAGGAACTTATTGCAGTGTTGATCAGAATTTTGAAAGATCTTAAGGCATTTATCTCCTTAGTATGGCTTGTAAAGTTTTGCCAAACATTAATTTTCTTGTGTGAAAAAAAGCATCAATATATATAAAGTACATATATAACCAATTTAGAATGCACGTATTAGCTAGGATTCTGAAAATCCCTGCAATACTTGAATCATTTTTCCACAGCACATAAAGAAATTCGAAGCTCCACCCCACTTTTTTAAATTATTCTGAACAATCTATTTTTATTCACCTGGTATGGACTCACCAATTTGTTTTTCTGTTTGTCAGCTCACAGCAACACTACGTGGGCAAATTGAGGAAGGCCAGATAAGGTCTTCCAACATGGTCTCCAGCTGAACCCTTGATCTCTTGATACATTCACAGAATTAACAAAGAACACACAAAACGCAGCCTAAGCAAAGTTTAGGGGAAGCTGATGGAAAAAAAAAAGTTAAGTCAAATAATGAAATCCTGGCAATCCTAAAAAAAAAAAGGTGAGTCAAATAATGAAATCCTGGCAACTGTAAAAAAAAAGTTGAAGTCAAATAATGAAATCCTGGCAATCCTTAAAAATGGTTTCTTTTTCTTCAAAATGAAGGGTGGAAGGGAAAAATAAAAAACAGACAAGCTGCAGCAATCAAGCCTTCGGAGGACTGTTTTTTTTGTCTTTTGACACACTGCAAACAAATCAATTTTTCTCCAGTTTCACTGCAAATCTAAAGCTGCTGGACCCACTACCCGCTATTACTGTAGCTGGAAAACCTAGAGAGATATGGCCATCTAATCAGAGATCTGTCGTGCTGTGTATGGAGACCCAGACACATCATCTCTTCACTTGACGCAGTCTAGAGCTCATCGCGTCCATTAATGGCAATAGAGCTGGACTTGTGCTTGGAACAGGCACATTTATCGGGTGAGCACATGAAAGGAAGGTTAAATGAGAAGCGGCCGTTTGGCTCATCTACTGTAACATGTTTGGTATTTAGTAGTTAATTGATCCAAGGCTCTCATTTAGCAGTTTCTTGCAAGAAGCCAGGGCACTGGCTTCAAGGACATGGCTGAGTATCTTGTTCTGTACTCTTACAACCCTTTGGGTACAGAAGTACCACCTGTTCTGAGTTTTCATTACTCTTCCACGTACTTTCCACTTGTGCCCTCTGGTCTGTGCATCACTGTTAGTTCTGGAGAAATACACTGGAGTTGACTTTAGCAGTCAGTGCCTTTGAGGATTTTGAATACTTACTTGCATTGAGTCTTGACGTAGTCTTCACTCGTCAAGACAAAAAAGGTTTGGTTCCTTAGCTTGTGGACAGATTCCAGAGATGCAACAGCTTTACTAGAGTGTGGTGACCAAAACTGTGCGCAATATTCTAAATGAAGCCTAGCTAGTGTGCTATACAATTTGGAAATTCATTTGAAGTCTACACTTTTGATTATATATCTAATAAATATCCTATTGTTTTCTCACATTGTTTAGAAGATGTAAATGACATGGCAACATAAACACCTATGTCTCTTTACTACGTAGCCTGTTCTCACTCAGCATTTCCCATTTTGTATTTAGAATTTATATTTTTGCTACAGTACCTGCACGCAATACCCTGCACTTGTCTACATTAAAAAGCTTCTGCCAGGTGTTAGCCCAGTCCTGGATTCTATCCAAATCTTTTTTAATTTCATTTTCAGATTCTACAGTATATACTAATCCTGCAAATTTGCAAACTATCATATGCAAAGTGATTACTAACTAGTTTGCTAACTATTCCTGAATCTACTGTAAATCATTACGATAAATGAAGAAGAACAATGGTCCTAGTACAGACACCAGCAGTATTCCACTAATTACGTCAGCCCTACTTGAGTAGTCACCATCATCTGAGCCCTGTGTTTTCTATTTCAGAACAAATCTACAACCCAAACATTTTCCATATACAGTAGATAATATATACACATATACAGCAGATCCACTCAGGAGCAGAGTCCTTTTTGATTTCTTCCATTGCAAGTATAAAAAATGTACAGTAAGATATAAAAGCTGCTTAACTTTGGGTCTAGTTTTTGCATACATAGCAATACTTTATCTCCAAGTGAATTTCTGCAATTTATTTTTTTAATAGAAATCACAGTTTGATATGCAACCATTTAGTCCCTGACCCCCAAGGATTCTTTTTAGGAATCTAACAAAACTGCCCTTTCCTTAATTAAACTCTTTCTTATACAATACTCCTTTCATCCGCAGTGGGCATTTCATAATCAATTTTGTGTTTCTAATTCCAGAACATAGCATACAGGTTCTGCACGCTGACAATAATTCTTTCAAGTGTGGATAAATTACATTATCCAGGAAATGAAAACTGATTTACTCCACACGCTCAGGCTGAAAAAGTCACCTTGGAGTTCGAGGTTATAAATAAGAAAAAAGAGGTTATCAATGCTCCTCTTGGAACTAACTCCACAGCCATGTTGTTGATGCTGACGCCTTGGCTTCCTTCAACAAATGGCAGGAGGAGTTCCTTGGATCAATTTGATACTACAGTACCAAGCGAAGGAGCCAGATGAGCCAACAGTCTCCTTTCAAGTGTAACCTTTCTGGGTCTTACAGTACTGTATATCGTTTTGCCAGAGCACAAATTCCATGTGTAAAATGCATTACACAGTATAGTATGAAAAATAATCTAAAAACATTGTGGTACAATTCTTAATTACAGTTTTGTAATGGATTTTTGCTTTTGATGCTCTCATTATGATCATTATAACAGATTTCTTTAAACTGACATGTTGATTGATGATAAGTTTTAAAGTGGTAAACATCTAAGTTTATTATTAACCTACTGTAGCTATATTGAATACGCTTTTTTTCAAAAAGATTATACATTAGAAAGATTATACATTATTGGAAGGAACATATTTTAAGGGTGACACAGTGGTGCTGTGGTTAACAGTGCTGCCTTGCAACGCAGGGGCCCTGAGTTTAGAGCTCTCTCTTTAGAATTTCTATGTTCTCTCCATGTTCATGTGGGTTTCCTCCCACAATCCAAAAACATGCAAGTTAATTGACTTCTGAGAAAACTGGCCCTGCGACAGACTGGTGTCCCACCCAGGGTGTACCCTACTTTCCAGCTATTGCTTGCTGGTATAGGCTCTGGCCTCCCCATGACACTGAACTGAATGAAGTGGTTAGAAAATGGATGGATGGGACATATTTTAATGTATAATGCTTCACAATGTCTCCTGCTCACAGTGACTCTGTATTGGACTAAGTGGGTACTGAAATATGGATGCGTAGAGCTACACAATGTAACATTACACATTTCACAATTTATGAAATATTTTTGTATTGTTGAGTTAAAACTTTATAAGCTGATCCTTGGTCTGCTCCAAATCTCCACTCAAGCCCCTTTCATTTCCACTTTAAGTAATGGACACAAAGACAAAATAGAGGTTCTTCCAGATCAGCCGGCAGGCAGGCAGCTACTGGAATAATCAAAGAGGCACATTTGTAGATTCTATCCACGCACACATGCACACATACCGCTCCCTGTAATGCAGCCATCCTAACCCTGAAAGAAGCACTACTTAATAGAAATAGAGTGAAGAACGAGGGAAATCTGCATTATAACACTGACATTCTCAGAAAAAAAATATCCCTTGGGCAATACAAGTGTGTTTTAATTATACAATAGACAGATAATCCTTTAAAACCTTTTCAAGCCCATTTTCGGAGGACAAAAAACTAACACAGGCCAGCAATGTAATAAGGACCAAAGCATTCAAATTGCACTTGATTTGGCTAAGGTTGAAGAAAGAAATATCAAAAATGAAAGCATTTGGATTAATAGTTTACAAGCCAAACATATACCAGAGTTGCATGATTTTTTTTTCCGGGCATTCACTTTAGTCTTTGAAAGCTTTTATGGAAGCACACAACATGACAGAGGTAAGACATGTCTCCTAAATGTAGCTGTTCTGTTACATAAACCTGGAATCTTGCTATGATTATGTTATTGTTGTGTAGTTTAGTTAATGGTTTGGTCAAATTTAATTTCTCCGAACTTCCGCAGTATTATATTCATTCACTGAGGAGAATGAATCGCCTCACCTCTGCCAATCACCTCTCAGTTCAGATAATCCTCTGTAATAACCTCACGCCTTTAGAGACACCAGATCTTGACTGCAGTATAGTTAAGTGCATCTTGGCAATTTAGAAGTGTTGAGGTCCCTTGGGCACATTTGCAGGGCTTGTATCTTCTCTCCAGACCTTCTTCAGCAGAATCAATTTTCCCCTGTTTTCTCCTTAGATTAATGGTTTTAAAAACTTCTGTTAACTGCTTTCATTAACAGAAAGGTCCAGATTGAGGAGAGATCATTTCATGCAGCTTTGGTGTAGAAATCTAAGAGCTTTTCTAACTTGGTTAGAATATCATATACCAATATGTCCCACTTGTATAAACGTACTGTACCTATTTAAGAGTTTTGGGTACCAATTCATCCTCACCATTTCAAACAAGAAAACTATAGA
Organism: Atractosteus spatula; assembly: GCF_055471065.1. Lineage (NCBI taxonomy): Eukaryota > Metazoa > Chordata > Actinopteri > Semionotiformes > Lepisosteidae > Atractosteus > Atractosteus spatula. The sequence goes on along the minus strand of NC_142713.1, from coordinate 30,544,420 downwards.
ATTATTTTTACCATTTATGCATGAAAGTTTCCTCCTCTGTGTGCATATCCCATTTTGTCTGTCCTCTTTTGCTGTGTGCTGGTATGTAATTTCGATTGATTTGTTGGCATGCAGATGTGACAGGGTTCAGTGCAGTGTACGAGTTACATAAGTGATGTCTTCCCTCTCTGAATTCTAGATGGAGTAAAAATTTGTCATGGTAGTAGACCCAGTCTTATGGCACAGTGGAATTCTTTGCTGTCTATAAACTGGTGCTGTATTGCTCTGGGTCTGCTGGTGATCATGAATCAGCAAAAGTTGAGTAGAGGTACACTCACCACTGGTGTCATGAAGAATTCCCCCAAAGGTGGAGGACCCTGTCGTTTGTCATGGCGGAGTTATCCGTTGTCTGGGTACTGTGCTGTGCTTGCCTTGGGCCTGCAAGAGACTGGGATCGAATCCCAGTGGATGTAGGGAGAACTGCACGCTGGTGCCTTGACATGTTTTTTGTGACTGACATCTGTCTGTCACTGAGACTGTTGAGACCCAGTCTTGTTCATGTGATAGTTTACTAGCTAAGTGAACCTACAATATAATTCGTTCTGAATTCTCTTAACTGAAGTAAGACTGTTTGGTCTACACTTTCCTGGATAGCAATTTTACGACTTAGTGCTAAACTTCCCATTTTTACAGCTACCATCTTTGGGGTGAACTGAAAAAAGTTTAGGTAGGGGTTAACCTATAATATCCCACGTTCCCATATTTCTTTAAATACATCTGATGTATTTTAACACGTCATCAGCCTATGGTGATTTTTTTAGGTTTGAGTTCCAAAATAAATTAAATCTTTGAACTTCTTTCACAGAATTGTCTTCTCTCCAGTAGATCATTTTCTCATCTCAAGTTATTCAGACATGCACAAATGTTTACAAGAGCAAAACAAACTCCACCTACTACACAGACAGAAGAAATTGCAAACACCATGTTGCATCAAAAAATGGCACAACACTCCAATGTACAGTATAAGCAAAACATTCAATGTTTCCCTTCAAAAGTGAGAAAGGGGGTTGCACAAATTTTATCTCGCACCTCATATCCTTCTTTTGGATTTCTATTTTCGGATCTTCCTCATGACTTCCTCGTCCCATATTTTGTGTTTTAACAAAAAGAAAAAAAAAGAACAAAAAGATCATCTCAACCTGGGAATGAAGATAGCCAAGTGGAAGCCAAACAAACTGGCTGTTTCTCCTGCTCTTACCCCTCGTCTCGTGAGTTTGCCAAAGTTATCCCCCTCTCTTTTTGTCTCAATTCCTATCACCCTTCTTCTGGTTTTCCTTCTTTACGTTATTTTGACCTTTTCCACTGCCATCTAAGTAGTAGGATCCACACATTGCATGGTTTAAACGGACTAACCCTTTCCCTTCAGAATCGCTGGTGGGATTTACCTAGTGTCTTCTTTGGTGTTGCATTTGTGTGTTTTGGGAATGTCTGTGCACCCTCTATTGTCATTCCTTCTAATTTCCCATAGTTTTCCTTATTTTGCCAGTAACCAATTTCTGATTCCAATGATTCTGATTCTGTTATTTCGGCTCTGTCACCTTCCAGGCTTTTTAAAACTGTGGTGTCTTTTCTAGTCAGGAGCCGTTTCACGGCAGGCATTTGCTGAGTAGGCTCCTACTGTCAGATCTTTGTCTTGCCAATCTTTCAGTCTTGTATTTTCCCTGCCTATCTAACTATTCTTCCTGATATTTACCTGACCATTTTCCCTCTAATTCTCTTTGATTTCTCTTGTCTAAACTATTTATAAAGGAACAAGTAAAGGTTTATTCCATGCTGAAAATGGAATGAAAGTTGAAGGTTCCACAGCTGTGTGTTGTGTGTTTCTTTTCAGCATGGAATAAACCTTTTACTTGTTCCCTTGCGGCCTACCCGTGCTGACGCAGCTACCTACTCAAACTGTTTATAATATATGCATTCTATCCTTCTCTAAAACGTATGTTCTTATTTTTTTTTGTATTATATATTGTTGGAAGGAATTTTTTACATACATTCTACAGAGAATCTGCATGGTAGTTTTGTCATATTGTCTAAAGTCAGCTAAAGCAGTTGGAGTAGAATTTGGTGAAAACTATTTTTTAACTTAGTTAAGTTAAGTTAGGGCCCATTCAAAACTCCTATCACCCCAGAAATGATTTAATGGCACATCTTGTAATGTATACGCACTTCATCAGAAACTATCTGTATGTAATTTGGGCTGCTTGGTGCCCTTCTGATGACTTCTGACAACTCTGTAGGAAACCTTTAGGAAATTTGCGTGGTCCAAAGAGTCATTCAGTCATTTGTCTGAGAAATTATATGGAATTCTTTGTCTTCTGCCTACATGAATTAATTTCTTCATCGCATCGCCAAATGTCCCTGCCAGCTCCTAAATCATTGAAAATATAAAGCTGAACATTATGTCATACCTTGGCCCATAAATGAACCGTAAAAATCATTACAGCTCATGATCTCTTCAGACAACATTGCTGCGTGGTAGTCTCCTACACAAAGAAGTTTTTAAACTTATATCTTTGTGCAGAGGAATCGATGTAATTTGTTTGTAAACTGTGAGCTACTGAACCTTAATATAAGAATTATTTACATAATTGTGATCTGCCCTCAACAGTTTGTATTGTCTGTAATGGAAATAAAATTAAATGAAGCTTGCCTTTCATGTGAAAGAGCACTCTGGCAATTGAAACTGCTGCAGCAGAATGTTCAAATTATTCATCTAAATGTAAGACGCTGAGAGAAGCTTTCAGGAAGAAGAGGAGCTCTTCTGTCTTACTCCTCGCCTGTTTTACCAGGGTATTTCTTATTTTGCTACTTCTTTTAAAATTTGAAATATTGCATTGGTTTACCCCCTCTGCGATTCTGCATTTATAACCTGATAAGCAAAGAAGCCATTTCGAATGATACCAGGAGATGAATCAAGCCAGTACAACCTGAGACGGGGGAGATAAAATTCAGATCCTATCTCATCACTCTTATCTGGAGCCTGATGAACATTTTGGGAAAGCTGCAGGAGGCACGGCAGGGTTCTAATCCCTCTCCCGAGGGAGAACTATAATGCGAAGTGGAGAAGTCGGCAAGGTCACAGAGCCCCGATAGGCTGAATACTGTGTCAACAAGTCAGGGATTATTTTAGCTCATTACTGTAGCTGTAAATCACACAGATAAAAAGGAGCAAATCAACACTGTAGCGGTAATTCTGATTTTGCTCCAAAACATTATTTGTGTAGAGTAGCTGGTTAATTTCAATGCAGGCAAGTAACAATGTGGAATCCTCATTGACAGGATATGTATTTGTTTAATTAGCTTTGTATTCATGAGTTATTTAAGGCTCCCACAAATTCTGGTCTGTTTGTTTTAAGAATTGGGTTTGGACCTTGGATCTAAAGTTTGAGTTCTTAAATATTCAACTTATTATTATTTAAGAATCCAAAAAGGAATACCCTTGGGAAGTAACCCGGTTTTTATACATTTATACTGATACACAATAAGCTCATTGGGGACGTTTTAAGCATCAAGCAGATAGATTTGTTGATTGTTTAAGTTGATCCTTGAGATACATAATACTGTGCTCAAGTCATAAAAATGCTAGGTGCTTGGTGCACGCAGTGTGGTTCAGGAACCAATATAGTTTGTAAATATATACAATGCCTTTTGTCCAGTTCATTCCACATTTGTCTACTAGTCTTTATATTTACCTGTATAAAGATAACCTGTATATATTGAACCAATATACACTTTCTACCTATAGACTCATGTGAACCAATCAGTATCTATATTAACTTTATGTTTCAATGAACTGATGTATCGATATAATTTGATAGACTCAATCAATACATATATCCACAAACCAATATACAGTATATATAAACACATACAGTACGTATATACTCATGAATCAATGTCTGAACCAATAGATATATGTAGACAAAGCAAAGTACAAACTAAATCAATATATACTGTACAGTATATCCATAAACGCATGTTTTGGTAGTTCAGCCAAACCCTGATGTGATGAGATGATGGAATAATAGGGATAGTGCATCACAAATTAGTGTAACGTGACTGGCAGAAGGAATGGAAATCCAATAGAGTCCCTCAGTGAGAGAGCTTGTGGTACACAGGGCTTTGGTTGATGACGTCAGTTTGGATACTGTATATGTGAGACAGGTGTTGGAGGGACCCTGATCTAGGGGTCAATTGGTAGAGACTGCGATTCCATAATGGGTTGTTGAAGATGCTACACTGACCCAGAAGGAGTAACTTGCAGCTGTTGCTTATCAGTCAGCCTTGGTCACTAGTCCAAGTGAGGGCTATGCTGACAGTATGTAGTACAGTGGAGAAGACTAGATATCTTTTACCAGACAACAGGTTCCAACTCCCCCCTAGGACAAGACGGTAGAGTGGCTCCACTGAATCCGGAGGAGGTGTGTGAGACTCTCCCAGAATGCAGTGCTTCTCACCCTGTCACAGAGAGTAAGCCCAACAACCCAAGAAGAAACCTAGCTATGGTCTTGTCCCTTTGGTCATTATCCACAGTTCGTGACCAAAAATGAATGGGGACGTAGATCAGCCGGTAAACCAAGAACCTCATCTGAGGGCTTGGCTTTTGCTTCACCACCATGGATCAGAATTTTGCCAGTAACCCTGCCAGTCCTGCACTAGTCCATCAGCTGAACTCCTCTTCAGTTGCGAACAAGCCCCCAAGGAACCTTAACTCCTCCACTAAGGGAAGCTGCTCCCCCTCACCTAGAGACAGCAATCTGCTTTTTACTCAGTAATAAAGCATTCTACAGGTGTGTACAGCACAGGTGAAGTATTGTGTTTTTTTCTTTTTTCTCCTCAACGCGATACACAAATAGATTCTTTTATACAGATATATTGGTAAATATACATGCATAATCAGTATATATTCAGTGAATAAAATATATTCAGTGAATATGTATAGTCATCCACCTTATTATTCTTCATATTTATTTAGACATTTATTATACAGATTTGTTTGCTTCTGGGTCAGCTTGCTTCTCTGAGCAACTAGAGAAGCTAAAAAAGGCTTTGCAATTGTTGATGCAATCCAAACTAAACCTATCATCTACTGTATTTGCCTGGTAATGACATTTGGCAGGGCGTATGTCTAAGATTTCATTTATAATAATTACAGTTGTTTGGATTTTTTATTTATATATCAAAAATCACCTTCAGAATAAACTGCTTTATAAAGCTTCATTGTGAATCTGGTTGTGTAGACAAAAACTGCCAAAATGTTATTCTGTCAGTTATTATTATATCATGTTTTTCTGATTGAACATTTAATTGCTTTTGGAAAGCAATACATTTTACTTACAGTATAATGCCGTATAATGCTTTATACAGTACATGAATACTCATTGCCAGGGATGCTTATCTTTCTAATTTCTCAACAATAATGACTGTTTTTTCTTATATGTAGCATCTCTGATACGCTCTTGTAATAGGTCTTGCTTCTTTTTCAGGATCCAAGCACTTTGGTTAAAAATAGAAACGTGGCAAATTAACTCTTGCTTCTTTTAATATGAAATCTTAGGACACCTGTCTTTACTGAGCTTGAATCACAATGCACCCCTGGAAAACAATATTTTGTTGTCTTTTATTGATAGAAAATGTGAAGAGCCATGAAGTGTTGACAAGAGTTACAGACCATATATCAGCCCAGATTTGAGCCAGTGAAAGAACACAGGCCTAATCGATTGCAAAGGGTTGCAATAGCATATATCATGTGAGCACCCAACCACATCTGGATATCGGTTAGTGGGCACATCTGCCAGAAGAATGAAAAGTCATGTGATGAAAATTACTCCCAAGTTAAGTAATAAAGAATGGAAATGCTTGGTGACACAGAGCCCTGTGACTGTTCATTTTGTATCAGTGTTACAATATCTGTTACTTATTTTCCAAGATGTTAGCTTGTCCATGAGATGTCTAGTTATAAAATGTTTAAATCAAACAGATTCCAACAGTATACTTTTTCTGTCAACAAACCAACCACTGTACCAAAGGTACAAAAGAACCTAATGATCTGTTTTTATTTTCTCAGTTAACAAAAGCATAACGCCAGTAAAATATACAGTATAAGAAAGGCTGTTTGTAATTATGTCACTGTGCTGTAAGAGTATAAAACTGGACCTGAGTCTACAAGCTTTGCTTCCAGCAACTGACCTGATCCACACAGGCAGAAAATGAGTGTGAATGAGACCTGGATGTGAAAATGATCATCTCGACACACAGGAAGCACAAGCTGCACATTATTTGACATTTTCATTACCTACACAGTGAGGAACATAACATGTAAATTTAAGAAGATGACACTCCCACATGACCATTATATATAATCTTATTCAGCGTTTCCTCAGATTCAATATGCAAAGTTAACTATTACTGGTTCAGATTCATTAAGAAAATTTAAAGTAATTGAAGTTGGATATAAAATTTCATCTTGCGTTGTCTTCTTACCCATTTCATTTTCTTCAGTCTGTAGTGAAATACCAGCTTTAAACATAAATGCAATCAATTATAAACTAAAATAGTCAATAATAGTATGATCTCTAAAGCACTGTCAATGTCCAATAAAATGACATAGAAATCTCATGAAGTGATTCCATTAGCTTTTTTGGTGTTAATAAGAAACAGCCAATACAAATGCCACCTACAGAAAAGTGCTACTCTATTTGTGCTCATCAAGGTCAGGGACACAGAAAAGATTGTAAATGGGTATCAAATGTGAGAAATCTAAAGCTTTGTGTTCCAACTTAGTACAAACTGCCAGTAAACAACATAAATGTAGAGTTTAGTTCTATGCTAAGAAGTGAAAAGTAAAAAGGAAAAATAACCTTTTAGCTAAGAAGCCTGAGTACATTAGATAACCTTTTCATTAGCAGTCACAGAAGCTGCTAGCTGGAAATGAAAGGCAAAACAACACAATTCTATTCCATTCTGATCTGCTTGGATGGATGCACTTAGAAAATAGTTTTGATTTCTTGGTAATTTTTGTGATCCCCTGCACAGATATTGGTGGTTTCAATTTTCTTTCATTTAACATCATGCCTGGCTTTTCTATCGTATATAAACTTGCTATAAGAATGTTACATGTGGGATTTGACAATGTTTGTTCTTCATATTAATTTAATCCTGCAACCTTGGTCATTATACTGTATATTACTGCTTGCAACACATGCAAGATGCAAAAAAAGGGAGTTTATTTACAAAAACACACAATTCGTCAAAAAGTGGAAGGGGTTGGGGGTGTGGAATCTATCAGGTTACACACACCCTGGCGTGAGCACAAAAATATCACTAGAAAAAGCAGAATAATGTCTGAATCCTAAAATCATCCATGAAAACATGTAGGTCCCATTCGCACTACCCTTTTCCTCCTTCATCTGTCACTGTCTCATAGCTGAGTGAAGATATAGTATTTAATTAAATGCACTCTCTCAGCAAGTATCATTGGACGTCTGGGGCCTAATGGAGTGAAGCGCAGAGCTACATGCTGTTCCCCAGAGCAGTCCCATCACCCCCCTACTTTAAGAAGCACTGAGGCCCAGGAAAGGAGATCCTCTTTTTCAGTGAGGTCAATGAATTAGAAACAAGAACCATCCAGCACATAAAATCTCATCCCCTCAACATAAATTACTGAGTGTTGTCTCAGGAACATGACTATGCAATCTCAGTTTAGATGCAGCTACTGACAATATTATTTTTATTATGTTGACATATATTTTTGTGTAAAAATCATAGTTGCATATTGTTTTTTTGCAAATAAAATCCAAACATACATTCTTTACTAATCTTATTGGTGCTTTAACTAATATCTATACATGTTATTAAAATTCCTCATGGTTACCTCATGAAATCTGTGCATCGTCCACAAATGCGCCTCTGATCCACACCATGCAGACCATTTATACTGCTGCGTTTTGAGATCCTCCAAATCGACCCTTTCTTGATGGGAAACTTTCTGTGCAATCATGAGTAGCTTAAAAATTAGACATGGCGTCTTTTTTGACAACTGGCACAGACTGTGGACAAATGTCTTGCAACACTCCAGGGCGTTTTCTTCAATACTAGGGTTTTAAACAATGTGCATGCACTGTGTCAAGAAAAAGTTTGTGAAACCCCTACTACTACCTGTATTTGTAAGAAAAGACCGGTTTGAATTAATCAAGGGAATCATGATAAGAAATTGCAATTCATATAATTACATTAGGACAGCATTGACAACTTCTTCTTGGCCCCTTATATGTGGATAGATGTGCCTTTTATTGGACTGAATGGTGCATTAAACTCTAACAACTCATACATATGTTCATACTGGGGCTAAAGACATGGCACATTCCAATTCCAAAATACAGTATGTATGATGTACTGTATGGCTATAGAAAAGATGTATAGTCATGTTGCAAAAAGATTTGTATTCACACAAGTCTTGTACACAGTGAAAGTCTGGAAGACATGTTGAAAGTGTGATTTCACGTTAAGCATTTGATAATCACAAAACATGATATGCCAAGTATGAGAAAGTGTTAATACTTCTTTACATATTTAACTTCAGCCTTGTCACATTTTCCCAATTTAGCAAAATATATAAAACTTTGAAGTTTAAATCTGTACTTTCTGTTATAATCTATAAATGTGGAAGAATTTAACGAGCATCCATCCATTTTTACTAAGCACTTAGTCCACAACAGGGACAAGGTGAGGCGGAGCCTGACCTGGCAGACAATGGTGAAAGGTAGGATACATCCTGGGCAGGTTACCAGTCAACGGAAGGCACACATGAGACTCTGGGGAGAACATACAAACTCCACCCAGATGGTGCTCCAGGCCAGATGCAAACCCAGGAATTAAGAGCTGTGAGGCAGCTGTGCTATCTGCCATTTCACCGAGCCACCTGATTTATCAACCACTCCACATTTAAGTCTTCATGTAAACTCAACATTTAAATCAATTTTTAATCAATTTTATATTTCTATCAATATTTCTTATGTTTACTTAAGAAAAATGCTACTTTCTTATATACATTTCCTACATTTTACAAAGAATTTCAGATGACAAGTATAACTCTTTGCAGCTTGCAATTCTTGGCACAAATTGTGAGGGCGTGAGGAGGCTTTGAGACAAAGATGACTTTAATCTTTAGGCTGGCCAAACAAATCTGGGTTTTACTAAATATTTCGTTCTGTTACAAATCTAACTTTAGAGCTTAACACTAAGCTAACATGCCTTCCACTGCTGAGGCACAGTTGTGATGCTCAATACAAATCATAGACACTTCAGTCAATCCACTTCAGCTAAGCCATGCCACTATTATGGTGAAAAAGGCTTGCATATAAAAAACACCAATCTTGTATTTATTCCAGTGGCATTGTAAAAAGGAATGTTTTTTTTTAAATTTGGATTACTTTTATATTTTATATCGCTGTGTACTGTACATTATCACTTACGTATTTATTCATACAGAATGCTTTTATACAGTATGTATAGTATTTCTTAAAAAGAGGCAGTAGAATCATGACAGTGATAAGAAGAAACACATATAAGAACAAAGACAAAAGACATCATCAAAAATAAATAAAAGGTTACAATTACTCAGACCAGTTGAAATTAGTAATTTCAGTTAAGAATAAAACCCATCCACAAGCAGTAAAACTGGGTGATAGCCTTTTCCGTAAGAGCAGGCTTTCATAAGAAAAGGTAGATTTATTTTTGTTAGCATAAATCCAGGATAAAATCAGAGCTGTGCTTCAAATCTCAAACGTTTATTTCTCATCTCCTGCTAGGAGTTATTCTTGATAGGGGTCTAAGCTTGGATAAGCACATTATTAATCTTGTACAGATCTCCTACCACTGTTTGAGAACTATACGTGAGGCAAATGCTTTCTCTTGGAAACGCTGAAGTACTTGTTCAATTTCGCAGCTCAGATTCTCAGTGGGATAAAATCAACTCGGCTCCCCCAAGCTGAGGTCCTTTCCACAATCCCTCTGAAGTATGCCACTGCCTTTAAAATTGTCCTAACTCTTAATACAAATTCAGATTCGCACACGGGTTGCTAGCATCCTACTGGATATGTTGTGCAGAGTCTGTAGAAACAGTGCCTGGGTTTTGCACTGCATGAAGATATAGATATCGATATACAAAAGCTTGCTGTGCAGAAGTCTTAGACATTATATATTGTTCTATCATTGTGACTTAGCATTTTTCTATCCTTATGCAGAAATGCAATAAAGTGGTGATCGTCTACTGAAATGGTAGTGGTTTTAGACTAAGAGTTAAATGTGATAGGCTGTATTATATCATGCAAAAAGTAGCTTTTTAAACCTATGCGTGTGTGGAGAGGAAAAAAGATGATGTGAATATCATTTATATAACTCAGAGCATCTGACGGTAGATCAAGAGGTTCCTTGTTCAAATCCCTGTGTTACCTTATCATAGTACCCTCTGGGTATTACATGCAGGTAGTAAAAACTGTAAATATTGACTAAAAATGGGAAATCTTGAGCTACTGTACAGTACAAGAGGCTGCTTGACACATTATTTATATTTATCTTCTAGACAACATGTGGATGCAATTAAAAAAGCAAACAAACTGTTTGGATATATAGTTAAAAGGAAAATAAATATACCAAGAGATGTAATGTAAAAATTGTATAACACAGTTGTAGTCCTCATTTAGAATATTCTGTACACTTCTGGTCTTACATTACTGAAAAGATAAAGTAGCTCGACTCAATCTTGTAAGCCAAACCCTACAAGCAACTCAAAAGCACTCTCACTTAGTTTTTCACAGCATTTTTCAGCCGAGTGAAAATTTCCATCAAGAAGATACATTATTGAAGGACATACATTTCCAAGAACATTTTTCAAAGGTTTTCATATTTTTAGACTCATATTTTCTTGTTTGAGGAACATTTTCAAATCTGATGACTGGAGGGCTTTATAGACATATTATAGAAATGCACTGTTGAAACCCTAGCTAGGGTTAGGGTTAGCATTGCCACACTACTAAGCCACTTTTTGCACCCAGTGCTGGATTTTGGGTCTCAAGTGAACTTTAGGATGAGTGGTAATTTGTTCCTATCTGAAACTTTTTTTTTCAGACACTATTGGCTGCACATTTTGTGTATTGAAGCGTTCAGTAGTTGTACTCCAAAACTGAGTCAGATGAAATGTCAAAAAACCTGTTCAGTTGGGTAAACTCCCTTAATTTTGTAGTTTAAGCTGCAAACAGAGCTATAGCTGGAGACAACATTCAATAGTTCTTGTAAGCCAAACCCTACAAGCACCTCAAATGCAATCTCACTTAAAGAGCTTTTTACAGCATTTTTCAGCTGATTTAAAATTTTCCTAAAGAAGATGCATTATTGAAGGAAATACATTTCCAAGAGCTTTGTTCAAATTTTTTGATATTTTTAGACTCATATTTTGTTGTTTGAGGAACATTTTCAAATCTGATAACAGGAGGGCTTAAGAAACACATTGCAGAATTGCAGTGTTGAAACCCCAGCCAGGGTTAGGGTTAGCATTGCGACACTACTGAGACAATGTTTGCACTCAGTGATTGATTTTGGGTCTCAAGTGAACTTTAGGATGAGTGGTAATTTGCTGCTATCTGAAATAGGTTTTTAAGAGAATTTTGGCTGTACATTTTGTGTATTGCACCGTTCAGTAGTTGTGCTCCAAAACTGAGTCAGATGAAAAGTTGTCAAAAAACCTGTTCAATTGCGTAAACTCCCTTAATTGTGTCACATCATGTACAAACAGAGGTATAACTGGAGTCAATATTTAATGGTTTTTATAACCAAAACCTTAAATACTCCTGAAATGCACTCTTACATTAATAGCTTTTTTATACCATTTTTCAGTTGATTGAAAATTTGCTAATCGTCTCTAACTAGAAAGATTCAGTCCCTTCGGCTTGTCATTCCCTGAAGTCCCAGGATTTTTCTGGTTTCTCTTTCCTGCACTGATTCCAAAGTGGCAATACACTATACCTCTGGTTGCACAATAAGTGACAAAATTAAGGGAGTTCACCCAATTGAACAGCTTTTTTGACAACTTTTCATCTGACTCAGTTTTGGAGCACAACTACTGAATGGTGCAATACACAAAATGTACAGCCAAAATTATCTTAAAAAACGATTTCAGATAGGAGCAAATTATCACTTATCCTACAGTTCACTTGGTGCCCAAAATCCAGCACTAAGCACAAAAATTGTCTCAGTAGTGTGCAATGCTAACCCTAACCCTAGCTGGGGTTACAACAGTGCAATTCTGCAACGTGTCTCTTAAGCCCTCCTGTTATCAGATTTGAAAATGTTCCTCAAACAAGAAAATATGAGTCTAGAAATATGAAAAAATTTGAACATAGTTCTTGGAAATGTATCTCCTTCAATAACGTACTGTATCTGCTTTAGGCAACTTTCAAGCACATTTTGCTAACAGTGGGCAACTGTAGAAACTAGAACTGTAGAAACTTAGTCGAAACGAGGTCGAAGTATGTTTAAACTGCATTTGTTTATCAAAAAAAAAGCTGTGAGAGTATGGAAAAGGCTACTCAGCCATGTTGTTGAAGTCAATATCCTGGGTTCCTTGAAGAAACAACTGGATGAGATGCTTGGGTTATTTAACCACTAACTACCAAAAGTGATAAAAATGCCAAATGCTCTCCTTTCATTTCTAACTTTTCTTATGTTCTAATGTTAACAATGAAGAATATAATTGAGATAGTAATAATGTGATTACTAAATCATCTACTATAACACTTGATATTGGCTGTTAATGTATATTTACCATTATTTTCTGAGAGAATGTTTTTGAAGATTAAGTTTAAATTGTTAGATGACAATCATTGTTTCGTCTTACTCAAACTAAAACAAAGTTGTTATAATAGCAGAAAACATCAGTGGAGTCTTTGAGGAAATTGTTGATGCTCAAACATACATACTGTATGAACAAATTACCTTATTTTGTACATTTGGAAAAATGGATATTGTCTTTACATGTCCACACACATTTACACCGTAAACATGGCCAAAAGTCCAAATAATCAAAAGAGTAATATTATTTGTTAACTCATACTAAACTACAGCAACTTTCTGCTGAAAAATTAAGTTAGTCCCCTTTGAACAAGAATATTTAACAGTGACTGAACCATTCTCATGGAGGTCGTTAAGGCAGACTTCATGGATCAGTCATAGGACATATCTGGCCTTAAAGCAGAGAAAGATGGGGCTCTGAAACACACAGACATACACATTTTCAGGTAATAGCTGTGAATCATTCTGTTAGTTTAGCTTATTTTAATGTATTGTAATAAATAATGCTATTTTATACTGTAGATATAACAATATATTATAACTCTTGATTGCTTACACCGAATAACACTTTTACACAACAGTTTAGATATACAGTACAGTAGATATACAGTATATAGAACGTAAAAAAGCAAAACTACATTTTAGGCTATTCCTGTAGATGCTGATTCTAAATGAATAACAAATCTATAGATATAATTGTTATAATAACTCCTTTCACACATATATATATATAGCACTTTTCTGGACACTCCACTCAAAGCATTTTACAGGTAATGGGGACTCCCCTCCACCACCACCAATATGCAGCCCCACCTGGATGATGCGACGGCAGCCATAGTGCGCCAGAACACTCACCACACACCAGCTCTCAGTGGGGAGGAGAGCAGAGTAATGAAGCCAATTCACAGAAAGCGATTATTAAGAGGCCATGAGTGGTAAGGGCCAATGGGAAATTTTGGCCTTTACCAACAGGATATATCTGTACCAATATCTGAACTGTTTTCTGAAAGCCTAGATTCACTTTTAGAAGTGAATAAATATTCTGAAATATATTCATATGAATACTTGGGGAGGGTGGCACAGTGGAGTAGCTGTTTGCATTGCTGCCTTGTGGTGCTGGGGGCCTGGTTTCAATTCCCAGGGTGCTGTCAGCATGGTGATTGTATGTTCTCCCCATGTTTGCATGGGTTTCCTCTCACAGTCCAGACACATACTGGCATATGATTTGGCTGCTAGGGAAACTGGCCCGGGTGTGAGGGAGTGTGTGTTTCTGTCTGTGTCTGAGCTTCGACAGACAGGTACCTCCTGCCTTGTGTCCTTTGCATGCTGGGATAGGCTCGGTCTCTGGCTCCCCTGCAACCCTGAACTTGATGAATCAGTTAGAAAATGGATGATTTTATGGGTTTTTAAATTAGTAAAAGCAATTTTAAAACCTGAAAATTATCCATGGATTGATCGTCCATGATAATTGCTCTGCTGTTACAGATATGACCCAATTCAAAAGTATAGCTGATGCCTAGAAAATGTCATTTCCATTTAACATCAGAAAATGAATTAACATAAAAAAATACAACTCATTTTTGGCAAAGGTTTTTTTTTACAGTTTACTAAAGTAACCACTCACTGAAACAAAGAATTGAGGGACAGATCCATTACAAACTAGTTGTTTTCACAGGCGATGTACTGTTTCAGTGAAAAGCTCATATTTAAAAGGGATTTAAAGGAGCAAATACAGTATATCAGTTTCATCAGAAAGCCACACCTTAAATGAACAGGAGAGGAGCACAAGCATGCATTGGGAACAGAGGAGTGAGGACAGTTGTCAAGTGTAAAGTCCACTCTGAAGGATTTGTGGTTAGCTTGAATTTTAACCCTAAACCAGGCCTCTACTGTCCATACCTCCAGAAATATTACAAAATGTTTGAAGGGACATCATTCCAGGTGGAAATGGCACTGCATGTCTTTGGTACAAAAGGGTAAAATCTAATGGTTCTACAGTTCACAATGTCGTATTCATGGTTATAGAGACTATAAGGAAGGCAGTGCAGTCAAGTGGTTGCAGTCCACAGTATGACCTAGTAGTTGAGAATATACAAGTATAGTAAGATTTTGCTATTGAACTCAGGGTCGTAATTGGTGAGTTAGAAGTGCTATCTGGTAGAACTCAAAGCATGAAGACAGCTCCAGTTATTTAAAGTTAAGAGTCTGGATGACATTACTGTAGTATCCAGTTACGAGACCATGAAGGATGCAATATAACCAAACCAAGCTAAATCACTGTTCCTGCTTGGCTCCACTAATGGAGCCTGACTGAAGCACAGATGAATGAGAGTCATACAGCATCATACAACTGGTGTAGATGTGCCAGGATTGGATGTAAATGTATTTCAGGCATGATTTCCTTGGAAAATAAAGCATTATTCAAACCCTTTACATAGACACATGACATTTTTCACAATTGTGTCTGACGTTAACTCACACTTTTTCTTTTTGATACGTCTATGACCTTCAACAGCAGAGCTAATAGAACACAACTGCAAAAAAAAACAGTTGTATTTTTCCTGAGCTAAAATCCCATAAAGGTTCCAGACTGGGATCTCTTTAGCAGCTGTTGGAAGTTATGCAATGTATTGACCAGAGGAAAAAAGAGTTTCCACTGGAGGCAATTCATCTCTTCTCATGAGAGTGGGCTCTCTGTCAGGGACTGTAGAGTGGCATTCTCCCTATCTTCCTTTTGCACAGCTGAATAGAGACGTAGTTTTTAATTAAATGTTCTCTTTGTAAACATCACCCAGCCACTGAGCCCTAATGGAGCAGTTAATTTTTACATTAAGGTCTGGGAAAGCATGGGAGTTCTGCCTCATTAATAAAAGTGTGATGGCAGCTTTGGCGATAGGAGGCCTGAATCTTCTTGGTCCAGACAGCTGTGTCAGACCAATTTCTCCAACTGCAGCAAGAAGCAGCACAGGAAAGTCAGCACTATCAACAATGTCACCTTAAAGGAGAGATCTGCTTTACTTTCCTCTGTGCTCATTATTTAGTATTTAGATTTACAGGCTTTCTAGTTTCTAAATTAAAATGTACTTTGAAACAACAAAATCATTTCCCCCTTGTAAAAGTGTGTAACTGTGCATGTCTGATTAGGCTTGTGCCAGTGAGCAGTGACTGAGTGGTTGTGGATGAGAGAGAGAGGACAACAGGGTAGATAACAGCAAGCAGTAGATTTTGGAGAATGGGCCTGTTCTTTCCCAATATGTTATTCCATAATCTCAATTTTATTCTAAATATAAAATTGATTAAATTATTGTAATTGATCAATACAATTATTGAAATTGTATATGCTAATAACTACCTATAGTTAATATATATTGAGTGGATTATAATGTGACATTCCCGTTTTATGTTCAGTAGAATATTCTATTTTGTGCTTCTTTATATTATACAGGTGTACAGCCACATTCTATCATTGGGCAGCGGTTCTCAATCGGCTCACTGCAGTTCCCCTGTGTCTGTTGCTTTGTGTTTCAGTTAGGCCCTTAGTCAGCAGAGCTACAGTACCTACTGCCAGTAGCTTTTAAAAAAACATTCTGGTAGATTTATTCTCAATCCTGGACCTGGGGAACCCCTGTGTCTTGTGGTTTTTTTAGGTTTTCTTTCAGCTATTCGAAAAGCAGAACCCTGTGCCAATGAGTGAATTTACTGGATTGCCCTTATTCAGGTGTGGGAGCTGAAGTATAACCAACTGGACTTAAGCAGAATGAAAAACACTGACTCACTGTGGAGCTGTCCAATACAATGTCATTCCCACATGTGTCTGTTCATCATTAATCGATCATCTGTTAAGAGCTGTTTAGACAGAAATAAGGGACCAAATTCTTAATTAGGAGGCTGAGGAAGGACTGTATAATATTCTGTGTGCTGAAGGTGTTGTAAATAATGTACTTTAACTGGGATATTTCTGTAAACAAGGACTTAGTGCAGAAAAAAAAAACTTGGAACCAGCAAGAAAGTCAGTTACAGGCACAAAAACAAGCAGACACTGGAGTAGTCCAGGACCAGGACTGAGAATCATTGTCGTAGCATACAAGGTGAGCCTGCAAGGACACCTTCTTTAAGATATAAAATATTTTTTTGATTGGAATCCACAGTATTAGCAGTATAATCAATGCGTGCATTGTAGGTTCTTGAAGCGCATTTGTAAAATTTCATTATCTACTATACCATTGTATAGCTTTACCAGAGAAGGCTTTTTTGACCCCACAGTCGTTACATGATACTACACTGTGAAATAATCTTTCTGATTTGGATGATGTTAGTCCTTTCCTACATATAGAGGTTGCTTTATGAGCCATTGGGATGAAAAGCACAGTATAATTTAAATGAATTATTATTAATAATTGGATGAGTCTTGATTTCCCAATGGGGAAGGCAGATGTGTGTGTCCCTGGACTCCAATACAGATGAACTATTATTTTATCAAATGCCCACCTGCATGTATTGTACAGTATATGCTTATATACAGTACATTGCAGGACTGTAGGCATCAATCATCACAGACTGTTCTAACTTTATTACATATCTCTTCATGTCTTTACAGTGTAAGACAATGGTCCAACATACAGAACTGGACCTCATTGATGTTTTGGCAGGCATTATCAGTTCTGCTGCTGACATGCCAACACTTGCTTGTGTGCCTGAAGACTGCTTGCAGTATCACGATGCTCAAACGATGACACCCACCCTCTACCATGTCTCTCTTGCACTGTATCACACAGTGATCTCCTTTGAGAAACTGAGGCTCTTTTTCTCTTAGAATGGTAGAGTAGGACATACTGTAACATCAGTTCACTGGCATGGAACTGATCAGCCAACCTTATACTGTACCTGTATGTTGTGAATTGTCACTAATATGTACAGTACCTAATAATACTGCTATTTTAATGAGAATGGACACCATAAGAGTTGTACAACAACTATAAAATAACATTTACAGTCAGGTATGCAACATGGTTATTAGCCATTACAAATATGCATAGCAATCCAGCATACACTTGCACTGAAAAAGCAAAAAATGCTTCCAAAGTCAAAGCAGTATTTATGTCTTCAGATTACACATAAACATTTTCTTTATCAATAAAACAATCTTTAAAGAGTTTTATAATGGTTTTCAGAGAATCAAAGGCAAGAATGTAAAATATACAGGCACTATATCAAAATGATATGACAAATGGTTGCATTCAGCCTTGACAGCCCCTGTTTATTATTAATGCAGGTGGCCTACAAATAAAAATTCTTCCTAGATACAAACTCTTTGTGCATTGCAATTGAAACAAAGACTTCAGGAAATGTTCCAAAAACTCCCTGGTGCATGTTGTGTTTTTGTTATATAACATTGACTAATCTGCTTCAATAATTTAGTTTCTCCTGAGGGTTCCATGTTTATTTGTATTACTGTATGTCGTACAGCATGTCTGTTTCTGCCAATGTTCCTATATCCCTCTGCATGTCGATAATCATGAACTTCCCAAACCTAAAACACTTTTTTGAGAAGGGGGCAAAGTTTTCTATTCACTCCAGTTACACACCTCTTAAAGTACTTGTCCAAGGTCATTATCTGAAGTGATATTTGCTGTAATTGCATTTTCTTCTTTATCACTCTCATCGCCTCCATCCCTTCTCTTCTGTTCAGGAGAAAAAAACCCACAGGCCACACTGGAGCTCTCCTAATTATGGTGATAGTGATTAAAACATGCTGGTTAAATATGCTTTCAAATTGAATTTGTGTTTTTCTAATTAATTCGCCCCCCTTGACATCACTTTTTTGTCTTTTCATTCTCTTCCTAACTTTTTCTTCTTCCAGTCTCCCCTAGGAATCTCTTAAAGCCCAAGGTTTAAACATTTTCCGGAATCTAAGCAGCAAACATACTTTGAACTTTAGTGTAACATGGGTTCAAAGTGAGTCAAAGCAATGCTTTAAAACTCCCGCAAGAAGCAAAGAGGGTTATATATTTTTAAATTGTTTTTTTGAAAAATCTCAGCTTTGCATCAAGAACATTAGTATGAGCTCCCATGTGCAATGTCCAGACTGTCATTTTATGCAGTCTGGAAAATGGCTGGTTCAAATTCAGGCTGTGCTACTCCCCAGTTGTAACCAGAAGCCTAAAACGAAGTGTCAGTGAGGTGCCTGTCTGGGCAGATATTTGTTGGGGTGCAGTGAGCTATGGGACTCACAGAGCGCCATGCAGCACTGATTCCTGTCAGTGGCAGGGTGCCGGAGGAACAGCAATGTCAGAGGGAGATGTGCCTGTCCTGGGGGAAATCAAAAGTGGCTATTTGGATTCTGGAACCGCATTAAGAAGTGAAGCAGATGATCTGTCAGTTCATTTCTCTCAGAGCCTGTGTGTGCTCTGCGCTCTCCGGCTCTTCACTGTGAGCCCAGGGCTGCACAGACAAAATGACTGGACTAAAACTGTCAATAACAGAGCTTTCTTCTTCAATTAACAGTCACATACAGTACAGTAACTCCAGAATAAGTGTTTTTTTATTTCCTATTACAATAATTCTACTTGAACAGCACCTTTCATCCGAAGCACTTTACACGTAGGAAGGGACCTACTTCTTCAACCACTGAAATGCAGCCCCCACCCAGGGTGATGCTCAGCAGCCCCACAACACAGGGGATCTGATGGAGAATATTTTTTTTAATGCAACAACTTTGACAAATTCATTTGAACCTCAAATGCAAAAGTACTAGAAGGTTGTTTTGCATTTTTTTAGCTCAGTGATTACCAGTAATGTCTTTCGCCATTTTTACAATTACAGTTGAGAACAGATTTATTACTGTCCTATTTATTGGAATTGTATGACATTACAAAAGCTGAATGTATTTTGAAGCATACACTCAAGGGAGTTCTTAATAGTGGTCGACCTTAGGGAAGTACTGAGTTTCATAACTAAACCAACGCAGAGCTCCTCAAATGAGTGAAAGGTGACGAGAAGGAGAATGGCCAAGAGATTTGACATTCTAGTGATGGCTGGTGTGGTCTTTACACACTGAGCAGACATATTGATTCCCTCCACTCCCATTAACTTGACAGCAGAGCTGCTGTGGAAAGTCTCTACATCAGCTCTCCCAACCCACCACCACCATTCCCTCCCCCAGATAAAAAGCTCTGAGCACACGAAATCCCCCCTGCAAATCACAAACCTTCGAACAACACCTCTCCCCCTGCTTCATGAGTATGCAGGATCATGAAGTAGTGGAAGACAACTGACAATCAGGTCGGCTCAGTTTCCCCAAAACATACCAGAACATGAAATGGAAACTGTTGCTTTGTACTAGCTAGCTACTGTAAAAAATACTTTCTCATATCACTAAATAAATCATAGTTTTTTTCATATCCAATAACACAGTCTAACCATAGTTGATTCAACTTCATCTGGAGACATTAAATATAACAGCTTTTTTCCAGTGATGCTCGAAGAAGGATGTTTCTTTAAGATCAAGGTCTGATAAGTGGTGATGTACTTTTAAGAAAAAAAGAACAGACTGATGTCAGAATTTTGCCATTTTTGGACAGTATTTGGGTAGCCGGGATTCTGTCTTAACCTGATATTTTGGGATTGGGTTTCCATTTGTTCAAAAAAGGGCTTAAGGAAAGAGTTGATGCTACCCCTACCCATTTTTTATTTTTATTAATACTGAAGCATTAAAGATCAGGTATCCCAATATACAACTTCCTGATTGTATCGGATCTGGTCATATGGTCGCAGAAAGGGTTGGACTGAGCAAAGCTGGCTATGGAATCCTCACCTTTCTGCATAGCAGCAGTTTTTGTGTCTGGCCAGGCACAGAGTACAGTAGATTGCCTAAACAGAATATGAAGAAGGCTTAGCAGCTGAAACAGCTTTCCACTTTCTACTTTTCAGAGCGGCATTAATCTTTACTTGTTCCTTTGCAGCCAAGACAGACTGATGCAGCTCCACACTCGAATCTAAGGAGAAGCAGCGAGCGTACTCTAGCTCAAATGTGAGGCTTAGTGTGGTTTTTAATTTTGATACAAGAAACATGTCCTGGCTTGACAGCCTGTCTATCACTGCCCGTGTCTTGGAACTCGGGTTGAACAGAGGCTAGGAATCGAGCCCAGATCTGGGGTAAGACATATGATGAGTAATTGTCCCTTACATGAATAAAAAAATGAAGCTGATGGTTCTGTAATGTAGTACTGAGCCCTGCAGACTCTAGCCTATTAGGTACTGTATATGCAGATGTATTCTGACTGAGCTAAAACAAATATGATTTGGTGGGGATTTACTGTAAAGACCCCCCTACAGTTCATCTGTTGTTGCCTTTCATTTACTCCACGGCATTAAATAGGCTTTCAGAGCATTATCATCATTTCATTGGCAGTAATGGTTGCCTAAGGGTGAAATGCACAGACCCAGATCGAAACAATAGACTCTCAGAGCCAGGCAATGTGCACTGGGCTCGAGGAACAAGAAACAGGCTTCCATCACCTGCTCTGGCCAAGATAATCCCCCCTTCTCACTTCTGTTGAGAGCTGGTGGAACCAGTGGAATGTGCACTTCAATCCCACACACCATTACTCTCATGCTCTCAATTTAAACTGAAGGCAATCCTCCTGGAAGAATGGGACCAGGTTAACTTGCACATATTTCAAAAACATGTGGAATGCATGTTCAAGTACTGTAGCTTCTGCTGCTAGAAAAAGCCCAAGGTTATTTAGTGGGGCTTCCCTCTGACTAGTTAAGTGTGATACAGATTCATCCCTGGCTGCTACACAGGAGAGCATAAAAGAAACTGTTATGTTATGGGTTTAACTCTACTCTATAGAGGACATGAGAAGTCACAGTTCAGTGAAGGTTTGAAATGAGTTTTAATTTCTTCTGAAGAAAGGCCATTTTCTGGAGAACACCCAAGAGGACACACAAAGCGCATCGTCCTGTGGTCCTCTGCCTTCACGTGGTTTTCAGGAAGGTTGTCTTATCTGAGTACAGCCCCAGGCACTCTCTAGTGTTGCCATGAATGGGCGAAGTGATTATTAGATGTGCATTAGAACCTACACAATGATTTTTCCACACATGGCACAATGGCTATTTTGACAAGGCTATCCCCGCCTTTCCGTTACTCCCGAAATGTCACATACAACAGATGCGCGTCTCTGCAAAAAGTAAATTTAGAATAAACCCCAACGCCTACAACGCCTTTTCTCCTCATGATAACACAATTTCTAAATCTAATTGGAAATATAAATAAAAAACTGAAATAATTTTGATTGGTCCTTGTTTTGTTCTTGGACCTTTTGATTTTCAATGGCAAATAACCATTTTTACTAGAATGTTTTATATAATACTTCTCTAAGGAAATTGTTTTTGACCTGCCAGGACATTAGACTGATATCCAAATAAAAAAGGGAGATAACCACAACTGTCTAGATTTGCATGATACTAGGCTTCATCTAGATATTCACATAGGCATGTCTAGTCAACCATAGAGTAGATATTCATACAAATTCCAGTTATTGGACATAACTGAGATGCATGTTTAATATGGGTAGATTTCTGAATCTGCCTCTTAAAATACAGAACATTCTACTTTTATTACTTATTTAGTTACTGTTGACAATCCTTCTTGCAAGTAGCTTTATTTCTTAATCAGCATCAAAAGAAACATTACTTTATGGTTATGTTTTTTTAGAAAAATAATGTATATAGACTTTTATGTATATGGATGTTTATTAATCATTTCTGGCATCATTGTAATTGATTATTTATGACCCAATATGACTAGAGAACTGAGTTTGTTGCATAAACACTAAATCACCTCATTGGTGAGAAAGTTGACTGCAGACAGGCGATGAGGTGATCTTACCTGGTGAATGTCAGACCTAGCAGAAATCAAAAAAGAAAACAACTAATTCTGTGCTTATAAAGAGAGCAATTCCTTCATGCCATAGCAAAAGTGCACGTTAAGGCGACACATTGTTATGCACTTTCTGGTGTCTTAACATTCAGCAATTTCTAACCAGGCATGAAATTACAGTCAAACACAGTCCATTAAAAACAGGCCATAAACTGGGAGAATCACAACACCTCTTCCAGATCGATGGGTATCTAATATCTGGCTTGTCTAGTTGGTACAGACCTCCACCTGGTTGACAGCAATCTGACTGCACAAGATCAAGTTCAAGTTCAGGGACCTGTGCTGTCCTTCTTAAATGTTCACCCTATTGTGACAACAGAAACAACACACATTCTCAAGCTCGTTGTGTAACAACAGCTTTCTTGTAAAATGAGAATGTGACATTTATGCCATGGACGTTCTTATTCATCATCAGACTTGAACCATATTGAACCTTTGTGGGCTGATGTATTGCATCTAGGGATCAGAGACCAGTGAGCAGGGAAATGCTTGTCTAGCCATTACAGAAGAACTGGCACAGAACCCTCCCAGGAGCGCATCAGTAAACTGGTGCACACTTGTATATCTCGTATTGTTTTTGATGTTAGCCACAAGTTACTAGCCTGTGACTTTCATTGTAAAGCCTCTACTGATCCACGCTGATAATCATAATGCAAAATACCCATGTTACGTCTATTCAATAAAACAGCAGCGCGCCTGCTACAAAAAAGACAGGTCATTTTTCAGATAACTTGGCTGCAGTTAAAAGTGATTTAAAAAATTAGATGTTTCTTTTGATACTTAGTACAGTCGACTCGCAGCTTACATAATTGGCTCCAGAAAATAAAATACATTTTAAAAATCCATCGAGCATGCCTACAAGAGCCAGTTAATGTGCCTATACCGTTGTCTCCCATGAAGTAAGTCTTCCCCCTGTGGTAGGGTAAAATTTCACTATACACGAATTTGGCTTTACATGCTACTCAAAAATCCCTAACCCCCAAGTATATTGTGAGTTGACTGTATACTGTACATATAATTTAATATTGACATTATGCTGAGTCATAACAGCATTTATTACCTTTGCTCGATGACCTTTAAGAGAATGTCATTTTTATTTGGCAAAATTATTCAGTTCTACTTTATTAAACCACCAAGTCTAGAAGAGACATTCACTTTTCGATGTGGCCTTCTTTAATATACAACAACTGCTACTGATTGGCTGCCTTAATCCCACATTGAGTATTCTACATTCACCATCTTGAGTATTTTCATACTCACAGGGCTCATTCATTTTCTGAATACAGAAGGGTCATGTCTGCTCTCCAGACCCTGTAATCAGGTCATGCAGTTGGTGTGAACGGCAAATTAAGAGGTGGAGCGAAGAGCACACAATGACAACAGAGGCTGATTTTATCTAGGTCAAAATCATGTGGCTAACTGTCAGAGAACACTATAGCTCATCTATAGTTTACCTATTTTCTTAATATATTCATTCAATTTCAAATAGCTGTATGAAATCTTAACATAATGTAAACATGGAAACTCACAAGAAACGTATTTCGAAATGTGATGCTTGCCAGAATCTGAGCACAAGTATGATGAGGAACATCACCCTAAGAGTGAGGGGATGAAAAGGTCAATGTGGGAGTGGGGGAGGACAGACGCCTAGCAGGGAAAACTAATCATCACAGGACCAAGAGAATACTGGGCTGGATCGCAAAGACGAGACACAACGAAGACGAAAGACGTCTTGTAAAATTCCACAATGGAATAAAAAGGTTTGAATGAAAACTACTTGAAGACTTGGGGAAGATTCTTCAGATACCCTTCAACCAGGAGTTGATTCTGCTGTGAGATAACTACTGGAAACAAACAAAAATAAAGGGTATAAAATATACATAACCTGACAGACTACCTTGCCAAGCAAAAATTAAATTTGCTGACACTGGGATCGTTGTTTATGGGACCCATCAGATGTGCAGCACCTACAGTACATCAGTACCATGAAAATATTAGCTGTGATACAGTCATTTTTAAAAGCCTTTGTTTGGCCGTCATCATAATAGTGCAAAGTGATCACTTTCATAGACTTTTTTATATCAAATCTGCAATGGAGTTTTTTTTTTTTAAATTTCACCCACCATTGTGAATTTATGGCAACCATTCTTAGTGCTGTACTGTGGTAAGCACCACCACCAAGTGGACAGAGTACAAAATCACAACTCCTTTCTTTCCAAAGCTCTTGGCATTGTCAAAGGGATGGGACAACGTAGCTTCAGTGAAAATGAAGAAGCATGAAGTATATAAACAGTGCGCACACAAAGTATACAGATACACATGATGTATAACAAGCATATTACAGCACTGACATACGTGTACATTGCAAAGCCCTATTTAGACATGATCATTACGACAAAACATACATTTAAAGTTTTTCCACATATAAAAAAAGCACAGAAACTGTGATACCCTGCCTTCCAGGATGTGGCTTGTCCCACACAGAAGTGGCTGTTGAAGCAGAATGTCTAATGAGCTGGGCCTACTTCTCTCACAAGCTGCCTTCAATCATGTTGATAGAAACTGAGCCATCTTAATTACACAGGCAGGGTACAGCCATATCTTTCCTGGTCTTGCTTTAATTAAAACTATGCCCTTTTGAATGGTCATTTATACAGATTCTTAAGCAACCCATTAAAAAAATTCTAAGTCATAACAATTCTACCTCACATACTAAATGTTTTCATATATATATATATGCAGTCTTATGTAATATGGTATAAATAGTAACCTTTTTAAACCTTTTTAACCATTAAATGTTTTTCAAGCTGGTATGAACAATTAGGGAAAAAACACACCTTGTTAGATTAAGAATATTGAGCAGGATCTAATTATAAACAGTTGGTCAGAGTGTTGAATAAACATTAGTAAAATATGTATTTGATGCATATCGAGATTAAATTTCCAGGTTGGAACCATAAGTGAAGTACAAAGCTGGAATGCAATAAAGTTCAGTATGTAATGAAACAATTTTACTGTAAAGTACTCGTTACACTCTTTATGTTATTCATAAATTCTGTCTCTCTTTCTGGTCACCATATCTTAACACAGAAGAGATAGGTAGACTAGAAACTAAAAGTGTTCTAGGGCTGAAGGACATGTAAAGGACAGGATTATGGCAGGGATCTTTAAAAGAGTATCACTTAATGCAGCAAGATTATCGTAATTATCAAGCATTTTAAATGATGTAATTATATAGCTTATTCAAATAAATTGCACTGACTTTTTTAAACAGGAATATAACAATTAAAAAGTTGTTTGAAAAGACAAAACATTTTGGTTTAGGGATGTTGGAGATACACTTTTTGAATATAATGTCAATTAAAAATTATAGAAATAGTTTTCTGAAAGTGGATCATTTTTGTAAAATGGAGTTGTTTCCTGCAACAAAAATCTTTCAAACCAAACAATACCCCCTTCTTATTGTCCATTCTTCTGCATTTGAACTGATAAAACAGACTGTACTCACTTTTGAAAATCAAACTAGTTTCACAAAAACACTCAACTTCAGTCTGGATTCTTTCTAGATTGCATGATAAACGATTTAAACATTTTAACTTTAGGAGATGTAGATGTGCTGGGAAGGGGGTATGCTGGCGAGATGGGTAGCACTGGCGTTTCACAGCTCCAGGATCCAGGTTAGATTCTGGCTTTGGGCATCTGTCTGTGTGGAGCTTGAAAGTTTGTATGTGTGCATGGATTTTGACTAGATACCTTGCTTTCCATCTACCTCCCAAAGACACACTGGTAAGGTTACAGACATGTAAGAACCGTTACAAAAGAGGGGCCCATCTAGCTCATTTGGTAGTTACTGTAGTAGTTGATGGAACCAAAGATTTCATCCAGACATTTGTTGAAAGAAGGATATCAGGATC
Organism: Atractosteus spatula; assembly: GCF_055471065.1. Lineage (NCBI taxonomy): Eukaryota > Metazoa > Chordata > Actinopteri > Semionotiformes > Lepisosteidae > Atractosteus > Atractosteus spatula. Next base: position 30,517,681 of record NC_142713.1, on the reverse strand, counting down.
AACAACACAGCTGGGTAGCTTGTTCCACACCCCCACGTACTACTCAGTGCTGACATAATCGCAGAGGGAGCTAGAACCTGTGACCTTCCATTTATAATAATAAAGTCTTCCCACCTGGGCAATGTGCTTCTCTGTCCCAACTTGAGCCCCGTGTTTCCAAGATAGACTCCGCCTACAAGTGAACACCCACCCAAAGGGCAAGCATAGCTCTTCTTGCATCAGCAGCGAGTTTTCAGTTTGCTGTGGCTGTCTGAATCGCACAGTGAACAAGGGAGTCTGGGTTTCTGTGCCTTTCAGTCAAGTCTTGTGCCTTTGTGCAAAATTGTCCAGATATGAACAATTATATATAACATGACAAATATAAACAATGACATACTACTTTATATATGAAAACTAGCAGCAATTCTAACTAACAAAGATTTATTTTATTGTAACATCATTATTCGCAAATGTGCTAATTCTACCACCCCTTTTTGAAATGAGGAACTACCAACTGAACGCTGCAAAATGAAAAACGAAACATTTAAATTGGTTACTCTTAAAACTAACGAGCTTTAGAATAACAACCATCATCTTTGATCGTTTTGTGTCAGTGTCCAAATTTGTCATTAGAAAACAAAACCGGGAGCACATCACGAACGGTTTTACGGATACAGCCCATACACACGTGCAAACTGGAGCAATGTCACCTATGTCCTGGCAGAAAGTTCATACATTTCTAAAAACGCTACAGCAATACTTCGAAGATGAGAGATAATATGTGTTTGGTGTACTACTTTGTACTCAACATTGGCCTCAATGTTTTTTGTGTTCACAGTGAAAAAAATAAATCCAAACACTGAGAAATAAAAATGCATATACTGTATACAAGGTCAAATTTAATAAATCCCCAAGTGCTTGCTTGACCAAAATGAAAAAGGAACACTTAGACCATTTAAAAACAAAAGCAATATTCCCGTTAATGAACTCAGTAATAAATCAAGTCATAAATTTAAGGAACTGAACACATACGCAAAAGGAACAAATAATTCAGAGTTGGCAATGTTTCATGCACTTCTTTAATATATCAGTTTCTCATATTCACAACAAATACATTTACTTCTTTTTCCTTTAATATAATACAGTCTTTTAAATATTTTTACACAGAAATAAAGTTTCTCAGAATTTCATCTATCAAAACTTTTTTTAATTGTTTTTTTTGTTTTTAGTCTCCATGCCTTCTAGCAAACTGACAATATTTTCATTGTACAAATTTACAAGTGAAATGAACTTCCTAAAGGTGGGCAGAGGAGGGGTGGGGGTTGGAAAAGGTGCAGGCAATGTAGGGGAAGTTGGCAGAAATTTGTTTGTGGGGCAAGGAAGAGGGGTGCAGAGGAGGGTAAATTATAGCACTAAAAACCTCCAGGAAAAAAAAAAATCAAACGTTAACAACGGCCTAGCGGTACAAAGTGACTGTGACGTCCAAATTAAAAGTTTGTCCAAATGGAACACGCTTAAAAGATATACCTCTGTAACAACATTCTTCTTTTCAAAAATAAAAAAATATATATAAAATAAATACAGCAATCTTAAAACGTACACTCCCATTAATTCCTCATTTTGAATATGTTAGGTCCACAATGTTACATGGAACACCCTTATTCCCATGAGGTACCAATATGTTCAAGACTATGTAACCTTGTTGCCGCTGCAGGTTGGCTTTGTGTTTAAAGAAAAAAAACAGATGACCTTACATATGCTATACATACACCGCCTGCCGCGTTTTTGGGACACCAGCAAATATTACTGAAATCTCACAAAGACAGGAAAACGATACATAAGACTCTAAAAACAAAATTGGTATCTAAGCAAGAGGAGGTGGCTGGGTGTACTGAGAAAGACATCAGAAAGAGAGGACTGACTTGCTGTTTTAAAAAGACCAAGGCAAACAATTCCCTTACTGAAATAATCGGCTTACTTGATGTAAACTGGAACGAGGAGGAAGAGCTGCAGATCAAACACCCGAGTTCATGTAAAAAAAAACTACTAGAACAGGCACTGCAGCATAAGGACTGATCAGAAGCATAGTCAAAGGGAACGGTGGTTGCAAACTAAATTTCACCTCGAGGAGAGACAATGCGGGCAAAGAAAACTTGGGGTAAGATTGTCTAAAGGTTGTGCACTGCACTATATAGAGATCTGCTGTTTAATAAAGCACAATATTGAAAGACTAAGGTGGTTTTGCTGGCACACAAGCAAAAAACAATCCTGAAAACAGAAGGGATACTTGTTATGGAGTATCACTGCCAATGTACCAATTCACAATTCCATTAGGACGAAAAATTGGAGGTTTGTTAGTCAACAAGAAGAGAAACAACTCACCAAACGGCAACAGGTTTTCAGACTGATACAGTGGCCTCCCCAGTTGGGTGACCCCAATTTCATTAAATTTGCTATGTGATAAGCTTAGGAGGAAAGTGAAAAAGACTCCAACTAGCATCGATATGCTCTGGGAACTGATGGAAAATTAAAGCACAAAAACAGATGGCAAAACAGTTTAAAGTATGTGACAGAGTGCCTCAAGTACTTCAGCTGTCACCACTAACAAGGAAAGATATTTTGATGAAAACAGCAAATCATCTCTTGTGCTGAATGTAATTCTCAGCAGAAGATAAAACACTTAGCCATAAATCCATAGATGTTGTGTTGTATTTCAGCAGCATTTCCAAGTATCCCAATATTACTTTATTACAAATCACTTAGCATTTAGCAGTTTAGATTAATTTAAATTACAACACGTCTCCATGATTAAACCATAAATTTAGGGCAAGCTGTTGCGAAAATACTAAAAAGTTCATTTTTTTTCTGCTTCCAAATGGATTTAGAAATATCCTTCAAAATAAGAAAAAATAATAAAACAGTTCTGAATGGGCCATGAGGAATATTTTTAGTAATTTAATTTACAAAACAAATCTCAGGATTTTCATATAAATAATTGTGCACATTACAAAAAAATAAAAATCAGGGTGTGCATACAACTAAATGACTGACAACAGTAAACAGTATACAAATACCCTGAGGACCTGACTTGTATTAACCAGAACCATTTTTATGGTACAGTAAGAAACTGTAACTCTTTATACATAGTACATAGTATCTCAATTGGTAACATTATAAAGACAAATTTCAGCTTTCAACCCCAAAATCACCCCAGTGTTTCCTTTTTTTAAAGCTGATACTCATTGTATAAGAAGGACGCTTTTGACAAAGACAAAGCCAAGGCAAAGACCAGCAGATTTTTCAGGATAAGGCTGAAAAATATTGGGACAAATGTATAGAGCAATTACAACAAAACAGGAAAGAACAGGCCAGCTTAATGGAGAATGTGGAACAGGTGCCAGGGACATCTTAATTAAGGGCAAATCTGTTTACTGTTTTTTTATGGTCTTCCGCAAGGTTTCGTTCAATGAAAACAAAAACCTTTTCAAGAATACTAAATAACACAACTGAAGCCCTGACTGACATACTGTATTATGAACTTTACTGGCTTTGAAAGAAACAGTCTTGGTGTAAATGGTGTCATTATACACACACAAGAGAGATCATATCCATTTCCAACCTGTCCCCAATCTGAAAGTTTCAGATGAATGCACATTGACCTTCACCACTGAATCTGCTTCTACTATCACAACAAACACTAGGTTCAGTTTTCTATACAAACAATATCTGCATCCACACAGTTAATCACTGGAATTTTCACCAAAACAAAATGACAGACAGGCAACTGACCACAATCTATTGTG